>NC_059195.1:3855749-4547416 GCF_020615455.1 Coregonus clupeaformis
AAAATAGCTTCCAACACTCTACTCAGCAAATTGGATGTAGTCTATCACAGTGCCATCCGTTTTGTCACCAAAGCCCCATATACTACCCACCATTGTGACCTGTACGCTCTCGTTGGCTGGCCCTCACTAAATATTCGTCGCCAAACCCACTGGCTCCAGGTCATCTATAAATCACTTCTAGGCAAATCCCCGCCTTATCATAGCTCATTGGTCTCCATAGCAACACCCACCCGTAGTATGCGTTCCAGCAGGTATATCTCACTGGTCATCCCCAAAGCCAACACCTCCTTTGGATGCCATTCCTTCCAGTTCTCTGCTGCAAATGACTGGAACAAACTCTTTTCTCCCTCACTAACTTTAAGCATCAGTTGTCAGAGCAGTTTACTGATCACTGCACCTGTACACAGCCCATCTGTAATTAGCCCACCCAACTACCACATCCCCATATTGTTATTTACATTGTTATTTATTTTGCTCATTTGCACCCCAGTATCTCTATTTGCACATCATCTTCTGCACATCTATCACTCCAGTGTTAATACTAAATTGTAATTATTTTGCACTATGGCCTATTTATTGCCTTACCTCCATAACTTACTACATTTGCACACACTGTATATTGATTTTCTATTGTGTTATTGACTGTACGTTTTTGTTTATTCCATATGTAACTCTATGATGTTGTTGTTTTTATCGCACTGCTTTGCTTTATCTTAGCCAGGTCGCAGTTGTAAATGAGAACTTGTTCTCAACTGGCTTACCTGGTTAAATAAAGCTGAAATAAAAAAATAAAAAATACGTTAGGAGAAATTAGCTTAAATCAAATATTTTCAATGCAAGGTGTAAAGTGGTTCTGTATGTACAATTTTTTACGCTCACGGCAAACTTTGACCGCATTAATGTGATTAATGAACATAATACTTATTCAATCATAGACCATGTTATAAAACGAAAAGTATTTTACTACTGTCAGCCTGTAAATATAGCCTTAGAAGTCTACCAGGATATACATTCCATCTCGTCTGACCTAGATGTCAATGCCCATGGAGAGAACTGCACATAAACACCAAACATAGCTTACAGTATGTCACACTTCTCTCGCCATGTGCAGCTGTTATGCCAAATCACATGTAAAAGGAAAAGGGTTCGCCTACTCTTGATGTGGAGCTCGGCGCTGCTCTTGGCTTTTCCCGACGTGAACTCCACCAAGCCGTTCATGTCGACAGAGGTCTGTCGGAGGGTGAGTCGGTGGACATTGCCCATCTTCTCTAGGCTGACCTTGGGCCCCTGCTGCAGGGCCTCCCCCTTTAGGCTCCACACGGGGGCTTTGAGGACGGGGACCGAGACCTCACACTCGAAGCAGGCCTCATCCGGGACCACCACCTCCACGCTCTTCAGTTCCCTCACCATCAGGAGAGACTGGGCTGTGTTGCAAAGAGAAAGATAAATACATTGAGGGAAGAATGGGGGACCCCTTAAAGGTACACTCAACAAGATGACAGCATCATCAATGATAAAACAACATCAGACCACAATGTCACCAACATTCAGATCTACAACGACTGCCATTGTTGGCCTTACACAATTTGCACCTTCCCCAATAATGTCTGTTTTGAAGTCTGTTGAGGTTGTTGTCCATGTTGTATGAGGTTACCCCGTTGTGTTTGATGATGTCACCTTGCTAAGTATACCCTTAAACATGATTGCACTATACACTCTAATCACTTTATGGTGAATTAAATGAGATTCAAATTACTCACCTGCACATGTTAATTGCAGGTAAGGTGCATGGAACAATGCTTAAATTGAATTTATAACACTTTACTTCCATACCTGAGTAACACTGTAAGTACACTAGTAACAACATGTTGATACAATGTTGTTAGATAGTACTTTAGTAACTGCATTATAATTGCAGAGTACTAGAGTTGACCTATGATCCTATCAAATACTGAACTGAGTGAGCTGTAGTCTGCAGTGTTTAATGAACAAGAATGTCTTACTGCCATGTTCCCAGTAGATGGAGCTGTTATATTCAGGACAGTGATCCGTCTATGCTCCTGATAGAAGTTGCCCTTAGACAGATCTAAGATTAGCCTACTCTCCCCAAATCCTAACCATCAGGGGGATGCAAAACGTACCTTATATTACTGATCTTGTTATGTTACTGAATAAAATTGGGAAAATATTTAGTGCCTACTTTTTCCATTCATTTGAAATTCAGGCAAATATAGTGGCTGTATCAACACAATAAATGGAGTGGAACGTGGCCTCATTTTGACCAAAGGCACATTTTCATGTCAAACATCTGACAAACTTTGATTGTGGAGTGAACTGTCACTTTAATAGATTTTCTTACCTTCTACAGTCAATTTCGCAGAGCATGTGTGCTCTCCAACCTGCACACTGTAGTTTCCCTCATCGTCCAGTGCCACCTGTTGAATGACCAGCTTATGATAGCAGCCCTCACTGCAGATCTCAAAGCGCTCTGAGGGCAGGATGACATTGCTGCCCTGGTACCAGCGGATACTGCACCGAGGGTTGGACACTGAGCTGTCCATGATCGCACGACTCCTCTCAAGGGATATCTTGTCCTGGAAAGGGTTTGTTATGTTCAACGGAAGCTCTGCAAGGATAAAATACAAATTGTTTTGTTTTCTGAATATGTCGCGAGGTTCTGAGACCTGACAATAATTCATTTGGACAAATGGCAGGCACCAAAATCAATAATTCTATATTTACCTACAGTATATTCTATTGGGAATAAAGCATCTGGTATTTACATAGACCTTCCATATCCGCACCCATAACTAATTTGCCCCAAAACATTATTTTGTTACTATAATAATATATATACACTGTGCATTTGGAAAGTATTCAGACCCCTTTCCTTTTTCAACATTTTGTTACGTTACAGCCTTATTCTAAATGGATTAAATTACTTTTTTCCCTCATCAATCTACATACAATACCCCATTATGACAAAGCGAAAACAGGTATTAGACATTTTTGCAACTGTATTAAAAATTAAAAATTAAAATACCTTATTTACATAAGTATTCCGACCCTTTGCTATGAGACTTGAAATTGAGCTCAGATGCATCCTGTTTCCATTAATCATCCTTGAGATGTTCCTATAACTTGATTGGAGTCCACCTGTGGTAAATTCAATTGATTGGACATGATTTGAAAGGCACACACCTGTCTATATAAGTTCCACATTTGACAGTGAATGTCAGAGCAAAAACCAAGCCATGAGGTCAAAGGAATTATATGTAGAGCTCCGAGACAGGATTGTGTCAAAGCACAGATTTGGGGAAGGGTACCAAAACATTTCTGTAGCATTGAACGTCCCCAAGAACACAGTGGCCTCCGTCATTCTTAAAAGGAAAAAATTTGGAACCTTCCGCCCGGCCAAACTGAGCAATCGGGGGAGAAGGGCCTTGGTTAGGGAGGTGACCAAGAACCTGATGGTCGCTCTGACAGAGCTCTAGAGTTCCTCTGTGGAGATGGGAGAACTTTCCAGAAGAACAACCATCTCTGCAGCACTCCACCAATAAGGCTGCATGACGGAAGCCACTCCTCAGTAAAAGGCACATGACAGCCCGCTTGGAGTTTGCCAAAAGGCACCTAAAGGACTCTCAGATCATGAGAAACAAAATTCTCTGGTCTGATGAAACCAAGATTGAACTCTTTGGCCTGAATGCCAAAGCGTCATGTCTGGAGGAAACCTGGCACCATCCCTACGGTGAAGCATGGTGGTGGCAGCATCATGCTGTGGGGATGTTTTTCAGCTGCAGGGACTGGGAGACTAGTCAGGATCGAGGCAAAGATGAACGGAGCAAAGTACAGAGAGATCCTTGATGAAAACCTGATACAGAGCGCTCAGGACCTCAGACCTCCAACAGGACAACGACCCTAAGCACAAAGCCAAGACAACACAGGAGTGTTGAGTGGCCCAGCCAGAGCCCGGAATTGAACCCGATCAAACATCTCTGGAGAGACCTGAAAATAGCTGTGCAGAGACGCTCCCAATCCAACCTGACAGACCTTGAGAGGATCTGCAGAGAAGAATGGGAGAAACTCCCCAAATACAGGTGTGCCAAGCTTGTAGCGTCATACACAAGAATACTCGAAGCTGTAATTGCTGCCAAAGGTGCTTCAACAAAGTACTGAATAAAGGGTCTGAATACTTATGTAAATGTGCTATTTCAGTTTTTTTTTTTTATACATTTGAAAACATTTCTAAAAACCTGTTTTTGCTTTGTCATTATTCTAAAATCAATTTTAGAATAAGGCTGTAACATAACAAAATGTGGAAAAAGTCAAGGGGTCTGAATACTTTCCGATTGCACTGTACATTGTCAGCTCTATTCATTTTATTTCTATCTGCAACGTTCAGAGTTCCACATCCCAGAATACACATCCCTGAATACAGATAGGCAACAGACTACCTGTATGACTGGAGAGTGGTCTCCAATAAGCAGATGCCTTGTAGCTGGACAGAATGACGACAGACTGATGGGTCTTTCAGCCCTAATATCTGATGGTCAGAACTACAAGTGCCAATATGGATGTGGTGAGATAACATTTGTACAGCTTTCAATATTTAGGCAGTTGTTTTGATTATTAATTTTAAGTATATTAAAGATGTCATGTTTTATGTTGTAGATTAACCGATATGGGCAAAATAAAATGTGCTAGCTTGGAATAATTCTAGTACGGTGTCCAGGTGGGGAAATGGTTTGTAATCCATATGCTGGAGATGTATATGTGACATTTGATTTTAACAAGTGCTTGTACTTGACCTTTTTGATATGCGATATCATATTGCAAGTCTAATGTAGTGGTCATTTAACCTGTACAGTCAGATGAGTGGGGAGCCTTGTAATAGCTCCTTGTATTACATGCCTTGTAAAGATCCTCATTTACTTCATGACACTTCCTGCCGTGCTTGCTTGCGTGTGACTATGTGTCTGTGCATGTGAGTCTGCGTTACCTTAGAAGTAAAATGCAGCATTCATTTGACAAGATATACATCTTTCAATACAAAAGATCTTTCAATTACTATAATAATTTGCTGGGGTTTTTTCACGGCATGCAACAAGAGTGTTGACATCCAAGTAAAGAAACTTGGGCTAAATCAAGTGCTTGAATGAGTTATAGCTGCTAATCAAATTTAAGAATAGAAAGAACTAGAAAACGATTTGTACCACAATAAAGCATGATTTATTGAAAGAGGTCATATCCTAATACAATGAATGATGCATACATTAATGGAGCAATTCAATACAATGTAGGGGGTGTTGGAAACAAATTAAATTAAAAAGAAAAAGGAATATGGAACTGACTTCACTTCATATGAAAACCATATTCATTAATTATTCAATACAATATAATTATATTACTCAGTCAACTCTGCATTTAAACTTGAATATAATCTAATAAAATGATCAATATAAACTACCTTTCTAAATTAACCAATTTTGGCCCAATGTATTTATATTACAAGCCCCATGTTACTTGACAGAACCCATTCTTCAAAGTAGCTTGAATATCTGCCTCCAAAAAACAACTTCAAAATGTAAAAAACGATGTCTATACAATGGACACGTGTTGAAAAATACAAATGAAATGATGCAATTAGAAATTTGACTGACTGACTAAATGGACACTTAAAGTAAATTATAATAGAACTAATGGAACCTTTTAAGAACCTTTTTTAACTTAGGACTGAATCCTAACTTGAGAAAAGTTTGTATCTCAAAGTTCTGGATAAATTCGTTGATGTCAATGGGAGATTTATGTGAAAAAGCTGGTAGCTCAAGTTAGGATTCGTCACTTCTAAACAACATACAGTGTCTCAATAGTAGCTATAAGTAACCATTATGGCCCAAATTCTGACATAGGATGTCAGTGCGCAACACAGACTTTTGCATAAAGCATGCATTCATACCTATGGGGGAAAAAAAAGAAAAAAAATAATAATAATTGCAAGCAGAGTCCACTCAAACATGGATCTCAAGTTAGGATTCGGTGCCACGCCTGTAATCAATTGCATTCTCCAACTGTATTTTATGGCTGACTTTAGAACACATTTTTATATTACATAAAATGTTTATATTACATGATATGGATTAAGCACATGCTCGTATTCAGAGAGACAATTTAGTCATTTCTGTACTTATGTTGGTTGATAATTGAATTCACCTAGAGCCTCTGAAGAGGACATTGTTTCAAGACATTGTTTCAAGTGAGAAGGGGTATCTGCATTGGGAAATAATTATACAAAATCTTTTAATAACTTATTGTTAAAAGCGTTGACACAAACTATTCACCCCCTTTTTAAAGACAGGAAAATATATTTAAATTCTAATCCATACATTAAAATTTCACATTACAAATATGAACACAAATAAATTGGTGGATAAGATATTGATCCATCTCATTCTGATGTTGATACTGCATCAAGACGCTACTGCGTCTGTCAAGGATCACCTGTTGAAGAGTAGAAAATAAATACACAAATACTCAGGACTATCAATCCTATATATACAGTATGTTCTATTCATGCAAAATGGTAAACAGGTTTCCACAATAAGACAAGAATGTCTGTCTTAATTCATACATTCCAGAATCATTTGTATTTCATTATTTGAAATGTAAACTACATTTATGTTGGCACTCCATAGTGTACATTGAAACAACATGACAAGTACATTTCCTGAGGAAAATGTGGTGTGCTTCCTAGCTTGTGAAAGATCGATTGATTGATAGGATAGGATAGCATGAAAATGTGAAAAGTGGTTTGTTGTCTCTAGCTTAATTGGTTCAAGAGTTACTGTTAGTGGGTTATTTTATGCTAATTTATGCAAATTTATATAGTTATAGTTGATACAAGTTTTAAGGAATTTTAAGTTAGGATAGCCTGAACATGTGAAAGTTTGTTTGGTGTCTTTAGCTTAAACGGTTCAGGAGTTACTGTTGGTGAGTTATTTCATGCAATAAAAAAAATGTATATAGTTATAGTTGATAAAGTCAAATAAAAAAATGAATTTAGGATATGTGATGTTTTAAAGTTGGTCTTGTAGCTTAATTGGCCAAGGAGCAGGACCATTTTTAATTGCTACCTCTGCAATCCTATTGTTCTCATTCAAACTCATGTTAATTTATGCACATTTTAAATGGTTATAGTTTTAAAAGTATAAATGGTATCAAAAATCTGTAAAAAACAAAAACAATCTAAGTTGGGTCAGTCTGAACATATCAACGTTGGTTTCGTGTTAATAGCATGAACGGTGTAAGAGCAGTGGCAAATTCAAAAACGTTCTATTCAAGCATATGGAGCTTTTATTAACATTTAAAATGGTTATAGTTCAAAAAGTATAAATGTTATCAAAATTCTGAATCCAATTGATACAAGTTGGGTCAGTCTCAATATCTCAACGTTGGTTTGGAGTTAATAGCTTAAACGTTTCTAGATAGGTCTAGAATGTATTTATTTTTTTTACCATTCAAGTCTATGGGCCTTTTTTTTTGCCATTGAAATGCATTGGGAGCTCATTTATACTGAACAAAAATATAAACGCAACATGCAAAAATGTCAAAGATTTTACTAAGTTACAGTTCATGGAAGGAAATCAGTCAATTGAAATAAATTAATTTAGCCCTAATTTATGGATATCACATGACTGGGCAGGGGCACAGCCACGGGGGCATCAGGCCCAGCCAATCAGAAAAAGTTTTCCCACACAATAGGGCTTTATTACAGACATTAAGCCCTATTGCATAATGGACCAAGTGATACGTTAGGAGAAATTAGCTTAAATAAAATATTTTCAATGCAAGGTGTAAAGGGGTTCGTTATGTAATATCTATTACGCTCACGGCACACTTTGACTGCATTAATGTGATGAATGAACATAATACTTATTCAATTATAGACCATGTTATAAAACGAAAAGTATTTTACTACTGTCAGCCTGTAAATATAGCCGTAGAAGTCTACTAGGATATACATTCTGTCTCGTCTGACCTAGATGTCAATGCCCATGGAGAGAACTGCACATAAACACCAAACATAGCTTACAGTATGTCACACTTCTCTCGCCATGTGCAGCTGTTATGCCAAATCACATGTAAAAGGAAAAGGGTTCGCCTACTCTTGACGTGGAGCTCGGCGCTGCTCTTGGCTTTTCCCAACGTGAACTCCACCAAGCCGTTCATGTCGACAGAGGTTTGTCGGATGGTGAGTCGGTGGACATTGCCCATCTTCTCTAGGCTGAACTTGGGCCCCTGCTGCAGGGCCTCCCCCTTTAGGCTCCACACGGGGGCTTTGAGGACGGGGACCGAGACCTCACACTCGAAGCAGGCCTCATCCGGGGCCACCACCTCCACGCTCTTCAGTTCCCTCACCATCAGGAGAGACTGGGCTGTGTTGCACAGAGAAAGATAAATAAATTGAGGGAAGAATAGGGGAACACTTAAAGGTACACTCAACAAGATGACATCATCATTAATGACAAAACAACATTAGACCACAATGTCACCAAAATTCAGATCTACTACGACTGCCATTGTTGGCCTTTCACAATTAGCACCCTCCCCAATAATGGCTGTTTTGAAGTCTGTTGAGGTTGTTGTCCATGTTTTATGAGGTTACCCCGTTGTGTTTGATGATGTCACCTTGCTAAATATACCCTTAAACATTATTACACTATACACTCTAATCACTCTATGATGAATTAAATAAGAATGAAATTACTCACCTGCACATGTTAATTGCAGATAAGGTGCATGGAACAATGCTTAAATTGGATTTATAACACTTTACTTTCACACCTGAGTTACACTGTAAGTACACTAGTAACAACATGTTGATACAATGTTGTTAGATAGTACTTTAGTAACTGCATTATAATTCCACAGTACTAGAGTTGACCTATGATCCTATCAAATACTGAACTGAGTGAGCTGTAGTCTGCAGTGTGTAATGAATAGGAATGTCTTCCTGCCATGTTCCCAGTAGATGGAGCTGTTATATTCAGGACACTCATCCTTCTACGCTCCTCGTAGAAGTTTCCCTTAGACAGATCTAAGATTAGCCTACTCTCCCCAAATCCTAACCATCAGGGGGATGCAAAACTTACCTTATATTACTGATCTTGTTATGTTACTGAATAAAATTGAGAAAATATTTAGTGCCTACTGTTTCTATTCATTTGAAATTCAGGCAAATACTGTGGCTGTATCAACACAATAAATGGAGTGGGACATGGCGTCATTTTGACCAAAGGCAAATTTTCATGTCAAACATCTGACAAACTTTGATTGTGGGGTGAACTGTCACTTTAATAGATTTTCTTACCTTCTACGGTCAGTTTCGCAGAGCATGTGTGCTCTCCAACCTGCACACTGTAGGTTCCCTCATCGTCCAGTGCCACCTGTTGAATGACCAGCTTGCGATAGCAGCCCTCACTGCAGATCTCAAAGCGCTCTGAGGGCAGGATGACATTGCTGCCCTTGTACCAGCGGATACTACACCGAGGGTTGGAAACTGAGCAGTCCATGATCGCACGACTCCTCTCAAGGGCTACCTTGTCCTGGAGAGGGTTCATTATGTTCAACGGAAGCTCTGCAAGAATAAAATACAAATTGTTTTGTTTCCGAATGTGTCGCGAGGTGTGTTCTGAAACCTGACAATAATTTATTTGGACAAATGACAGGCACCAAAATCAATAATTCTATATTTACCTATATCCTATTGGGAAAAAAGCATCTGATATTTACATGGACTTTCCATATCCGCCCCCATAACTAATTTGCCCCAAACACATTATTTTGTTACTACAATAATATATATACACAGTGCATTCGGAAAGTAGCCAGACCCCTTCCCTTTTTCCACATTTTCAGTACGTTACAGCCTTATTCTAAAATTGATTAAATTACTTTTTTCCCTCATCAATCTACATACAGTACCCCATAAAGACGAAGCAAAAACAGGTTTTTAGAAATGTTGGAAATGTATAAAAAAAAAACTGAAATACCTTATTTACATAAGTATTCAGACCCTTTGCTATGACACTTGAAATTGAGCTCAGATGCATCCTGTTTCCATTAATCATCCTTGAGATGTTCCTACAACTTGATTGGATTCTACCTGTTGTAAATTCAATTGATTGGTAATGATTTGAAAGGCACAAACCTGTCTATATAAGGTCTACATTTGACAGTGCATGTCAGAGAAAAAAACAAGCCATGAGGTCGGAGGATTTGTCCGTAGAGCTCTGAGACAGGATTTTGTCAAGGCACAGATTTGGGGAAGGGTACCAACACAGTTCTGCAGCATTGAAGGTCCCCAAGAACACAGTGGCCTCCATCATTCTTAAATGGAAGAAGTTAGGGACCTTCCGCCCAGCCAAACTGAGCAATCGGGGAAGAAGGGCCTTGGTTAGGGAGGTGACCAAGAACCCAATGGTCACTCTGACAGAGCTCCAGAATTCCTCTGTGGAGATGGGAGAACCTTTCAGAAGGACACCATCGCTGCACCTAAAGGACTCTCAGACCATGACAAAATAAGATTCTCTGGTCTGATGAAACCAAAAATTGAACTGTTTGGCCTGAATGCCAAGTGTCACATCTGGAGGAAACCTGGCACCATTCCTACGGTGAAGCATGGTGGTGGCAGCAACATGCTGTGGGGATGTTTTTCAGGGCAGGGACTGGGAGACTTGTCAAGAACGAGGGAAAGATGAACGGAGAGATCCTTGATGAAAACCTGCTCCAGAGCGCTCAGGACCTCAGACTGGGATGAAGGTTCAACTAAGCACACAGCCAAGACAATGCAGGAGGGGCTTCAGGACAAGTCTCTGAATGTCCTTGAGTGGCCCAGCCAGAGCCCGGACTTGAACCCGATCTAATATCTTTGGAGAGACCTGAAAATAGATGTGCAGCGATGCTCCCCATCCAACCTGACAGAGCTTGAGAGGATCTGCAGAGAATAATAGGAGAAACACCCCAAATACAGGTGTGCCAGGCTTGTAGTGTCATTCCCAAGAAGACTCGATGCTGTAATCACTGCCAAAGGTGCTTCAACAAAGGGTCTGAATCCTTATGTGAATGTGATATTTCAGTTTGTTATTTTTAATACATTTTCAAAAATTTCTGAAAACCTGTTTTTGCTTTGTCATTATGGGGTGTTGTGTGTAGATTTATGAGGGGGAAAAACAATGTAACCATTTTTAGAACAGGGCTGTACGTAACAAAATGTGAAAAAAGTGAAGGGGTCTAAATACTTTCTGAGCGCACTATATATATATACAGTACCAGTCAAAAGTTAGGTCACACCTACTCATTCAAGGGTTTTTCTTTATTTGTACTATTTTCTACATTGTGTAATAATACTGAAGACATCAACACTATGAAATAACACATATGGAATCATGTAGTAACCAAGAAAGTGTTAAACAATTCAAAATATATTTTTAATTTTTTATTCTTCAAAGTAGCCACCCTTTGACTTGATGACAGCTTTGCACACTCTTTGCATTCTCTCAACCAGCTTCATGAGGAATGCTTTCCCACATATGCTGAGCACTTGTTGGCTGCTTTTCCTTCACTCTGTGGTCCAACTCATCCCAAACCATCTCAATTGGGTTGAGGTCGGGTGATTGTGGAGGCCAAGTCATCTGATGCAGCACTCCATCACCCTCATTGGTCAAATAGCCCTTAAACAGCCTGGAGCTGTGTGTTGGGTAATTGTCCTGTTGAAAAACAAATGATAGTCCCACTAAGTGCAAACCAGATGGGATGGCGTATCGCTGCAGAATTCTGTAGTAGCCATGCTGATGAAGTGTGCCTTGAATTCTAAATAAATCACCGACAGTGTCACCAGCAAAGCACCCCCACACCATAACACCTCCTTCTCCATGCTTCATGGTGGGAACCACACATGCAGAGATCATCCGTTCACCTACTCTGCGTCTCACAAAGACTCATCAGACCAAAAGACAGATTTCCACCGGTATAATGTCCATTGCTCGTGTTTCTTGGCCCAAACAAGTCTCTTCTTATTATTGGTGTCCTTTAGTAGTGGTTTATTTGCAGCAATTCGACCATGAAGGCCTGATTCACGCAGTCTCCTCTGAACAGTTGGTGTTGAGATTAGTCTGTTACTTGAACTCTGTGAAGCATTTACTTGGGTTGCAATCTGAGGTGCAGTTAACTCTAATGAACGTATCCTCTGCAGCAGAGGTAACTCTGGGTCTTCCATTCCTGTGGCAGTCCTCATGAGAGCCCGTTTCATCATAGTGCTTGATGGTTTTTGCGACTGCACTTTAAGAAACTTTCAAAGTTCTTGAAATGTTCCTGATTGACTGACCTTCATGTCTTAAAGTAATGATGGACTGTCGTTTCTCTTTGCTTATTTGAGCTGTTCTTGTCATAATATGGGCTTGGTCTTTTACCAAACAGGGCTATCTTCTGTATGCCACCCCTACCTTGTCACAACACAACTGATTGGCTCAAATGCACTAAGAAGGAAAGAAATTCCACAAATTAACAAGGAACACCTGTTAATTAAAATGCATTCCAGGTGACTACCTCATGAAGCTGGTTGAGAGAATGCCAAGAGTGTGCAAAGCTGTCATGAAGGCAAAGGGTGGCTACTTTGAAGAATCTAAAATAATATATATATATATTTGTTTAACACTTTTCTGGTTACTACATGATTCCACAATGTTAAAAATAGTAAAAATAAGGAAAAACCCTGGAATGAGTAGGTGTGTCCAAACTTTTGACTGGTACTGTATATATATATATATATATATATATATATATATATATATATATTTGTGATGTCACGAGAGGCTGTGTCCTGGAGGGACGTTACATCCCCCTGAGGTGGCTGCAAACCCAGACAGCTATGGCTCCATCTGCTGGTATGGTCGGGAACTCCACCCCTCTATGGCCAATCTTCCCACGCAGCTGAAACAAATGAGGAGCTGATGAGCTGAAGGTTTGGGAAGGGAAGGGACACAGTCTCCAACCTGGGCTCTCTGGAGAACAAGAGTGCTGCACGTCCACTTCCATGAGGAATATAAGGATTTGGAGATACTTACCTTTGGGAAATACTCACCTTTGGATATATGCACCTGTGGAAATACGTGAGAGATTTTTGGAAGGACTTTTTGCTGGGTTGGCCACTAGCTGCAACGTGGACTACAGTAAGGCTGGGGAAAAGTTATCTGAGCGAGTGAGAATTATGATTTTGGATGTGGAAGAGACATCCCTGAACTGTTAACCCTTAAAGAGCCACAAGAGAACATAATTTTGTTATATTTTCGTTAATTTCCCAAGACCTATAATAAAATCCTTGTTTTGTTTGAACCTTGTCTCCTTGCACTACTTGAGCAATCCCGCTGAAAGCTGTGTAGCCTCTCGTGACGTCACAATATATATATATACAGTGAGGGAAAAAAGTATTTGATCCCCTGCTGATTTTGTACGTTTGCCCACTAACAAATACATGATCAGTTTATAATTTTAATGGGAGGTTTATTTGAACAGTGAGAGACAGAATAACAACAAAAAAATCCAGAAAAATGCATGTCAAAAACGTTATAAATTGATTTGCATGTTAATGAGGGAAATAAGTATTTGACCCCCTCTCAATCAGAAAGATTTCTGGCTCCCAGGTGTCTTTTATACAGGTAACGAGCTGAGATTAGGAGCACACTCTTAAAGGGAGTGCTCCTAATCTCAGTTTGTTACCTGTATAAAAGACACCTGTCCGCGGAAGCAATCAATCAATCAGATTCCAAACTCTCCACCATGGCCAAGACCAAAGAGCTCTCCAAGGATGTCAGGGAAAAAAGATTGTAGACCTACACAAGGCTAGAATGGGCTACAAGACCATCGCCAAGCAGCTTGGTGAGAAGGTGACAACAGTTGGTGCGATTATTCGCAAATGGAAGAAACACAAAAGAACTGTCAATCTCCCTCGGCCTGGGGCTCCATGTAAGTTCTCACCTCGTGGAGTTGCAATGATCATGAGAACGGTGAGGAATCAGCCCAGAACTACACGGGAGGATCTTGTCAATGATCTCAAGGCAGCTGGGACCATAGTCACCAAGAAAACAATTGGTAACACACTACGCCGTGAAGGACTGAAATCCTGCAGCGCCCACAAGGTCCCCCTGCTCAAGAAAGCACACATACAGGCCCGTCTGAAGTTTGCCAATGAACATCTGAATGATTCAGAGGAGAACTGGGTGAAAGTGTTGTGGTCAGATGAGACCAAAATTGAGCTCTTTGGCATCAACTCAACTCGCCGTGTTTGGAGGAGGAGGAATGCTGCCTATGACCCCAAGAACACCATCCCCACCGTCAAACATGGAGGTGGAAACATTATGCTTTGGGGGTGTGTTTCTGCTAAGGGGACAGGACAACTTCACTGCATCAAAGGGATGATGGACGGGGCCATGTACCGTCAAATCTTGGGTGAGAACCTCCTTCCCTTAGCCAGGGCATTGAAAATGGGTCGTGGCTGGGTATTCCAGCATGACAATGACCCAAAACACACGGCCAAGGCAACAAAGGAGTGGCTCAAGAAGAAGCACATTAAGGTCCTGGAGAGGCCTAGCCAGTCTCCAGACCTTAATCCCATAGAACATCTGTGGAGGGAGCTGAAGGTTCGAGCTGCCAAACGTCAGCCTCGAAATCTTAATGACTTGGAGAAGATCTGCAAAGAGGAGTGGGACAAAATCCCTCCTGAGATGTGTGCAAACCTGGTGGCCAACTACAAGAAACGTCTGACCTCTGTGATTGCCAACAAGGGTTTTGCCACCAAGTACTAAATCATGTTTTGCAGAGGGGTCAAATACTTATTTCCCTCATTAAAATGCAAATCAATTAATAACATTTCTGACATGCATTTTTCTGGATTTTTTTGTTGTTATTCTGTCTCTCACTGTTCAAATAAACTTACCATTAACATGATAGACTGATCATGGCTTTGTCAGTGGGCAAACTTACAAAATCAGCAGGGGATCAAATACATTTTTCCCTCACTGTATATAATATGCAATTTGAACACTTTTATCCAAAGCAACTTAGTTGTGAGTGCATACATTTTATGTATACGTGTACACTGGAATCAATCCAACTATCCTAGCATTGCAAGGCCCATGCGCTAACAACTGAGCTACAGGTACAGTTGAAGTCAGAAGTTTGCATACACTTAGGTTGGAGTCAATAAAACTAGTTTTTCAACCACTCCACAGATAGTTTTAGCAAGTTGGTTAAGACTTCTACTTTGCGCATGACACAAGTAATTTTTCCAACAATTGTTTACAGACAGATTATTTCACTTATAATTCACTGTATTACATTTCCAGTGGGTCAGAAGTTTACATACACTAAGTTGACTGTGCCTTTAAACAGCTTGGGAAATTCCAGAAAATGATGTCATGGCTTTAGAAGCTTCTGATAGGCTAATTGACATCATTTGAGTCAATTGAAGGTGTACGTGTGGATGCATTTCAAGGCCTAACTTCAAACTCAGTACCTCTTTGGGAAAATCAAAAGAAACCAGCCAAGGCCTCAGAAAAAAAATTGTAGACCTCTACAAGTCTGATTCAGCCTTGGGAGCAATTTCCAAATGCCTGAAGGTACCACGTTCATCAGTACAAACAATAGTACGCAAGTATAAACACCATGGGACCACGCAGCCAACATACCGCTCAGGAAGGAGACGCGTTCTGTCTCAATCAGTCCCAGAATAACAGCAAAGGACCTTGTGAAGATGCTGGAGGAAACAGGTACAAAAGTATCTATATCCACAGCAAAACGAGTCCTATATCGACATAACCTAAAAGGCCGTTAAGCAAGGAACAAGCCACTGCTCCAAAACCGCCATAAAAAAGCCAGACTACGGTTTGCAACTGCACATGGGGACAAAGATCGTACTTTTTGGAGAAATGTCCTCTGGTCTGATGAAACAAAAATAGAACTGTTTGGCCATAATGACCATCATTATGGTTGGAGGAACAAGAGGGTGACTTGCAAGCCAAAGAACACCATCCCAACCGTGAAGCACGGGAATGGCAGCATCATGCTGTGGGGGTGCTTTGCTGCAGCAGGGACTGGTGCACTCCACAAAATAGATGGCATCAAGAGGAAGGAAAATTATGTGGAGATATTGAAGCAACATCTCAAGACATCAGTCAGGAAGTTAAAGCTTGGTCGCAAATGGGTCTTCCAAATGGACAATGACCCCATGCATACTTCCAAAGTTGTGGCAAAATGGCTTAAGGACAACAAAGTCAAGGTATTGGAGTGGCCATCACAAAGCCCTGACCTCAATCCTATAGAACATTTGTGGGCAGAACTGAAAAAGTGTGTGCGAGCAAGGAGGCCTACAAACCTGACTCAGTTACACCAACTCTGTCAGGAGGAATGGGCCAAAATTCACCCAACTTATTGTGGGAAGCTTGTGGAAGGCTACCCGAAACGTTTGACCCAAGTTAAACAAGTTAAAGGCAATGCTACCAAATACTAATTGAGTGTAAGTAAACTTCTGACCCACTGGTAATGTGATGAAATAAATAAAAGCTGAAATAAATCATTCTCTATACTATTATTCTGACATTTCACATTCTTAAAATAAAGTGGTGATCCTAACTGACCTAAGACAGGGAATTTTTACTAGGATTAAATGTCAGGAATGGTGAAAAACTGAGTTTAAATGTATTTGGCTAAGGTGTATGTAGAATTCAGACTTCAACTGTATGAGTTTACCTGATATTTAAATGTGAGGCAGTATTTTCCTGCCTACATTGTGTCAGGAGATTTGACTACATTTCATGTGTACAGGAAAGGAGGAGGCCTGCATGGTCTAGAGTAGTTAGTTCTACCAGAGGTGACAGGGGTTTGAAATCGAACCACTGCCCCTCCGACTCGCACTTCTCCTACCTTTCCTGTCTCTTCACTGTCCTATCCGTTCAACAAAACCACACAAGTATGAAAGGAGTGGGAATACACAGAAGAAGTAATCATATTACCCTCCACCTCCAGATAGGCTGTGCATTCTAAGTGTTTCGCGACAAACTTGATCTCTCCGGAGTCCTCTCCTCTCACGTTGCACATTAGAAGAAAATGCTTGGTCCCTAAAAAGACATGCAAAATCCGTTACCATAGAAGCTTAATTTGTTTTCCAGCTATATTAGTGTGTTGAGAATTTAAAGTCATGTTTCTAAGAGCCGCATGTTCATAAAGCATTACACATGCACTTAAAGCTAGAATCCTTAATTTAAACAATAAGAAAGTGCCCTCCCCGCCCCTGTTTCGCTAAAAAGCTAAGGGCTGGAGAAATGTAACCACTCTCAAATTCATAGACAGCTATGGATGCAAGGACTGACCATACATGATATAAAATGTATAGTTTTAACCATGTTTTGAGGCTATACAATGTTTGTTTACATTTACGTTGTTTATAAACATTGGAGTAAAACAAGCTCATATCTTGGGTTCTTATGAGGTACGACAGTTGAACTAAGCTCATGTGGCATTTATAAGTTATATTCTTCAAGAATCAATGGGTATACCGGTATATCATGAATTTATAAGTCAAAAAATGGTTGAGGCAACTAAGGATTCTAGCTTTAAGGTGCCATGTGTCACCCCATAGGGCATTATAAAATGTGTTATAAGCACTTATTACAGGTGGTAAAATGCATCATAACATTTGTTTTAAACACTCATAGTTGATCCTCGACTATTCAAACATACACTGCTCAAAAAAATAAAGGGAACACTTAAACAACACAATGTAACTCCAAGTCAATCACACTTCTGTGAAATCAAACTGTCCACTTAGGAAGCAACACTGATTGACAATACATTTCACATGCTGTTGTGCAAATGGAATAGACAACAGGTGAAAATTATAGGCAATTAGCAAGACACCCCCCAATAAAGGACTAGTTTTGCAGGTGGTGACCACAGACCACTTCTCAGTTCCTATGCTTCCTGGCTGATGTTTTGGTCACTTTTGAATGCTGGCGGTGCTTTCACTCTAGTGGTAGCATGAGACGGAGTCTACAACCCACACAAGTGGCTCAGGTAGTGCAGCTCATCCAGGATGGCACATCAATGCGAGCTGTGGCAAGAAGGTTTGCTGTGTCTGTCAGCGTAGTGTCCAGAGCATGGAGGCGCTACCAGGAGACAGGCCAGTACATCAGGAGATGTGGAGGAGGCCGTAGGAGGGCAACAACCCAGCAGCAGGACTGCTACCTCCGCCTTTGTGCAAGGAGGAGCAGGAGGAGCACTGCCAGAGCCCTGAAAAATGACCTCCAGCAGGCCACAAATGTGCATGTGTCTGCTCAAACGGTCAGAAACAGACTCCATGAGGGTGGTATGAGGGCCCGACGTCCACAGGTGGGGGTTGTGCTTACAGCCCAACACCGTGCAGGACGTTTGGCATTTGCCAGAGAACACCAAGATTTGCAAATTCGCCACTGGCGCCCTGTGCTCTTCACAGATGAAAGCAGGTTCACACTGAGCACGTGACAGACGTGACAGAGTCTGGAGACGCCGTGGACAACGTTCTGCTGCCTGCAACATCCTCCAGCATGACCGGTTTGTCGGTGGGTCAGTCATGGTGTGGGGTGGCATTTCTTTGGGGGACCGCACAGCCCTCCATGTGCTCGCCAGAGGTAGCCTGACTGCCATTAGGTACCGAGATGAGATCCTCAGACCCCTTGTGAGACCATATGCTGTGACAGCAGTTCCTGCAAGAGGAAGGCATTGATGCTATGGACTGGCCCGCCCGTTCCCCAGACTGAATCCAATTGAGCACATCTGGGACATCATGTCTCGCTCCATCCACCAACGCCACGTTGCACCACAGACTGTCCAGGAGTTGGCGGATGCTTTAGTCCAGGTCTGGGAGGAGATCCCTCAGGAGACCATCCGCCACCTCATCAGGAGCATGCCCAGGCATTGTAGGGAGGTCATACAGGCACGTGGAGGCCACACACACTACTGAGCCTCATTTCGACTTGTTTTAAGGACATTACATCAAAGTTAGATCAGCCTGTAGTGTGGTTTTCCACTTTAATTTTGAGGGTGACTCCAAATCCAGACCTCCATGGGTTGATAAATTTGATTTCCATTGATAATTTTTGTGTGATTTTGTTGTCAGCACATTCAACTATGTAAAGAAAAAAGTATTTAATAAGATTATTTCATTCATTCAGATCTAGGATGTGTTATTTTAGTGTTCCCTATATTTTTTTGAGCAGTGTATATAAATACCTATAATGTATGTATAAATAAATTAGTGGCTCATAAAGAGTATTGGCGCTATCTACAGATCAACATGCACAGACTTTGATATAATATTTCAATCCTAGTCAGATGTCTTATAGATGTCTTACTGGATCAAGACAGAAAAATGTACGTTTTCAAAGGTAGGTAGGTAACACTTTATAATAACTTTCATTACTAACTATAAATACTGCACATACACTATTGATAAATTAGTATATCATTATTTGTAAACATTTATAAACACATTTATAAGCATTAAAATGCATATGCATGGATAACATACAGTACCAGTGAAGAGTTTGGACACACCTACTCATTCAAGGGTTTTTCTTTGTTTTTACTATTTTCTACATTGTAGAATAATAGTGAAGACATCAAAACTATGAAATAACACATATGGAATCATATAGCAACCAAAAAAGTCTTAAACAAATCAACATCTATTTTATATTTGAGATTCTTCAAATAGCCACCCTTTGCCTTGATGACAGCTTTGCACACTCTTGGCATTCTCTCAACCAGATTCACCTGGAATGCTTTTCCAACAGTCTTGAAGGAGTTCCTACATACGCTTAGCACTTGTTGGCTGCTTTTCCTTCACTCTGCTGTCCGACTCATCCCAAACCATCTCAATTGGGTTGAGGTTGGGGGATTGTGGAGGCCAGGTCATCTGATGCAGCACTCCATCACTCTCCTTCTTGGTAAAATAGCCCTTACACAGCCTGGAGGTGTGTTGGGTCATTGTCCTGTTGAAAAACAAATGATAGTCCACTAACCCCAAACCAGATGGGATGGCGTATCGCTGCAGAATGCTGTGGTTGTCACGTCTCCTCCCGTTGCTCCCCTCCGGCGCTCTGATTAGCCGGTCTACTGAGCCACCGGTCTGAGTACACCACCTCGGCAACACCAGAATGGAAACCCAACGCACCCTAATCACCTCCAGCGCACCTGCACCTCATCATCTCATCACCCCCCCCTATATAGCCCGGGACTGTTCAGTGTTGTGTTGTGTGTGATTGTTAGTGACATGTCGTGTACTCTCTCTTTGTTGTTCTCTTGCTCAGTGTTAAGTAAACCTTTACATTGTTGATTCCTGCGTCTGAGTCCTGCCTCTTCGTATACTTAGTACTCATCACAGAATCACATACCAATCACAAAGATGGATGCAGCAGGTAATCCTCCTGGAGTTTCCCAGCGCCTCGACCAGCACCAGCAGCATATTTCCCAGCTGAACACCGCCATGCAGGAAGAGCTCCAAACGGTGCATAAACTGACCATCGCTCCGGTTCCACCTCAGGAGGCGGCGAGTGCACCCAGTCCCCCTCTTCCCGTGCTATCACCAACGTCTGAGGGACCCCTCGCCCTGCCGGAGCCCTATGATGGGAAAACAACTAAATGTAGAGGCTTCCTGCTACAGCTCTCACTGTATCTGGCACTTCAGCGTGGGGCATCTCCATCAGACCAAGCCAGGATAGCGCTGGTGATTTCACTACTAAAGGGAAAGGCGCTGGATTGGTCCACGGCAGTCTGGGAAGGAGGTGAGGCCGCGGCGCTCCCCTACTCCACATTCCTCGCTCGGTTCAGGGCGGTGTTCGATCATCCCACGGAGGGAAACGACGGGGGTGAGCGTCTCCTCCGGCTACAACAGGGAGAGGAGGCCGCGTTCGAGTACGCCCTGAGCTTTCGCATGGTGGCAGCGACTTCCGGCCTTCAGGAGAGGCTTACGGGAGGACATCACGATGGAACTCGCATGTCGGGACCACGAGATGGACCTTGATACCCTCATCGCCACGTCCATTCGTCATGACTTGAACTCTGTGAAGCATTTATTTGGGCTGCAATTTCTGCTTCTGGTAACTCTAATTAACTGATCCTCTGCAGCAGAGGTAACTCTGGGTCTTCCATTCCTGTGGCGGTCCTCATGAGAGCCAGTTTCATCATAGCGCTTGATGGTTTTTGCGACTGCACTTGAAGAAACTTTCAAAGTTCTTGAAATGTTCCTGATTGACTGACCTTCATTTCTTAAAGTAATGGACTGTCATTTCTCTTTGCTTATTTGAGCTGTTCTTGCCATAATATGGACTTGGACTTTTACCAAATAGGGCTATCTTCTGTATACCCCCCCTACCTTGTCACAACACAACTGATTGGCTGAAACGCATTAAGAAGGAAAGGAATTACACAAATTAACTTTTAAGAAGGCACACCTGTTAATTGAAATGCATTCCAGGTGACTACCTCATGAAGCTGGTTGAGAGAATGCCAAGAGTGTGCAAAGCTGTCATCAAGGCAAAGGGTGGCTATTTGAAGAATCTCAAAAATAAAATATACACTACCGTTCACAAGTTTTGGGTCACTTAGAAATGTCCTTGTTTTCGAAAGAAAAGCAATTTTTTTGTCCATTAAAATAACATCAAATTGATCAGAAATACAGTGTAGACATTGTTAATGTTGTAAATGGCTATTGTAGCTGGAAACTGCTGCTTTTTAATGGAATATCTACATAAGCGTACAGAGGCCCATTATCAGCAACCATCAGTCCTGCGTTCCAATGGCACGTTGTGTTTGTTAATCCAAGTTTATCATTTTAAAAGGCTGATTGATCATTAGAAAACCCTTTTGCAATTATGTTAGCATACCTCACACAAGCCATATCTCAGACTGGCCAATAAAAAGAAAAGATTAAGATGGGCAGTCTGAGATTTGGCCTTTTCTTTGCAACTCTGCCTAAAAGGTCAGCATCCCGGAGTCGCCTCTTCACTGTTGACGTTGAGACTGGTGTTTTGCGGGTACTATTTAATGAAGCTGCCAGTTGAGGACCTGTGAGGCACCTGTTTCTCAAACTAGACACTCGAATGTATTTGTCCTCTTAATCAGTTGTGCACCGGGGCCTCCCACTCCTCTTTCTATTCTGGTTAGAGCCAGTTTGCGCTGTTCTGTGAAGGGAGTAGTACACAGCGTTGTACGAGATCTTCCGTTTCTTGGCAATTTCTGGCATGGAATAACCTTCATTTCTCAGAACAAGAATAGACTGAATAGAGTTTTAGAAGAAAGTGATTTGTTTCTGGCCAATTTGATCCTGTAATCGACCCCACAATTGCTGATGCTCCAGATACTCAACTAGTCTTAAGAAGGACAATTTATTGCTTCTTTAATCAGCACAACAGTTTTCAGCTGTGCTAACATAATTGCAAAATGGTTTTCTAATGATCAATTAGCCTTTTAAAATGATAAACTTGGATTAGCAAACACAACGTACCATTGGAACACAGGACTGATGGTTGCTGATAATGGGCCTCTGTACACCTATGTAGATTTTCCATAAAAAATCTGCCGTTTCCAGCTACAATAGCCATTAACATTGTCTACACTGTATTTCTGATCAATTTGATGTTCTTTTATTGGGCAAAACATTTGCTTTTCTTTCGAAAACAAGGATATTTCTAAGTGACCCTAAATTTTTGAACGGTAGTGTATTTTGATTTGTTTAACACTTGATTTTATATGTGTTATTTCATAGTTTTGATATCTTCACTATTATTCTACAATGTAAAAAATAGTAAAAATAAAGAAAAACCCTTGAATGAGTAAGTGTGTCCAAACTTTTGACTGGTAGTGTATATCATAATTTGTAAGAAAGGCTTTATATATTAAAGTTATTATAAAGTGTAAACCCCAAAAGTATTAAAACTTGTCATAAGAGATGATAACGATTGTAAGGATGACCTTCCTGACGGATCTTGATGGTGCTGGTTGGTGTAATTCTCACTCCATTTTTTAACCACTCTCCAGGCACATCCTCCAGGGAGATCTCAACCACAAACACAGCATTCTGGTCCTCCTGTATGTCCAGGTCCTCCAGGCCTTGCAGGACCACAAGCTCCCGTTCTGCCGAGGGAGGTAAAGACATAAGCTCTCACGTCAACACGTCATTTGAGGATTTTAGTAGGTTGATGCTATATGTCTTTCTTATTGGTGTTTGTATCACCCTTTCAAAACAAGAAAATAGTTGGAAAAGGGCATTTAAAAAATATATTATTAAAATGTAAAAAGATCCCATGTAACAATACTGCCCTACAAAGGCAAAACTCAGTAACTATGCCAACGGTGAAACGGAGAAAATGGCTTTCAAGTAGTTTTACTAGCCAGCCAGATATGTTATAGGTAGATAAGTGATAATGCACTGATGTATCATCTTATTATCAAGTAATTTTTATACATATCAACAATGACCACTGATTTGACCTATGACCCCTTAAATGCAGATACTGCACCCTGCCTTTGTATGACCTTAAACAACTTAATGGGTAATGCAAAGGCAAAGTGCAGTATGTACAATCTAAATGTGTTAATCCAACTTTCTTGTTGTTTTGCTGTTAGACGGAAACAGTTTGAGAGTTCTAATTACTGTACAATCCAACTGTATTTAATGGTTTTATATAGTTATGTTTTCATGTTTTGAATGTTGTATTGTAATAATAATAATGTATGCGCTAACTGTAAATCACTCTGGATAAGAGCGTCTGCTAAATGAGTTTAATGTAATGTATTCCCAAGTGGTTTTAGGAGCCAAAGTCTTTATCGACAGTCTTGACTAATTCGCGATTGCATTGGGCAGACAAAAAAAAAAAAAACCTTCCTTGAGGGGAGGCTATTCTTGGTTTTAAACAAAAAAAACATATTTTTTTATTTTTATTTTTATGTTTCTAAATACAAAGTATACAGGCACCAAAAGCACATTAGGGTACTCTTGTTCCATGCGCATATAGGCAGTGTGTGTCACGGCTGGATAGGCTGTGTTTCCGCTATCAAAATTCATTCCATAACCAACTGCGTTACCGCTAAAACCAGCTTTTGGTTGGTCATAAATATCCCTATCAGTGCTGCCTGAAATTAGCACTTTGGATCATGTTTTTAAGGACACACCTCAAATATGTCCACCCCGCCTATCTGAGCGCAACCGAGCTGATATAAGACAGGTAAATTGCCGAACCTGGTGTTAGGGCTGGAAAATGCCAGTGTGACAGATTTTACATGACGAAATTGTAAAACTAACATGCGTTTGACACTAGCGCCGCCTTAACACCAGCAGAAAATAGAGCCCTAACACTGTAAAGTGTTGTCATACTTTAACACTGAAGTGTTACCATAAAGTACAGTATATCTAATCAAATCTAGAAAACCTATCTAATCAAACCTAGAGGTGAGGCAATGAATGACTAGCAGGTGATATTATACATTTAGTTAGTCATCAAAATATTGTTCATATGGGAGATTATTAAGGCGGCAGACAGTACCGTAGACCTCTATATTGCAGGATGTACTGGAGTCTCCAGCGTCACATGTGTATGTGCCAGAATCACTGACTTCACACTTCAGGATTTGGAAATAGTGTTTTCTTCCCATAGCATAAGTACGCAAATCCTTGCGCGGTATAACCTTGATCCCATTCTGAAGATAAAACATTTTTAATTGAGAAATAGTCATCATCTCCACATTTTATTATTATTTAAATGTGTCATATCATTTTAGTAAATTAATAATGTATAAGTAAACATACTTTTTTTTGTAGATGTTGTATTTTACAAACCTAGCTATTCATGGGTTGCACTCCCGTCACTCGGTCACGTCGCTGCCATTGTTATCAACGTTCTACAGATGCTGCAGTTTATTGATGTACGACTGATGGTTAATGCTCAGTCTTTCTGAACGGTGGCTAATGACTGTTCGGTAAACATTACACAATAGTGGCCTGGAAATACGATGACATTGCTAAAGTAGGCAAATAATTAGTATGAAAACAACTTTGGCATCATTATGACGTCGTCAAGTTTACTTTAGAGATAATGCAATGTTGCCATGAGCTTGCAAAGTTTGTCAGAAATAGCTAGCAATACTAACGTTAGCTAGCTACAATTCCGGTGCTCTTCCCTCAATTTTAGCTAGCTAGCTAAAATTGTACTGCATCTAAAGTCAATCTGGCAACATCACAATGATGACAAAAGCTTGTCCTACTAATTATTTTGAAAGCCATAGACAATCAATCAACAATATAATAATATTCCTAGGAAAGGTTTTCATCTTAACTCACAATCTGTGGATACTATGCGATTAGAAAGGTTCAAAATTAATGTAAAACATTACAGCACAGTTAAAATATATGGCACATGGAAACCAAACGAGGGTGGTCTACGGTGATAGGTGGGATGGGCTGAGAGTAGCTGAGGGGTGGAATTAAAGAGCTCATGATCGGGAATGGTATTATTGAAAACACTACATATAATATAATGTATACCGTAGTAAAATCTAATGTATGTATACTGTAAAAAAAAATATATGCAACTTGTAAAGTGTTGGTCCTATGTTTAATGAGCTGAAATAAATGATCCCAGAAATGTTCCATGCGCATAAAAAGCTTATTTCTCTCAAATGATGTGCACAACTTTGTTTACATCCCTGTTAGTGAGCATTTCTCCTTTGCCAAGATAATCCATCCACATGACAGGTGTGGCATATCAAGAAGCTGATTAAACATCATGATCATTACACAGGTGCACCTTGTGCTGGGGACAATAAAAGGCCACTTTAAAATGTGCAGTTATGTCACACAACACAACGCCACAAATGTCTCAAGTTTTGAGGGAGCGTGCAATTGAAATACTGACTGCAGGAATGTCCACCAGAGCTGTTGCCAGAAAATGTAATGTTAATTTCTCTACCATTATCCACCTCAAACGTTGTTTTAGAGAATTCTTGCAGTACGTCCAACCGGCCTCACAACCTTAGACCATGTGTATGGCGTCGTGTGGGCGAGTGGTTTGCTGATGTCAACGTTGTGAACAGAGTGCCCCATGGTGGCGGTGGAGTTATGGTATGGGCAGGCATAAACTATGGACAACGAACACAATTGCATTTTATCGATGGCAATTTGAATGCACAAAAATACCATGACGAAATCCTAAGGCCCATCGTGAGGCCCATTTTTTAAAAAGTATTCGTGACCAACAGATGCATATCTGTATTCCCAGTTATGTGAAATGCATAGATTAGGGCCTAATGGATTTATTTCAATTGACTTATTTCCTCATATGAACTGAAACTCTGTAAGATCTTTGAAATTGTTGCATGTTGCGTTTCTATTTTTGTTCATTATATGTATGTATGTATGTACAGTGCATTCGGAAAGTAGCTTGACTTTTTCCACATATTGTTATGTTACAGCCTTATTCTAAAATTCTAAAATTTATTTCATATTATTTATTTTTATATATTTTTTTCTCATCAATCTACACACAATACCCCATAATGACAAAGTGAAAACAGGTTTTTAGAAATGTTTGCAAATTTATAAAAAATACAAAACTGAAATACCTTATTTACATAAGTATTCAGACCCTTTGCTATGAGACTCGAAATTGAGCTCAGTTGCATCCTGTTTCCATTGATCATCATTGAGATGTTTCTACAACTTGATTGGAGTCCACCTGGGGTAAATTCAATTGATTGGACATTATTTGGAAAGGCACACACCTGTCTATATAAGGTCCCACAGTTGACAGTGCATGTCAGAGCAAAAACCAACCCATGAGATTGAAGGAATCGTCCGTAGAGCTCCGAGACAGGATTGTGTCGAGGCACAGATCTGGTGAAGAGTACCAAAAAATGTCTGCAGCATTGAAGGTCCACAAGAACATAATGGCCATCATTCTTAAATGGAAGAAGTTTGGAACCACCAAGACCCAAACTGAACAATCGGGGGAGAAGGGCCTTGGTCAGGGAGGTGACCAAGAACCCGATTGTGGAGATGGGAGAACCTTCCAGAAGGCCAACCATCTCTGCAGCACACCACCAATCAGGCCATTATGGTAGAGTGGCCAGACGGAAGCCACTCCTCAGTAAAAGGCACATGACAGCCCGCTTGGAGTTTGCCAAAAGGCACCTAAAGACTCTCAGACCATGAGAAACAAGATTCTCTGGTCTGATGAAACCAAGATTGAACTGTTTGGCCTGAATGCCAAGCGTCATGTCTGGAGGAAACCTGGCACCATCCCTACGGTGAAGCATGGTGGTGGCAGCATCATGCTCTGGGGATATTTTTCAGCGGGACTGGGAGACTAGTCAGGATCGAGGGAAAGATGAACGGAGCAAAGCACAGAGAGATCCTTGATGAAAACCTGCTACAGAGCACTCAGGACCTCAGACTGGGGCGAATGTTCACCTTCCAACAGGACAAGGACCCTAAGTACAAAGCCAAGACAACCCAGGAGTGGCTTCTGGACAAGTTTCTGAATGTCCTTGAGTGTCCCAGCCAGAGCCCGGACTTGAACCCGGTCGAACATCTCTGGAGAGACCTATAAATTGCTCTACAGCGACGCTCCCCATCCAACCTGACAGAGCTTGAGAGGATCTGCAGAGAAGAATGGGAGAAACTCCCCAAATACAGGTGTGCCAAGCTTATAGCGTTATACCCAAGAAGACTCGAGGCTGTAATCACTGCCAAAGGTGCTTCAACAAAGTACTGAGTAAAGGGTCTGAATACTTTTGTTTTGTGCAAAACAATTCTTACAACCTGTCATTATGGGGTATTGTGTGTAGATTGATGAGGGAAAAAAAACAATTTAATCCATTTTAGAACAAGGCTGTAACGTAACAAAATGTGGAAAAAGTCAAGGGGTCTGAATACTTTCCGAATGCTATATATGTATGTATGTATGTACAGTTGAAGTCGGAAGTTTACATACACCTTAGCCAAATACATTTAAACTCAGTTTTTCAGTTTTTAATCCTAGTAAAAATTCCCTGTTTTAGGGCAGTTAGGATCACCACTTTATTTTAAGAATGTGAAATGTCAGAATAATAGTAGAGAGAATGATTTATTTCAGCTTGTATTTCTTTCATCACATTCCCAGTGGGTCAGAAGTTTACATACACTCAATTAGTATTTGGTAGCATTGCCTTTAAATTGTTTAACTTGGGTCAAACATTTTGGGTAGCCTTCCACAAACTTCCCACAATAAGTTGGGTTAATTTTGGCCCATTCCTCCTGACAGAGCTGGTGTAACTGAGTCAGGTTTGTAGGCCTCCTTGCTCGCACACGCTTTTTCAGTTCTGCCCACACATTTTCTATAGGATTGAGGTCAGGGCTTTGTGATGGCCACTCCAATACCTTGACTTTGTTGTCCTTAAGCCATTTTGCCACAACTTTGGAAGTATGCTTGGGGTCATTATCCATTTGGAAGACCCATTTGCGACCAAGCTTTAACTTCCTGACTGATGTCTTGAGATGTTGCTTCAATATCTCCACATAATTTTCCTTCCTCATGATGCCATCTGTTTTGTGAAGTGCACCAGTCCCTCCTGCAGCAAAGCACCCCCACAGCATGATGCTGCCACCCCCATGCTTCACGGTTGGGATGGTGTTCTTCGGCTTGCAAGCAACCCCCTTTTTCCTGAGCGGTATGACGGCTGCGTGGTCCATGGTGTTTATACTTGCATACTATTGTTTGTACAGATGAATGTGGTACCTTCAGGCATTTGGAAATTGCTCCCAAGGATGAACAAGACTTGTGGAGGTCTATAATTTTCTTTCTGAGGTCTTGGCTGATTTCTTTAGATTTTCCCATGATGTCAAGCAAAGGGGCACTGAGTTTGAAGGTAGGCCTTGAAATACATCCACAGGTACACCTCCAATTGACTTAAATGATGTAAATTAGCCTATCAGAAGCTTCTAAAGCCATGACATCATTTTCTGGAATTTTCCAAGCTGTTTAAAGGCACAGTCAACTTAGTGTATGTAAACTTCTGACCCACTGGAATTGTGATACAGTGAATTATAAGTGAAATAATCTGTCTGTAAACAATTGTTGGAAAAATTACTTGTGTCATGCACAAAGTAGATGTTCTAATCGACTTGCCAAAACTATAGATTATTAACAAGAAATTTGTGGAGTGGTTGAAAAACGAGGTTTAATGACTCCAACCTAAGTGTATGTAAACATCCGACTTTAACTGTATGTATGTATGTGTATATACACTGAGTGTATATTAGGACACCTGCTCTTTCAATGACATAGACTGACCAGGTGGATGGCTTAATAAAAAATAAATATGCCTCATTTTGAAATGTCATCGTGTTTCCAAGCCACAGTAATGCACTTTAGCCTCAATCTTAATCAGCCCCTATTAAGACTGCACTGAGTAGCATGCTCAGCTGGGTATCAGTCCTAAAACTAACGTCCAAAACAATATTGTGACGAGACGTGCAACCCATGAATATGACTTTATTTTTCACCATAGTATTATTGAGTGAAAGGTTGCTAACAAAATAGTGTAATTATTGGTTGGAAAGGGTATGAATTGTTTACCTTCATCCATTTCACTTCAACATTAGGCCTTGATAGCTCACAATCCATTGATGCCACAGCCGCTTCTGGAAAGCGCAAGTCCTCCAGTTTTTTTATGACTGTCACTGGTGGCTCTGCAAACAAAATGAGATCAAATTCAAGGTGAGCGAAAGCGTAGAGATGAAACTGTATCATAAGTGTGAGCGTGAAATGCTCACTTTATTGTGGCACTGCTTCGAGTGTGAGGTGACATAAGCACATACATATTTCACTGGCTTAAAGTTATAAAACCTTTGTGTCTTTTCATTTTCATAATGTTTATGTAATCTATCTGCCAGTTCTGACTGCGTTATTTGGACTGGCAAAATCCAAGACTGGCAAAATCTATTTCTGATGGGAAAAGTCTAAGTGGGATCCTTGGGATCTCCAACTCTGATGTCACCCCATTGAAGTTGACATTTAAAACGGTTAAGGTAAGGATTAAGGTTACGGTTAGGGTTAGGTACGGTTTATGGTTAAGGTTAAGTAAATGTAAGGGTTAAGGTTTTGGGTGGGGTTGTCCCAAGGATTCCTCTTAGAAACTTAGCATGTACCATTTATGTTGCACCTCCCTTTATTTAAGAGGGGATGTGTCCCTTTAAGAAAAAGTAGCATTTGGGGAAATGTTTGGTGTACCTGGGGCTGAGATTTTAATGGCTTAAAAAGCCTTGAAATAGCCATTAATTAAGTCCATAAACTGCTCATATTTGTGGAATTTACTCACCCTTCAAAAGAGTAAGATGTTTGTGGGTTTTGCGAATACCATTCCGAGGAAGTCTCTACAAGGCCGGATTTCCCTTGCTACTGGGCAGTTCCACGATAACAGATTGATGCCGAGACTCACTTTTTCACTTTTAAATGTATGCCAAGCAAAAACCATTGGTTGCAAAGTTTAACAAACCATACACCTATATGCAGAAATCTACTTTTTACAATTGCCACTGAAAATGTTAATAAAACACATTTACTTGAGGAACAGTGACGATGCAAAGTTTGGAAACAGAATGACAGTAAAATCTCCCTCAGTTTTTTATGTGACAACGTTTTCCAAAAACTCTGTTAAATATCTACTCCGAATTAAGATTCAAAGAGGTCTGCAGAAAGAATGAGGTGTCAGCTATGACATGACACCTTGAGTTTGGTTATCGAACTACAGTAAGTGAGGTGGATCAACACCTGGTAACAGAATGATAGTAACATAATTACATCATGGGTCCTTGATCTGTGCTATACATAAATGCATAATTATAAATGTAATTATCTTCATGGTGATGTATCCTGAATCGGTACACAAAGGTAGAAAATTGTAATATCCTCCTTTGCATGTTTGGGTATTATTCTATACACTGGCTATTATTCTAATGAGCTCGGCTGCCAAACAAGACCAAATTTGGTTGGTCCAGACCGGAACAAATCTGTACCAATCATTCTGTTGCCAGGTGTTGATCCACCTCACTTACTGTAGTTCGATAACCAAACTCAAGGTGTCATGTCATAGCTGACACCTCACCAATCACAAGTTTGGACATCACAGCACAGTAGAGTAGAGTAGAGTTCAGTACAGTACAGTAGAGCAGTATAATACAGTACAGTACAGCAGCACACAGTAGAGTACATACAGTAAAGAAAAGTAGAGTTCAGTAGAGTGTATTACATTATGTGTGCTCTACTGTAAATATACTCTACTCTACTCTACTTTTCTTTACTGTACTGTATGCTACTGTGCTGTACTGTACTGTACTTTACTGTGTTCTACTATACTGTACTGTACTGTGCTCTACTGCAACTGTGGTTTGTGACTACTATAATTATACATTGTGGCCAATTCAATTGCAGTCACTCTGTTACAGATTTTTCGGTCACTCTGTTACCAGCTCTGTTACTGAATTTCGTAACACAGTGAAACATTTTAATCACTTCATACTTGATAAACAAAGTTGTTATCAGTAAACTATATATACTAATTGGTAGGTCTACCTTTAGTTGTCACTTCTGTGAATTTTCATAATTCTCACTACTCATAAGGGAGATAAATAAGAAAATGTCTTAAAGATATATGGGTTTTTGGGAACAGAATGACAAGACACTAGGAAATATTTCTAAAACTTACAGAAGGCAAATAATTCCTGCAAAACTAAATATAAATGTTGATATTAGTTGGCAGGGGCCTTCAACATTATTGTTTTGATGTATTTGTAATGCCTTTTAAGACTTTTTCTAGTAGATGTTTTTTAAGACCCCTTTTCCATCTGTGTGGCCAAAAATCAAAGCCTTTGCTTATTCCTTATTTTTAGGATGGAAAATGGTTGAAAAACATATATACTGTATGCCTTCATTTCCCAATAGTATAGACTCTTAGCTTTCATTTGACACCAAATGTGATATGCTCTATAAACTTCAGATGTTGGTGCTCATGGGTCCTTTTACATGGAAATGGCCGCTACTGTAATCCAGTGAGATCTATCCTGTTTACTTTATTTTTGCAGTGTCGGATGTACATTAGGAACACTTGCTCTTTCCATGACATATGCTGACCAGGTGAATCCAGGTGAAAGCGATGATCCCTTATTGATGTCACCTGTTAAATCCACTTCAATCAGTGTAGATGAAGGGCAGGATGTTTAAGCCTTAAGACAATTGAGACATGGATTGTGTATGTGTGCCATTCAGAGGGTGAATGGGCAAGACAAAATATTTAAGTGCCTTTGAACGGGGTATGGTAGTAGGTGCCAGGCGCACCAGTTTGAGTGTGTCAAGAACTGCAACGCTGCTGGGTTTTTCACGATCAACAGTTTCCCGTGTGTATCAAGAATGATCCACCACCCAAAGGACATCCAGCCAACTTGGCACAACTGTGGGAAGCATTGGAGTCAACATGGGACAGCATCCCTGTGGAACGCTTTCGACACCTTGCAGAGTCCATGCACTGACGAATTGAGGTTGTTCTGAGGGTCAAAAGGGGGTGCAACTCAATCTTTTTTCGTAGAGGTGGCCCTTTGTGTTTTACAAAAAGGGCACTCTTCTACATGAGTGTGCTGGAATTATGGTTGCAGTCCTTTCAGAATCACGAACCTGTCACACACTGAAGGCCTATAGGTTCGCCACTGTGCAAACATGTCTATAATAGATAAGGCTGTTAAGGTATTCATGTTTCAAGAAAGGAGTGTATACAACACTGGTATGAGTTAACAGAATATTAACTTTTAATAGGGAGATTTTCACTGGACAGTTACTTTAATATCACTTTGATTTTGTTACTCTCATACTGAAAGTATTTCCTCAAACTTTTAAATTGTAACTTTTTTGTTTGAGATCCAAGCTGATTCATTCAGTGCTGTTTTACCGGTATGAATCATTTGACTTAAAATCTCAACTACAATGTCCTCTGTTGACACTTCACAAGCCAAACTGAATGCCTGACACAAATCTGGGAGCACTATACTTACACACGCACTGCACCACGACGGCATCGGTACAATAGCCTGTATTTTAGTGTTAAGAGATGTTTGGTATGGCAACTGAACTATTTACTGGGATGACATTTTCATCCAATTGTCATCCTCGATTTCAGAACCCTGGCTCAAAGGGTGAGACGTATTGAGTGACTCTGTATAGGGGAGAGATTACTTTACAGTGTGAGGTTATGTTAGGGAGTGACTGAAAAGACCAAGTAGCCTACTTGCGATGTACAGTATGTGGCTATTTTGTATTTGTAACGTGAGACGGAGTAAGAACGGTAGCAGAGCAGTCACTCCATTTCATTATCATGCAGTCGGTTATTCTGACATTTTAAACATTGACAAAAACAAACTTGTCATTAAGCCGTACAGCCCCTGGCTGACAGACCCTAGTGGAGTAGATAACACGAGAAACCAGGCTTTCCATTAATTGTATATGACACCTCGGCATCAAAAGCTGAGGTGTCAAATATATATTCTCATTCTGTATTTCCTACACTCCCTCACACTCCCTGCTTTTGGCTTGAAAAACCACTATATAAATAATTGTATTTGATGTAGAAAAAGTATAATGACATAAAATATTGTTATTTTGAGAACCAATATTGAATCAGAAAGACGCTGCTGTTTGTGTATACAATGTGGCCAGGCTGCCCACTCTGACAGAAAACTAGTGTACTGTTGCTTTCTGACCATCTGTGTCCGTGCCCTACCTTTAACAACGAGCCTGGCAGATGTTTTCACATTTTCCGCAGATAACACAAAGGTGCCTGTGTCGTCCAAGGTGAGGTTGGAGATAGTGAGGCTGTGGACACACCCTTTGGCACTCATGCGCCAGTGGTTGTTTGGCTTTAGCTGGTTCCCATCCTTTAGCCAAGTGGCTTCTACGTTGCTGTGAGACAGCTCCACCTCGAAGGATGCAGTTTCACGCTGAATGGTTTGGATGTCAGTGAGTCCTCTCCGAATTGTGATTTTTCTGGCTGTGGGGAGAAAATGGAATTGTAGCTAAAGGCAATAATAACAACAACAATAATCACTTAATTAGTAAGTTAATCATATAAATAATGTAAATCATCTATAACAGGGGTAGGCAACCCTGGTCCTGGAGTGCCTCAGGCACTCACTGAACTGATCAATTAGCTCAGTTGGTCAGATGTGGTGCTAGTTGGAATAAAATCCTGCTGTATGTCACGACTTCCTCCGAAGCTGCCTCCTCTCCTTGTTCGGGCAGGATTCGGTGTTCATCATCACCGGCCTTCTAGCCACTGCCGCTCCTCATCTCATCATTCCATTTGTTTTGTCTTGTTTATTACACACACCTGGTTCATATCCCCTCATCAGTACCTGTATAAGTGTTCCCTCTGCCCCCTTGTCTTTGTGTGTGATTGTTTATTGTGGAGGTTAGATGAGCTCGGAGGAGCTCCTTGTATTTTGTATCGCCGGGATATTTCACCCGTGTGCCTTGTTGTTTCCCAGTGCGCCTGATTTCCGCACTGGAGTGTTTGACGCATTGCTGCGTACCGCTGTATTTTCGGTTTATTCTGTGATTTACCCTCCTGCGCCTGACTCCATCAAAATCACTCACCACACAGTATCTGCGGCACTCCAGGAACAGGGTTGCCTATCCCTGATCTATAATTAAATCAACAGATTTACATGTTGCATGATGACAGGGACAAACAAAGAAATCATGTGTATGATGCCATTTTTATATCAGCAGTTGTCACAAAGTGCTTTTACTGTAGCCCGGCCTAGACCTCAAAGAGCAAGCAGAAGCAGAAGCAGTGGCACATTGGCTAGGAATAACTCTACAAGGAAGAAACCTAGAGGGAACTAGGCAAAAAGGGGACGTCGAGATATAAAATGAGTTAAATATATGGTTTTAACTTCCCTTATAGAATTGTTTTATTAAATCATCTGTTGTTTCATCTCTAGAGGCGTTCCATGTAATATGATAATTCCAAAGGTCCTTGAGATCCCACTGCAAATACTACAAATACCAAATCCTTCTTCCAAAGGCTATTTCTTAGCACATTTTTTTCATGTTTCTTCCATTTTCATATAGAATGTCCCTATAACAGAAGTCATGTTACAGTATGTGTGATACAGACAGACCAATAAAACATGTAGCCAGTTGGCAGAAAATAGGCAAGTATTTTTATCATTCCAACACAGTACCTTACACCAAAGCCTGTTTTGAATCCGCCAACATTTTTACTTATTCTAACACAGACAGGCATTCCCCATGGAGAAGAGGCATTTATTTTTTAGACTTGATGACAACAAACTCGATTTTGAAGGCCAGTGCATAAATTTAGATGCAATGAGAGGAGATCCAAATACATAAGAGGTGCCAACAGCAGCCAAAGTCCAGACTTTCCCCTTCTCACCCACGCTGTTGCTGAAAGCACAAGCTCTAACTCACCCGCACCTCACAGCACTAACTCACCCGCACCTCACAGCACTAACTCACCCACAAAACAAGTCAGAAGAAAAGTAGTTAAGTACACAGAGCTACAGTACATCTTAACTATTAGACCCTTTGTGGTTAAAGCAGCCATTAATCACAGCTCGACTCTGCAATAGTAAGCGAAGGGAATGCTCTCAGAGAGCTGTGCTTGTGTGAATGTAATCCTAGCGCTTGTCTGATAACATCTATATCTTCACAGCCAAGCAAAAGGGGCTTAAATAGTTCCTCACTAGTACTTCCTTCTAGCCTCCAATCTGATTCCCCTTTGACACGCTTAATGAAATCATCATGGCTCCAGTGATCCTGTGTCAATACAGAAATCTGCTCCCTGAGAACCAGAGGGTGGGCTAGCGGTCTGTCTGTAGGTCACCTGTTTGCAGCCATCACCACTCAAATTACTCTTACTCAGTTATTGAGTTTGCTCCAAAAGCAACAACGGCAACAACAGGGACAGCGTGTGAAAGCGTTGTTGCCGGCAACGGAGGTAAACAAACAACAACAGCACATAGTGACAACACTTGAGCACTCACGTTCCACGATGAGCTGGGCTTGCGTGCGGTCGTGGAGAGTTTCGCAACTGTAGGTGCCCCGGTCAGAAAGGGAGAGCTTGTGAATGGTGAGGCTCCGTCGCCGGCTCTTTTGCTTCAGGGTGAACTTTGGCCCCGGGTGGATGACTACACCCTGCCTCATCCATTGCACCTCTCCAGAGTCCAGGCTCACCTCCACCTCCAGGGTAGCCTCCCCGAATTGCTCAGCCACAACGGGCACCATGTTTTTGGTGAACAACACCTGTTGTTCTGAACACATATTAATGTGAGTGTGTAAAGCAACAGGGATCACACAAGTATTCGATTTGAACTCTAATTGACATTCAACTACATATCCAGAGTGACATACACAAAGTGAAAAAATAAAGCTTTGTAAGCTACATTATAACTATATAAAAATACCAATAAAATGCTATGATAAACAAACAACAATGTAGCACAAGTTCTACTAAAGAGAGGCTATGCTATCCTCGTAAAAGTGATGTAGCATGTCTCGGGCACCATTTGTCTCTGTCAGTTACCCCAGGAATTCTAAATGGAGAAGCTGCTAAGCGCAAGCCGTCAAAGGCGCCCCTTCAACAATTTGAGCTTGTCTGAAGAGGTCATTATTTATCGAAAATATGTTGTGGCATTAAAGAGGCTTTCGAAGAGTACACTGTTGCACTCATTCCCCCAATAGTTATGAAGACATTTAAAGGGGAGGGCATGAATATGAAAGTCATTTTAGCCAAAGCTTACTTCAAAATGATCTCCTAAACTTCAAGGAATCAACAGTTGTATAAAGTGATTGCAAATGTGAAATGAAGATTACAATTAAATGTCTCTACTACTACTACTACTATATTATATAATAGGCAGCTATATTGTAAGTGCTACATTGACATACACTGTTGTTCAAGGGTGTCAACAGCGCAACTATGAAAATCAAGGGAAATGAATACAATTAATAAAAGGTTTGGGGGTAAATATTTCCTAATTAATCAGGGAAAATAACATCTTGTCACACTGTAACTATACAATCATAAGAGCACAGTCATGGGGCTACTTATCAATTTAAAGGTGCTCTGTTTGTTGTATGATATTTATATCCTGTTTAGCTTAGAAAAACCTGAAATAGCTTAGCAATACTTTCTTATCTCATCATAATTTAAATAACACATCCATTGTTTTCAACCTCCAAGAACGACAATCAGGAAGATGCTGCTGTTTGAATGTGGACATTCCCGGAAAAACAAACAACTGTGCTAGCTTCAAATGCCATTCTAAAATTATTTTTTCTTTTCTTTACTACTACAAATATATTGTTGCCATTTAGGTCTGTTTGTAGGCGGAATTGTTGCATATAGCACATTTAAAACTGGACCAGAATATATTGAGTACCAAACTAGCACAATGTTTACCAATGGTATCTCACCTTGAACCTGGAGGTTTGCCTCAGACACCAGCCCTTTTGCCTCGGCAGTCACTGTGGCGCAGTCTGAGACCTGGCAGTTGTAAATGCACAGCATGTGGCACAGTCCATTACTTGAAATGACAAACCTCTCATTTGGAGCTATAGGCCGGCCGTTCAGGCTCCACACTAGCTGTGTGTCCTCTGGTGAAACGACACACTTAAATGTAGCATTTTCCCCCTCCAGTAGAGTGATATTGTGTAGCTCTGTGATAAACTCAACAATAGGTGGAGGCACTAAGGGATAGAACATGAACATTTGTTAGAATAATAACACACAGGGTTGATTTGCAATGAATATTATTGAGACATTGGTATCATTGGTCCAAATCCTAACTTGAGATCCATGCGCTTAACTTACACAACTTTTGTGTGAATCATGCATTGAGAGGTCAATGATACATTGTAGAATAATAGTGAAGACATCAAAACTATGAAATAACACATATGGAATATTGTAGTAACCAAAAAAGTGTTAAACAAATCAAAATATATTTTAGATTTTACATTCTTCAAGGTAGCCACCCTTTTCCTTGATGACAGCTTTGCACACTCTTGGCATTCTCTCAACCAGCTTCACCTGGAATCCTTTTCCAACAGTCTTGAAGGAGTTCCCACATATGCTGAGCACTTGTTGGCTGCTTTATCTTCACTCTGCGGTACAACTCATCCCAAACCATCTCAATTGGGTTGAGGTCAGGTGATTGTGCAGCACCATGATTCTCCTTATTGGTCAAATAGCCCTTACACAGCCTGGAGGTGTGTTTTGGGTCATTGTCCTGTTGAAAAACAAATGATAGTCCCACTAAGTGCAAACCAGATAGGATGGCGTATCACTGCAGAATGCTGTGGTAGCCATGCTGGTTAAGTGTGCCTTGAATTCTAAATAAATCACTGACAGTGTCACCAGCAAAGCACCCCAAAACCATCACACCTCTTCGTCCATGCTTCACGGTGGGAACCACACATGCGGAGATAATCCGTTCACCTACTCTGCGTCTCACAAAGACACAGCGGTTGAAACCAAATATCTAAATTTGGACTCATCAGACCAAAGGACAGATTTCCACCGGTCTAATGTCCATTGCTCGTGTTTCTTGGGCCAAGCAAGTCACTTATTATTATTGGTGTCCTTTAGTAGTGGTTTCTTTGCAGCAATTTGACCATGAAGGCCTGATTCACGCAGTCTCCTCTGAACAGTTGATGTTCCGATGTGTCTGTTACTTGAACTCTGTGAACCATTTATTTGGGCTGCAATCTGAGGTGCAGTTAACTCTAATGAACTTATCCTCTGCAGCAGAGGTAACTCTGGGTCTTCCTTTCCTGTGGCGGTCCTCATGAGAGCCAGTTTCATCATAGCGCTTGATGGTTTTTGTGACTGCACTTGAAGAAACTTTCAAAGTTCTTGACATTTTCCGGATTGACTGACCTTCACGTCTTAAAGTAATGATGGACTGTCATTTCTCTTTGCTTATTTGAGCTGTTCTTGCCATAATATATGGAATATGGACTTGGTCTTTTACCAAATAGGACTATCTTCTGTATACCACCCCTACCTTGTCACAACACAACTGATTGGCTCAAACGCATTAAGAAGGAAAGAAATTCCACAAATTAACTTTTAACAAGGCACACGTGTTAATTGAAATGCATTCCAGGTGACTACCTCATGAAGCTGGTTGAGAGAATGCCAAGAGTGTGCAAAGCTGTCATCAAGGCAAAGGGTGCCTATTTTGAAAAATCTAACATGTAAAATATATTTTGATTTGTTTAATACTTTTTTGGTTACTACAATGTAGAAAATAGTAAACATAAAGAAAACCCTTGAATGAGTCGTTGTGTCCAAACTTTTGACTGGTACTGTATATGTACAGGGCCTTTGGAAAGTATTCAGACCCCTTGACTTTTTCCACATTTTGTTAGGTTACAGCCTTATTCTAAAATTGATTACATTGTTTTTTCTCATCAATCTACACACAATAGCCCATAATGACAAAGCAAAAACAGGTTTGGCAGCAATTACAACCTCAAGTCTTCTTTGGTATGACGCTACAAGCTTGGCACACCTGTATTTGGGGTGTTTCTCCCATTCCTCTCCAGCTCTGTCAGGTTGGATGGGGAGCGTTGCTTCACAGCTATTTTCAGGTCTCTCCAGAGATGTTCGATCGGGTTCAAGTCCGGACCTTCACCACAGTCTGAGGTCCTGAGCGCTCTGGAGCAGGGTTTCATCAAGGATCTCTCTGTACTTTGCTCTTTTAATCTTTGCCTCGATCCTGACTAGTCTCCCAGTCCCTGCCGCTAAAAAACACCCGCACAGCATGATGCTTCCACTGCCATGCTTCACCATAGGGATGGTGCCAGGTTTCATCCAGACATGATGATTGGCATTCAGGCCAAAGAGTTCAATCTTGGTTTCATCAGACCAGAGAATCTTGTTTCTCATAGTCTGAGAGTCAACTCAAAACGGCCTATCATTTGCCTTTTACTGAAGAGTGGCTTCCGTCTGGCCACTCTACCATAAATGACTGATTGGTGGAGTGCAGCAGAGATGGTTGTACTTCTGGAAGATTCTCCTATCTCTACAGAGGAAATTTGGAGCTCTGTCAGAGTGACCATCAGGTTCTTGGTCACCTCCCTGAGCAAGGTCCTTCTCCCCCGATTCCTCAGTTTGGCTGGGCGGCCAGCTCTATGAAGAGTCTTGGTGGTTCCAAACTTCTTCCATTTAAGAATGATGGAGGCCACTGTGTTCTTGGGGACCTAAAATGCTGCAGACATTTTTTGGTACCCTTCCCCAGATCTGTGCCTCGACACAATCATGTCTCGGAGCTCTACGGAAAATTCTTTCGACCTCATGGCTTGGTTTTTGCTCTGACATGCACTGTCAACTGTGGGATCTTATATAGACAAGTGTGTGCCTTTTTCATGTCCAATCAATTGAATTTACCACAGGTGGACTCTTATCAAGTAGTAGAAACATCTCAAGGATGATCAATGGAAACAGGATGCACCTGAGCTCAATTTCGAGTCTCATAGCAAAGGGTCTGCATGCTTATGTAAATAAGGTATTTCAGTTTTTTTTATTTTAAGAAATGTGAAAAATTTTCTAAAAACCTGTTTTTGCTTTGTCATTATGGGATATTGTGTGTAGATTGCTGAGGATTTCTATTTATTTAATCAATTTTAGAATAAGGCATAACCAAATGTGGAAAAAATCAAGGGGTCTGAATACTTTCCGAAGGCACTGTATATACAGTGGGGAAAAAAGTATTTAGTCAGCCACCAATTGTGCAGGTTCTCCCACTTAAAAAGATGAGAGAGACCTGTAATTTTCATCATAGGTACACGTCAACTATGACAGACAAATTAAGAAAAAAAAATCCAGAAAATCACACTGTAGGATTTTTAATGAATTTATTTGCAAATTATGGTGGAAAATAAGTATTTGGTCACCTACAAACAAGCAAGATTTCTGGCTCTCACAGACCTGTAACTTCTTCTTTAAGAGGCTCCTCTGTCCTCCACTCGTTACCTGTATTAATAGCACCTGTTTGAACTTGTTATCAGTATAAAAGACACCTGTCCACAACCTCAAACAGTCACACTCCAAACTCCACTATGGCCAAGACCAAAGAGCTGTCAAAGGACACCAGAAACAAAATTGTAGACCTGCACCAGGCTGGGAAGACTGAATCTGCAATAGGTGAGCAGCTTGGTTTGAAGAAATCAACTGTGGGAGCAATTATTAGGAAATGGAAGACATACAAGTCCACTGATAATCTCCCTCGATCTGGGGCTCCACGCAAGATCTCACCCCGTGGGGTCAAAATTATCACAAGAACGGTGAGCAAAAATCCCAGAACCACACAGGGGGGACCTAGTGAATGACCTGCATAGAGCTGGGACCAAAGTAACAAAGCCTACCATCAGTAACACACTACGCCGCCAGGGACTCAAATCCTGCAGTTCCAGACGTGTCCCCCTGCTTAAGCCAGTACATGTCCAGGCCCGTCTGAAGTTTGCTAGAGTGCATTTGGATGATCCAGAAGAGGATTGGGAGAATGTCATATGGTCAGATGAAACCAAAATATAACTTTTTGGTAAAAACTCAACTCGTCGTGTTTGGAGGACAAAGAATGCTGAGTTGCATCCAAAGAACACCATACCTACTGTGAAGCATGGGGGGTGGAAACATCATGCTTTGGGGCTGTTTTTCTGCAAAGGGACCAGGACGACTGATCCGTGTAAAGGAAAGAATGAATGGGGCCATGTATCGTGAGATTTTGAGTGAAAACCTCCTTCCATCAGCAAGGGCATTGAAGATGAAACGTGGCTGGGTCTTTCAGCATGACAATGATCCCAAACACACTGCCCGGGCAACGAAGGAGTGGCTTCGTAAGAAGCATTTCAAGGTCCTGGAGTGGCCTAGCCAGTCTCCAGATCTCAACCCCATAGAAAATCTTTGAGGGAGTTGAAAGTCCGTGTTGCCCAGCGACAGCCCCAAAACATCACTGCTCTAGAGGAGATCTGCATGGAGGAATGGGCCAAAATAGTGTGTGAAAACCTTGTGAAGACTTACAGAAAACGTTTGACCTGTGTCATTGCCAACAAAGGGTATATAACAAAGTATTGAGAAACTTTTGTTATTGACCAAATACTTATTTTCCACCATAATTTGCAAATAAATTCATAAAAAATCCTACAATGTGATTTTCTGGATTTTTTTTTCTCATTTTGTCTGTCATAGTTGACGTATACCTATGATAAAAATTAAAGGCCTCTCTCATCTTTTTAAGTGGGAGAACTTGCACAATTGGTGGCTGACTAAATACTTTTTTTCCCCACTGTATATAAAACACAGGAAAATCACGTTTTTTAACTGTACTGGACCTTTTACATAACGTGAGTCATGCTGGTTTCACGTGCTCGTGGGAAATAGGAAATTGGGAATTGGTAAGTCTGACATGATTGTGTTCAAGTGCTTTTGGAGTCGCAATAATTCTTCAACCAATAACATTTTAGCTAGCTTGATAAGCTTGCTAACATTGCTTATAATAAAGTTAGCTAGCTTGCTTAACATTTACAATTTGTTCAGACTAGCTACAGTATCCATGTTGATAAGGTTGTAATTGTCAAACATTTATTTATTGTCATCTTTTGGTTAAATAGGTAAAAAAAGGTCAGTGGTGAAACGTTGGGTAACAGCATTTTGTCAGAGTTTCCCACTTGTAATTCCGACTTCGAGGGTCATTCAAGTGAAATTTCCGACTGGGAACTAGGAGCTTCTGATATTTACGCTAGCACGTGAGCACGGCATTAGACTTTCACTGACATTGAAAAAAAAGTTTGATTGATAAGATTACCACCCGATAATGTTAATTTTGTTATTTCAAATGTTAGCATAAACATAACTGCCCATATCCTTACTTTCTACACCGACAGTGGCAAAAGTCCTATCGTCTGTGGATTCACAGGCATATTCCCCAGCATCGTCTAGCGTTAGCTGGAGGATGGTGAAGCTTCGCTCCCGACCCTGTGCCCTTATCGTATGTCGACGGCTGGGCTTAATGTCCTGGCCATCTTTGAGCCACTGAACATCTCCTTTAGGTTTGTTGACCTCACACCTCAGGGTGAGGGTACTGTCCTTCAGGGCTACGATATTCTCCAGGGGTCTAGAGAATTTCACTTTCATTTCTAGGAAAACAAGTTTACTTAATCAATACTGTGTTTAACTATGTTAAACCTTATTCTTAAGCAGTTTGTCCAAAATAATCCTGCTCTTACCTTTAACCTGGACAATGAAAGAAATTTCATCCGTGTTGACGTCACAGACAAACCCTCCACTATCTGATAGTTTCAGGGGGTTGATGGTGAGGGTGTGCATGTTACCCTCACTGGAGATGTAAATATTATCCCCATTCAATAGTCCACCATCTTTACGCCATCGCACATAGGCTTGCTCCCGGCTCACCATGGCACACAGTGTCACACTTTCATTTTCGTAGCCAGAGATGGTGGTTCTTGCTTGTTTGTTCACAAACTTGACTGGGGGCTCTGAGGAGTAAAACATAATTTGAACATGGCCTCTTGTGACTTTTATGTTTATGTCATGTCAATAACATAGGTACCTTTTTGTAATATATTACATGCATTGAAATGTAAACAATTTTACCTTGGACCTCAACTATGGTTACCATTTTGTCATCGATGGCATCCAATATGTACTCTCCAGAGTCCGAGGGCTGAAGCCCTGACAAAACAAGTTTCCTGATGGCACCATCACTGTCTATGTGAGTGCGGGAGTCTGAACTCAGTAACTTTCCGTTCCAGAGCCACTGGACAGTGGCATTCGGACAAGATATCTCGCACTCCAAGATGAGTTTGTCGCCTGCTACCAGGCTATGATGTTCTGGGTTACCCGAGTTGCCTATAATGGTCACAGGGGGTTCTAAGGAGAAAAACAACAGCCTTATTTTATTCCCACTTTAATTAAATATAAATTTCCCAATTTTTCTACTTCATATTCAGAATCCCTAGCACCACCCCAACATCAACACATGAAAATGACTGCTTTCTATGTTTTGTAATATAAAAAAACAGACCAGATGATGTCAAAAGTGTTTCCGGATGATGTCGTAAATACTTGGTCCGCATCATGTGATTTTAACCTGTTCAGAATAAAGGTTCAAACCTGTTTGGCTATGCCCGGATAAGATAATTTCCTAGAGAGGGCCATGAACAATACCTAGCTCTGATCTGATTTTCACATTTTAGGTGAATTTATTTATGAGATGTATTCACTTTTCACTACTTTTCTAGCAAATAGTAAAAATATGATAAAGTATGAAAATATGATGATTTCAGAGGATATGAACAGCCTATTCATGAAGGAAGGCTGAATAGGGCCTTAAATACTTTCTAAATCATCTAAATACTCTACATGACCAAAAGTATGTGGACACCTGCTCTTCGAACATCTCATTCAAAAATCATGGACATTAATATGGAGTTGGTCCCCCCTTTGCTGCTATAACAGCTTCCACTCTTCTGGGAAAAATGTCCACTAGATGTTGGAACATTGCTGCAGGGATTTGTTTCCATTCAGCCACAAGACCATTAGTGAGGTCGGCATTGATGTTGGGCTATTAGGCCTGGCACGCAGTTGGCGTACCAATTAATCCAAAAGGTGTTCGATGGGGTTGAGGTCAGGGCTCTGTGCAGGCCAGTGAAGTTCTTCCACACCGATCTCACCTAACCATTTCTGTATGGACCTCGCTTTGTGCAATGGGACATTGTCATGCTGAAACAGGAAAGGGCCTTCCCCAAACTGTTGCCACAAAGTTGGAAGCACAGAATCATCTAGAAAGTCATTGTATGCTGTAGCGTTAAGATTTCCTTTCCCTGGAACTAAGGGGCTTAGCCCAAACCATGAAAAACAGCCCCAGAACATTATTGCTCCTCCAGCAAACATTACAGTTGGCACTACGCATTGGGGCAGGTAGCGTAATCCTGTCATCTGCCAAACCCAGATTCGTCCATCGGACTGCCAGATGGTGAAGCGTGATTCATCACTCCAGAGAACGTGTTTCCACTGCTCCAGAGTCCAATGGCGGCGATCTTTACATCACTCCAGCCGACGCTTGGCATTGCGCATGGTGATCTTAGGCTTGTGTGCAGCTGCTCGGCCATGGAAACCCATTTCTTGACGCTCCTGATGAACAGTTCTTGTGCTGACGTTGCTTCCAGAGGCAGTTCGGAACTCTGTAGTGAGTGTTGCAACCAAGGACAGACGATTTTTACACACTACGTGCTTCAGCACTCGGTGGTCCCGTTCCGTGAGCTTGTGTGGCCTACCACTTCGCAGCTAAGCTGTTGTTGCTCCTAGACATTTCCACTTCACAATAACAGTACTTACAGTTGACCCGGGCACCTCTAGCGAATTGTTGGAAAGGTGGCATCCTATGACGAAGCCACGTTGAAAGTCACTGAGCTCTTCAGTAAGGCCATTCTATTGCCGATATTTGTTTATGGAAATTGCATGGCTGTGTGCTCGATTTTATAAACCTGTCAGCAACGGGTGTGGCTGAAATAGCCGAATCCATTAATTTGAAGGGGTGTCCACATATTTCTGTATATACACTACCGTTCAAAGGTTTGAGGTCACTTAGAAATTTCCTTGTTTTCGAAACAAAAGCAATTTTTTTGTCCATGAAAATAACATCAAATTGATCAGAAATACAGTGTAGACATTGTTAATGTTGTAAATGGCTATTGTAGCTGGAAACAGCTGATTTTTTTATGGAATATCTACATGGGCGTACAGAGGCCCATTATCAGCAACCATCAGTCCTGTGTTCCAATGGCACGTTGTGTTTGCTAATCCAAGTTTATCATTTAAAAAGGCTAATTGATCATTAGAAAACAATTTTGCAATTATGTTAGCACAGCTGAAAACTGTTGTGCTGATTAAAGAAACAATAAAACGGACCTTCTTGAGACTAGCTGAGTATCTGGAGGATCAGCAATTGTGGGTTCGATTACAGGCTCAAAATGGCCAGAAACAAATAACTTTCTTCTGAAACTCGTCAGTCTATTCTTGTTTTGAGAAATGAAGGCTATTCCATGCGAGAAATTACCAAGAAAATGAAGATCTCGTACAACGCTGTGTACTACTCCCTTCACAGAACAGTGCAAACTGGCTCTAACCAGAATAGAAAGAGGAGTGGGAGGCCTCGGTGCAAACTGAGCAAGAGGACAATACATTAGAGTGTCTAGTTTGAGAAACAGACGCCTCACAGGTCCTCAACTGGCAGCTTCATTAAATAGTACCCGCAAAACACCAGTCTCAACGTCAACAGTGAAGAGGTGACTCCAGGATGCTGAACTTCTAGGCAGAGTTGCAAAGAAAAAGCCATATCTCAGACTGCCCATCTTAATCTTTTATTTTTATTGGCCAGTCTGAGATATGGCTTTAATTTAATAAAAAAAATGATTTTCTTTCGAAAACAAGGACATTTCTAAGTGACCCCAAACTTTTGAATGGTAGTGTATGTTGTATATTCACAATCAACTTTAGAAATGGCATCCTATATGTTTTCAGCTGCCTTATTTCTGAAACAATATATAATATATGGCGGCAGGTAGCTTAGTGGTTAAGAGCGTTGTGCCAGTAACCGAAAGGTCGCTGGTTCTAATCCCCGAGCCAACTAGGTGAAAAATCTGTCGATGTTCCCTTGAGCAAGGCACTTAATCCTAATTGCTCCTGTAAGTCGCTCTGGATAAGAGCGTCTGCTAAATGACAAAAAATGAAAAATGTTAAATAATATAATTAGAGGTAGAGAAAGGTAGTATAATTTTTCATTCTTGTCTACCTCCCCTACAATGTTGTCCATCAGTGATTAACACAAAGCAGGTTTGTTTCACGTCTCCAAATTATTTGTGATTAAATTCGATTAAAAAAAATTGGGGGTCATAGAATGGGACTAGTTTCTATCGATGCCGACGGTTGTTAGCTTTCCAGCGGTGTGCTGCATATCCAACTGTTGAACATCTGCGCTTGTGGTTGTTTGTGGGGGAAGGGTGGGGAGTGTGTATAAGTGTGTGTGTGTGTGTGTGTGTGTGTGTGTGTGTGTGTGTGTGTGTGTGTGTGTGTGTGTGTGTGTGTGTGTGTGTGTGTGTGTGTGTGTGTGTGTGTGTGTGTATGTGTGTGTGTGTGTGTGTGTGTGTGTGTGTGTGTGTGTGTGTGTGTGTGTGTGTGTGTGCGTGCGTGCGTGTGTGTGTGTATATGTACAGTGGGGAGAACAAGTATTTGATACACTGCCGATTTTGCAGGTTTTCCTACTTACAAAGCATGTAGAGGTCTGTAATATTTATCATAGGTACACTTCAACTGTGAGAGACGGAATCTAAAATCCAGAAAATCACATTGTATGATTTTTAAGTAATTAATTTGCATTTTATTGCATGACATAAGTATTTGATCACCTACCAACCAGTAAGAATTCCGACTCTCACAGGCCTGTTAGTTTTTCTTTAAGAAGCCCTCCTGTTCTCCACTCATTACCTGTATTAACTGCACCTGTTTGAACTCGTTACCTGTATAAAAGACACCTGTCCACACACACAATCAAACAGACTCCAACCTCTCCACAATGGCCAAGACCAGAGAGCTGTGTAAGGACATCAGGGATACAATTGTAGACCTGCACAAGGCTGGGATGGGCTACAGGACAATTGGCAAGCAGCTTGGTGAGAAGGAAACAACTGTTGGCGCAATTATTAGAAAATGGAAGAAGTTCAAGATGACGGTCAATCACCCTCGGTCTGGGGCTCCATGCAAGATCTCACCTCGTGGGGCATCAATGATCATGAGAAAGGTGAGGGATCAGCCCAGAACTACACGGCAGGACCTGGTCATTGACCTGAAGAGAGCTGGGTCCACAGTCACAAAGAAAACCATTAGTAACACACTACGCCGTCATGGATTAAAATCCTGCAGCGCACGCAAGGTCCCCCTGCTCAAGCCAGCGCATGTCCAGGCCCGTCTGGAGTTTGTCAATGACCATCTGGATGATCCAGAGGAGGAATGGGAGAAGGTCATGTGGTCTGATGAGACAAAATAGAGCTTTTTGGTCTAAACTCCACTCGCCGTGTTTGGAGGAAGAAGAAGGATGAGTACAACCCCAAGAACACCATCCCAACCGTGAAGCATGGAGGTGGAAACATCATTCTTTGGGGATGCTTTTCTGCAAAGGGGACAGGACGACTGCACCGTATTGAGGATGGGGCCATGTATCGCGAGATCTTGGCCAACAACCTCCTTCCCTCAGTAAGAGCATTGAAGATGGGTCGTGGCTGGGTCTTCCAGCATGACAACGACCCGAAACACACAGCCAGGGCAACTAAGGAGTGGCTCCGTGAGAAGCATCTCAAGGTCCTGGAGTGGCCTAGCCAGTCTCCAGACCTGAACCCAATAGAAAATCTTTGGAGGGAGCTGAAAGTCCGTATTGCCCAGCGACAGCCCCAAAACCTGAAGGATCTGGAGAAGGTCTGTATGGAGGAGTGGGCCAAAATCCCTGCTGCAGTGTGTGCAAACCTGGTCAAGACCTACAGGAAACATATGATCTCTATAATTGCAAACAAAGGTTTCTGCACCAAATATTAAGTTCTGCTTTTCTGATGTATCAAATACTTATGTCATGCAATAAAATGCAAATTAATTACTTAAAAATCATACAATGTGATTTTCTGGATTTTTTTAGATTCCATCTCTCACAGTTGAAGTGTACCTATGATAAAAATTACAGACCTCTACATGCTTTGTAAGTAGGAAAACCTGCAAAATCGGCAGTGTATCAAATACTTGTTCTCCCCACTGTATGTATCCCACATATGTTGCCATGGAGTAATAATGTTAAGGACAATACAGGATGAATCACAATAATTGTTTGCCAAAATAATCATTGCCTGCCAAAAATGTACTTTTTGTAATGACAATCCTGGCTATAGGTAACAATACTTAGCATGAACTGCCTACATTATTACGGGGGGGGTATACTTCTCCCATGGGCAAAGAAACTCAAAAGGGATGATGATATTAATTAACAATAATTTTGATCTGAATGTGCAAATTGTTCAAACAAATCCACAAGGTAGATGGATTTCTTTTATTTTTTATGATTGGACCATAAACAGATTTGGCTCATTAATCTATACGGTCCAAATAATGATGATCCACGCTTCTTTGAAAATATATATAATAATGTATCAAGCCTACAAGCAATACAAGACTCTATTATTATGGTGGGAGATTATAATACAATTTTAAATACCTCAATGGACCGTAAAGGAAATCACACTACAAACAATCACCCTCATGCACTTAAGGAAATCACGAATATCATGGATATATTGGAACTAGTGGATATATGGAGGCTTAAATATCCTGAGCTAATGAGATATTCAGTTGAAGTCAGAAGTTTACATACATTTAGGTAGGAGTCATTAAAACTCATTGTTCAACTACTACACAAATGTCTTGTTAACAAACTATAGTTTTGGCAAGTCGGTTAGGATATCTACTTTGTGCATGACACAAGTAATTTTTCCAACAATTGTTTACAGACAGATTATTTCACTTATAATTCACTGTATCACAATTCCAGTGGGTCAGAAGTTTACATACACTAAGTTGACTGTGCCATTAAACAGCTTAGAAAATTCCAGAAAATGATGTCATGGCTTTAGAAGCTTCTAATAGGCTAATTGACAACATTTGAGTCAATTGGAGGTGTAACTGTGGATGTATTTCAAGGCCTACAGTGCCTTGCAAAAGTATTCATCCCCCTTGGCGTTTTTCCTATTTTGTTGCATTTCAACCTGTAATTTAAATTGATTTTTATTTGGATTTCATGTAATGGACATACACAAAATAGTCCAAATTGGTGAAGTGAAATGAAAAAAATAACTTGTTTCAAAAAATTCTAAAAAATAAATAACGGAAAAGTGGGGCGTGCATATGTATTCACCCCCTTTGCTAAGAAGCCCCTAAATAAGATCTGGTGCAACCAATTACCTTCAGAAGTCACATAATTACTTAAATAAAGTCCACCTGTGTGCAATCTAAGTGCCACATGATCTCAGTATATATATATATATTTACACCCGTTTTGATAGGCCCCAGAGTCTGCAACACCACTAAGCAAGGGGTACCACCAAGCAAGCGGCACCATGAAGACCAAGGAGCTCTCCAAACAGGTCAGGGACAAAGTTGTGGAGAAGTACAGATCAGGGTTGGGTTATAAAAAAAGATCAGAAACTTTGAACATCCCTTGGAGCACCATTAAATCCATTATTTAAAAAATGGAAAGAATATGGCACCACAACAAACCTGCCAAGAGAGGGCCGCCCACCAAAACTCATGGACCAGGCAAGGAGGGCATTAATCAAAGAGGCAACAAAGAGACCAAAGATAACCCTGAAGGAGCTGCAAAGCTCCATAGCGGAGATTGGAGTATCTGTCCATAGGACCACTTTAAGCCGTACACTCCACAGAGCTGGGCTTTACAGAGAGCCAGAAAAAAGCCATAAGCAAACACGTTTGGTGTTCGCCAAAAGGAATGTGGGAGACTCCCCAAACATATGGAAGAAGGTACTCTGGTCAGATTAGACTAACATTTCACCTCTCAACACCTCTCAACACCCCGAGAACACCATCCCCACAGTGAAGCATGTTGGTGGCAGCATCATGCTGTGGGGATGTTTTTCATCGGTGGGGACTGGGAAACTGGTCAGAATTGAAGGAATGATGGATGGCGCTAAATACAGGGAAATTCTTGAGGGAAACCTGTTTTAGTCTTCCAGAGATTTGAGACTGGGACGGAGGTTCACCTTCCAGCAGGACAATGACCCTAAGCATACTGCTAAAGCAACACTTGAGTGGTTTAAGGGGAAACATTTAAATGTCTTGGAATGGCCTAGTCAAAGCCCAGACCTCAATCCAATTGAGAGTCTGTGGTATGACTTAAAGATTGCTGTACACCAGCGGAACCCATCCAACTTGAAGGAGCTGGAGCAGTTTTGCCTTGAAGAATGGGCAAAAATCCCAGTGGCTAGATGTGCCAAGCTTATAGAGACATACCCCAAGAGACTTGCAGCTGTAATTACTGCAAAAGGTGGCTCTACAAAGTATTGACTTTGGGTGGGTGAATAGTTATGCACGCTCAAGTTTTCTTATTTTTTGTCTTATTTCTTGTATGTTTCACAATAAAATATTGTGCATCTTCAAAGTGGTAGGCATGCTGTGTAAATCAAATGATACAAACCCCCCAAAAATCAATTTTAATTCCAGTTTGTAAGGCAACAAGATAGGAAAAATGCCAAAGGGGGTGAATACTTTCCCAAGCCACTGCACCTTCAAACTCAGTGCCTCTTTGCTTGACATCATGGGAAAATCAAAAGAAATCAGCCAAGACCTCAGAAAAAAAATTGTAGACCTCCACAAGTCTGGTTCATCCTTGTGAGCAATTTTCAAACGCCTGAAGGTACCACATTCATCTGTACAAACAATAGTACACAAGTATAAACACCATGGAACCACGCAGCCGTCATACCGCTCAGGAAGGAGATGTGTTCTGTCTCCTAGAGATGAACGTACTTTGGTGCGAAAAGTGCAAATCAATCCCAGAACAACAGCAAAGGACCTTGTGAAGATGCTGGAGGAAACAGGTACAAAAGTTTCTATATCCACAGTAAAAACGAGTCCTATATCGACATATCCTGAAAGGCTGCTCAGCAAGGAACAAGCCACTGCTCCAAAACCGCCATTAAAAAGCCAGACTATGGTTTGCAACTGCATATGTGGACAATTGTCGTACTTTTTGGAGAAATGTCCTCTGGTCTGATGAAAAAAAAAATAGAACTGTTTGGCCATAATGACCATCGTTATGTTTGGAGGAAAAAGGGGGTTGCTTGCAAGCCGAAGAACACCATCCCAACGGTGAAGCACAGGGGTGGTAGCATCATGCTGTGGGGATGCTTTGCTGCAGGAGGGACTGGTGCACTTCACAAAATAGATGGCATCATAAGGAAGGAAAATTATGTGGATATATTGAAGCAACATCTCAAGACATCAGTCAGGAAGTTAAAGCTTGGTCATAAATGATCTTCCAAATGGACAATGACCCCATGCATACTTCCAAAGTTGTTGCAAAATGGCTTAAGGACAACAAAGTCAAGGTATTGGAGAGGCCATCACAAAGCCCTGACCTCAATCCTATAGAACATTTGTGGGCAGAACTGAAAAAGCATGTGCGAGCAAGGAGGCCTACAAACATGACAGTTACACCAGCTCTGTCAGGAGGAATGGGCCAATATTCACCCAACTTATTGTGGGAAGCTTTTGGAAGGCTACCCGAAACGTTTGACCCAAGTTAAACAATTTAAAGGCAATGCTACCAAATACTAATTGAGTGTATGTAAACTTCTGACCCACTGGGAATGTGATGAAAGAAATAAAAGCGGAAATAAATAATTCTCTCTACAATTATTCAAACATTTCACATTCTTAAAATAAAGTGGTGATCCTAACTGACCTAAGACAATCATTTTACTAGGATTAAATGTCAGGAATTGTGAAAAACTGAGTTTAAATGTATTTGGCTAAGGTGTATGTAAACTTCCGACTTCAACTGTACATGGCAGAGGCTCAATTAAGCTATTCGGCTTGACTACTTTCCAATGTAATTCTCGATGGCACCAAAAGTTTAAAAAGTGTGGATAGGGGACAGAATGCGGTCGAACCATCAAATAATTGGCATATACATACATTTTACATAATTTCGACGTGGGAGAGGATATTGGAAATTTAATCAAAGCCTATTGGATAACTTTTTTTGAACTACGACAGAAGTAACATAGGTACAGCAGATCCCCTTATTGTATAGGACACTTTTAAATGTGCCTTTAGAGAACATGCAATTCAATACTCATCTTTAAAACAAAAGCAATTTAGGTCAAGAGTTCATATTAACAAAGGAAATAGAAGGACTAACAGTACTAGCTAACATTGACCTAGTTTGTTAACTTTAGCTACCTACAGATTCTTACTACAGCTATGACAACGTTTGTATTGGTAGTAGTATGAGTTGTGATTATGCCGGTTAATTGTTTATCTAGCTAGCTACCTAGCTAGCTACAGGTCTAAACAAAATACTCTACTTCGGCCGGATTATGACATGACCCATCAAATTTGCCAGGTGTGCCTGGGAGTGATTACGGCCATCTGATGTATTTCATGAAAATGTGTACATGTCTAGACAATAGTGACCCATCCACTTAGCTAGATGTGGTTATAGCATTTCCTTCACATGACCCATCAATTTAGACAAGTGTGTCGGGTAAGCGCCATCTAATAATAATAACATATTTCTAAAATATTTGTAACTGGACACTTTCTGTTTTTGATATTGTTACTGTGCAAGTAACCACTTCACTGTATCGTTTACACCTTCTGTATCCTGTGCATGTGACAAATAAACTTTTGATATAGCATGTGTTTACCACATGGCCTCACATGTGAATCCTGAAAGAGATGGGTGGGGCTAATGCTTAAGAGGGTGTGAACAATGCTGAATGGGTGTTCTCAAAAGTGGGGTTACAAGTTTATCAACTTTCAAAGCAGAATTTATTTCCCATTGTTCCTCAACTGCAGTGTATGATATACCGTTTTCTAGCTCTGAGTCTGTACTTTTATGCAATTTAAAAAACACCATTTCAAATTTTGCAACATAAGACTGAATCGAGGCGGTAGGTCATATATCCCAAAATAAAAAAATTATCTCACTACAATACATTTTAACAGAAAGTTCTGTGATAATATACAGTGGCTTGCGAAAGTATTCACCCCCCTTGGCATTTTTCCTATTTTGTTGCCTTTCAACCTGGAATTAAAATTGATTTTTTGGGGGGTTTGTATCATTTGATTTACACAACATGCCTACCACTTTGAAGATGCAAAATATTTTTTATTGTGAAACAAACAAGAAATAAGGTGAACCTCTGTCCAGGTCTCAAATCTCTGGAAGACTGAAACAGGTTTTCCTCAAGAATTTCCCTATATTTAGTGCCATCCATCATTCCTTCAATTCTGACCAGTTTCCCAGTCCCTGCAGATGAAAAACATACTCATAGCATGATGCTGCCTCCACCATGCTTCCCTGTGGGGATGATGTTCTCGGGGTGATGAGAGGTGTTGGGTTTGCGCCAGACATTTTCCTTGATGGCCAAAAAGCTCAATTTTAGTCTCATCTGACCAGAGTACCTTCTTCCGTATGTTTGGGGAGTCTCCCACATGGCTTTTGGGGAACAGCAAACGTGTTTGTTTATGTTTTTCTTTAAACAATGGCTTTTTTTCTGGCCACTCTTCCGTAAAGCCCAACTCTGTGGAGTGTACGGCTTAAAGTGGTCCTATGGACAGATACTCCAATCCCTGCTGTGGAGCTTTGCAGCTCCTTCAGGGTTATCTTTGGTCTCTTTGTTGCCTCTGATTAATGCCCTCCTTGCCTGGTCCGTGTGTTTTGGTGGGCGGCCCTCTCTTGGCAGGTTTGTTGTGGTGCCATATTCTTTCTATTTTTTAAATAATGGATTTAATGGTGCTCCGTGGGATGTTCTAAGTTTCTGATATTTTTTTATAACCCAACCCTGATCTGTACTTCTCCACAACTTTATCCCTGACCTGTTTGGAGAGCTCCTTGGTCTTCATGGTGTCGCTTGCTTGGTGGTGCCCGTTGCTTAGTGGTGTTGCAGACTCTGGGGCCTTTCAGAACAGGTGTATATATACTGAGATCATGTGACTGTCACGCCCTGGCTCTGGGGACTCTTATATGTTGAGCCAGGGTGTGTAGGGTCTATGTTTTGTGTTTTATGTTCAGTTTCTAGTTCATGTGTTTTCTATGTTGGCCGGGGTGGTTCCCAATCAGAGGCAACGTGAATCAGCTGTTGCTTGTTGTCTCTGATTGGGAACCATACTTAGGCAGCCTTTTGTGCACTTGTCATTTGTGGGATCTTGTTCCGTGTAGGTTTGTGTTTATGACCGAGGACTTCACGTTTCGTTTTGTTGTTTTGTTGCTGTGTGTAAGTACTCAATAAAAGATGTACGCATTTCACGCTGCGCCTTGGTCCAATCATTATGACGACCGTGACAGAAGATCCCACCAAAACAGGACCAAGCAGCGTGTTTCGGAGCAAACGCCGGGTAAGGAGCTGGAGAAGTTGGCGATGGCCCAGGTGGGCCAATGGTGGTCCTGGGAGGACATGTTCGCGGGCAAAGGGGCATGGGCAAAGGTTAAAGCCCTGGCGAGAGAGAAGGTACGGCGCCAACAGTGTCGTCGGACAGGCGAGAGGCACCCCAAAGAAATTTTTTTGGGGGGGCACACGGCATGGACGACGGGGCTGCTGGAGGCAGCTACAGGGCGTATCTGCAGAATAGGAGAGGAGGCCACCAGGTTACGGGGGCTTTTGGTCATGAGGGAGCAGGAGTTAGTTGGTCAGAGGGAGGAGCTACTGGAGGCGATAAGGGAGAAGGAGAGAGTAGAGGCACGGCGAGAGGAACTGAGTAGGCAGCAGAGGGAGCGGAGGTTTACGAGGAAACCCAGTCCCGCTCCTCGCACCAAGCAAGTGGTGTGTGTCACGAGTCCGGTCCGGCCCGTTCCTGATCCCCGCACTAAGTTAGTGGTGCGTGTTCCCAGTCCGGCCCGACCCGTTCCTGCTCCCCGCACTAAGTTAGTGGTGCGTGTTCCCAGTACGGCCCAACCCGTTCCTGCTCCCCGCACTAAGTTAGTGGTGCGTGTTCCCAGTACGGCCCAACCCGTTCCTGCTCCCCGCACTAAGTTAGTGGTGCGTGTTCCCAGTACGGCCCAACCCGTTCCTGCTCCCCGCACTAAGTTAGTGGTGCGTGTTCCCAGTACGGCCCAACCGTTCCTGCTCCCCGCACTAAGTTAGTGGTGCGTGTTCCCAGTCCGGCCCGGCCTGTTCCTGCCCCTCGCACCAAGCCTGTGGTGCGCGTCGCCAGCCCGGCCCGGCCTGTTCGTGTCCCTCGCACCAAGCCTGTGGTGCGCGTCGCCAGCCCGGTCCGGCCTGTTCCTGCTCCCCGCACCAAGTCAGTGATGCGCGTCGCCAGCCCGGTCCGGCCATTTCCTGCTCCCCGCACCAAGCCAGTGGTGCGCGTCGCCAGCCCGGTCCGGCCTGTTCCTGCTCCCCGCACCAAGCCTGTGGTGCGCGTCGTCAGCCCGGTCCGGCCCGTTCCTGCTCCCCGCACCAAGCCAGTGGTGCACGTCGTCAGCCCGGTCCGGCCCGTCCTGCTCCCCGCACCAAGCCAGTGGTGCGCGTCGTCAGCCCGGTCCGGACCATTCCTGCTCCCCGCACCAAGCCTGTGGTGCGCGTCGTCAGTCCGGCACAGCCCGTACCTGTTTCACCGGTGCCTGGTCAGGTACCGGTCAGCTGCTCCACACCGGAGCCTAAGCAATCCGCTCCACCGATGTCCAGTCATGTCCAGCCAGCGGGGCCAGACCAGACCAGGGGCGCTATGGGGTGGTAGTTAGAGGGTGGTGGTCACGCCCGGAGCCGGATCCGCCTCCGAGGCGGAATGCCCACCGTGAAATGCGTACATCTTTTATTGAGTACTTACACACAGCAACAAAACAACAAAACGAAACGTGAAGTCCTTGGTCATGAACACAAACCTACACGGAACAAGATCCCACAAATGACAAGTGTACAAAAGGCTGCCTAAGTATGGTTCCCAATCAGAGACAACAAGCAACAGCTGATTCACGTTGCCTCTGATTGGAAACCACCCCGGCCAACATAGAAAACACATGAACTAGAAACTGAACATAGAACACAAAACATAGACCCTACACACCCTGGCTCAACATATGAGTCCCCAGAGCCAGGGCGTGACGGCCCCTCCCCAGTAGGGTTTAGTTGGCGCGGTCGCAGTCCGCTCCTTTGGGGGGGGGGGTACTGTCACGCCCTGGCTCTGGGGACTCTTATATGTTGAGCCAGGGTGTGTAGGGTCTATGTTTTGTGTTCTATGTTCAGTTTCTAGTTCATGTGTTTTCTATGTTGGCCGGGGTGGTTTCCAATCAGAGGCAACGTGAATCAGCTGTTGCTTGTTGTCTCTGATTGGGAACCATACTTAGGCAGCCTTTTGTACACTTGTCATTTGTGGGATCTTGTTCCGTGTAGGTTTGTGTTCATGACCAAGGACTTCACGTTTCGTTTTGTTGTTTTGTTGCTGTGTGTAAGTACTCAATAAAAGATGTACGCATTTCACGCTGCGCCTTGGTCCAGTCATTACGACGATCGTGACAGTGACAGATCATGTGACACTTAGATTGCACACAGGTGGACTTTATTTAACTAATTATGTGACTTCTGAAGGTAATTGGTTGCACCAGATCTTATTTACGGGCTTCATAGCAAAGGGGATGAAAACATATGCATGCACCACTTTTCCGTTATTTATTTTGTAGAATTTTTTGAAACACGTTAATTTTTTTATTTCACTTCACCAATTTGGACTATTTTGTGTATGTCAATTACATGAAATCCAAATAAAAATCAATTTAAATTACAGGTTGTAATGCAACAAAATAGGAAAAATGCCAAGGGGATGAATACTTTTGCAAGGCACTGTATAAGATCTTGCTATCATGGAAAGGAAAATACCTGTCTATTTGTGAAAAATCACCTTGCAATCAACTTGTTTTTTAAACAATTGTTTTGTTTTTTAAATTATATGAGCAAAATATATTCCATTTTATTTGTAACGGCAAGACAGACAAAATTAAACGTGCCTATTTATATATTGGATATGAATTCGGATGGCAGACATGATTAAATATTAAAGCATTAGACCTCTCACTAAAGGCTTCAGTCATACAAAAGTTATACTTAAATCTGAACTGGTTCTCAAACAGATTAGTAAGAAATTTGAAAAAGAAATAATCTCCAAAACATGTCTATTTTTAAAACAAGCCATAGAAAGTTGGTTGCAATTTTTGTTTCATCCACCGGAAAAGACAGAACAAACAATACAACAAATATTATGGTTAAACTCAAATATACTAATTGATTTTTTAAAAAACATTATTTTTGTAATAAAAAATAAATAAAAGGTATCATCTTTGTAAATGATATCATAAATAAGACTGTTGGAGTTATGTCACACATGCAGCTAACACAAATGTATGGAAATGTCTGCTCTACCCAAAATTACAACCAACTAATTGCAGCATTACCGCAAAAATGGAAGAGACAAGTTGACGGGGGAAAACGTAAGAAACTTGTCTGTCGGCCCTGCATTAAAGACCAAAATTGGTCAAAGAAAATTGTGATAAATAAAAAAGTACACAAGTTTCATTAAAGGACAAAAAATTGACAGCTGTGCCATATAGATTGCAAAATAGTTGGGGAGAGATTTTCGATTAGGTTCAAATCTGGGCTCTGGCTGGGCCACTCAAGGACATTCAGAGACTTGTCCCGAAGCCACCCCTGCATTGTCTTGGCTGTGTGCTTAGGGTTGTTGTCCTGTTGGAAGGTGAACCTTCACCCCAGTCTGAGGTCCTGAAGCAGGTTTTCATTTATTTACATTTTAGTCATTTTAGCAGACGCTCTTATCCAGAGCGACTTACAGGAGCAATTAGGGTTAAGTGCCTTGCTCAAGGGCACATCGACAGATTTTTCACCTAGTCGGCTCGGGGATTAGAACCAGCGACCTTTCGGTTATTGGCACAACGCTCTTAACCACTAAACTACCTGCCTGATCTCTCTGTACTTTGCTCCGTTCATCTTTCCCTCGATCCTGACTAGTCTCCCAGTCCCTGCCGCTGAAAAACATACCCACAGCATGATGCTGCCACCAACATGCTTCACCGTAGGGATGATGCCAGGTTTCCTCCAGACGTGACGCTTGGCATTCAGGCCAAAGAGTTCCATCTTGGTTTCATCAGACCATGGAATCTTGTTTCTCATGGTCTGAGAGTCCTTTAGGTGCCTTTTGGCAAACTCCAAGTTGGCTGTCATGTGCCTTTTACTGAGGAGTGGCTTCCGTCTGGCCACTCTACCACAAAGGCCTGATTGGTGGAGTGCTGCAGAGATGGTTGTCATTCTGGTAGGTTCTCCTAGCTCCACACAGGAACTCTGGAGCTCTGTCAGAGTGACCATCGGGTTCTTGGTCACATCCCTGACCAAGGCCCTTCTCCTACAATTGCTCAGTTTGGCCGGGCGGCCAGCTCTAGGAAGAGTCTTTGTGGTTCCAAACTTCTTCCATTTAAGAATGATGGAGGCCACTGTGTTCTTGGGGACCTTCAATGCTGCAGACATTTTTTGGTACCGTTCCCCAGATCTGTGCCTCGACACAATCCTGTCTCGGAGCTCTATGGACAATTCCATTTACCTTATGGCTTGGTTTTTGCTCTGACATGCACTGTCAACTGTAGGACCTTATGTAGACAGGTGTGAAGCCTTTCCAATTAATGTCCAATCAATTGAATTTACCACAGGTGAACTCCAATCAAGTTGTAGAAACATCTCAAGGATGATCAATGGAAACAGGATGCACCTGAGCTCAAGTTCGAGTCTCATAGCAAGAGTAATACTTATGTAAAGAAGGTATTTCTATTTTTTATATATTTACAAAAATGTCTAAAAACCTGTTTTCGCTTTGTCATTATGGGGTATTGTTTCTAGATTGATGAGGAAACAAATTAATTTAATCAATTTTGAATAAGGCTGTAACATAACAAAATGTGAAAAAAGGGAAGGGTCTGAATATTTTCCAAATGTCCTGTATATATGTATATACAGTGGGGAGAACAAGTATTTGATACACTGCCGATTTTTCAGGTTTACCTACTTACAAAGCATGTAGAGGTCTGTACTTTTTATCATAGGTACCCTTCAACTGTGAGAGACGGAATCTAAAACAAAAATCCAGAAAATCACATTGTATGATTTTTAAATAATTAATTTGCATTTTATTGCATGACATAAGTATTTGATCACCTACCAACCAGTAAGAATTCCGGCTCTCACAGGCCTGTTAATTTTTCTTTAAGAAGCCCTCCTGTTCTCCATTACCTGTATTAACTGCACCTGTTTGAACTCGTTACCTGTAAAAATGACACCTGTCCACACACTCAATCAAACAGACTCCAACCTCTCCACAATGGCCAAGACCAGAGAGCTGTGTAAGGACATCAGGGATAAAATTGTAGACCTGCACAAGGCTGGGATGGGCTACAGGACAATAGGCAAGCAGCTTGGTGAGAAGGCAACAACTGTTGGCGCAATTATTAGAAAATGGAAGAAGTTCAAGATGACGGTCAATCACCCTCGGTCTGGGGCTCCATGCAAGATCTCACCTCGTGGGGCATCAATGATCATGAGGAAGGTCAGGGATCAGCCCAGAACTACACGGCAGGACCTGGTCAAAACCATTAATAACATACTACGCCATCATGGATTAAAATCCTGCAGCGCACGCAAGGTCCCCCTGCTCAAGCCAGCGCATGTCCAGGCCCGTCTGAAGTTTGCCAATGACCATCTGGATGATCCAGAGGAGGAATGGGAGAAGGTCATGTGGTCTGATGAGACAAAAATATAGCTTTTTGGTCTAAACTCCACTCGCTGTGTTTGGAGGAAGAAGAAGGATGAGTACAACCCCAAGAACACCATCCCAACCGTGAAGCATGGAGGTGGAAACATCATTCTTTGGGGATGCTTTTCTGCAAAGGGGACAGGATGACTGCACCGTATTGAGGGGAGGATGGATGGGGCCATGTATCGCGAGATTTTGGCCAATAACCTCCTTCCCTCAGTAAGCATTGAAGATGGGTCGTGGCTGGGTCTTCCAGCATGACAACGACCCGAAACACACAGCCAGGGCAACTAAGGAGTGGCTCCGTAAGAAGCATCTCAAGGTCCTGGAGTGGCCTAGCCAGTCTCCAGACCTGAACCCAATAGAACATTTTTGGAGGGAGCTGGAAGTCCGTATTGCCCAGCGACAGCCCCGAAACCTGAAGGATCTGGAGAAGGTCTGTATGGAGGAGTGGGCCAAAATCCCTGCTGCAGTGTTTGCAAACCTGGTCAAGACCTACAGGAAACGTATGATCTCTGTAATTGCAAACAAAGGTTTCTGTACCAAATATTAAGTTCTGCTTTTCTGATGTATCAAATACTTATGTCATGCAATAAAATGCAAATTAATTGCTTTAAAATCATACAATGTTATTTTCTGGATTTTTGTTTTAGATTCCGTCACTCACAGTTGAAGTGTACCTATGATAAAAAAATAACAGACCTCTACATGCTTAGTAAGTAGGAAAACCTGTAAAATCGGCAGTGTATCAAATACTTGTTCTCCCCACTGTACATACATATTTACAACAAATATATATGGGGGATTGTAAATGATGCAGACAATTACGTTGATCGAAGCTACAATCTACCTTCAATATTAAAGCTGTTCTACAATAATAATACAAAAATAACCTGGGCTGTCAGACAAAACTGTCGGGAAGTCAATAGTCAGGGACTGATTTATAAGCAAATTGCTTTGATAAAACAATTCAAATAAACAGATCGGGGACGTTACTCTTTTAATCCACCATGAGCAGGTGAAGGTTAGTAAAGTAACCCTTGCCTTCTCATAGTTAGTAAAAATCACAATGCACACCAGATGTTGGCAGAAACACTTGTTTTCCTCTTTCTTTTTCACTTCTGATGGGTTTTCACTACTAAACTTGACATATTGTTCATCATCAGTATCCTATGGAAATGAGAAGGGGCCACAGTCTGGTTTCTACACCAGAGGTTAATGGTTATCTGTAGGAGGAATGTATATGGTGGGGTCAATTAAGGTTGGATATGAGCTTGGGGCTTAGAATGTTCCTGAGTAAGGATAAGGCAATCACAGGGTTTCGGTCACTGATAAGGGTGGATAGCTGTGGATCATTGAGGAATGGGGGCTGAGGTCAGGTCAGGTCACATTAAGGGAGAAGGAATAGTTTATTACCCGCATCACTTAACTTCCTGCCTAGCAATAAAGATGTAATGTTTAGAGGGAAGGAGGAGACTTCACCCAAATTGGGGTGTATATACTTGTGACTGTTCAGCTGTCTGACCCATTGGGTGAATAAACTTGGTTTGAGCTTTACTGGTCGTCCGTAAGTTTTTTACTGTGATTATTTAGAATGTACATTTACATTTACATTTACGTCATTTAGCAGACGCTCTTATCCAGAGCGACTTACAAATTGGTGCATTCACCTTATAGCCAGTGGGATAACCACTTTACAATGTAACACTACAAAACATAGAAATGTGCCGTTTTCACATATGTTGATGTTGGGGTGGTGCTGGAGATGATGAATATGAAGTTGACATTTTTTAAATGTCTCTTTAAACTAACACCAACATTCAATGCTTCATGAAGCCTTCATAAACCTTTCGTAAGGACTATATAGACGCTTCAGAAATTATTTATAATGTGACGTTACATAAACAAGATAGCATGAACCTACTAAACAAGAACGTGTACCTTTCACAGTGATACAGAACACCATCTTATCATCCCCGGCATCACAGGTGTACTCTCCAGAGTCGTCGATCTCAGCATTTAGAACCACTAGTGAACGGAAAACACCCTGCTCCTCACTGCAGTAGCGCTCATTGTCATCGATTTTCTTATTGTCTTTGTACCAGACGACCATGCAGTTGGCTCTCGAAAGCTCACACCCTAAGACAATGTCATCTGATGCGAAGAACTCCTTTTGAGTATTCACATCGTTTTTTCCCAGGATCTTTACAGGTGTCTCTGAGAATGAAAACAGCGAGAAAGCAAGTGCAAGGTACTTTAATGTGCATCTGTATGGAGAAACATAAAGAGCAAGGTACTCTAATGGGCAGCTGTATAGGAGTAACATGAACAGTGACAAAGCAAGTGAAAGGTACAGTAACAGGCAGCTGTATGGACTAACATGAATATGAAATTCAATTTATATATCTACCTTTGATCTTGACCTGGAAGTCCATCACATCATCCTTGGCATCACAGACATATTTCCCAGCGTCCTCCAATGTCATGGAGTGGAAGGTTAATTGCCGCATGACGCCATCCTCAATAACGGTGACATTGCTGCTCTCTTCCATTTCCTCCCCATTCTTCTTCCAGCTTACCGCGGCATTTGATCTGGACACCTCACAGTCAAGAACCAAAGAATCTCCAACAAACCTCTCAACCCCAATTGCCATCTTTCTTGGGCGTACAAAACGGACAGGGGGATCTGTGCATAAAAATAATCACTTAAAAATGAAGCATCTCTTCATCAGTAAAGTGGTTTCTTCTTGTGACATATTATGCACTGTGCACCAGCAACAGATCACTAAGGCACCAATAATCATTCAACACTCATACAGTACCAGTCAAAAGTTTGGACACACCTACTCATTCAAGGTTTTTATTTTATTTGTACTATTTTGTATGTTGTAGAATAATAGTGAAGACATTAAAACTATGAAATAACACATATAGAATCATGTAGTAACCAAAAAAGTGTTAAACAAATCAAAATATATTTTATATTTGAGATTCTTCAAATAGCCACCCTTTGCCTTGATGACAGCTTTGCACACTCTTGGCATTCTCTTAACCAGCTTCATGAGGTAGTCACCTGGAATGCATTTCAATTACAGGTGTGCCTTCTTAAAAGTTAATTTGTGGAATTTCTTTCCTTCTTAATGCGTTTGAGCTAATCAGCTGTGTTGTGACAAGGTAGCGGGGTATACAGAAGATAGCCCTATTTGGTAAAAGACCGAGTCCATATTATGGCAAGAACAGCTCAAATAAGCAAAGAGAAACGACAGTCCATCATTACTTTAAGACATGAAGGTCAGTCAATACAGAACATTTCAAGAACTTTGAAAGTTTCTTCAAGTGCAGTCGCAAAACCCATCAAGCGCTATGATGAAACTGACTCTCATGAGGACCGCCACAGGAATGGAAGACCCAGAGTTATCTCTGCTGCAGAGGATCATCAGAGTTACCAGCCTCAGAAATTGCAGCACAAATAAATGCTTCACAGAGTTCAATTAACAGACACATCTCAACATCAACTGTTCAGAGCAGACTGTGTGAATCAGGCCTTTATGGTCGAATTGCTGCAAACAAACCATTACTAAAGGACACCAATAAGAAGAAGAGACTTGCTTGGCCCAAGAAACATGAGCAATGGACATTAGACGGGTGGAAATTTGTCCTTTGGTCTGGAGTCCAAATTGGAGATTTTTGGTTCCAACCGCCGTGTCTTTGTGAGATGCAGTGTGGATGAACGGATGATCTCCGGATGTGTAGTTCCCACCATAAAGCATGGAGGAGGAGGTGTTATGGTGTGGGGGTGCTTTGCTGGTGACACTGTCTGTGATTTATTTAGAATTCAAGGCACACTTAACCATCATGGCTACCACAGCATTCTGCAGCGATATGCCATCCCATCTTGTTTGGGCTTAGCGGGACTATCATTTGTTTTTCAACAGGACAATGACCCAACACACGGCCAGGCTGTGTAAGGGCTATTTTACCAAGAAGGAGAGTGATGGAGTGCTGCATCAGATGACCTGGTCTCCACAATCGTCCTACCTCAACCCAATTGAGATGGTTTGGGATGAGCCGGACCGCAGAGTGAAGGAAAAGCAGCCAACAATAGCTCAGAATATGTGGGAACTATTTGAAGATTCTCAAATATAAAATATATTTTGATTTGTTTAACACTTTTTTGGTTACTACATGATTCCATTTGTGTTATTTCATAATGTTGATGTCTTCACTATTATTCTACAATGTAGAAAATGTTACAAATAAAGAAAAACCCTGGAATGAAAAGGTGTGTCCAAACTTTTGACTGGTACTGTAAATAATCTGTTTGTTTCTACTTTGGATATCAAGTGCCATTGAAAAAAGTTTATGATAGTAGACATCTGTACCTGCGATGTTGACAAAGAACGTCATGTTGTCATCAGCCGTATCGCACACATATTCGGCTGAATCTTTGACTGTGGTCTCAGGTATAATGAGTCTCCTGTAGACCCCATCCACCTCTAAGATTAGGTTGTCATTTTCCTCCACCTCAAGCCCATCCCTATACCAGCGCACCACAGCATTGGGCCTTGAGATCTCACAGCTCAACACCATCCTCTCAGATGTTTGCTGGCAGAGCTCCATTTGCGACTGGCTTGGAGATACAATTTGTACTGGAGGCTCTAGAAAAAGACAGCACCGACAATACATCAAGACATGCAGTATGACCAAAACACTTATTGTTTGAGTAAGTAGTGATCTCATGTGACAGAGAAAGCCAGTTATTACAGCAAGCATTGTGAACCTTCATGAAAACAAGATGTTGTGCTCTTGATTGCTCCCCTTACCTGTTATGCTGAGATGAAAGAATATTGAATCATCAGCCGTGTCACAGACATATTCGCCAGAGTCTTCGATTCCACTACAGAGAATCTTCAGTCGCCTGTAAGGGCCCTCAATCTTAAGCTTAATATTTTCACTTTCTTGCAACTTTTGCCCATCCTTGAACCAGTTTACGACACCATTTAGACGTGAGAGTTCACAGCTAAGAATGATCTCCTCTGGCACATGCCGATCAAGGTGGACATCTTCTTTAGGGTATACAATCATCACTGGTGGCTCTGTAGATGACACAGAGTTATGTGAGTGAGAACATCACAGCAAACATCACATCTCATAGCATAGTCTTCAAAGTGCAATTCACAATTGCCAAATACTTGTTTTACGGTTCATCACATAGCTTATGAATGCGGTATGCCACTAGATTATGAATCATTCACAAAAATGATGTTCAGTAGGCTTGATTTGATTTTGTACTTCATTCAAAGTCCTTGCTAAGTCATTACCTCGTATGTTAACCTTGAACATTAAAGCGCTGTCTCCGGCACGACATGTGTATGTCCCAGAGTCTGACAGCTGAGCTGACTGGATGGTCAGCATCCTAACAGTGCAATCTGCTTGTATGGCAACGTTGTCACTAGACTGCGTTTCAACCCCATCTTTGTACCACTGGACAATAGCGTCAACCCTGGACACCTCACAGGACATAATAAGACGATCTTGTTCCACAACACTTTTGAAGAGGTCTTCCTCAGGGATATCAACAAATGTCACCGGAGGTGCTGCAGAAAAAAATAAAAATGGTTCAGTGGAGTGAAATAACAAGAAAAGTCTTATTATATGTAAGGCCTGCTTTGTGCAGGTTAAACATGCATTGACGTCAAGCACTGATGATGATGCATTGACTTCAAGCATTGATGAGGATTGCCTGGATAGTTCTAGAGAAGTCTGCATCCACTGTTGAAGCAAAGATAAACTGTTAATACAAGCTGTGCAAGGATGTAGTGCAATTAGGTCATGGGGACAATGACAGGTCAGAGTACATGCTTTTTTTCTCCTCCGATGACCTCTTCAGGTGTTTAGCCTTTAATGAAAAGTATCAAAATATCTCATGAATGGCAACAAGAGATGACAAAAGGAAAAAAAACTATTATGATGACCATAGCTCAGTTTAAGAACACAAATGGCTACTACGTTATGTGTTTTTAAGGGGAAATGCATAAGTAGCTCTTAAAAGCAAAACTCAATGAACATGTCCAATGTCCAAAGATTGCGTGGTCTGAAAAGGAAATTTCAATCTGCAACATGAAGTTATTAGTCACATGTCGAACTTGACATTAACGGAAAAACTTTACATGTCACCTTTCACATCCACATAGAATTCGCTGATATCATCTGCTGTTTTACAACTGTACACCCCAGAGCTTGAAAATGTGGCTGATTGGATAATCAGGGTCCTCATGGTGCCCTCTGATTGGATGTGTATTCCATATTGTGGGAGGAGCTTTATTCCATCCTTGTACCAGCAGATCTGTGCACTGGGGTCTGAGAGCTCACATTGCAGTACAATAGGACAGCCTGCTTCAATGGACGTGTTCCTCTCAACCTCTGGGGCAGCTGAGAACCTCACTGGTGGAGCTATAGGTGCTTTAATTCATTTAAAGAAATATATTCAATGGAGGTATCATGCTAACATTAACATGTACATACAAAAGCAATTTGATGAAGTACATCTGAAGATGTATGATATTATGTGGCTACGGACCTGGCTACTTGTTAAGGGTTGTCTAGAAACTAAAAAGAGGGCACAATTAAATAATTGTTGTGTCTAGAGTCACCAGAGTTTAGGTTATTGCTTTAACAAATATCTATTTTGTAAATATCATGAGATTATTTGAAGGAGATAGGGGTACTTCACTCATCACAGGAGGTTAGACACTTGAATGCTGAAGCTATTAGTTGCACTACTTTGAGCATAGCTGTCCAATTTGTACCTGAAAAGGTGTTGCTTTTCCGAGAGTATTTAGTGGTAAATCTTACAGATCCTTTGAAGTAAATTAATTAATTTAATTCCATGCAATCAAAATCAGCATTTCTCTTAATCAAATCTGCTACTATAAATACTATCAAGCATCCACTTTTCTACTGTGTATATCACATAACTAACTCTTCCAAAGGAGGCTTAGGCCTACTAATGACTGATGTTCAATACAAACCGACAGCTTGCACGCATTACGAAGCATTAATCGACATATTAGTTAGTGATTTTGACCAAACTCAAAATTCTTAGATCACCTGCAACATCCACCTTGAATGCTATGCAGTCATCTACAGCCTCACAGCTGTACACCCCAGAGTGACTGAGCGCCGCTGATTGGAGGATCACAGCCCTCAAAGCGCCCTCTGATTGGATGTCGACTCCATTCTCTGGGAGGAGCTTTGTTCCATCCTTGTACCAGTACACCTGGGCAGTTGGATCTGAGAGCTCACATTGTAGAACAATGGGGCATCCTGCTTCAATGAACTTGTTCCTCGCAACTTCTGGAAGTGCTGAAAACCTCACGGGAAGAGCTATGGAGTTTTCAAAGCATTTAGAAATAATTTTTAACGAAACACGAAATGCACCTGTTTCAAAGTGCTGATTCTTGTTCTATGTTGGAATATTAAAAAAGCTATGGGTACCTTTAAAACCTACTGTAGATCCCAGTTTTTCAGGGATACACCCATTACTACAAAGATATATATTGTATCACAACTATTAGTTACAATACAAAAGGGTTGAATGGTTTTAAAAAACGGAATGAAATGGATATTACTATTGGTTCTTTGTAAGTCATATAGAACATGTGCTACACCCCTAAAATACTGTTAATAAAGGAGGCATAGAGAGGAAAATCACCTTGAACATCCACCTTGAATGTCATGGCATCGTCCGCAAGACTACAGCAGTAGAGCCCAGAGTCAGAGAGCTCAGCAGAGTGAATTACTAGTCTCTTCACATTGGCTTCGCTTTGGATATCGAGGCCAGTTTTGGGAAATAGTTTCATTTCATCTTTAGACCAGCAGACCTGGGCTAGAGGATCTGAGAGCTCACATTGCAGTACAATGGGAGTGCCAATTTCTACAGACTTGTTCCTCTCCATTGGTGAAAGTGGCATGATCTTCTGTGATGGATCTAAAGGGTATGAATGTGTGTGGGGAGAAAATGGTAGGGCTATGAAGTTGTGTTGCAAGAAAATTGTATTAAGTCTTGTGCACACCGGTTGCATCAAACTATGCATTCTGGCGGAAGTCCATTTATTTCAATGGGAGACAATCCGCAACCGCTCCGACTCATATGCCGGACTAGGTTGCGGTGCATAGCTCTGCGTGTAGTTTGTCGCATGCGTTGGATTTTACCAACCTGCTTTGCCATGCGGTTTCAGACACGGAAGTAGATAAACCACCGAAGAAGTTGCTAATGTGTAGCGTGATTCTTTTTGTTATGATGCTGTGCATGGATTGTGAAGACTACGTAAAATGTACTGTACGGCAAGGTAATGATGCAACCTGTGTGCACGTGACGTTAGGCTACTTCATTGATTAAAAAACACATATTGATCTAGCGGTGCTAAAGTTTTAATAGTTGTGGAAGGAAAGTAGTAGTTAATGTCCTCCCAGACCATCAAATATAATCACACATTAGGAACTGTAAGAGTTAAGGAAAATATTACAATAAATGAACAGTGGCTAAACCAGTGAGGAAATAAGCATGAGCTCCTACTATCTGTTGTGTAGCTATAACATAGCTGCAAATCACCTTTGATCTCCACTTTAAATGTGATGGTATCGTCTGCTGTTGAGCACTCATATGTTCCACCATGTGATATTTCAGCTGATTGGATGAGTAGTGTCCTTTTGATGCCATCGGACTGGATTTCTATTCCACTTTGAGATAGGAGCTTTGTTCCATCCTTGTACCAGTACACCTGGGCAGTTGGATCTGAGAGCTCACATTGCAGTATAATGGGGAAGCCATCTTCAATGAACTTGTTCCTTTCAGCTTCTGGAAGTGCTGAGAACCTCACAGGTGGAGCTATAGGTGTCAATGATCATAAAGGGGATCATAAATAAATTTCTCTTTCACAATGTTTAATTGTCGTTAAAAAAAAATCATTATTCAAAGATTTTTAAGATATGCAATATTTCATTATGAAAGGGCTATCTTATGGGGGAAGAAACTGCAAACACACCAAACTGATTAAGATGGCTCAAATGACAGAAAATCATGAAAAAGAGATGCCAGACACAGTTAACAAAGACAAGACACAAAGCAGGAACAAACAAGAACAGAAGAGCAGAGAGTGCAAGAGTCAAGGATTGTGCAATCTCAAAGCCGCTAAAGGTTTACAGACAGAATAACATGAAGGACAAGAGACAGGCAAGTGAGGCAACAAATGACAAAGAGGTGTCTTCATAAGAATGAAGGAGGATAAAAGTAATTTGTTAAACAAAAGATAAAGGTAATTGTTTAAATAAAAGATGAGTCAACATGTATTAAGTAGGCACCAGGGCATAATTCACATGCATATCAAAGGCTCTTATGGAATGGTTTGGCATGTGCAATATCCCCTTTACACCCAATTGTAAGATACGAACCAGTACACTAATCTCAATAGCCAAATAGGTATAAACAAATTCTCCTCAAATGTTGTCCATCGGGTCTTCACTAACTTATTTATATCTGCACCATATTGCTTGAACTTGTCTTCAAAATGAGAGCACAATTTCTTCTAAGCAATGGTTGTGTTTTTATGTGATTGCTTAGCCTTCAAAGAAGACTATCCACTAATTGTGTGGCTGGAATAAGTACCCCATCATCAAGGCTACCTGTAACATGATTAAGTTTGGCTTTGGCCAGTTAGGGGAGTATACAGACTAGAGATCTGTGCACTTAACTTTCACATTAATTATTACTTGTGAGTTATATGTGCAGATCTCAGGTCTTAGTATCTACTGTATAAGCTCAAGAAACAAGAGAAACAGACAAGTGACATCTTTTCTGTTAGATACTCTGCCAAGCAACACCAAACACCACCAGCCATCAGTTAGTTACCACTGCAGAACATGATTGGTTGATTTTTAAATTATAGATAGTTTTAACATCACCTTTTACTTCCACAGTGAATTGGAGGCCATCCTCCATTGTCTCACAACGGTACACTCCAGAGTGAGACAGCTCTGCTGATTGGATAACTAGAGTTCTCATAGTTCCATCTGATTGGATGTCTACTCCACTTTGGGTTAGGAGCTTTGTTCCATCCTTGTACCAGTACACCTCGGCGGTTGGATCTGAGAGTTCACATTGCAGTTCAATGGGGTAGCCTGGTTTGATGTACTTTTTCTTGTCAGCTTCAGAAATTGCTGAAAACTTCAGAGGTGGAGCTACAGGGTTTAATATGGAGAACATTTGGGTTATTGAACAGGTAATGTAGGCTTATCACCTGAAATCATCTGAAACATAATCTACTGAATATTGTCTATGTTGAAAGGGAGAGAAGTAACCTCAAGAGAAGTTATTTGGGGGGGCTAGGGAAGGGAATGGTGGGGTGGGGGTGGGGGGGGGGTTCTGGGTGGGGAACGACCAATGGGTGGGTTTCCCTGTGGGTCCTGCTTTTTGTTTTAAATCCAAGGACTTATTAACACTAAAGATAATAAATACATCATTGATACCACATGTTTTTGGGGAAAAACAATGGCAACACTAGCTATTCTCTCTTGGAATGTGAAAGGCCTAAACTCACCTATTAAATGTTTCAGCTGTCTTGATATCCGAGCAAGAAACCATATTGATATAGCAATGTTCCAAGAAAAATACCTGCTCCAAAAGGACACGCATAGAATAGAGAACCATTGGTACAACCTGGCTGCTTTTTCATCAGCTCCAAACAAAACTAATGGTGTAATCATAATGATACATAAGAAACTCAAAATTACCATCTTGGGTCAAGGCAAAGACTAAGAAGGCAGAATCACTTTCCTTAAATATATCCATAATGGAAGAAAATTGCCTTTATTAATGTGTTTGCTCCAAATTCACATGATCCTACGTTTTTTAAATCTCTGAGCCGCATATTGTTAGAATTAACTGAATTACAACTGGTTATTGGGACAGACATGAATGCCATTCTGGACATGCTGGACAAATCTAACCTATACTCTCTGATTACAACTTCATTGATGCCTGGCGAGCTCATAACCCTAAAGCAAAATAGTACACTTTCTATTCAAACAGGCACAAAACATTCTCCCAAATCGATTTCGTACTATTATCTACTATTTTTTCTTTAATCTGATTAACATGCTTATTACTGCTTGATACACATTTCAGAATCTTCTAAAAGAGATGGCACTTTAATGTTTCCTTACTACAAATTCCTACTTTCTGTGAACAATTTGAAACTGAATTGAATTAATTCATAATGATTAACAAAAATTCAGTCAATGATCCTCCGATTTTATGGGACACCATTAAAGGTTTTATTAAAAACAATGCAACTGCATTCACATCTGGGCTGAATAAATCACAATTAAAGAAGATATCTGAATTGGAGAGATTGTTAATGACGTTAGAGTGTTCTCAACAAACACTTCTTTCAGACCAGGTAGCGACTACTCTTTTCAAAGTCATGACAGAACTAAATCTATTGGTAACACAGAGAGCAGAATTTGCCATCCATCGAGTTAGACTCAACCATTAATTCCAATTAGCGGATATTGCAAGTATTGAATCTGAATCAGGTGAATTACTATGAGAACAAAAAAAATAATAATAATGTTTTATCCTGAACCAACACTTGCACATCACTCCCCCATCCCACCCCCTTCTAGCTCTGAATTTGCTGATAGCTACTTTATTGAGGAAAAGTGTACTTACTATGCCTGTGATATGTGGTGGTCCCACCTAGCTATCTTAAGATGAAGGCACTAACTGTAAGTCACTCTGGAGAAGAGCGTCTGCTAAATGACTAAAAGGTAAAATGTAAATGTAGAACCAAAATGAAGACTCTCCCGCTTCTATAAAGAATTGTACACCTCTGAGTGTAAATCAACGCCAAGCCAGATTGAGTAATTTAAAAAATATATATAAGAACTCCTCTTCTCTCAATTTAGGAAGCCGGCTTGCTGGAAGCCCACATCTCTCTCCATGAACTCAAAATGGCATTGGGTAACCTGAATACAGGCAAATGACCTGGTTGTGACGGTATTCCTCCTGAAGTCTATTTAACATTTTGGAACCAATTAGGTCCACTGTTACTTTAAATGATTAACACAGCTGTTCACAAAGGTTCATTTGGAAGGTATGTAAATACAGCACAAATTTTTTATAAAAAAAAAAAGTAAGGACGCCACCCAGTGCTCTCACTATCACCCTCTATCTTTGACAAACACAGATAATAAACTATTTTCTAAAATTCTTTCATCCCGTCTCAAAACGTACTTATCCAAATTGGTACATCTGGACCGAAACAGGTTTGTTAAAAAACTATTATCCTCAGATAACCTCCGTCGTCTATTACATATCTTACATGCTTCATCAGAAATGAAAGCTCCTTGGGCAGTTCTATCTCTCAACGCAAAAAAAGATTATGATAAACTAGAATGGTCATATCTTTGGTTGGTTTTGGAACATATGGGACTTGGCTCCAATTTCATTCATATGTTAAAAATACTATATGCCAATCCCTCAGCCCTAGTAATAACAGGCAATAAATGCTCTGTTCCATTCAGAATAACTAAAAGTCGTAGGCAAGGTGATCCCATCTCACCTCTGCTATTTTTATTGTCTATGGAGCCCCTGGCCAAGGCAATTCGACAATTGAAAGAAATTACACCAACATCTCTCAATTCTACGGATAACGTCATCTCATTATATGCCAACAATATCTTACTTTATCTAGACAATGTATCTCAATGCCTCCCAAAAGCTCTGAAGACAATAAATTCAGTTCTATCTCAAGTTTTAAAATACATCTAACCAAATCTGCCCTACTGCCTCTCAAGACCCCGATGGAGGACTCCATCTCTACTTATGGAATCCCAATTGTTTTCCCATTTTAAATATTTCAGAAAAAATATATTTCCTTCCTTTAATAAAACCATTGGCAGAAACTTTAACAGAATGCTCAAATCAATTCAATTAATCCTCAGTAGACGGACTAATATCTATTGTCAAAATGAATATATTGCCACAGCAACATTTCTGTAGTTCAATGTTTCCCTTGTCTCCCCCTTCTGGTTATTGGGATCAAATCCATAGTGCGGTTAAAACATGTATATGGCAAGGTAAGCGATCCCGGATCAAATTAACAAACTTGCAAAGAAGGAAAGACGTAGGAGGACTATCCCTACCAAACTTAAATTGCATTTAGTCCCATCCTAAATTTGTTTAGACATGATTATTCCGCTCCCTGGCTGAGTATAGAGAGATATATGGTGTCTCCTATTACCTTGGAAGAGGTGTTCTTCACTGATACAACCTTTAAAAAATGTAAACTATGCTTTAGTCCTATTATTGTCCACACAATTTATATTTGCCGTAAAATTGAAAAACGATGTAATTGGGAATCAAAATGGCAAATATTTTTTTCTATATTTACAACTTAGGTCAGCTATGCTGGCTATGGAGTCCCTTGGGAAACCCAACTACCAAACCATCCAATGATGGGATTTATAAATAAATTACCTGGGCTCCCGAAAGGACTGATCTCTATACAACTTTTGGAAAGCTCATGTTCTGAGCTAGCCATTAAAAAAGTATGGTCTACAGATCTAATTGAATCTAAACAATCCTTTAACTGGAACAGAATATGGAAAAATATGACCTTGGCATCCCATAATCTGAATCATCAATTTATACATTTTAAATTTGTTCACAGACTGTATTTAACACCAAGGAAGCATTTCACGATGAGATTGGCCCCAACTCCCAACTGTTCACTGTGTCCCCTAAAGCAGGTAGGGACATTCAACCATATGATGTGGGAATGCCCTGCAGTTAAACGCTACTGGGGCAAAGTTACACAATTAATTTAGAAGTGCATGAATATATAAATATTCAATGCTTTGCATCTATTATCTTACTTAACAATCACAGCTCCTTGAATTTCTCAATCAATTAAAAATGGCAGGTAGCCTAGTGGTTAAGATTGTTAGGCCAGTAACCGAAAGGTTGGTTGTTTGAATCCCTGAGCCGGCAAGGTGGGAAAATGTTGTCCTGCTGTATGTATCTCTTATTTTATTTAAAAACATTTGTGGCAGCCTACGGGTACAGGTTTTATAAACCTATGGGATGCTGTTTGGGGTTTTAGGCTGGGTTTCTGTATAGCACTTTGTGACATCTGCTAAAAATACAATTTGATTGATTGATTGATTGATTGATCCATTGACATGGATAATGTAAATGTACCATTTGTACATGCAATTTATCTTAGAATATTGCTATGTTGTGCTAATGCTAGCATTGAATTGGCTTTCACCGGTTTGTACTTCTAAAAAAAAATCTTAAAATAGATCACACATACTTCAATCTAATTTATACCACGAGACCCATATTTGACTTGGAATGAAAGATTTTGGAATAGAAATGGTTCCAACGATTATCATACGTTTCTATGCTATGCTTCCTTACAGGCTCTACAGAAAATGCTTTGAAGTACAGAAGGTATGGAATGTAAGTATAACATCTTGGTTTGAAACAGTTCTGTTCCAATAACTTTATTTCTTCTGGAGTGATAATCCTGATATAAATTGGAATAAAGTAAGAGCTATTTTAGGATGTTTTTTTGAACCAATGCAAATAAATTGGATACCAATAGTAGCAATATTCTAACATGAGCACTATAACATACCGTTGGTGGATTGCTCTGAAGTCGACAAAGGACATATTGGGGTAAAAACGGAAAACTATGCCTTTAACACTTTGGTGCTATCATGGTTACAATTTGAGGTCTGAAATGGTGCTTCTCTACATACGTTTACCTCTGTCCATTTACTTTATATGTCAAGGCCTTCGTGAAGTCAATTGAGGAAGATGATTTCATATGTCACTGTAGTGACCGATTCCAGGTCTCTTGCACACCACAGGGATAAACTAAAGCCTAGCCATTAGCTTTGGACCTAACGCATCTCTAAAGGTCAAATTACTGTATCCTTTCATTAGCAGTGATTAAGCAGTCCAAAAAAACTGATAAAATTATCACCTTTCACATCCACATGAAACTGCATTGCATCATCTGTTGTCTTACAGCTGTAGCTCCCTGCATCAGACAGCCTTGCAGATTCCACAGCCAATGTCCTTATGGAACCTTTCGATTGCATTTGTAGTCCATTCTCTTCATATAGCAGTGTTCCGTCCTTGTACCAGAAAACATGTGCATTGGGGTCTGATATCTCACAATGCAGCGCAATGGGACTGCCTGCTGCAACGGACTTGTTCCTCTCAGCTTCACAAGGTGTTGTGATCCTCACAGGAGGTGCTGGGGGTGTGTGAAGTAGTATTAAGAGAGAATAGCATCACCATTAAGAAATATTTGCTACAATAAAATGGCTCCAGTATCGTAAGAGCAAATATCACTATAGAGATTAGTCATGCCAATACCTCTCAAGAATCTCAAATTAATAAGCAAATATCACTAATTCTGTAACGTTTGCCATATAAGTATTACATAACTGTTTTATTAGACTTGATATATACAATTTAAGGGGAGGATATTTTTGGTTAGACTGAGAGACCTATGCATACAAGTTAATGTGACTTTGAATGTATATATATATATATATACATAATAAGACAAATCGTTATAAACCACCCAAGCTCAAATTATCACAATTACTAATTTTCTGTATTATTTTAGTATGAGCAATTGTCAAATGTAAAATATTACTTATAGCAATCAGTTGATTTTTACACGATGTCAACATTGTGCCCGTCAGTTTTTTCGTTTGATAAAGCTAACGATATTTAATCACCTTCAACATCCACCTTAAATGCAATGTCATCGTTATCCAAGTGACTGTCACATTCTCCTAATTGATAGAGCTCTGCTGATTGGAGAGTTGGTGTCTTCATGGAGGTATAGCGCTCTGCTGATTGGAGAGTTGGTGTCTTCATTGAGGAACAGAGCTCTGCTGATTGGAGAGTTGGTGTCTGTATTGAGCCACACACCTCTGGTGAATGGAAAGTTGGTGTTTGCATGGAACTACAGACCTCTATTGATTGGTGAGTTGGTGTCTGCATAGAACCATAGAGCTCTGCAGACTGGAGAGTTAGTGTCTGCATGGAGCCACAGACCTCTGCTGATTGGTGAGTTGGTGTATGCATGGTGCCATAGAGCTCTGCTGATTGGACAGTTGGTGTCTGCATGGAGCCATACAGCTCTGCTGATTGAACAGTTGGTGTCTGTATGGAGCCATAGAGCTCTGCTGATTGGAGAGTTTGTGTAGACATAGAGACATAGAGGTCTGCTGATTGGATAGTTGGTGTCTGCTCTGCTGATTGGAAGGTTGCTGTCTCCTTGGAGCCATAGAGCTCTGGTGACTGGAGAGTTGCTGTCTCCATTGAATAGTGTTCTGCTGATTGGACAGTTGGTGTCTCTATGGAATAGTGCTCCACAGATTGGAGACTTCGCATCTCCATTGAATATATGTCATATGTTTGAAGATGTTGGCCGTCCTTGTAGTGGAGGATCTGGGAAGTAGAGTCTAAGGGCTCACAGTGAACCTCAACGGGGCAGACCTCTTCAATGGACCTGTTCTTCTCAATCTCTTGGTCAGCTGAGACCCTCACAGGTGCAGCTATATGCATTGTGGTGCACACAGAGAAAGGTTTTCAATTGATGTTCTGTGTGCCTTCTCTTATCTAAAAATCATTTTCTAAAGGTACTACACATCATTGTGTGTTAGCATGGAAGAGTTAAGAGAAAACCGATGGCAAAGGTTAACAATTAAGAGAGGCGACCAGATTAAGAGCTGGTCTAAAGACAAGGTAAATAAGACCTAACAGTACATTTCCTAACACTGTCAGGTAAGAACTCGGTTCACGACATCACTCATTTCTGTTTAGCCACTCATACATACATTTTCACATTTTGTGATAAGAGCTCATTGCAACAGGGACAGATTCTGGGCAGCGAAGGGAACATGAAGATTGGATGATGAGCAAGACATAAGATGGGCTTCAAGAACGGCAAAGCTGCTTGTTAGAAGCGTCATTGTTGTTTGACTCTGTTAAGAATGAAGAATGACGATATGACATACTTAACAATTAACAGGAATTAGTATGAAGAAATTCAGCCCCTCACAGACCATTCAGATGTTTGATTAAAAGCCAAAATAGCAGGGAATCAGATGAGATTGAGGGGTGATAGGATCACAAAAAAAACAACATTTAAACTACTGTCTTTATATGCTTTGAAGGATGGAATACACTAGCTAATACACCACTATTATTAGTGGCATGTATACGCTGGGTTAAAATGGAGTGTGCTAATTTTGAAATAGCATTATATCACCTTTAATATCCATAGTGTATTGGGAAGACTCATCAGATATCTCACCATTCTCACTGCCAGGGTGAGACAGCTCTGCTGTTTGAACAAAGCCACAGAGAAAACAGTAAGCTGGATGATAGCTTCAACCATGTAAATGCTTCTGTCAGATTTTGATATGGAGTAGAAAAGGGTGTATGTGGAGCACCACCTTTGATGTCCACATTAAATTGTGTGGTATTGCCAGTTGTTTGGCAGTCAAACCTCCCACCACAGGACATGTCATCTGGTTGGATGAACAAAGTCCTTATGCTGCCCTTTGATTGTCTGTCAAGTCCACTATGTGGGTAGATCTGTGTTCCATCTTTGTGCCAGCAGACCTGGGCAATGGGGTCTGAAATCTCAAATTGTTGTACAATTGAGAGGCCCGCTTCTATGGACTTGTTCTTCTCAACTTCAGGAGCAACCAAGTATGTCATGGGTGGAGCTATAGGTAATCATTGAGGGGATAATTCAGTGTGAATTATTTTGAGTGGTTATAAAATGGCTAATGTAAAGAGGCAATATCAACAATAAAGCATCTAGCTTTTTAAGTATTAGCTCAGAACATGTAAGAAGACAATTAATCCAAAAGCTACAGAAAGTGAGTTAGTCGCAACTGAAACAACAGAAAAACAAACATTTGACAGAAATCACCTTGGTTCTGTACAATTAATGGGGCAACATCTTCCGCTGTCGCACAATAATACGCCCCAGAGTTGGAGGGGTGTGCCGGTTCGACAACCAGGTTCCTCCTGATGCCCTCCATTTTGAAATGAGGTCCAGTGTCAGAGATGAGCTCTACTTTGTCCTTCTGCCGTGACACCTGGGCAATGGGGTCTGAAATCTCACAGGGTAGTTCAATGGGGCAGGTTGCTTCAAGCGACTGGCTCTTCACAACCTCTGGTGAAGGTAAGAACTTCACTGGTGGAGCTAAAGATGATTATCCATGTTAAAATTGTGGAATTTACAGCAGATAACAATATTTTGGGGGAGGGAGGGGGCTTACAGTAAAGCTTCCCCAAAGTGACTAATCTGTCATTTCTCAAACCAGTTTCAAAGAGGCAAACCTATTACTTCAAACAGTAAACAAACAACAAATATTTCCTTATTTAATGAGATGAAAAGCAAGTGTTTCAATTAACTTAAGAAGAAGAAGTAAGTCCCCACAAACACCACTTAGAGACAGACAACACAAATAGCCACCAACGTTAGTTGCATCTAATCTCCACAAAACTGTCTAGGGTTACTCTGTATGAGATTTGAACCAAAAAGCCACAAATCACCTTTGATATCCACAGTAAACTGGAGAGTGTCGTCAGAAGTTTCACAGTTGTACAGCCCTGAGTGAAAGACCTCTGCTGATTGGACAATGAGCCTCCTCATGGTGCCATTAGATTGGATGTCCATTCCAGTCTGTGGGAGGAGCTTTTCCCCATCCTTGCACCAGTAGACCTGGGCAGTGGGATCTGTAACCTCACATTGCAGTTCAAAAGGGCAGCCTGCTTCAACCAACTTGGTCTTCTCAACGTCAAAGATAGCTGAGAACGTCACTGGCACAGCTAGCAATGAGGATTAAGGAAATACCCATATTATAGAGATAAATATTTAAATGTATGCCATACAGTATATACACTTTTATGTGGCTTCAAATTATTTGAAAGAGTAAAATGAGTAAAGTGATCATCAAGTATGTGTAAATAGCTAGCCACAGCATTGCAAATCAATCGAGCACAGGTAGCAAGGCTATATGCAGTATACTGTTCTGTAAAGTTATTTGTTCATGAACACAGAGAAGGCAGGGATTATTAGTCGCATTTTTAAAAAGACACGACCGACTGTTATAGGATGTAAAGCAAAGGCAGAAAGGGCAAAATCACCTTTGATATCCACATGGAACTCCATGGTATCATCCACTGTGGTACAACTGTAAGTGCTAGAGTGAGTCAGTTCTGCTGATTGAACAACCAACATCCTCATGTTGCCTTCTGATTGGATGTCTAGTTCATGGTTTGAAAAGAGCTGTATTCCATCCTTGTACCAGTAGACCTGGGCAGTTGGATCTGAGAGCTCACATTTCAGTACAATGGGGCAGCCTGCTTCAATGGACTTGTTCCTCTCAGCTTCTGGAAGTGCTGAGAACCTCACAGGCGGAGCTAAAGATATGTTTAAGTCTTAGATTATGGTAATCCATAATTACATTGTTGGTTTGATTAGAGAAATCATGATATTGTTGGTTTGATTAGACAAATCATGATTTCATGACTTCAAATTCGGTTTTGTCAGTTTAAAATGGCAGTTTTTTTAACCTATAATCGAAGATCAAGCAGGTTAAGCATTGTATTGTAATAAAAGAAGGGATGATCATAAAGCTGCATTGTTAATAGGCAGCAAGAAAAAGAGCGACAGAAAACATACAGTACAAGACCATCATTAGTAGCTTTGCTAAGAGGGAGCTTGTTAATTTTCCGTAGAGCCCAAAATAAAACTTTTTCACCTTTGATGTCCACATTGAACTTGATGGTATCACCCTTTGTCTTGCAGCTGTACGACCCAGAGTGGAATATCTCTGCTAACTGGACAACTAGTGTCCTTGTGATGCCATCTGACTGGATTTCTATTCCACTTTGAGGTAGGAGCTTTGTTCCATCCTTGTACCAGTACACCTGGGCAGTTGGATCTGAGAGCTCACATTGTAGTACAATGGGGCAGCCTGCTTCAATGGACTTGTTCCTCTCAGCTTCTGGAAGTACTGAAAACCTCACAGGTGGAGCTATGGGTGTTTAGATGTTATGATGGTTTTTTATGTCTGTGTGTTACTTTCATATTATGTTTGATTTGTGATGTTCAAGTGCAATCATCAAACTTAATACAAACTTGTGGAACAGATGTCTATCAGGTCAGAAGATCACAAGAAAATGTGTTAGTAACCTTGCCAGAAAAAATGAGTTTAACAGAAACCACTTGCCACTCACCCTCAACTTCCACGTTGAACCTTATGACATCATCAATGGCATCACAGCAATACACTCCGGAATGGGAGAACTCTGACGATTGGATGACAATTCTCCTCATTGTGCCTTCTGACTGAATGTGAAGACCCTCGACTGTGTGTACCTCCACCCCATTCTTGTACCAGTGTACTGGGACTGCGGGATCTGACAACTCGCAGTAGAGTACAATGGGGTTGCCAAGTTCAACAAATTTATTACGATCCATCTCTGACAGTGGTGTGAACTTCACTAGAGGAGCTGCAAATTTCAGAAAAATCATGAGCATTTTTCTCATCACAATTATAGTGCTTTGACCAAAATTCAATTGCCTTACTATAATACAGTAAGAAAGGAAATTTTTCTCATACACCTATAATTTTTGGAAGTAATTAGTATGTACCTTGAATATAGAGTGCTGCTGAATCTCGTATTCCATAGGCAATGAATGTGATCTCAGCCCCGTTGTCTGTATCTCGTACACCTCGTATGCGTAGTGATTGGTGCGTTCGAGACCGCCGCATGGAGTAACGGTCGTCCTCCAGAAGCTGAGTGCCATTCAAGAACCATGAGCCAATAACTGAGGCAGTGAGCTCAATTGAGAAGCAGGCATCCTGGCCTTCTGGCACCAAGGCATCCTGTAGGGGGGCTTGTATTCTGGTCACAGGGACTGAAAAACATAGCAATATTACACCTCAATTACGCTCTGCATTCTCCTTCAAACTCAAATTCGGTAACACCTTATGCAAAGCAGGTTTCAAAAGAGTTATAATGTTATGTATCTCTATGATTTTGTTTCAGTTAGCATTTAAGAGTTGTGCCACATTCAAGCTGGCTTGATTTCTGATTGTCTCCACTTGTTCTAATGGTGTTTGTTGAGCACAGAATTCAAACTAGCTCACAGTTCAGTCATTTGAAGTCAGAGTAGCTAGCTAGCTTTTAGGGATCAGGTTTGGATCATTAGCTAGTTGCTGAATGGCTAGCATGTTAAGGCAATTGAATGCTAGTTAGCTAGTACAATACTAGCTTAATGTTATGCTAGCAGATGATAATGCTAACCAATGTTTAGCTAGCTAAACATTTGGCTAGCTAGCAGAATGAGAGTAGTTACGGCAGTGAATTCTTTTGACAGACATCACACTAGCTCTAGCTAGTTGTCTAGCAATGGCAATCTAGTTACACCATCAACATTAGCATACCTAGCTAGCTAAAGTGTTACATTAGCTAGCTAGCAATGCAAAAAAAATAAACATTCTAGTAGCAATGGAAATACAAATCAAGTTTTGCCATCTAGTCAAGTTTGGCTTACATTTTACATTTTACATTTTAGTCATTTAGCAGACGCTCTTATCCAGAGCGACTTACAGGAGCAATTAGGGTTAAGTGCCTTGCTCAAGGGCACATTTACGTCATTTAGCAGACGCTCTTATCCAGAGCGACTTACAAATTGGTGCATTCACCCTATAGCCAGTGGGATAACCACTTTACACTTAGTACTTGAATCCAGCTTGACTCTAATGTGCCAATCGAAAGGTATATGTAGCAGATTTACAGTTGGAAGGGCTTCTGCTTACCCAGGTGAACTGCCCTTGGGAATTCCACATTGTTGCTCCTGCCATACTTGTTGACACTGCATATGCGAAAGCGATAATCTGCCTCGCAGGGAACGCTGTCGCCAAGAATTTCCACTGAGGTGGCCGAGTCGGTTGTCAAGCACTGCAGCCACTCCTGGGAGCCGGTGCCCACCTCTTGCCTCTCCAACACGTAACCCGATGGGGGGTTCTTCCGGGTGTCCTGCGCCGGAACCCAGGAGAGGAGGGCAGCGTTGGCACGCTCTGTGTTGATCTGCACACCCACTGGACAGCTGGGTGGGCTATGCCTGGCCGCTGGAAGCAGAATGTACTACAGTTGAAGTCGGAAGTTTACATGCACTTAGGATGGAGTCATTAAAACCCGTTTTTCAACCACTCCACAAATTTCTTGTTAACAAACTATAGTTTTGGCAAGTCGGTTAGGACATCTACTTTGTGCATGACAAAAGTAATTTTTCCAACAATTGTTTACAGACATATTATTTCACGTATCACAATTCCAGTGGGTCAGAAATGTACATACACTAAGTTGACGGTGCCTTTAAACAACTTGGACATTTCCAGAAAATGATGTCATGGCTTTAGAAGCTTATGATAGGCTAATTGACATCATTTGAGTCAATTGGAGGTGTACCTGTGGATGTATTTCAAGGCCTAACTTCAAACTCAGTGCCTCTTTGCTTGACATCATGGGAAAATCAAAAGAAATCAGCCAAGAACTCAGAAAAGCTAGACCTCCACAAGTCTGGTTCATCCTTGGGAGCAATTTCCAAACGCCTGAAGGTACCACGTTCATCTGTACAAACAATAGTACGCAAGTATAAACACCATGGGACCACGCAGCCGTCATACCGCTCAGGAAGGAGACGCGTTCTGTCTCCTAGAGATGAACGTACTTTGGTGCGAAAAGTGCAAATCAATCCCAGAACAACATCAAAGGACCTTGTGAAGATGCTGGAGGAAACAGGTACAAAAGTATCTATATCCACTGTAAAATGAGTCCTATATCGACATAATATGAAAGGCCGCTCAGCAAGGAAGAAGCCACTGCTCCAAAACCGCCATAAAAAAGCCAGACTACGGTTTGCAACTGCACATGGGAACAAAGATCGTACTTTTTGGAGAAATGTTCTCCTTTTGGAGAAATGTCCTCTGGAAAAAAGTATTTAGTCAGCCACCAATTGTGCAAGTTCTCCCACTTAAAAAGATGAGAGAGGCCTGTAATTTTCATCATAGGTACACGTCAACTATGACAGACAAAATGAGGAAAAAAAATCCAGAAAATAACATTGTAGGATTTTTAATGAATTTATTTGCAAATTATGGTGGAAAATAAGTATTTGGTCAATAACAAAAGTTTCTCAATACTTTGTTATATACCCTTTGTTGGCAATGACACAGGTCAAACGTTTTCTGTAAGTCTTCACAATGTTTTCACACACTGTTGCTGGTATTTTGGCCCATTCCTCCATGCAGATCTCCTCTAGAGCAGTGATGTTTTGGGGCTGTCGTTGGGCAATACGGACTTTCAACTCCCTCCAAAGATTTTCTATGGGGTTGAGATCTGGAGACTGGCTAGGCCACTCCAGGACCTTGAAATGCTTCTTACGAAGCCACTCCTTCGTTGCCCGGGCGGTGTGTTTGGGATCATTGTCATGCTGAAAGACCCAGCCACGTTTCATCTTCAATGCCCTTGCTGATGAAAGGAGGTTTTCACTCAAAATCTCACGATACATGGCCCCATTCATTCTTTCCTTTACACGGATCAGTCGTCCTGGTCCCTTTGCAGAAAAACAGCCCCAAAGCATGATGTTTCCACCCCCATGCTTCACAGTAGGTATGGTGTTCTTTGAATGCAACTCAGCATTCTTTGTCCTCCAAACACGACTGAGTTGAGTTTTTACCAAAAAGTTCTATTTTGGTTTCATCTGACCATATGACATTCTCCCAATCCTCTTCTGGATCATCCAAATGCACTCTAGCAAACTTCAGACGGGCCTGGACATGTACTGGCTTAAGCAGGGGGACACGTCTGGCACTGCAGGATTTGAGTCCCTGGCGGCGTAGTGTGTTACTGATGGTAGGCTTTGTTACTTTGGTCCCAGCTCTCTGCAGGTCATTCACTAGATCCCCCCGTGTGGTTCTGGGATTTTTGCTCACCGTTCTTGTGATCATTTTGACCCAACGGAGTGAGATCTTGCGTGGAGCCCCAGATCGAGGGAGATTATCAGTGGTCTTGTATGTCGTCCATTTCCTAATAATTGCTCCCACAGTTGATTTCTTCAAACCAAGCTGCTTACCTATTGCAGATTCAGTCTTCCCAGCCTGGTGCAGGTCTACAATTTTGTTTCTGGTGTCCTTTGACAGCTCTTTGGTCTTGGCCATAGTGGAGTTTGGAGTGTGACTGTTTGAGGTTGTGGACAGGTGTCTTTTATACTGATAACAAGTTCAAACAGGTGCCATTAATACAGGTAACGAGTGGAGGACAGAGGAGCCTCTTAAAGAAGAAGTTACAGGTCTTTGAGAGCCAGAAATCTTGCTTGTTTGTAAGTGACCAAATACTTATTTTCCACCATAATTTGCAAATAAATTCATAAAAAATCCTACAATGTGATTTTCTGGATTTTTTTCCTCAATTTGTCTGTCATAGTTGACGTGTACCTATGATGAAAATTACAGGCCTCTCTCATCTTTTTAAGTGGGAGAACTTGCACAATTGGTGGCTGACTAAATACTTATTTTCCCCACTGTAGATGGAATCATGAGGAAGGAAGATTATGTGGATATATTGAAGCAACATCTCAAGACATCAGTCAGGAAGTTAAAGCTTGGTCGCAAATGGGTCTTCCAAATGGACAATGACCCCAAGCATACTTCCAAAGTTGTGGCAAAATAGCTTAAGGACAACAAAGTCAAGGTATTGGAGTGCCATCACAAAGCCCTGACCTCAATCCTATAGAACATTTGTGGGCAGAACTGAAAAAGCGTGTGCGAGCAAGGAGGCCTACAAACCTGTCAGGAGGAATGGGCCACAAATTCACCCAACTTATTGTGGGAAGCTTGTGGAAGGCTACCCGAAATGTTTGACTCAAGTTAAACATTTTAAAGGCAATGCTACCAAATACTAATTGAGTGTATGTAATCTTCTGACCCACTGGAAATGTGTTGAAACAAATAAAAGCTGAAATAAATCATTCTCTCTACTATTATTCTGACATTTCACATTCTTAAAATAAAGTGGTGATCCTAACTGACCTAAAACAAGGAATTTTTACTAGGATTAAATGTCAGGAATTGAGAAAAACTGAGTTTAAATGTATTTGGCTAAGGTGTATGTAAACTTCCGACTTCAACTGTATATACAGTATGTCATGTATGAAACGCTAGCCCATGTTTTTTTGGATATAGATCAATATTGGTGAAATTTGGGTATAAATTCAGTGGAATTAGGCTTGACCACTTTAGGAACAAAATTTCTATCCCATTTGTCTGACAAATTCACCACCTACAAAATCTAATCCCAAACTTCAGACCTTACAGATGCTACAAGTATTTTACCTTTTACCCTCAGCTGAGAGGAAGTCTTGGATCTTCCCACAAAGAAGGTCACTAGGCCAGAATCCTGGGGCGTTGTGTTGACAAAAACTAGAATGTGAGTTTTTCCAAAGGACTTCAGGATTGTCTGATGAGTCTCACGCAGCTCCGTCCCCTCTTTATACCAGTGTATGTCCATTTCCTCCTCCTCCACTTCAACACAGAAGGCAGCATTTTCCCCCTCCAAAACATCCACCTTACGTGGAAGTTTACGCATGATTGTGCCTACAAGGGGACAGAGTAAATTGTAAGGACATCAATAGCTGTGAGAAAAAAAACTGCGCTGAGAAATGGGCGCGTTGTACTGTGTTGTGATGTCAAACTGTAGGTGTGCCATATTTGTTCATTCAATTCAACCTGATCTTACATTAATTTCCTAAATTCACCCCAACCATGTCATGCTAACGATGGCTTTCTGTGTGTATCAGTCCAGATACTGTGTGTGGTACATATAAACACAGTAGATGTACAGTATTTACCTTTAACTGCCACCTCAGCAATGCTCCTCCCCCCATCCGCCATCTCGCAAAGATAAATCCCATCATCGTCGACTCCGATGTCACGAATAGTGAGTCGTCGTTTTGTTCCCCACTCTTCCATCCCATATTTGGCCCCTGGCTGTAACCGCCTGTCCTCCAAATACCATGTGATGGGAACAGAGTCCTCAGGAACCTCACACTCCAGAACAGCCAGGTCCCGTTCCCACACCTCCAGATCAATGAGGGGCTGCTTAAACCGCACAGGCGGCTCTGACATTAAGGAGACGGAGGGATACCATTAAAGGGGTTAATGGCCACCTACGTAGGACTCATTCAAAGGACATGGTAAAAGACAAAATGACTCATATAAGGAACTCATATGTTCCTTTTATCAGAGATGTCTGTGAACAATTGGCCTCAAAGCTCATACAGTAGTGTAACATTTTAAAGAGGTAGCCCTGACACAGAACAAAGTCTACTGACCTAGCGAGGCTAGTTATTTTTTGATGTCACTTTATTGCACTATAATTTGGTGTTTTAGACGTTACCCCAAAACTGTCTTGACTATAGAAAATCATGTTCATTTGTATTTATTGTATTTATTCTATTGCTTTAAATCTTTGAATTGCAGTTTTAAAACATGCTAGAGATGCTACTTTATACAGTGCTAGTTTACACTAGGAATAACTCCTGTTCAATTCAGATAACACTCACTACTGGTCGTGTAAATACTGTCCCATGTGAAATTCAAAAAATAGCTGATAACTGCACTTTGTCTAAAACAATGTTATAATTTGGAAATTGAAATATATTTCATAGTAAATACCAATATAGCAAACAAGTTAAGCAGAATCATATGAGAGAAGTGGCTTCATTTAGTTGGTATGGAAAGACCATTAACACATTGGGGCGTTGGACAGGAAATAAACTGTTTGTAACTGACACCATCAGACAGTACCAGTTATAAACGAAAGAATCTGAACTGCTCTTTGTGTATTTAGCTGACTATATACTTATCCTACCCACAAAGAGCTTGATGATCCAATAATTGAGGAAACACTTTCAACAAATTCACCTATTTAAACCTCTACTCTCATCTGCATTACCAGGATAGCATAGTGTAAACATAAAGACATGTTATATTCTTTCTAGCCTGCCATAGCTCTAACACAATGTTGCTTTCCAGCCTGCCCTAGCTCCAATACAATGTTGCTACCAGTGCTGTTCTCTGCGCCATGTGCGAAACATGATCCCACCTCTAGAGACTTCGATCACATGGACCCCCCCATCTTTGAAAACCTAAGTGACTTTGCAGACATTGGACCGGTTGGAATCCACTCCATGTCGATGAGCTTGGCCAGGTCAGGTATTTTGAAATATCTCTGGTCAAGTTTCAGATAATTAAGACGTATCTTTAATCCTCTGGTGAATCAGGGTTTGAATTGCTTTGCAGGAGCCAAATGATTTGGCTACTGATTACACTGGTCATATGCAGCTAATTGGCTTGTTAGCGTATTCATTTAGCAATGCTGATTACCTGTTAAAAGGCTTATATATGGTATTAAGTCAAGGGGAGATGTACACACCTGGATGGCGTTATGTTTTATACATGTTATATTGTTCCATGAAAGTCATTCTAGTTCTCTGCTGAAGTCTGTTAACAGCCAACTCTGTAGCAATGGACAAATACCAGTTTGACTTACCTTTCACAGAGAGATGTACAGCACTGAGGGTTTGTCCTGCAGTGTTGGATGCAGCGCAAACATAAACCCCGTTGTCCTGTTGCTTACAGTACAGCACTTTAAGTGTGAAGTAACCCTCTCTGTCTTCATACAACAGGTACCGTCTTCCGGACATGATCAGCCTGCCGTCTTTCCTCCATATTATTTCCGGTTTGGGCTTCCCAGTCACAAAGCAGCGGAATTTGGCGTGCTTGCCCTCTGTCACGGCAAACATTTTCACTTGCTTGGCTTGGTTGGTCACTCGGTCGTCTTTAAGCCGCGTGGTCACTTGCCTACCACTCCTCTGTTTGCCTTGATGGCCTTTCCAGTGGCCGTTGGTGTAACCGTTGCGGTTTCCCTCTTCCTCGTGACCCGGGCCTGCATCGACGAGCAACACGGCTCCAGCCAGCCCCTCTCCAAACTCGTTTCTGGCCTTGCATGTGTACACTCCGCCGTCGGGTGCACGAGTCTTGAAGATCTTAAGCTGGAACCATCCCCCGTCCTGGTAGCCCACATTGAAATGTGTACTCTCAAAGATCTCGTTGAGTTTCCTCCCGTCCTTTTCCCAGACCACCTCTGGTCGCGGGTTTCCCCACAGCTTACAGGAGAAGACGGCGTCTTCGCCGCGGCCCACCCGGGTGGAGAGGGGCTTGATCAGGAAACGAGGCTTGTTCTCCTCCCGGAGCTCCATCTCTTGGGCCTCGCCCTCCACCTTCAGGGTGGCCGCGGCATACGTTTCCCCGATGCTGTTCTTGGCCTTGCATGTATACTGGCCGCTATCCTCTGTGGTCACCGATGAAATGATGAGATTGTAGACGTTTCCATCCTCGAAGAGACGATAGCGATCCTCTGGGTGGATCTGTTCGTTGTTTCGCTCCCAGATGACCGCTGGCCTGGGGTCCCCGCCAATCTGACACTTCAGGACGGCGTCAGTGCCACTCTGCACTACTACGGGGCGAGGGTAGGCCAGGAAACGTGGTGCACCGCCAAACACATCCATCTCTGCTAGTTTGCCAGCCTCACCTCACCCTAGGCAGGCCACCAGCATGCAGTTGCTCCCTCACTGGAGTCGGGCTGTCCACTTCTGTGCTGTGCAAGGTTCTAAAAGAAAACAAACAGAAAGATACATTGTGCAATAGCTGGCAGACAATGTGATGGCATAGCTGCAGGAAGATGTTTTTTGCCCGCGTTACAGACGGCTATATCAGTCCGCTAATACAGGACTAGTAAAGGACCAGTGCACTTTTGTGAGAATGTTTTTATTTATTAAGATTTGTTTTTATTCTGATTTTTCAGGGGGTGCTGCAGCACCCTCAGCACCCCTACGTCATGCGGCTATGTGTGTTGGTTTCAGATGAAGTTGTCAAAAAATGCTGCTTGTCAACAGAGCTAACACTTGTCGAGCTGCAATCTAATCATTTGCTTTTGAAGATGGAATGGAGCTGGAATGAACAAATAAATAACTAAGAATTGCTTCATATAAAAATAATATAGACTCTTCAAACGTCTTTTGATTCATTCTCTGGATATGCCCAAGTAATTTTCATTTTCAAAAATGTTAAGCGAGCCTTGGAATTTATTCAAATATGAAGGCTAAATCAGGAACGTTGAACTATTCTCACACATTGACCTAAGCGGCCTCTGCTATTCTTAGATAATTATGCTTTCATAAGGAGTGGGGCAGACCCATTCCTCACATATATTGTTTATTAAATAGAGAAGAAATTTAGAGGAGAGAGTTGCTGAAATAGTAGTGGGCCTGATTCGAATCCATGCATAATTTATGTGTTCCAGAGGCAGGGGCTTAGACCACTAGACCACCCTAGCCCACTGATAATTATGCATTTGTAACCATTTAGCTGCTCACAGGCGTTGTAGAATAAATTATCTGTATTATGGCATTTCAGTGGGTGACAAAATATGACAGAATGGCAGTACAGTAGCTATCTGCCATAATACTGCAGTTAAAATGCATTGTAAGATGTGTCATAAGCATATGAACTACTTATGTCTTACTTCATATGTGATTGTGACTATACTACTACATGACTATACATTTCATAGTAAGACAATAAAATAATAAGACAGTATAATGGCTCAAGGTTATAACAAGTAATTAAGCAATATACAGATATGACAGAATGGCAGTACTGTAACTATCTGCCATAATACTGCAGTTAAAATGTATTGTAAGATGTGTCATAAGCATATTAACTACTTATGTCTTACTTCATATATGATTGTGACTATACAACTACATGACTATACATTTCATAGTAAGACAATGAAATAATACGAAAATATAATGGCTCAATGTTATAACAAGTAATCAAGCAATATACATACAGTGCCTTCGGAAAGTATTCAGATCCCTTGACTTTTACCACATTGTGTTACGTCACATCCTTATTCTAAAATTTATTAAATAGTTTTTTTCACCCACATCAATCTACACACAAAACCCCATAATGACGAAGCAAAAACAGGTTTTTAGATGAAACCCTAACCCTAACTGAAATATAACATTTACATAAGTATTCAGATCCTTTACTCAGTACTTTGTTGAAGCACCTTTGGCAGCGATTACAGCATCGAGTCTTCTTGGGTATGATGCCACAAGCTTGGCACACCTGTATTTGGGGAGTTTCTCCCATTCTTCTCTGCAGATCCTCTCAAACTCTGTCAGTTTGGATGGGGAGCGTTGCTGCACAGCTATTTTCAGGTCTCTCCAGAGATGTTTGATCGGGTTCAAGTCCGGGCTCTGGCTGGGCCACTCAAAGACATTCAGAGACTTGTCCTGAAGCCACTCCTGCGTTGTCTTGGCTGTGTGCTTAGGGTCGTTGTCCTGTTGGAAGGTGAACCTTCGCCCCAGTCTGAGGTCCTGAGCGCTCTGGAGCAGGTTTTCATCAAGGATCTCTCTGTACTTTGCTCCGTTCATCTTTGCCTCGATCCTGACTAGTCTCCCAGTCCCTGCCACTGAAAAACATCCCCACAGCATGATGCTGCCACCACCATGCTTCACCGTAGGGATGGTGCCAGGTTTCCTCCAGACGTGACGCTTGGCATTCAGGCCAAAGAGTTCAATCTTGGTTTCATCAGACCAGAGAATCTTGTTTCTCATGGTCTGAGAGTCTTTAGGTCCCTTTTGGCAAACTCCAAGTGGGCTGTCAAGTGCCTTTTACTGAGGAGTGGCTTCCGTCTGGCCACTCTGCCATAAAGGCCTGATTGGTGGAGTGCTGCAGAGATGGTTGTCCTTCTGGAAGGTTCTTCCATCTTCACAGAGGAACTCTAGAGCTCTGTCAGAGTGACCATCAGGTTCTTGGTCACCTCCCTGACCAAGTCCCTTCTCCCCCGATTGCTCAGTGAGGCCAGGCAGCCAGCTCTAGGAAGAGTCTTGGTGGTTCCAAACATCTTCCATTTAAGAATGATGGATGCCACTTCAATACAATCCTGTCTCGGAGCTCTACGGACAATTGACAGTACTCTGACATGCACTGTCAACTGTGGGACCTTATTTAGACAGGTATGTACCTTTCCAAATCATGTCCAATCAATTGAATTTACCACAGGTGGACTCCAATCAAGTTGTAGAAACATCTCAAAGATGATCAGTGGAAACAGGATGCACCTGAGCTCAATTTCGAGTCTCATAGCAACTGAATACTTGTGTAAATAAGGTATTTATGTTTTTTATATTTTATAAATCTGCAAAAATAAAAAAGTAACTGTTTACACTTTGTCTTTATGGGTTATTGTGTGTAGATTGCTGAGGATATTTATTTTTATTTATTTAATCCATTTTAGAATAAGGCTGTAACGTAACAAAATGTGGAAAAAGTCAAGGGGTCTGAATACTTTCCGAAGGCACTGTACCTATTGGTTTTATATATTTTGTTATTTGCATAAAATGTTACTAAAAGGACAATACAACGTAAGAACCTGGATAACTATACTAGTTCAGAGTATATTTTCTCATTGTACTGCGTGGAGACTGCATAATAGCTTATAGTACTAAAATGTGTGTGTAAAAATACTTTTGTCATTAAAACATTGCAACCATTTAGTATCCATGATGTGTTTTGGGTGATTGGGTGTCATTACTATTAGTGCTAATTGAATTACGGGGGGGTGTGAGACAGAAGCACAAGTTATCCGTTGAGGGGTGAACGGCCTTTACTTTAGTCCTATTGCAACAGCAGCCACCACAACACGTAGCCAGCACAGCTGGTGCTGTATTTCAATGGGAAAGTGCTTAATATAGTATGCCCTAAATAAAGACCTGTGAGAGAGCCTGTGTCAGGTATCACAAAGCACACCATGGAACCCGTGTGCTCACACTAACACAGATCTAACTCACAGTGTTCACACCCCGAGAGACCTTACAGTCAATATATGCTAAGCCTTCATCACACCCGTCGTTGTTAAAATTCGTTTTCTCTGTCATTTTCCAAATAAATAAAATGCAGGGATTAACAAGTCCCTAGCATAAAGACATTATCGTCACAGTGTCATGGCACATTGAACAACCTGGTCCTCTCGATTGTATATCTTTTTGGCTTCTTTTGGTAGAAGCATTTGAAGGTTTGCCCTGATGGACATTGGAGCCATCTATTAGTCAGGCTATGACTATTCACTTTAAGCTCAATGTGTATGTTTGCTTTCTGTCCACTCTGATGCATGGTTAGGATCTCAAGGAAGGTGAGCCAAATCTAGAATGCTTCCGAGCCATGTTTGTCATGCGTCCACCAGTTTACTGCATGGGCCACAGTACACGCACACACACATACACACACAGTCAAAGGCACATATAATAAGAGTAGTAAATGGTGATACATGTACTGAATCTGAAATCATATAACTAGAAACCAATATGGCAATGTGTAGTAGTCTGGTTTACCTCTAAAACCATCACTATTCTGTCACCCTTTCAACCCTTTCTCTCATCCCGAACCTGTGGCACGTCAATATGTTGAAAAACCTTTTAATCAGTTAGAACTCGTAATATCCACCATCACCTCCAATGGCAGGTGCTAGTAATTATTTCCCTGTTAGCCAGATGTTCCACAGAAATTATTGAGGACAATATATCGAAAGTGGTCTCAATATTCCCCCCGGGGGTTTAAGAGGAGATTAACTTTTGTGTTTACTCATCTGGTTTAATTGAAAGGACCCTTGCCCCCAGTGAATCTGCACTACGTACTCCTCACATGACCTACCTCTCTTTGGTCCCAAGGAGCGACCGTCAACATACATTCCGCACTGGCACTCTTCTTCAAGCCACCGAGGCTATATTCCCCGCCTCCAAACTGCTGAGTAATGTCACTTACTGGTCGATTCCTTCCCCGACAGCAACTGTAATCCGGTTGGGGTTCTTTCTCTCAAATATCAACTAACGTGGAGCTTTGTTTTCACAGTTTTCAAGTGATCTGTCAGTACATCTTGACGGGCCTGTGCCAGACCCAGCCAAGAAAAGTAAAGAGAATTTGAGTATTTCCCCCTCAGCGCCCTTTCTACACTCCAGAGCGGTCCCCCAATCTCTGTGGCGTTTAGCCCTGAGACACCCCGAGTGTCATTGTTCGTGGAAGAACGTTAAATGCTTTTGCAGCTGCTGCTGTCCCCTAAAAATACCGTCAGCCTTGATGACAGCAGTGAAGATAAGTTGGGCTCTTCCATTCACTTGCTTGCATGGGCTAAAGATAGCTTTAGCTGGCTGGTTCAGGGCAGACTGCTTAGCTTACTTGAGACCTTGCAATAAAACCTAAGGAGAAGGGCAGTCTTCTCTGGGCTTTAAGCCCCCTCCATGTTGAAGCTTCTCTATGTTTTCTTGTAATTTACCACAATCTAGAAAAGAGGAGGTTAGAAATACTGATAATAATCATCATTGTAGATATCCAGAGTAAGTGGCTGCTGGGTCTGACAAGGCATCCACTGTAAATTGATGCTCTCCGCGGGCTAAAACCATGTGCTTAGCAAGTGAAGAGTGAGTTTTATATTAAATGTAGATTATTGTGTGGTGTAGCAGGGGTTGACCACACTCACAAGGACCATGCATAGGTGTGGGCTCATTCCAAAAGCTTAGGTGTCAAAACAATGAACAATCTAAACAGTTACTGCTGTTCAATGATCATTAAAAAAATTATACATACCAATTGATTCTTGAAGAATATATCTTGTAAATGCTTCAAGAGCATTTACAAGTGTCTGTCTAACCCACAATATTACCCACATTTTAAGGTTGTTTTACTCCATTTGGAAGGAAAGTTGTAATGCTAACATGAACTGGACAATTTGGAAAGGAGTCACAACAAGGTGAACAAGACTTACATGATGATGTCGACTGCATTTGAAGTCGACTGCACTTCAAAACGGTCGACTTCGAAAGCATCACCAAGGATGATTTAAACCTTGTTCTCCGAGAGTTTTATGGCAGTGTGCGTAACAAAGTGTGAGCAGCTACCTTGGGCTCTGGGCTGGGCTCAACAGGTTAATCAATGACCCACCCGTCTCAATTGGTGCCTGATGCAAGACACTATATTTAAACTTGGTAGAGCATGGCGCTTGCAATGCCAGGATCATGGGATTGATTCCCGCTGGGGCCATCCATACAAAAAATGTATGCATGCATGACTGTAATTCGCTTTGGATAAAAGCATCTGCTAAATGGCATATATTATATTACTACAACCTCTAATCATGCATTTTTGGGCTACCTTAAATGGATAGTTCAGTGGAAAATCACCAGGAGCCAAGGGAGAGCATGATGGTAACTATTCTGCCCAGTGTCATCCCTGTAGAAGTACATGTACCTCACAAAATGCCCAGAGAATGCCCATGCCTTTTACCTCCACCCAATTGTACACTGCAGACCCAATGGGCATGAACTATGTTGCCATGCATTTGCAAGACAGCAGGAATGACCATATGCCGAAACCACAGCATCAGGACCAACACTGTGCAGAAATGTGCCAATGCAGGTTAGGAGGCGAGGGAGATAATGCTGGTGAGTGGGCACCGATGCAAGAGTTCACTTCAAAGCTACTGGCATCTGTCACTCAAGACGTGGAAAGTAAAGACTGGAATAACATCCTTATCCTGGCTGAAAACTGTAGGCCTACAGTACCATGACGGCCACAACCTCATCCAAGATGGTGAAGGAAAGCACTCAACAGGGAAGATACAGTATATGTGGACACTGTTTAGTGCCAAAAAACTGGTTAAATGTAAAACAACAAAAAATGGGGACTATCTGTTTTTCTATGTAGTCAATCTGTTATTCAATGCGTTTGTATGGGCTAATAGCAATAAGGCCAAAAATATTTTTCCAGCAAATCATTATTTGATATATTTTGGGGATACTTCAAGGGGTCTTAACATTCAAAATTAAATAGATAAATGATCCTTGGTAAGACCTTCTTTAAAAAAGTACATATAGCTTAGGAGAACCCCCATATATACACATACATACTGTATGGAGAGCAGTGAAAGCCTGGCTGCAGATGAAGAGGTCCCAGTGAATGTTCCAAGACACTGTTGGCACAGCCTTGTATACCATGGGGTGTATGTATACTTATGTTAGCAAATGTTGTATACAACAATACAGTTTAAAGTCACACAATGTAGGATACAAACGTATTACAACTGGAGCAGGCCAATCCTGCTCCTGCAGGTATGCTGGATGTGCAGGCTTCTGTTCCAGCCCAGCACTAACACACCAGCCCAGCACTCAACTTATCAAACCACATGCTTTTTTTTTTTTTTTTTTCAGCTTTATTTAACCAGGTAAGCCAGTTGAGAACAAGTTTTCATTTACAACTGCGACCTGGCCAAGATAAAGCAAAGCAGTCCAAGAAAAACAACAACAACACAGAGTTACATATGGAATAAACAAAAACAAAACGTACAGTCAATAACACAATAGAAAATATATATACAGTGTGTGCAAATGTAGTAAGTTATGGAGGTAAGGCAATAAATAGGCCATAGTGCAAAATAATTACAATTTAGTATTAACACTGGAGTGATAGATGTGCAGAAGATGATGTGCAAATAGAGATACTGGGGTGCAAATGAGCAAAATAAATAACAATGGAAATAGCAATATGGGGATGAGGTAGTTGGGTTGGCTAATTACAGATGGGCTGTGTACAGGTGCAGTGATCGGTAAGCTGCTCTGACAACTGATGCTTAAAGTTAGTGAGGGAGATAAGTGTCTCCAGCTTCAGAGATTTTTGCAGTTCGTTCCAGTTGATAATAATGTGTATTATTGCTGGGCTGGAATAGAAGTCTGCTCAACTAGTAGATCAGGGAGTGGAGCAAGGTTGGCCACCTCTGGTATGGAGAATTTTTCGTTCACCAGAAATTATGATTTAGTAATAATAGCCTACTTACTAATATGTCTAACATTTTCAAACGAGTTAGCTTATTTGTACATTTAGAAATGACACCGAGTGTAAAAAACATTAGGAACACCTTCCTAAAATTGAGTTGCACCCCCTGTTGCCATGCAGACTCAATTCGTCGGGGCATGGACACAATTGTGTCAAGTTGGCTGGATGTCTTTTGGGTGGTGGACCATTCTTGATACACACTGGAAACGTTTGAGCGTGAAAAACCCAGCAGCGTTGCAGTTCTTGACACTCTCAAACCGGAGCACCTGGCACCTAATCCCATTACCCAATCAAAGGCACTTAAATATTTTGTCTTTCCCATTCACCCTCTGAATAGTACACACACAATCCATGTTTCAATTGTCTCAAGGCTTACAAATCCTTCTTTAACCTGTCTCCTCCCCTTCATCTCCCCTACACACTGATTGAAGTAGACTGAACTGACATCAATAAGGGATCATAGCTTTCACCTGGACTCACCTGGTCAGTCTATGTCATGGAAAGAGCAGGTGTTCCTGTGGAAGGTTGGTACTAATAACAACTAATAACAACAAGATAACTAATGTAAAACATACTGTGTCCGTAAAACGTTAATAGGTTATAGGTTAAGAACTTTTGTGGAAGAGCACAGTTTGAAAGATATGGCAAATAGAAATCAAACCGGATGGACATCAGAAATAGATGGGAGAGGTTGAGGGTAGAGGAAGGACAGGAGTAAAAACAAACAAAATAGAACTATTGTAAAATAGACTGTGTCCATAAAATGTATATAGTATAAGCTGGAAGTAGAGGCCTAAGCGTTGCTGTTCACTAGTTTACTCCAATTAGGGGAGGGGTGGTAGGGTTAGAAAGTAATAAAGGAAAATATATATTTTTTAAAGGATATGTATATACATGTATGTATATGTATTTATATGTATGTATGTATGTATGTGTATATGCATGTATTTATATGTGTGTATGTACAGTGCCTTGCAAAAGTATTCATCCCCCTTGGCGTTTTTCCTATTTTGTTGCATTACAACCTGTAATTTAAATGGATTTTTATTTGGATTTCATGTAATAGACATGCACAAAATAGTCCAAATTGGTGAAGTGAAATTAACAAAAATAACTTGTTTCAAAAAATTCTAAAACATAAATAACGGAAAAGTGGTGCGTGCATATGTATTCACCCCCTTTGCTATGAAGCCCCTAAATAAGATTTGGTGCAACCAATTACCTTCAGTAGTCACATAATCTAAGTGTCACATGATCTCAGGGTTGGGTTATAAAAAAATATCAGAAACTTTGAACATCCCACGGAGCACCATTAAATCCATTATTAAAAAATTGAAAGAATATGGCATCGCAACAAACCTGCCAAGAGAGGGCCGCCCACCAAAACTCACGGACCAGGCAAGGAGGGCATTAATCAGAGAGGCAACAAAGAGACCAAAGATAACCCTGAAAGAGCTGCAAAGCTCCACAGCGGAGATTGGAGTATTTGTCCATAGGACCACTTTAAGCCATACACTCCACAGAGCTGGGCTTTACGGAAGAGTGGCCAGAAAAAAGCCATTGCTTAAAGAAAAAAATAAGCAAACACGTTTGGTGTTCGCTAAAAGGCATGTGGGCGACTCCACAAACATATGGAAGAAGGTACTCTGGTCAGATGAGACAAAAATTTAGCATTTTGGCCATCAAGGAAAATGCTATGTCTGACGCAAACCCAACACCTCTCATCACCCCGAGAACACTATCCCCACAGTGAAGCATGGTGGTGGCAGCATCATTGGAGGAATGATGGATGGTGCTAAATACAGGGAAATTCTTGAGGGAAACCTGTTTCAGTCTTCCAGAGTTTTGAGACTGGGACGGAGGTTCACCTTCCAGCAGGACAATGACCCTAAGCATACTGCTAAAGCAACACTTGAGTGGTTTAAGGGGAAACATTGAAATGTATTGGAATGGCCTAGTCAAAGCCCAGACCTCAATCCAATTGAGAATCTGTGGTATGACATAAAGACTGCTGTACACCAGCGGAACCCATCCAACTTGAAGGAGCTGGTTAGTTATGCACAATCAAGTTTTCTGTTTTTTTTGTCTTATTTCTTGTTTGTTTCACAATAAAAAATATTTTGCATCTTCAAAGTGGTAGACATGTTGTGTAAATCAAATGATACAAACCCCTAAAAAAATCAATTTTAATTCCAGGTTGTAAGGCAACAAAAAACGAAAAATGCCAAGGGGGGGTTTGGGGGGAATACTTTCGCAAGCCACTGTAAATGCGGTGGGTTGCGCTTTCATTTTTGCACGAATGCTGACATCTATCCACGGTTTTTGGTTTGGGTATGTTTTAATAGTCACAGTGGGAACAACATCCCCTATACACTTCCTGATGAACTCAGTCACTGTGTCCGTGTATACGCCAATGTTATTCTCAGAGGCAATCCGGAACATATCCCAGTCAAAACAATCTTGAAGCATGGATTCCGATTGGTCAGACCGGTGTTGAATAGACCTTAGCACAGGTAATTCCTGTTTGAGTTTCTGCCTATAGGAAGAGAGGAGCAGGATGGAGTCGTGATCTGATTTGCCAAAGGGAGGGCGTAGCCTTCCCAGAAGGGAGAGTAACAATGGTCAAGAGTTTTTGATGCATGAGTACTACAGGCAATGTGTTGATAGAAATTCAGTAGCATTTTTCCTCATATTTGCTTTGTTAAAATCCCCAGCTACAATAAATGCGGCCTCAGGATATGTGGTTTCCAGTTTGCACAAAGTCCAGTGTAGTTCCTTGAGGGCCGTCGTGGTATCGGCTTGAGGGGGAATATACACGGCTGTGACTATAACCGAAGAGAATTCTCTTGGGAGGTTATATGGTCAGAATTTGATTGTGAGGTATTCTAGGTCGGGTGAACAAACAACTTGAGTTCCTGTACATTATCACAATCACACCATGAGTAGTTAATCATGAAACATACACCGCTGCCTTTCTTCTTCCCAGAGAGTTCTTTATTCCTGTCTGCGCGATGTACTGAGAACCCAGCTGGCTGTATGGACGGGGACAGTATATCCGGAGAAAGGGTTAACACTGAACAGAAAAAAGGATCCAATCAGGATTTTTCTTTGCTGGTCTCTGGGGAGATACAGTTACTTAGCTAAGTCAGCCATTGGCTAGGCCATCAGAGCTAGATAAAGGCATCTGCAATTCAACTGTATTAGGGCAACATTTTGGAGTGACAGTAGAATCAACCAATCACATTTTGACTTAATGAGTGGGACATATGGAAACTTCTTGAAACCCAACAGGTCACTGCGCAATAGTGAGCAATAGTTTTCCCACGGTTTAGCTATCTAGCTTTTGTTGTTTCAGCGGCTGCAGCAGGTGTTATCAAAGAGGATGTTGTTGCTAATTTGTTAGCTTATCCCTTGAATAACTTTCAACAAGTAGTTAAGTTTCAAATGATCATCGTCTGGTGAGTGGAACTGTGTTTTTTATTTCAGCGCCTTGCTGTTGTTAGCCATCTCTTTGAAAATAACTTGTTTGTGAAACATTGTTGCATTTAAAGTGTAATTGACAGCATTTTAGCAACATGAAATCGTATTAAAATATATTGCAACAGCGCGACTTTAGATCATTAGAAAGCATTCGCCAAAAGCCACAAAATACACCTGAATGGATTTCTGCAAATATGTAAACACCACAGGAGTCCTCTTACATTTGGGAACTTTACAGTCCTACTGATCAAACAACCATGAAAAGGTAGGCTCTCTCTCCCTCAGTTATGCACATCAACAACAACAAGATCAACAACTAATGCTAGCCAGAGCAAGATGAGCTAAAATCTAATGAAGGAACATTAGATAAACCGTCTCAAACTTTTTCAGCTAGTTGCCCGTCAAAATTGCACTGATAAACGATGGGTAATTGTAGCCTCCTTGTCCTTCTGCAGCTTGCCTGCCAATGCATGTTTGTCCCAACCAAGCACCCAAGCTAACTGGCTAAAGTTAATTTGTGGAATTTCTTTCCTTCTTAATGCGTTTGAGCCAATCAGTTGTGTTGTGACAAGGTAGGGGTGGTATACAGAAGATAGCTCTATTTGGTAAAAGAACAGCTCAAATAAGCGAAGAGAAACGACAATCCATCATTACTTTAAGACATGAACGTCAGTCAATCCGGAAAATGTGAAGAACTTTGAAAGTTCCTTCAAGTGCAGTCGCAAAAACCATCAACTGGTTCTCATGAGGACCGCCACAGGAAAGGAAGACCCAGAGTTACCTCTGCTGTAGAGGATAAGTTCATTAGAGTTAACTGCACCTCAGATTGCAGCCCAAATAAATGCTTCACGGAGTTCAAGTACCAGACACATCTCAACATCAACTGTTCAGAGGAGAATGCATGAATCAGGCCTTCATGTTCGATTTAGCAAAGATACCACTACTAAAGGACACCAATAAGAAGAAGAGACTTGCTTGGGCCAAGAAACACGAGCAATGCACATTAGACCTGTTGAAATCTGTCCTTTGGTCTGATGAGTCCAAATTTGAGATTTTTGGTTCCAACCGCTGTGTCTTTGTGAGACGCAGAGTAGGTGAACGGATGATCTCCGCATGTGTGGTTCCCACCGTAAAGCATGGAGGAAGAGGTGTGATGGTGTGGGGGTGCTTTGCTGGTGACACTGTCAGGGATTTATTTAGAATTCAAGGCACACTTAACCAGCATGGCTACCACAGCATTCTACAGCGATACGCCATCCCATCTGGTTTGCGCTTTGTGGGACTATCATTTGTTTTCCAACAGGACAATGACCCAAAACACACCTCCAGGCTGTGTAAGGGCTATTTGATCAAGAAGGAGAGTGATGGAGTGCTGCATCAGATGACCTGGCATCCACAATCACCTGACCTCAACCCAATTGAGATGGTTTGGGATGAGTTGGACCGCAGAGTGAAGGAAAAGCAGTCAACAAGTGCTTGGCACATGTGGGAACTCCTTCAAGACTGTTGGAGATGCGTTCCTCATGAAGCTGGTTGAGAGAATGCCAAGAGTGTGCAAAGCGGTCATCAAGATAAAGGGTGGCTACTTTAAAGAATCTAAAATATATTTTGATTTGTTTAACACTTTTTGGGTTACTACATGATTCCATATGTGTTATTTCATAGTTTTGATGTCTTAACTCTGACCATTTTACTCGCCGTAGCAGAGTTGGTTAGGCTGTTTACATGTTATCTAGAGCGTTCTTTACTAACTATTATATTTTTTGCCTACGTTTACTGACACCAGTCATACTCAGCAGATGTTGCGCGTTCTTAAATTCATCAGTTGTTCTGCGCTCTGGCACACTCAGACGTGAGTACTCTGAAATCGGAGTAGATAGCCAGAGTGAATTTGCGAACGCAAGAGATATGCTAACTGTATAACAGTCGTTCAAGTTCTTGCTAGCTAACCAAATGACACCTACATCTCTAGCTGTGTTAGCCACCGAAAAACGATGTGAGGGGAAAAAGACAGTCACTCACCCACTCCAACAATGGCATGACATGAGATCCTCCTAGCAGCTAGCTAGCTATCTAGCTAACGTTAGGCTCAGTGGTTTTAGCTTGGTACATACATAGATACACTAGCCTATTAGCCACGTTATGACTGACTTGTGATCATTGCCCTTGCAAGTTTGATTGTATTGACATTCCCAGCCTTAATTACATTTGTCAGTTTTTGTCCAGAATATTGAGTAATTCAAACTGAAACAGTGCATCCCGAATGGAGGCAGCAAACAATGTACCAGGCCAGCTATGATTTATAACCTGATAGCATAATTTTTTGGACTATCAACACAGGTATGATCAGGGATACAGGTAAGATCAGGGATATTGACCCTGCGTATTGAAACAGGTCGGTATTGTTGTGAAATGGAAGAGGAAAGACTATGTAACTATTGTGACCTCGAAGAAATAGAGAATGAAACTCATTTTATCCTCTATTGCCCTTTTTATCACGATATACGCTTGCTCTTATTTCAGAAAGCTCATCCGAAATACAGTGGGGAAAAAAAGTATTTAGTCAGCCACCAATTGTGCAAGTTCTCCCACTTAAAAAGATGAGAGAGGCCTGTAATTTTCATCATAGGTACACGTCAACTATGACAGACAAATTGAGAAAAAATAATCCAGAAAATCACATTGTAAAAATGTATATGAATTTATTTGCAAATTATGGTGGAAAATAAGTATTTGGTCACCTACAAACAAGCAAGATTTCTGGCTCTCACAGACCTGTAACTTCTTCTTTAAGAGGCTCCTCTGTCCTCCACTCGTTACCTGTATTAATGGCACCTGTTTGAACTTGTTATCAGTATAAAAGACACCTGTCCACAACCTCAAACAGTCACACTCCAAACTCCACTATGGCCAAGACCAAAGAGCTGTCAAAGGACACCCGAAACAGAATTGTAGACCTGCACCAGGCTGGGAAGACTGAATATGCAATAGGTAAGCAGCTTGGTTTGAAGAAATCAACTGTGGGAGCATTTATTAGGAAATGGAAGACATACAAGACCACTGATAATCTCCCTCGATCTGGGGCTCCACGCAAGATCTCACCCCGTGGGGTCAAAATGATCACAAGAACGGTGAGCAAAAATCCCAGAACCACACGGGGGGACCTAGTGAATGACCTGCAGAGAGCTGGGACCAAAGTAACAAAGCCTACCATCAGTAACACACTACGCCGCCAGGGACTCAAATCCTGCAGTGCCAGATGTGTCCCCCTGCTTAAGCCAGTAATTGTCCAGGCCCGTCTGAAGTTTGCTAGTGTGCATTTGGATGATCCAGAAGAGGATTGGGAGAATGTCATATGGTCAGATGAAACCAAAATAGAACTTTTTGGTTCGTCGTGTTTGGAGGACAAAGAATGCTGAGTTGCATCCAAAGAACACATTTACATTACATTTTAGTCATTTAGCAGACGCTCTTATCCAGAGCGACTTACAGGAGCAATTAGGGTTAAGTGCCTTGCTCAAGGGCACATTTACATCATTTAGCAGACGCTCTTATCCAGAGCGACTACAAATTGGTGCATTCACCCTATAGCCAGTGGGATAACCACTTTACAATTATACTATTTTTTTTATTTTTTTTTATTTTTTTTTTGGTGGGGGGGGGGGGGGGGGTAGAAGGATTACTTTATCCTATCCCAGGTGTTCCTTAAAGAGGTGGGGTTTCAAATGTCTCCGGAAGGTGGTGAGTGACTCCGCTGTCCTGGCGTCTTGAGGGAGCTTGTTCCACCATTGGGGTGCCAGAGCAGCGAACAGCTTTGACTGGGCTGAGCGGGAACTATGCTTCCGCAGAGGAAGGGGAGCCAGCAGGCCAGAGGTGGATGAACGCAATGCCCTCGCCTGGGTGTAGGGACTGATCAGAGCCTGAAGGTACGGAGGTGCCGTTCCCCTCACTGCTCCATAGGCAAGCACCATGGTCTTGTAACGGATGCGAGCTTCAACTGGAAGCCAGTGGAGTGTGCGGAGGAGGGGGGTGACGTGAGAGAACTTGGGAAGGTTGAACACCAGACGGGCTGCGGCATTCTGGATGAGTTGTAGGGGTTTAATGGCACAGGCAGGGAGCCCAGCCAACAGCGAGTTGCAGTAATCCAGACGGGAGATGACAAGTGCCTGGATTAGGACCTGTGCCGCTTCCTGTGTAAGGCAGGGTCGTACTCTCCGAATGTTGTAGAGCATGAACCTGCAGGATCGGGTCACCGCCTTGATGTTAGCGGAGAACAACAGGGTGTTGTCCAGGGTCACGCCAAGGCTCTTCGCACTCTGGGAGGATGACACAACGGAGTTGTCAACCGTGATGGCGAGATCATGGAACGGGCAGTCCTTCCTTCTACTGTGAAGCATAGGGGCGGAAACATCATGCTTTGGGGCTGTTTTTCTGCAAAGGGACCAGGACGACTGATCCGTGTAAAGGAAAGAATGAATGGGGCCATGTATCGTGAGATTTTGAGTGAAAACCTCCTTCCATCAGCAAGGGCATTGAAGATGAAACGTGGCTGGGTCTTTCAGCATGACAATGATCCCAAACACACCGCCCAGGCAACGAAGGAGTGGCTTCGTAAGAAGCATTTCAAGGTCCTGGAGTGGCATAGCCAGTCTCCAGATCTCAACCCCATAGAAAATCTTTGGAGGGAGTTGAAAGTCCGTGTTGCCCAGCGACAGCCCCAAAACATCACTGCTCTAGAGGAGATCTGCATGGAGGAATGGGCCAAAATACCAGCAACAGTGTGTGAAAACCTTGTGAAGACATACATAAAACGTTTGACCTGTGTCATTAGCTAGCTGAATAAAGTGGGTTGAGTCTATTCCTTGAAACATTGAACCGCTGTGGTTCACAACAATTCTGATTTCTAAAGGTGGAAGTTGGGAGAGTTTTTGTTCGGGTGGTTCAGTGAAACAAATATAGTTTCTGAGGTGGAAGTTTTGGTGAGGGAGGCCCTGCTCTCTCCTCTCCCAGATGTTTAGTTCATTTCATTCCGATCTCCTCTGCATTATTGTAGCCATTTGCTACAGCCTGTCAACTATGCCTCTGCCTATCCCTGTTCTCTCCTCTCTGCACAGGCTACACAAACGCCTCACACCGCGTGGCTGCTGCCTCTCTAACCTGGTGGTCCCTGCACGCACCCCACACCTGGAGTTCCAGGTCTCAGGCAGCCTCTGGAACTGCCGTTCTACTGCCAACAAAGCTGACTTCATCCCAGCCTATGCTAACCTCCAGTCCCTCGACTTCCTGGCGCTGACGGAAACATGGATTACCACTGAAAACACTGCTACTCCTACTGCTCTCTCCTCGTCTGACCATGTGTTCTCGCATACCCCGAGAGCATCTGGTCAGAGGGGTGGTGGCACAGGAATCCTCATCTCTCCCAAGTGGTCATTCTCAATTTTTCCCCTAACCCATCTGTCTATCTCCTCATTTGAATTCCATGCTGTCACAGTCACTAGCCCATTTAAGCTTAATATCCTTGTCATCTATCGCCCTCCAGGTTCCCTTGGAGAGTTCATCAATGAGCTTGACGCCTTGATAAGTTCCTTTCCTGAGGATGGCTCACCCCTCACAGTTTTGGGGGATTTCAACCTCCCTACGTCCACATTTGACTCATTTCTCTCTGCCTCCTTCTTTCCACTCCTCTCCTCTTTTGACCTCACCCTCTCACCGTCCCCTCCTACTCACAAGGCAGGCAATACGCTTGACCTCATCTTTACTAGATGCTGCTCTTCTACTAATCTCACTGCAACTCCCCTCCATGTCTCCGACCACTACTTTGTTTCCTTTTCTCTCTCGCTCTCCTCCAACACTACTCACTCTGCCCCTACACAGATGGTAATGCGCCGCCGCAACCTTCGCTCTCTCTCTCGCACTACTCTCTCCTCTTCCATCCTATCATCTCTTCCCTCTGCTCAATCCTTCTCCCTCCAATCTCCTGATTCTGCCTCCTCAACCCTCCTCTCCTCCCTTTCTGCATCCTTTGACTCTCTGTGTCCCCCTATCCTCCCGGCCGGCTCGGTCCTCCCCTCCAGCTCCGTGGCTTGATGACTCATTGCGAGCTCACAGAACAGAGCTCCGGGCAGCGGAGCGGAAATGGAAGAAAACTAAACTCCCTGCCGACCTGGCATCTTTTCACTCCCTCCTCTCTACATTTTCTTCATCTGTTTCTGCTGCTAAGGCCACTTTCTACCACTCTAAATTCCAAGCATCTGCCTCTAACCCTAGGAAGCTCTTTGCCACATTTTCCTCCCTGCTGAATCCCCCCCTCCCCCTCTCTCTCTGTGGATGACTTCGCCAACCACTTTGAAAAGAAGGTTGACGACATCCGATCCTCGTTTGTTAAGTCTAATGACACTGCTGGTCCTACTCACACTGCCCTACCCTATGCTTTGACTTCTTTCTCCCCTCTCTCTCCAGATAAAATCCTGCGACTTGTGACTGCAGGCCGCCCAACAACCTGCCCGCTTGACCCCATCCCCTCCTCTCTTCTCCAGACCATCTCCGGTGACCTTCTCCCCTACCTCACCTCGCTGATCAACTCATCCTTGACCGCTGGCCATGTCCCTTCCATCTTCAAGAGAGCGAGAGTTGCACCCCTTCTCAAAAAACCAACACTCGATCCCACTGATGTCAACAACTACAGACCAGTATCCCTTCTTTCTTTTCTTTCCAAAACTATTGAGAGTGCCGTCTTTAGCCAACTCTCTCAGAATGACCTTCTTGATCCAAACCAGTCAGGTTTCAGGACTGGTCATTCAACTGAGACTGCTCTTCTCTGTGTCACGGAGGCTCTCCGCACTGCTAAAGCTAACTCTCTCTCCTCTGCTCTTGTCCTTCTAGACCTGTCTGCTGCCTTTGATACTGTGAACCATCAGATCCTCCTCTCCACCCTCTCCGAGCTGGGCATCTCCGGCGCGGCTCACTCCTGGATTGCGTCCTACCTGACCGGTCGCTCCTACCAAGTGGCGTGGCGAGAAGCTGTCTCCGCACCACGTGCTCTCACCACTGGTGTCCCCCAGGGCTCAGTTCTAGGCCCTCTCCTATTCTCCCTATACACCAAGTCACTTGGCTCTGTCATATCCTCACATGGCCTCTCCTATCATTGCTACGCTGACGATACACAACTAATCTTCTCCTTTCCCCCTTCTGATAACCAGGTGGCGAACCGCATCTCTGCATGTCTGGCAGACATATCAGTATGGATGACGGATCACCACCTCAAGCTGAACCCTGGCAAGACGGAGCTGCTCTTCCTCCCGGGAAGGACTGCCCGTTCCATGATCTCGCCATCACGGTTGACAACTCCGTTGTGTCCTCCTCCCAGAGTGCGAAGAGCCTTGGCGTGACCCTGGACAACACCCTGTCGTTCTCCGCTAACATCAAGGCGGTGACCCGATCCTGCAGGTTCATGCTCTACAACATTCGGAGAGTACGACCCTGCCTTACAGGAAGCGGCACAGGTCCTAATCCAGGCACTTGTCATCTCCCGTCTGGATTACTGCAACTCGCTGTTGGCTGGCCTCCCTACCTGTGCCATTAAACCCCTACAACTCATCCAGAATGCCGCAGCCCGTCTGGTGTTCAACCTTCCCAAGTTCTCTCACGTCACCCCCCTCCTCCGCACACTCCACTGGCTTCCAGTTGAAGCTCGCATCCGTTACAAGACCATGGTGCTTGCCTATGGAGCAGTGAGGGGAACGGCACCTCCGTACCTTCGGGCTCTGATCAGTCCCTACACCCAAACGAGGGCATTGCATTCATCCACCTCTGGCCTGCTGGCTCCCTTCCTCTGCGGAAGCATAGTTCCCGCTCAGCCCAGTCAAAACTGTTCGCTGCTCTGGCACCCCAATGGTGGAACAAGCTCCCCTCACGACGCCAGGACAGCGGAGTCACTCACCACCTTCCGGAGACATTTGAAACCCCACCTCTTTAAGGAATACCTGGGATAGGATAAAGTAATCCTTCTACCCCCCAAAAAAAATAAATAAAAATAAAAATAAAAAAAGTGTAAAGTGGTTATCCCACTGGCTATAGGGTGAATGCACCAATTTGTAAGTCGCTCTGGATAAGAGCGTCTGCTAAATGATGGAAATGTGCCCTTGAGCAAGGCACTTAACCCTAATTGCTCCTGTAAGTCGCTCTGGATAAGAGCGTCTGCTAAATGACTAAAATGTAAATGTCATTGCCAACAAAGGGTACAGTGGGGAAAAAAAGTATTTAGTCAGCCACCAATTGTGCAAGTTCTACCACTTAAAAAGATGAGAGAGGCCTGTAATTTTCATCATAGGTACACGTCAACTATGACAGACAAAATGAGAAAAAAAATTCCAGAAAATCACATTGTAGGATTTTTAATGAATTTATTTGCAAATTATTGTGGAAAATAAGTATTTGGTCGATAACAAAAGTTTCTCAATACTTTGTTATATACCCTTTGTTGGCAATGACACAGGTCAAACGTTTTCTGTAAGTGTTCACAAGGTTTTCACACACTGTTGCTGGTATTTTGGCCCATTCCTCCATGCAGATCTCCTCTAGAGCAGTGATGTTTTGGGGCTGTCGCTGGGCAACACGGACTTTCAACTCCCTCCAAAGATTTTCGATGGGGTTGAGATGTGGAGACTGGCTAGGCCACTCCAGGACCTTGAAATGCTTATTACGAAGCCACTCCTTCGTTGCCCGGGCGGTGTGTTTGGGATCATTGTCATGCTGAAAGACCCAGCCACGTTTCATCTTCAATGCCCTTGCTGATGGAAGGAGGTTTTCACTCAAAATCTCACGATACATGGCCCTATTCATTCTTTCCTTTACACGGATTAGTCGTCCTGGTCCCTTTGCAGAAAAACAGCCCCAAAGCATGATGTTTCCACCCCCATGCTTCACAGTAGGTATGGTGTTCTTTGGATGCAACTCAGCATTCTTTGTCCTCCAAACACGACGAGTTGAGTTTTTACCAAAAAGTTATATTTTGGTTTCATCTGACCATATGACATTCTCCCAATCCTCTTCTGGATCATCCAAATGCACTCTAGCAAACTTCAGACGGGCCTGGACATGTACTGGCTTAAGCAGGGGGACACATCTTGCACTGCATGATTTGAGTCCCTGGCGGCGTAGTGTGTTACTGATGGTAGGCTTTGTTACTTTGGTCCCAGCTCTCTGCAGGTCATTCACTAGGTCCCCCCGTGTGGTTCTGGGATTTTTGCTCACCGTTCTTGTGATCATTTTGACCCCCACGGGGTGAGATCTTGCGTGGAGCCCCAGATCGAGGGAGATTATCAGTGGTCTTGTATGTCTTCCATTTCCTAATAATTGCTCCCACAGTTGATTTATTCAAACCAAGCTGCTTACCTATTGCAGATTCAGTCTTCCCAGCCTGGTGCAGGTCTACAATTTTGTTTCTGGTGTCCTTTGACAGCTCTTTGGTCTTGGCCATAGTGGAGTTTGGAGTGTGACTCTTTGAGGTTGTGGACAGGTGTCTTTTATACTGATAACAAGTTCAAACAGGTGCCATTAATACAGGTAACGAGTGGAGGACAGAGGAGCCTCTTAAAGAAGAAGTTACAGGTCTGTGAGAGCCAGAAATCTTGCTTGTTTGTAGGTGACCAAATACTTATTTTCCACCATCATTTGCAAATAAATTCATTAAAAATCCTACAATGTGATTTTCTGGATTTTTTTTTCTAATTTTGTATGTCATAGTTGACGTGTACCTATGATGAAAATTACAGGCCTCTCTCATCTTTTTAAGTGGGAGAACTTGCACAATTGGTGGCTGACTAAATACTTTTTTTCCCCACTGTATGTGGCTGAGCTATGAGGAGAAACCTAAATGTTTTTATGTCCATTGTGTATTTCCGTTTGCGGAATATTTAGATAAAGCCAGGAATAAAAGAAAAACGGCTACCTATAATTAAATTGTAAAAAAATGTAGCTTCTATGTGGCAAATGGCACGTGTGTGTATAGATTGTGTGTAGGCCTGTCTCCCACATTAATCTTCTCTTTGTGTCAGGCTCGGTTAAAATGTCGTCTGTTTCATTTTTCTGTATATATAATTAATGTTTGTATAACCTTATTTACTATTTATTATATATTGATTTTTATTTGACTTTTATTTGTATTTTTTTTCACTCTTCATGCGATGCGCACTGCAGAGAACATCAGAAGAATAATTATCACTGAATTATCACAGTGAATTATTGTAATGTTTGTTTCTGTGTCAATTAATCCCTTAAGGGATGTGTTGCCAACTGCCGATTTTACATTCATTCATTCGCCAATAAATGTGTTGGTGAATTATATTGATCATGCATTGAACTGCATCCATCTATTCTGCCAACAATGCCTTAGTGTACGTCATGGAACGTTGTATCAAATATAACCTATTTTTAAAACCTCTTATAAAGTTGGTTTTGTAGCATAAACTGAGAATTTGATATTTTTGACAGGTAATAATATTGTCTGTTTGTTTCATATCTGCAAAGTAGTTAAAACACTGTCAGTTCCACTTTAAACTTTAGGTTATTTTGTGTGCTAAACGTGACATGTTTGTTGCAATGGGAAGTAATAGTTGTACATTCGATTGGGAAAAGCTTAATGGTTATGTTTTTGTATTCTGATGATTGGGACCTCCTGGCTTATTATGTCCAAGTTAATGGACTGCTTATCCTTTAACATCATGCTGTGTGTGACTGCTGTCTTTCCATCGGCCCTATGCAGTGGTGCAGTGGTGCCTGGAGAAGTGGGTATACTCTAATTTTGCCTAAACGGCCCGCCCAGCAAAGGAAAGGCACCCTGTGTGAAAAATCCTATGTTTTCCTATGCTTTTATATTGGTTTTCCTATAGATGTTTGTGCACATATTTAATAGAAAAAAAAAACACATTTGATGGTCTAAGTCCACATCAACGCTTAAACCACATCAATCTGATTGGGTGTGCCTGTAAGGGCCTGGCTACACAGGGGGTGGGCCTCTGTCCACCCAGGCCCATCCATGTCTATGACCCAATTGCAAACAGCACATGATGACAATTGCGCATGGCAAATAGCCTACTAACCAACACTTCAGACTAAACTTTTTTCAGTACCTGGTTTGCACACCCATTGTTGCCTTTGTTAGCATTTACTGGTAGATATCATAAGTTGAAACGTCTTTCCTACCCTACCGCCTACTGATGTAATTCTTTGGTAAGCTGCTCCATGCCAAAACCAGTTGAGAGCTGCACACTCTAGCTGCTTGCAGATGATATTCCGCTGAAACTAGGCTATGTGGGCGGCGCGCATGTGAATATATTTCACGTGCTTTGCGATTGTGTAGGCTACTTTGTGCATGATTTCTCTATTGTATGTACAGTGGGGAGAACAAGTATTTGATACACTGCTGATTTTGCAGGTTTTCCTACTTACAAAGCATGTAGAGGTCTGTAATTCTTATCATAGGTACACTTCAACTGTGAGAGACGGAATCTAAAACAAAAATCCAGAAAATCACATTGTATTATTTTTAAGTAATTAATTTGCATTTTATTGCATGACATAAGTATTTGATCACCTACCAACCAGTAAGAATTCCGGCTCTCACAGACCTGTTCGTTTTTCTTTAAGAAGCCCTCCTGTTCTCCACTCATTACCTGTATTAACTGCACCTGTTTGAACTCGTTACCTGTATAAAAGACACCTGTCCACACACTCAATCAAACAGACTCCAACCTCTCCACAATGGCCAAGACCAGAGAGCTGTGTAAGGACATCAGGGATAAAATTGTAGACCTGCACAAGGCTGGGATGGGCTACAGGACAATAGGCAAGCAGCTTGGTGAGAAGGCAACAACTGTTGGCGCAATTATTAGAAAATGGAAGAAGTTCAAGATGACGGTCAATCACCCTCGGTCTGGGGCTCCATGCAAGATCTCACCTCGTGGGGCATCAATCATCATGAGGAAGGTGAGGGATCAGCCCAGAACTACACGGCAGGACCTGGTTAATGACCTGAAGAGAGCTGGGACCACAGTCTCAAAGAAAACCATTAGTAACACACTACGCCGTCATGGATTAAAATCCTGCAGCGCACGCAAGGTCCCCCTGCTCAAGCCAGCGCATGTCCAGGCCCGTCTGAAGTTTGCCAATGACCATCTGAATGATCCAGAGGAGGAATGGGAGAAGGTCATGTTGTCTGATGAGACAAAAATATAGCTTTTTGGTCTAAACTCCACTCGCCGTGTTTGGAGGAAGAAGAAGGATGAGTACAACCCCAAGAACACCATCCCAACCGTGAAGTATGGAGGTGGAAACATCATTCTTTGGGGATGCTTTTCTGCAAAGGGGACAGGACGAATGCACCGTATTGAGGGGAGGATGGATGGGGCCATGTATCGCGAGATCTTGGCCAACAACCTCCTTCCCTCAGTAAGAGCATTGAAGATTGGTCGTGGCTGGGTCTTCCAGCATGACAACGACCCGAAACACACAGCCAGGGCAACTAAGGAGTGGCTCCATAAGAAGCATCTCAAGGTCCTGGAGTGGCCTAGCCAGTCTCCAGACCTGAACCCAATAGAAAATCTTTGGAGGAAGCTGAAAGTCCGTATTGCCCAGCGACAGCCCCGAAACCTGAATGATCTGGAGAAGGTCTGTATGGAGGAATGGGCCAAAATCCCTGCTGCAGTGTGTGCAAACCTGGTCAAGACCTACAGGAAACGTATGATCTCTGTAATTGCAAACAAAGGTTTCTGTACCAAATATTAAGTTCTGCTTTTCTGATGTATCAAATACTTATGTCATGCAATAAAATGCAAATTAATTACTTAAAAATCATACAATGTGATTTTCTGGATTTTTGTTTTTATATTCCGTCTCTCACAGTTGAAGTGTACCTATGATAAAAATTACAGACCTCTACATGCTTTGTAAGTAGGAAAACCTGCAAAATCGGCAGTGTATCAAATACTTGTTCTCCCCACTGTATGTATGTGTATATGCATGTATTTATATGTGTGTATGTACAGTGGCTTGCGAAAGTATTCACCCCCCTTGGCATTTTTCCTATTTTGTTGCCTTACTACCTGGAATTAAAATAGATTTTTGGGGGGTTTGTGTAATTTGATTTACACAACATGCCTACCACTTTGAAGATGCAAAATATTTTTTATTGTGAAACAAACAAGAAATAAGACAAAAAAAACTGAACACTTGAGCGTGCATAACTATTCACCCCCCCAAAGTCAATACTTTGTAGAGCCGCCTTTTTCAGCAATTACAGCTGCAAGTCTCTTGGGGTATGTCTCTATAAGCTTGGCACATCTAGCCACTGAGATTTTTGCCCATTCTTCAAGGCAAAACTGCTCCAAGTCCTTCAAATTGGATGGGTTCTGCTGGTGTACAGCAATCTTTAAGTCATACCACAGATTCTCAATTGCATTTAAGGTCTGGGCTTTGACTAGGCCATTGCAAGACATTCAAAGTTTCATATATTTTTTTATAACCCAACCCTGATCTGTACTTCTCCACAACTTTGTCGCTGACCTGTTTGGAGAGCTCCTTGGTCTTCATGGTGCCGCTGGAAACAAGTAATTTTTTCCATTTCACTTCACCAATTTGGACTATTATGTGTATGTCCATTACACAAAATCCAAATAAAAATCAATTTAAATTACAGATTGTAATGCAACAAAATACAAGGCACTGTAGACTTGAATTTGATATCCTACAAAAAGGATTTGAAGCTGAGGCAAGGTTTTTAATAGGTTTTTGGGAAAAGAAAAATGTGATTTGCTTATGTGTCTGAGTAAGATGTGCTACAGGCAGCTTTGATTTTGGTCCTTTTAGGTGGGTGGGTGTGCATGTATGAGTTCGCTAATTCTCTATTTCCATTCAGAAAGTTTCCTAAAAAAGGCCTAGCCTGTCTGGCCTTCATCTCTTTAATCAGAAAGAAAACTGTGGGCAGCAAGCGTCATGATGGTCAGCATATGTGCAAGGTATGATGACCGGTGCCAATTTTGCATTTCCTTTTGTATTAAATGGGGTGTAACTGAAAGAAATGTAGCCAAACTTATTTTATGGTTCATCCTATAGAATGAATAACCTATCCTAATATTTTCAGTAGCATATTATTTTTCCAGTTGTATATGATTTTTCTCTCAGTACTGCATTCTCTCTATACACTTTGAACAACATTTTGCCACAGAATGACCGCAACAGCGTTGGTGACGTTATGTGAATTCTACTGAAAAGTGGAGGGAAAGACGCATCAGACTTTGTGTGAATGGTTTATTTGTGAGATACAGTGCATTCGGAAAGTATTCAGACCCCTTGACTTTTTACAGCCTTATTCTAAAATGAATTAAATATTTTTTTCCCCTCACCAATCTACACACAATACCCCATAATGATAAAGCGAAAATAGGTTTTTTAGGAATATTTGCTAATTTATTACAAATAAACAACAGAAATACCTCATTTACATAAGTATTCAGTAAACAGACGGAAGACAGAGTGGACTACCTATGCAAATTAGCTATCAGCCCATAAAATGCATCTCCAAACACCTGTGTGTAAAGGTTAGAGGGACGCCACAAACGTGTCACTGAAAAATACTGTCGGCGGCAACTGTGTTAAAACTGGTTAAAACAGTGTACATTAGGTGTGTATTTTGTATATGTGAAATTATTTTGATGAGATATGAAAGTAGAGAGGTTTCTAAAATCATACTGCAATTGAGAATTGATTCATGTTTAGATGGAGTTATTTGGCTGTTTTGGCTTCCAGAGCCAATTCGCCCTTTAAACAGAACATGTAAGGTCCTTGGACTAAGGAGTAACGTCAGGCTCCTTTAGTCCAATATTAGGCTATCCTTTACTAGGTTACTGCGCACGTTCATCCACTCGCAACATATTTCCACCCTCCAAACAGTGGTGAATGGAAAGAGACATCTGTTACACAAAACACCAAAAAGTGTAATGTCTTGGCAAAATGTGAGTGTTCTCGTGGAACCACATCGCATTTTGGAGCGTAGGCTCTATCACCCATTTTCAAGTCCATTCGCTCATTTTTCATGACTCTGACATGCGGTAATAATAAATAATGGCGTAATAGCCTAAAGTTTGTTTTAATTATTGTGATAGGCTCATGTTTTACCGGTACGGCGTACCCCACTATTTATTTTGCCGGGACGGCATTCCGGACCGCACCACCTTTCTTTCACCCGTGTAAATAGGTTTACATCAAGACAGCAAGCTAATATGTAGTTAGCTAGCTGATGATATTTCACTTAGCTATAGTATGTAAAGTTGGCTAGCTAACTACACTGAACAAAAATATAAACGCAACATCCCACAATTGTAAAGATTTTACTGAGTTGCAGTTCATATCAGTCAATTTAAATAAATTCATTAGGACCTAATCAATGGATTTCACATGACTGGGAATACAGATATGCATCTGTTGGTCACAGATACCTTTAAAAAAAGGTAGGGGCGTGGATCAAAACACCAGTCAGTATCTGGTGTGACCACCATTTACCTCATGCAGCACGACACATCTCCTTCACATAGAGTTGATCAGGCTGTTGATTGTGGCCTGTGTAATTTTGTCCCACTCCTCTTCAATGGCTGTGCGAAGTTGCTGGATATTGGCGGGAACTGGAACATGTTGTCGTACACGTCGATCCAGAGCATCCCAAACATGCTCAATAGGTGACATGTCTGGTGAGTATGCAGGCCATGGAAGAACTGGGCCATTTTCAGCTTCCAGGAATTGTGTACAGATCCTTGCGACATGGGGCCGTGCATTATCATGCTGAAACATGATGGCGGCCGTTGAATGGCATGACAAAGGGCCTCAGGATCTCATCACGGTATCTCTGCGCATTCAAATTGCCATTGATAAAATGCAATTGTGTTCATTGCCCATACCGTAACCCCACCGCCACCATGGGGCACTCTGTTCACAACTTTGACATCAGCAAACCACTCGCCCACACAACGCCATACACGCTGCCTGCCATCTGCCCAGTACAGTTGAAACCGGAATTCATCTGTGAAGAGCACAGTGTGCCAGTGACCATCGAAGGTGAGCATTTGCCCACTGAAGTCGGATACGACGCTGAACTGCAGTCAGGTCAAGACCATGGTGAAGATAACGAGCACGCAGATGAGCTTCCCTGAGACGGTTTCTGACATTGTGCAGAAATTCTTTGGTTCTGCAAACCCACAGTTTCATCAGCTGTCTGGGTGGCTGGTCTTAGATGATCCCGCAGGTGAAGAAGTCGGATGTGGAGGACCTGGGCTGGTGTGGTTACACGTGGTCTGCAGTTGTGAGGCCAGTTGGATGTACTGCCAAATTCTCTAAAATGACGTTGGTAAAGAAATGAACATTCAATTCTCTGACAACAGCTCTGGTGGACATTCCTGCAGTCAGAATGCCAATTGCACGCTCCCTCAAGACTTGAGACATCTGTGGCATTGTGTTGGCTGACAAAACTTCACATTTACAAGGTGCACCTGTGTAGTGATCATGCTGATATGCCACACCTGTCAGGTGGATGGATTATCTTGGCAAAGGAGAAATGCTCACTAACAGGGATGTAAACAAATTTGTGCACAACATTTTAGAGAAATAAGCTTTTTGTGCCTATAAACAATTTCTGAGATATTTTATTTCAGCTCATGAAACATGGGACCAACACTTTACATGTTGCATGTATCTTTTTGTTCAGCTCCTTTGCCTACACACAGTGGCCTGCTGTAGCTAGCTTGCTAATAATACATTGTTTTACATTTTCAAAATGTATTTATTTACTTACTTGAATAGGTTCATGGCACGGCCAATCTTTTGCAGCAAAGTGTTGTCAAGTAGAGGTGCCGATTCTTGATATGACACATTTTCATTTAAGCAACCATTTCTTACCCTCTGAGTGGGAGCGATGCTTATTGTGCACATGAACGTTCGCAAGATAGAAGTTCTGTTTATTTAATTCAATGTATGGCTTCCTTTGCACATATTTCCAGGGTTATGTCGGAGTTCCGTATGTCTATCGCCACGTTCAAAACAACTGGAAGCTCGGAACTCGGAAATCTCAGACTTCCGATTTCAGTACGTTCAAGACAACTGAGAACTCTGATGTCATGATTTGACCTTGTTTCTTCCAAGTTCCCAGTTGTCTTGAACACACCATGTGCCCTATGTCTCTGTCATTCTGATTGCGAGTAATAGGAGCGTGTGCCTCAGTGCGCATACAAATAGGGTACGTGGCCTCCACACCACGCTTTGGGGTCAGTAAATTGAATAAGATAAAATGATTGTTCCATGTATGAATGGTGACGGAATATCATTAATAATCATTAAGTCTGATTAAGGCGAATGTACCAATGCAACGATGGATGTGGAAATGTCCTTTTACATTGTAGAACCAGTTTATTAGTTGTAATTGCCAATTGGGTAATTAATTGTATGGTGCTGGGAGGGGCCAAGTGCTTTAATGAACATGTTTGAGCTCCTGTTAAGACAGATTCGATTTGGTTTCCCAAGGGGAGACTGTGTTATTGTCTGTGTATATTTGTTAAATCTACTTATATATTTTGTATAATATTGCGCTTTCACCATTGGATCACCAAGACCTGTAAATAAATCTACACTCTGAGCAGGTCAACCTGCCTTGCCTTCTATTGCTACAAGGTTCCTGTTTTACAACACTTCAAATGTGTTGGAACGGTTTGTCACTTGTTTCTCTGTCCATGTGTACCTTATTAAAAATAATAAAACATTTGATCACAAAAAATTAAGAAATCCCTAACATTTACAACTGTGTAATGTGCATTTGCACATTCAAAAAGTGCTAGCTAACATTGGACACTACCGATAGATGGCAGGCGATCTTGTCAGCTGTTTAGAGAAACAACCAAAGTTAAACTAACTAGTTAATTGTTTAATTCAGGAATGTGTCAATTATGAAGAAGCGCTCAGTTTTAAACTCCTGAATTGGTGATCTGCCTACCAGCTAATAAGAAATGTTGCAAATCATATTTTGAAATCTGTGATTAAAAACGTTTGAAATTCAGCTAGCTGTTTTCTGTTCCATGTAGGCTTTCTTGCAAGCAATGCCTATGCAACAGCTTGTTAGCCACTCCCATGGGCGGACTGGCCATCTGGCAATTCTGGCAAATGCGGGAAGGTTTTGTTGGGTGGGCTGGTAAAAAAGAAAGGGACACAAAAATCATAAGATTACATTTACTAGTCATTAGTAAAGTATTTTTGCAGTCCCTAATCTACAGTGAGTGCTATTTAAACTTTATAAATACTTAATGTCTGAGTGACCAGTGTAATTTCTCACAAAAAGATGGGCATGCTATTGGTAGACATTCTTGCAGTACCTGGTAAACAAGCACACAACACAGTTTCAGTTTCAAGTTTTATTCATCGTATTTACGGGATACACATGGTGTACACCGTCCAACGAAATGCTTACTTGCAGGTTCCTTCTCGACAATGAAACAACAATAAGAAATAAGAAAATATAAGAAAATGAACATAAAGTAAATGGCTCAGTAGAATATAATAAACATTTTAGCATAAGTATAATACAGGAAGTCAAAATGTATAGTCCAATATTTACACGTGTTTTGGGGAAGGGGGGATTGGGGGGAAAGTGTTTAAATTGTGCAGTATTTAGCAATCATAATAAGAATCTGGTAGCAGCAGTTGTGATGTGTGTGTGTAGTGTGTGGGTGTGGGTGTGTGTGTTAAATTGTGCAGTATTTAGAAATCATAATAAGAGTCTGGTAGCAGCAGTTGTGATCTGTGTGTAGTGTGTTTAGTGTGTGTGTGCGTGTGTGTGGATGTGTGGATGTCTATGTGGGTGTGTGTGTGAGTGAGTGAGTGAGTGAGTGAGTGAGTGAGTGAGTGAGTGAGTGAGTGAGTGAGTGAGTGAGTGAGTGAGTGAGTGAGTGAGTGCATGTGTGCTAAGGTGCGAAGAATCAGAGCAGGTGGTCAGCCCAGTTCAAGTGTTTAGCAGTCTGATGGCTTGTAGATAGAAACTGTCTCTGAGCCTGTTGGTATCAGTCCTCATGCTCCGATACCGTCTGCCTGACGGTAAGGGAGTGAACAGCTCGTGCCTGACTGGGGTGTGTGGGGTCCTTGATGATGCTGCGAGCCTTCCTCAGGCACCGTTTTGAGTAGATGTCCTGGATGGGTGGGAGCACAGTCCCAGTGATGTACTGGGCCGTCTTCACCACCTGCTGGAAGGCCTTGCGTAGTGGACGGAGCAATTCCCATGCCAGGCCGTGATGCATCCGGTCAGGATGGGATGGCATGCCGAATTTCTTCAGCCGCCTTAGGAAGTAGAGACGCTGTTGCGCCCTCTTGACAAGAGTGGTGGTGTTGTTGATCCATGTCAAGTCCTCGGTGATGTGAAAACTGCTGACTCTCTCTACTGCAGTCCCATCGATATGGATCGGGGCATGTTCCCTCCTCTGCTTCCTGAAGTCAACAATCAACTCCTTTGTTTTGCTGACATTGAAGGAGAGGTTATTGTCCTGGTACCACAATGCCAGTTCACTTAACTCCTCCCTATAGGCTGACTCGTCGTTGTTGGTTATCAGCCCTACATCTGTGGTGTTGTCAGCCAACTTGACGATGGACTTGATGTCGTGCAAAGCCACGCAGTCGTGTGTGAACAGGGAGTACAGCAGAGGACTGAGGACACACCCCTGGGGGGGCCCTGTGTTAAGTGAGTATGGAGGAGGTGTTGTTGCCAATCCTCACAGCCTATGGTCTGCCTGTCAGGAAGTCCAGGATCCAGTTGCAGAGGGTGGTGTCCAAATCCAAGGCTCTGGGCTTGGTGTCGAGCTTGGAGGGAACAATAGTGTTGAATGCTGAACTGTAGTCAATGAACAGCATTCTCACATACAGTGTAGGTGTTCCTCTTGTCCATATGTGTTACGGCTGTGGGAATAGTGATGGAAATGGCGTCTTCTGTGGATCTGTGGTAGGCAAATTGGAGTGGGTCATGCTGGCCTTGATGTGGTCCATGACCAACCTCTCGAAGCACTTCATGATGTCTGGGGTGAATGCAACAGGGCGATAGTCATTTGGGCATGTCACCTTTGTTTTTCTTGGGCACTGGGACGATGGTGATCTCCTTGAAGCTGGTGGGGACTACAGCCTGGGACATGGACAGGTTGAAGATGCCAGAGTAGACACCCGCCAGCTGGTCAGCACACACTCTGAGGATGCGGCCAGGGATGCCATCTGGGCTGGCTGCTTTGTGAGTATTCACTCTCTTGAGAGTTTTCTTCACATTAGCCTCGGAGAGCGAAAACATCTGGTCGTCTGGAGCAGCAAGAGTCTTCCTGGATGGCTCGGTATTGTCTGCCTCGAAGTGAGCATAGAATGTGTTAAGCTCGTCTCTGAGGGAGGCTGGATTTGCCTTTGTAGTCCGTGATAGTCTGTAGTCAAGTTTGAGTCTGTACTGTCTTTTTGTGTTCCTACTGGATTTGCGGCACTCGCACATGCTTGCCTTGTACTCGCAACGTGCCACCGAGTCATCGGGTTCGTTCTGCTGACATTGAATGCTGCAGTACGGGCTCTCAGCATGGTATGGATATATCCGTTCAACCAGAGTATTTCACCGTTATACAGTATGTCCGGATTGTTATTGTGGGTACAACATCCTCAACAGAGTGCCCCATGGTGGCGGTGGGGTTATGGTATGGGCAGGCATAAGCTACGGACAACGAACACAATTGCATAGATACTGTGACGAGATCCTGAGGTCCATTGTGAAGCCCATTTTTTTAAAGGTATTTGTGACCATGCATATCTGTATTCCCAATCATGTGAAATCCATAGATTAGAGCCTAATGAATTTATTTCAATTGACTGATTTCCTTATATGAACTGTAACAGTAAAATCATTTAAATCTGTCAAAGTTGATGGATGAGTCCTGGGTGGATGAATCTTTGAACATATTCCAATCAGTATTCTCAAAACAGTCCTGCAGCATTGTGTCTGCCTCCTCTGTCCAGCACCTGTTCTCTGTGTTGGTGGCGCCGTCTTGAGTTGCTGATTGTAGGTTGGGAGTAGGAACAGAGAGAAGTGATCTGATTGGCCGAAGTGGGGGCGGGGGATGGCTTTGTATGCGTCACGGATGTTTGTATATACATGGTCCAGCATGTTTTGTTCTTGTGGGGCAGGATACGTTGGTGATATTCTGGAGATACACTACCAGTCAAAAGTTTGGACACACCTACTCATTCACAAGTTTTTCTTTATTTTTTACATTGTAGAATAATAGTGAAGACATCAAAACTATGAAATAACACATATGGAATCATGTAGTAACCCACAAAGTGTTAAACAAATCAAAATATATATTATATTTAAGATTCTTCAAATAGCCACCCTTTACCTTGATGACAGCTTTGCACACTCTTGGCATTCTCTCAACCTTCTTCATAAGGTAGTCACCTGGAATGCATTTCAATTAACAGGTGTGCCTTGTTAAAAGTTAATTTGTGGAATTTCTTTCCTTCTTATTGCGTTTGAGCCAATCAGTTGTGTTGTGACAAGGTAGGGGTGGTATACAGAAGATAGCCCTATTTGGTAAAAGTCCATATTATGGCAAGAACAGCTCAAATAAGCAAAGACATGTCACGTTGAAAGTTTCTTCAAGTGCAGTCGCAAAAACCATCAAGCGCTATGATGAAACTGGCTCTCATGAGGACCGCCACAGGAATGGAAGATCCAGATTTACCTCTGCTGCAGAGGATAAGTTCATTAGAGTTACCAGCCTCAGAAATTGCAGCCCAAAGAAATGCTTCACAGAGTTCAAGTCACAGACACATCTCAACATCAACTGTTCAGAGGGGACTGTGTGAACTAGGCCTTCATGGTCAAATTGCTGCAAAGAAACCACTACTAAAGGACACCAATAAGAAGAAGAGACCTGCTTGGGCCAAGAAACATGAGTAATGGACATTAGACCTGTGGAAATGTGTCCATTGGTCTGGAGTCCAAATTTGAGATTTTTGGTTCCAACCGCCGTGGGTGAACGGATGATCTCCGCATGTGTAGTTCCCACCGTAAAGCATGGAGGAGGAGGTGTTATGGTGTGGGGGTGTCACGAATTCCGCTGAGGCTGCTCCTCCTCCTTGTTCGGGCAGGCTTCGGCGTTCGTCGTCCCCGGAGTACTAGCTGCTACCGTTTGATGTTATCAATGTTTGTTTGGTTTTGTCTGATTAGTGCACCTGTTCCATATCACGTATTGATTATGTCACCTATACGTTTCCTTTGGTTTTGTTTGTAGTTGTGTGTTGTTGTCCGCCTGTCCGTTGGTGATGTGAGTTTTCTCTCGTGTATTTTACGCACTGTATTTGCGTGATCTCTTGTATTTGTGTATTGACGCACAGTATGCATAATCGCTCGCCTCCGTTTTGTTGAGGCACGTTATTTTGTATTTGTCGTGTTTGACAAGTAAAGTCTGTTGGACTAAGCTTCTGTGTCCTGCGCCTGACTCCAACACCACATCCACATCAGCCCTTGACAGAACAACACACCTTACAATGGAGTCAGCAGGAGCACCGGCGGCGACCGAGTCGCTGGAGGATCGGGTCAGCTGCCAGGACGCCATGATCCAGCAACTCGGCTCCGCCATGCAGGAGGTAATGAACACCCTGTGCCGATGGGAAAGGGGAGGCGTGCCCACACCTCCTCCTACATTACCACCACCATCGGCCAGCCCCACCAGACCAGCTCCGGAATCCAGTGGGATTCGGCTCTCGCTCCCGAGGGCGTATGATGGCACCGCAGCCGGGTGTCAGGGGTTCCTCCTTCAGGTGGAACTCTACCTGGCCACCATACACCCGGCGCCCTCGGGATACGAGAGCTTTTCCGCCCTCATCTCCTGTCTCTCCGGCAAGGCGTTGGAGTGGGCCAACTCCGAATGGAGGGGAATAGACGCCGCCACCATCAGCTACGCGGAGTTCTCCCGCCGCTTCAGGGCAGTTTTTTCGATCACCCTCCTGAGGGTAAAGCGGCGGGGGAGCGTCTGTTCCACCTCCGACAGGAGAAGAGGAGCGAACAGGAGTTCGCCCTGGATTTCCGGACTCTAGCGGCGGAAGCGGGGTGGAATGAGAGGGCCCTCATCGATCACTATCGGTGTAGCCTGCGTGAGGATGTTCGTCGAGAGCTGGCCTGCAGGGACACCAATCTGTCCTTCGACCAGCTAGTGGACATGTCCATCCGACTGGATACCCTGCTGGCCACCCGTGGACATCCCGAGATGGGGCCGTCCATTCCATCCCCCAGCACCTCCGAGCCGAGCCCAATGGAGCTCGGGGGTGCTGGCGCTAGAGAAGGTAGGAGAGAGAACCCGAGGGGGGCCGTCCCCTGCACCAGCTGTGGCTGTGGAGGACACACTGCGGCTAGGTGCTGGGGAGGGTCTCCAAGGAATCGAGGCAACAGGTCGCGCACTGGGGAGCCATTTCAGGTGAGTAGGCGCCCCACTCACCCAGAGCTCTCTGTTGTTCACTTGTGTATACCTGTGGTATTTCCTCAGGTTGCATCTCATTCCCAGCATAAGGCGCTAGTCGATTCAGGCGCAGCTGGGAATTTTATTGATCGGAAATGTTGCTCTAAGTTAGGGATTCCCCTCCTGCCCGTTGATGCACCCTTTCCTGTCCATGCCCTAGATAGCCGCCCGTTGGGATCTGGGTTGATTAGGGAGGTCACAGCGCCACTAAAGATGAAGACGCAGGGGGGTCATGAGGAGATTATTCAGTTGTACCTCATTGACTCTCCTGCGTATCCCGTGGTGCTTGGGGCTTCCTTGGTTAATCACCCATGACCCCACCATTTCGTGGCAACAGAGGGCTCTCAAGGAATGGTCTGGCCAGTGTGTTGGGCGATGTTTAGGTGTTTCCGTTGGGGCGACCACGGTGGAGAATCCGAACCAAGTGCTCGCAATGCACATTCCCCCTGAGTATGAGGATTTGGCACTCGTGTTCAGCAAGACGAGGGCGACGCGATTGCCACCTCATAGACAGGGAGATTGTGCGATAAACCTCCAGACAGGTGCGGCACTTCCGCGGAGCCATGTGTATCCTCTGTCTCAAGAGGAGACGGCGGCTATGGAAACATACATAGCTGAGTCCCTGAGACAAGGATACATACGGCCCTCCACTTCCCCTGCGTACTTGGGTTTCTTTTTTGTGAAGAAGAAGGATGGAGGTTTGCGCCCGTGTATTGATAATCGTAGTCTCAATCAGATCACTGTGAAGTACAGTTACCCTCTACCTCTGATTGCGAGTATGACTGAATCATTACGCGGAGCGCGTTTCTTCACAAACTGGATCTCAGGAGCGCTTATAACTTAGTGCGCATTAGGGAGGGAGATGAATGGAAGACGGCATTTAGTACCACCTCAGGTCATTATGAGTATCTTGTCATGCCATACGGGTTAATGAATGCTCCTTCAGTCTTCCAATCATTTGTAGACGAGATCTTCCGGGACCTGCATGGGCAAGGAGTGGTAGTGTACATTGACGACATTCTCGTGTACTCTGCTACCCGAGCCGAGCATGTAGCCCTGGTGCGCCGAGTGTTGGGTAGGCTGTTGGAGCATGACTTGTATGTCAAGGCAGAGAAATGTCTGTTTTTCCAGGAGTCCATCTCCTTCTTGGGTCATCGGTTGTCCGCGTCAGGGGTGAAGATGGAGATTGACCGTGTGTCAGCCGTGCGTAACTGGCAAACCCCAACCACGGTTAAAGAGGTGCAGCAGTTTTTGGGGTTTGCCAATTACTACCGGAGGTTTATCCGGGGTTTTGGACAGGTAGCAGCTCCCATTACTTCCCTGCTGAAGGGGGGCCCGGTGCGTTTGCAGTGGTCGGCTGAAGCGGACAGGGTGTTTGGTAAACTGAAGGACCTGTTCACTTCGGCTCCGGTGCTGGCGCACCCGGACCCCGCTTTAGCGTTCCAGGTAGAGGTGGACGCGTCAGAGGCCGGGATTGGGGCAGTACTGTCGCAACGCTCAGGCACGCCTCCTAAGCTCCGTCCCTGCGCTTTTTATTCTAAAAAGCTCAGCCTGGCGGAACGTAATTATGACGTAGGGGACAGGGAGCTGTTAGCCGTGGTTCAAGCTCTAAAGGTGTGGAGGCATTGGCATGAGGGGGCTCAACACCCTTTTCTCATTCTGACTGATCACCGTAACCTGGAGTACATCCGGGCAGCTAGGAGATTGAACCCTCGTCCCGGTTCGTGTTCAAGATAACCTACATCCCAGGGTCCCAGAATGGTAAGGCAGACGCCCTGTCCCGGCGGTATGACACAGAGGAGAGGTCCATTGAGCCCACTCCCATACTACCGGAGTCTTGTCTGGTGGCACCGGTGGTATGGGAGGTCGATGCGGAAATTGAGCGGGCATTACGCACCGACCCTACTCCCCCAGAGTGTCCAGTGGGTCGGACGTACGTGCCGTTCGAGGTCCGTGATCGTCTCATCTATTGGGCTCATACGTCACCCTCCTCTGGACATCCAGGTATTGGCCGGACAGTGCACTGCCTTAGTGTTAAGTACTGGTGGCCAACATTGGCTAGGGACGTGAGGGTTTAAGTCTCCTCCTGCTCGGTGTGCGCGCAGTGTAAGGCACCTAGACACCTGCCCAGGGGTAAGTTACAACCCCTGCCCGTTCCACAACGGCCGTGGTCTCACCTCTCGGTGGACTTTGTCACGGACCTTACCCCCTCTCAGGGGAATACCACTATTCTGGTCGTTGTGGATCGGTTCTCTAAGGCCTGTCGTCTCATTCCAATGCCGGGTCTCCCTACTGCCCTACAGACCGCTGAGGCCTTGTTACATTTTACATTTACATTTTAGTCATTTAGCAGACGCTCTTATCCAGAGCGACTTACAGTTAGTGAATACAATTATTATTTTTTTATACTGGCCCCCCGTGGGAATCGAACCCACAACCCTGGCGTTGCAAACGCCATGCTCTATCAACTGAGCTACATCCCTGCCGGCCATTCCCTCCCCTACCCTGGACGACGCTGGGCCAATTGTGCGCCGCCCATGAGTCTCCCGGTCGCGGCCGGCTGCGACAGAGCCTGGATTCGAACCAGGATCTCTAGTGGCACAGTTAGCACTGCGATGCAGTGCCTTAGACCACTGCGCCACTCAGGAGTGTTCACCCACGTCTTCCGGCACTACGGGGTTCCCGAGGATATAGTGTCTGATCGGGGTCCCCAATTCACCTCTAGAGTCTGGAGGGCGTTCATGGAACGTTTGGGGGTCTCGGTTAGCCTTACCTCGGGTTACCACCCTGAGAGTAATGGGCAGGTGGAGAGAGTGAACCAGGATGTGGGTAGGTTTCTGAGATCCTATTGCCAGGGCCGGCCGGAGGAGTGGTCGGGGTATATCCCCTGGGCAGAGATGGCTCAGAACTCTTTCCGCCACTCCTCTACTAACCTGACCCCCTTTCAGTGTGTGTTAGGTTATCAGCCGGTTCTGGCACCATGGCATCAGAGCCAGATCGAGGCTCCGGCGGTGGATGAGTGGTTTCGGCGCGGGCCATCCGTCGGCAGCGGGCCATCCGTCGGCAGAAGGCGAGCGCCGACCACCACCGCAGTGAGGGTCCAGTCTACGCCCCTGGAGATCGAGTCTGGCTCTCGACTCGAAACCTGCCCCTTCGCCTGCCCTGCCGGAAGCTTGGCCGGCGGTTTGTGGGGCCATTTAAAGTCCTGAGGAGATTGAATGAGATGTGTTACAGGTTGCAACTGCCTAATGACTATCACATTAACCCCTCATTCCATGTGTCTCTCCTCAGGCCAGTGGTAGCTGGTCCACTCCAGGAGAATGAGATAAGAGAGACCCCTCCGCCCCCACTGGACATCGAGGGGGCTCCGGCGTACTCAGTCCGGTCCATCGTGGATTCGAGACGTCGGATGGGGGGTCTACAATATCTCGTGGAGTGGGAGGGGTACGTTCCGGAGGAACGGTGCTGGGTGCCTAGGAGGGACATTCTAGATCCATCCCTCCTGACGGAGTTCCATCATAGTCATCCTACGCGCCCTGCTCCACGTCCTCCTGGCCGTCCCCGAGGCCGGGGTCGGCACACGGCTGGAGCCGCACGTCAAGGGGGGGGGGTACTGTCACGAATTCCGCCGAGGCTGCTCCTCCTCCTTGTTCGGGCAGGCTTCGGCGTTCGTCGTCCCCGGAGTACTAGCTGCTACCGTTTGATGTTATCTATGTTTGTTTGGTTTTGTCTGATTAGTGCACCTGTTCCATATCACGTATTGATTATGTCACCTATAAGTTTCCTTTGGTTTTGTTTGTAGTTGTGTGTTGTTGTCCGCCTGTCCGTTGGTGATGTGAGTTTTCTCTCGTGTATTTTACGCACTGTATTTGCGTGATCTCTTGTATTTATGTATTGACGCACAGTATGCGTAATCGCTCGCCTCCGTTTTGTTGAGGCCCGTTATTTTGTATTTGTCGTGTTTGACAAGTAAAGTCTGTTGGACTAAGCTTCTGTGTCCTGCGCCTGACTCCAACACCACATCCACATCAGCCCTTGACAGGGGGTGCTTTGCTGGTGACACTGTCTGTGATTTATTTAGAATTCAAGGCACACTTAACCAGCATGGCCACCACAGCATTCTGCAGCGATACGCCATCCCATCTGGTTTGGGCTTAGTGGGACTATCATTTGTTTTTTAACAGGACAATGACCCAATACACCTCCAGGCTGTGTAAGGGCTATTTTACCAAGAAAGAGAGTGATGGAGTGCTGCATCAGATGACCTGGCCTCCACAATCCTCCGACCTCAACCCAATTGAGATGGTTTGGGATGAGTCGGACGGCCGAGTGAAGAAAATCAGCCAACAAGTGCTCAGTATATGTGGGAACTCCTTCAAGACTGTTGGAAAAGTATTCCAGGTGAAGTTGGTTGAGAGAATGCGAAGAGTGTGAAAAGCTGTCATCAAGGGTGGCTATTTGAAGAATCTCAAAAACACTTTTTTTGTTACTATATGATTCCATATGTGTTATTTCATAGTTTTGATGTCTTCACTATTATTCTACAATGTAAGAAATAGTACAAATAAAGAAAAACCCTTGAATGAGTAGGTGTGTCCAAACCTTTGACTGGTACTGTGTATATATATATATATATTGTGACGTCACGAGAGGCTACACAGCTTTCAGCGGGATTGCTCAAGTAGTGCAAGGAGACAAGGTTCAAACAAAACAAGGATTTTATTATAGGTCTTGGGAACTTAACGAAAATATAACAAAATTCTGTTCTCTTGTGGCTCTTTAAGGGTTAGCAGTTCAGGGATGTCTCTTCCACATCCAAAATCATAATTCTCACTCGCTCAGATAACTTTTCCCCAGCCTTACTGTAGTCCACGTTGCAGCTAGTGGCCAACCCAGCAAAAAGTCCTTCCAAATGTCTCTCACGTATTTCCACAGGTGCATATATCCAAAGGTGAGTATTTCCCAAAGGTAAGTATCTCCAAATCCTTATATTCCTCATGGAAGGGGACGTGCAGCACTCTTGTCCTCCAGAGAGCCCAGGTTGGAGACTGTGTCTCTTCACCCCCAAACCTTCAGCTCATCAGCTCCTCATTTGTTTCAGCTGCGTGGGAAGATTGGCCATAGAGGGGTGGAGTTCCCGACCATACCAGCAGATGGAGCCATAGCTGTCTGGGTTTGCAGCCATCTCAGGGGGATGTAACGTCCCTCCAGGACACAGCCTCTCGTGACATCACACATCCCCTCCTCGGGACCGACGTCCTCGTCGGGGTAAAGGCAGCGAAGAAGGCATCACGCCGGGAGAGGGCGTCCGCATTGCCGTGGTGCTTGCCAGCCCTGTGGACAACAGAAAAGTTAAACGGTTGCAAGCTCAAAAACCATCTGGTTACTCTACTGTTTGATTCCTTGTTCTTGGCCATCCACTGCAGAGGGGCGTGATCAGATACCACCATGAAACGTCGGCCCAGGAGATAGAACCGAAGGGACTCCAGGGCCCAGACTACAGCCAGACATTCTTTCTCCACCGTTGAATAGTTCTTCTCTCTTGGAAGTAACTTTCTGCTTAGGTAGAGAATGGGATGTTCTTCACCGTCATGTGCCTGGGTGAGGACAGCACCCAGACCCACCTCCGAAGCATCCGCTTGGACAATGAATTCCTTCTTGAAGTCTGGTGCCACCAGGATCGGACTGGAGCAGAGTGCTCGCTTCAGGTTGAGGAAAGCCGCCTCCGCCGCAGGGTTCCACTTCACCATTCGTGAGTGGCGTTTGGTCGTCAGCTCCGTCAACGGTGCAGCTATGGTAGCAAAATCTGCAATAAAGCGTCTATAGTAGCCAGCGAGGCCCAAAAATGACCTTACTTGCTTCTTGGTGATGGGCTGCGGCCAGTCCTGTATGGCCCGCAGTTTGGCTTCCTGTGGTTTGACCAACCCCCGCCCAATGGTGTACCCCAGGTAGTTTGTCTCACTGAAGGCCAGCTTGCACTTCTTCGGGTTTTTTCGGGAAGCATTCAGCATCTCCGCTGTGGCCTGGTACTTTTCCACAGCTTCCACGGTCAGATCAGCCGTGGTCAAGGCCTGTTGACTGATGAACCGTTTTGCCTCATAAGGCAGGGCGCGTAGGTAACGATCCACCACAACGGCCTCCACCACCGCCGCTGCTGTATTCCTCTGCGGATCCAGCCATTTCCTTGCGATTCGGACAAGTTCATGCATCTGCGCCCGAGGAGGTTGGTCTGGTTGGAAGGTCCAGCTGTGAAAGCGCTGGGCCATACCAAACTTTGTGAGTCCATATCTGCTGAGGATCTCAGACTTCAGGGCATAATAGTCAGTAACCTGGTCAGGGCCCAGGTCCCGGACAGCATTCAGCGATTCCCCGGTTAGAAAGGGGGGCTAACAGACCAACCCACTGTTGCTTGGGCCAGGCTTCCCTAGTGGCCGTGGCCTCAAATGCATGCAGGTATGCCTCAATGTCATCGGTAGCTCCCATCTTAGATATAAAGTCACTTGCCTTTATTGGGCGGGTATTTTGGACAACCCTCTGTCTCTGCAACTGCAATTCCTCTGCCTTCAGAAGGTTGGCTTTCTTTTGCTCCTCCAAGAGAGCCACGTTTGCTTGCATCTGGGCTTGCTGGCCAGCAACAAGGGCTTTCAATATGTCCTCCATTTCAGTCGGTGGGGAGCCTACGGCCAACTTGGAAAACTGGGTGATCAAACCTTCGGTATCCTCCTCTGACATGCACTATTAACGCTTGAGCGTGCCCGTATTCTCCACCATCTGTGACGTCACGAGAGGCTACACAGCTTTCAGCGGGATTGCTCAAGTAGTGCAAGGAGACAAGGTTCAAACAAAACAAGGATTTTATTATAGGTCTTGGGAACTTAACGAAAATATAACAAAATTCTGTTCTCTTGTGGCTCTTTAAGGGTTAGCAGTTCAGGGATGTCTCTTCCACATCCAAAATCATAATTCTCACTCGCTCAGATAACTTTTCCCCAGCCTTACTGTAGTCCACGTTGCAGCTAGTGGCCAACCCAGCAAAAAGTCCTTCCAAATGTCTCTCACGTATTTCCACAGGTGCATATATCCAAAGGTGAGTATTTCCCAAAGGTAAGTATCTCCAAATCCTTATATTCCTCATGGAAGGGGACGTGCAGCACTCTTGTCCTCCAGAGAGCCCAGGTTGGAGACTGTGTCTCTTCACCCCCCCAAACCTTCAGCTCATCAGCTCCTCATTTGTTTCAGCTGCGTGGGAAGATTGGCCATAGAGGGGTGGAGTTCCCGACCATACCAGCAGATGGAGCCATAGCTGTCTGGGTTTGCAGCCATCTCAGGGGGATGTAACGTCCCTCCAGGACACAGCCTCTCGTGACATCACAATATATATATATATATATATATACACACACACACATATTTTACGTGCTTGGTTAAAATCACCCGCAACAATAAAGACTGCTTCCGCGTGAGAGGATTCTTGCTGGCTACAGGATGTTTAAGGAATGTTTATACACATGTGTGAATAACTATCTTACTAACATTTACAAATGTGGGAGTAATGATTAATAAATGGTGAGCAAACGGTTTGTAATTGCCTTATAAATGGTTTATTATGGACCCTTAAAATAAAGTGTTACCCTAGGATGTTGCTGGGCACAGCACAGGCAGTGTGGTCCCCTGGTCTTCTGGTCCCAGTGATGCAAGGCTTAGCAGCACAGACAGCTCAGCTGCTGCTGCAGCAGTCAAGTGCAGTGGGGGTAGGAGGAAAGTAGAATGAGAGATACACAAATGTACTGCCAGTTTTAATATTTTGGCTCTATATTATGTATATAATAGTAATTAACCCTAAGGATAGGGGGTGAATGTATGAAAGCCAGGAACTTACTTTATATTTGCACTGTAAGTACTTAGGCTTTTATAAGATATTATGAGCCAATGGTAATCTATTAGGCATTTATTCAGTAATTTTTCTTCTTGATCTAATAAATGTGTGTATTCATTCACAACTAGGATGTTGTTGGGCCCAGCACAGGCAGTGTAGTCTTCTGGTCTTCTGGTATCCGTGCTGTGGGAAAGGATGCTAGGCTTAGCAGAGACATCTCAGAGGTGAGTGCAGTGGAGGTAGGAAGAAAACAGAGAGACACAAGATGGACTGTCAGTTCCTTAATATGTTGGCTCTATATGTAATAGAAATTAACACTTAGGAGTGACAGACAGACAGACAGACAGAAAGACAGGCAGACAGACAGACAGAGTGACAACAGAAGCACAAGGAGAAGCAAAGACAGACAGACAGACAGGCAGGCAGGGTGGCAATAATGGTTTCCGGGTGGGGAGGGAGGATACAGGCGGATAGGGACTGAGGGGGGGTAGGGGTTGGAGTTATCTTTGTGTGCATTTCTTTGATTGTTTTTGTACCTGTAACCACCCCCCATGCAAAAAATGACAAAACGAAATAAAAAGTTGGTCAGAAATAAGAGATTAGTGGTTAGAAAATAAAGAGAGAGAGATCGTATGCGTATGTGTGCATGCGTGCCTGTCTGTGTGTGTCGCTTCTAAGTGTTTTCAAGTGTGTACTTTATGTGTGTAAGCATGCATGGGTTGAATGGAGTGGCATTGAAGAGGGATAGTACTGTAGCCCCATCATGATCGATCTACTTTCCTAGTTTTTTAGAAATGCGTCTACCTTTTGATTGTCAGCTGCTGGCCAACCTGTCACTGCTCATCACAGAAATTAGGTCTGCATAACAAAATGAAACGGCCCTCTTTGACACTTATCAGAGCTCAGACGTTACCTACTGTAGCACACTCCAGTGCACATGCAGAATCTTAGGACCATGGCAGGTAAATTGAAAACGGTTATAATAGACATATACCGTACTGTACATCATTTAAAAAAGTAATACAGTATTTCTGTCTGAATTTCTGGGGATGAGGAAAAGGTCAAGATGCCATATCATTTTTTTTGTTGTAATATTGTATAATTTTCAGTTGTGAGTAACCCTTCATGCTTTGAGTTTGTGTTGCTCTGTGTGTGTCCCTCTTAGCTGGCCTCATCCAAGCAGCTCTACCCCAAAAGCCAGACAATCCTCAATGTCCCTCACACCACTTCATAGAGAAATGTTAATAGGTGAGTGTTCTCCGATTTCTATTCTGTATCTTTAGAAGTGCATTCCCTAACATTCCCTGCTTGTTAAAAGGAATGTGAAAGGGAAAGTTCACTCCAAAATCTAAGTTTATTAGATGTTTTCAAACTTCAAAAGTAATCTAATGTACTGAAATATACTCTACTGTACTAAACTCTACTGTACTGCACTGTACTGAACTCTACTCTAACATACTCTACTCTGATGTGCTGTACTGCACTGTACTCTACTGTGCTCTACTTCGGTGTGATGTCCAAACTTGTGAAACATGAGAAGAATGACATTAATATCCATAATTATGCATTTCTGTGTAGTGCAGGTCAAGGATCCATGATGTAATTCCATTACTGTAATTCTGTTATCAGGTGTAAATCCACTTCTCTTACTGTAGTTCAATAACCAAAATAGATTTTTCAAACTCAAGGTGTCATGTCATAGCTGACACCCCATTCTTTCTGCAGACATCTTTGGATCTTAATAGATATTTAAGGATTTTCGTAAAAACGTGGTCACATAAAAACCTGAGGAAGACTTTACTGTAATTCTGTTACCAAATTCTGCATCTGCACAGTTCTTCCACTAAATTAGTTTTTATACATTCTTCAGTGGGAATTGTTAAATGTAGTCCTTGTGCATATAGTTGTATAGCTTGTTAACTTTGAAATCTTAGTGTAATTGCCAGGACCGGTGGTTAGTAGACCGGCGACGTCGAGCACCGAAGGAAGGGAGCAGGAGTAGGAGTGACAAGATTCAAAGATGTCTGCAGAAAGAATGGGGTGTCAGCTTTGACATGACACCTTGAGTTTGAAAAAATCTCTTTTGGTTATTGAACTACAGTAAGTGAAGTGGATTTACACCCGGTAACAGAATTACGGTAACGGAATTACATCATGCGTCCCTGATCCGGTTTACACAGAAATGCATAATTGTGGATCTGAATGCCATTCTCTTCACAAGTTTAGACATCACAGCGCAGGAGAGCAGAGCACAGTAGAGTACAGTGTAGTACAGCACAGCGGAGTAGGGTAGAGTTCAGTACAGTGCAGTACAGTAGGGTTCAGTACAGTACAGTAAAGTAGAGTATAGTTCAGTATATTATTTGACAGCAGTGACAGGTTGGCCAGCGCGTGAAAATCAAAAGGTAGATGCATTTCTAACGAACTAGGAAAGTAGATTGATCATGATGGTGTTACAGTACTATCCCTCTTCATTGCCACTCCATTCAACCCATGTATGCTCACACACAAAGTACACACTTGAAAATACTTAGGAGCGACACACACAGTCATGCACACAGTCATGCATATCAACAAAACATTCACCAAGCACTATCAAAACAAATAAAAATACAAAATAACAATTTAGCACTGTCGTTGACTTATGCTCTTCCAGTTGTTGAGGCAGTCGAGGATCACCTGCCCACTAGCCTCCACATACGGGCACCTGGGGTTGATCCCATGGAGACAGAGGGACACACGTTGCACTGCGACCGGCTCTGGTGGTGAGTCTGGTGGATATTGTATGTGCTACCTGCTTGGACGACACATGATTGTGACACTCTGGCTCTAGGACTTTTGTATGTGAGCTAGAGTGTATGTTGTTTTGTTGGGGATTTGGGTGTTTTTCTATGTTGGTAGTTCTGTTGGGTGTATTTCTATGTTTGCAGGTCTGTGGGTTGTTGTTCCAGTGTTGTATGTTCTGTCGGTGTCACAGAGGACTTCACGTATCGTCATTTGTTGTTTTTTCGTGGTTGCTTTAATTAAATAAAGTCATCATGTTCACTCCACGCGCTGCGTATTGGTCCGCTTCTTCAGACGATCGTGACAGAATAACCCACCAAAAAAGGACCAAGCAGCGCGTCCAGGAGCAAAGGGTCTGGACATGGGAGGAACTGTTGGACGGTAAAGGGTCCTGGACGTGGGAAGAAATCCTGGACGGCATGGATCGCCGTCCATGGAGCGAAACAGAGGAGAGGCGACGGAGAGAGGAGCAACGGCGTCGGCAGAGCCAACGTCGGAAGGACGAGAGGCAACCCCAAGAAATTTTTGGGGGGGGGCACATGGCTTGGGCGACGGAGCAGCAGGAGGCTGCCACAAGGCAGAGTCAGAGGGCTGCCAGGTTACGGGAGCCATTGGCGAGTAGAGGAAGGGAAGTTGTTGCGGCACGGCGTGAGAGACTGATGTGTGTTACCAGTCCGGTCCGGCCCGTTCCTGATCCCCAGTTAAAGCCAGTGGTGTGTGTTCCCAGTACGGACCGGCCTGTTCCTACTCCACGCATCAAGCCCACGGTGTGCGTCGCCAGCCCAGCCCGGCCTGTTCCTGCTCCACGCACAGAACCTACGGTGTGCGTCGCCAGCCCAGCCCGGCCTGTTCCTGCTCCACGCACCAAGGATACGGTGTGCGTCGACAGCCCTGCCCGGCCTGTTCCTGCTCCACGCACAGAACCTACGGTGTGCGTCGCCAGCCCAGCCCGGCCTGTTCCTGCTCCACGCACAGAACCTACGGTGTGCGTCGCCAGCCCAGCCCGGCCTGTTCCTGCTCCATGCACAGAACCTACGGTGTGCGTCGCCAGCCCAGCCCGGCCTGTTCCTGCTCCACGCACCAAGGATACGGTGTGCGTCGACAGCCCTGCCCGGCCTGTTCCTGCTCCACGCACCAAGGATACGGTGTGCGTCGACAGCCCTGCCCGGCCTGTTCCTGCTCCACGCACCAAGTCTACGGTGCGCGTCGCCAGCCCGACCTGGCCTGTTCCTGCCACTCGCACCAAACTGACGGTGCGCGTCGCCAGCCCGGTCCGGCCTGTTCCTGCCACCCGCACCAAGTCTACGGTGCGCGTCGCCAGCCCGGTCCGGCCTGTTCCTTCTCCCCGCACTAGCCCTGAGATGCGTGTCCTCAGCCCGGTACCTCCAGTTCCGGCACTACGCGCCAGGCCTAAGGTGCGCCTCAGACGGCCAGAGTCTGCCGTCTGCCCAACGGCGCCTGAACTGCCCGTCTGCCCAACGGCGCCTGAACTGCCCGTCTGCCCAACGGCACCTGGACTGCCCGTCTGCTCAACGGCGCCTGAACTGCCCGTCTGCCCAACGGCGCTTGAACTGCCCGTCTGCCCAACGGCGCTAAAGCCGCCCGTCTGTACTGAACCTGCAAAGCCGCCCGTCTGCCATGAGCCTTCAGAGCCGTCCGCCAGACCGGAGCCGCTAGAGCCTTCCGCCAGACAGGAGCCGCTAGAGCCTTCCGCCAGACAGGATCAGCCAGAGCCTTCCGCCAGACAGGATCAGCCAGAGCCTTCCGCCAGACAGGATCAGCCAGAGTCTTCCGCCAGACAGGATCAGCCAGAGCCTTCCGCCAGACAGGATCAGCCAGAGCCTTCCGCCAGACAGGATCAGCCAGATCCGTCAGCCAGCCATGAGCAGCCAGATCCGTCAGCCAGCCGCGAGCAGCCAGATCCGTCAGCCAGCCATGAGCCGTCCAGCCAGGATCCGCCAGAGCCGTCCAGCCAGGATCCGCCAGAGCCGTCCAGCAAGGATCCGCCAGAGCCGTCCAGCCAGGATCCGCCAGAGCCAGCCAGCCAGGATCCGCCATTCAGTCCGGTACTGCCCCTTAGTCCGGTGCTGCCCCTTAGCCTGGTACTGCCCCTTAGTCCGGTACTGCTCCTTAGTCCGGTACTGCCCATTAGTCCGGTGCTGCCCCTTAGTCCGGGGCCGCCCCTTAACCCAGTGGGGTTTAGTTGGGGGGGGGTAATGTGGAGGAGGCTAGGGAAGCTGGTGACTAAGGTGGGGTGGGGACCACGACCAGGGGCAGAACCGCCACCGTGGACAGACGCCCACCCAGACCCTCCCCTAGACTGTGGGCTGGTGCGCCCGGAGTTCGCACCTTTAGGGGGGGGTACTGTGACACTCTGGCTCTAGGACTTTTGTATGTGAGCTAGAGTGTATGTTGTTTTGTTGGGGATTTGGGTGTTTTTCTATGTTGGTAGTTCTGTTGGGTGTATTTCTATGTTTGCAGGTCTGTGGGTTGTTGTTCCAGTGTTGTATGTTCTGTCGGTGTCACAGAGGACTTCACGTATCGTCATTTGTTGTTTTTTCGTGGTTGCTTTAATTAAATAAAGTCATCATGTTCACTCCACGCGCTGCGTATTGGTCCGCTTCTTCAGACGATCGTGACAATGATTTTCATGGTCACTTCAACAAAAGGGAGGGAGTAGTGAAAATCTTCTCAGTGGCAAGTTAGCGTACTAAACAAACTAGTTATTATTAGCCTATGCCATTCGGATTACTGTCATGTGGAACTGGAATAGTACCACCTTTTTCCTTGTTGGGGAAACGTGGTTGAGATAGAAATATAATGTTAAAGAGCAACTGCCCCTAAAAACCAACTTCTCATTTAGAAAACAGCCTATGTGGCATTGAAATGAGTCAGAAACATTTATTCTGTCAAAATGTACTACAAAGTGTAAGTAGGATAATTTTGGTCATGAAGTCAGTCTAGTCCAAAACAGAGTTTGTACCTGAGTATGTTACTACGTAAATGAAGGTGGGGTTCATTTCAATCCTGTCCACATTCCCACAGCAGGCAGCACACAAGTAATCATCAATTCGGAGTGCAGCTGCACTCGACCCGATCGTAATGCCAGTGTAAAATGTGGTTTGACTTTGGATATCCCTATGGGGCTAGTTAGGGACCATCGGTAAATTATACAATGTACATGGACAATATGTTAAAATTCCAATAGCTTCAAATTTAAATTACTCCTCAAACCAACTATAAATTGTAGAAATTCATATACAAATATTGAAAGCATTTAAAGAAACAACTAAAAGGTGTGCAACATGAAAATATTGTCTCATTTACATTGTGTAATGAATTTATTGACGGTCCCTAACTAGCCCCAGAGATAAGCTATCCAAAATCAAACCAACTTTGCCACAGTTGCATACCTGTCAGCTAATGCTAATTGGCGAAATAACTAGTCTAACTCTTCCTATCTGCTAAAACACACGATACACCCACATCAAACCACACCCCGAAACCAACTCATATTTGAATTCAGTCATGGCTGCTAGCATTTCTTAATTAACCAAATCTAAAACGAGGCCAAATCAGAAAGTTCAGCCGCCCTTTAAGATTGTATATAATTTAATGCAGGACACAGAGCACTCAAGTCGTAAAACAATGGTCTGGTCCAGATACAAACCCTAGAGTGCAATACAGCAATATGCCCACATGTCTTTGCTTAGCACGAGAATCTCTTTCAGCAAACCTTTCTAATCCACTTTGCTGGTGACTTTAGGTGTCATGACTCATGACCACTACAAAAGTAGTGCCACCAACAATTCGCTGGAACATTCTTGATAACACTGACAACTTCAACAGGGAAGCTGTATTTACACTGAAAATAGTGAAAAGAGAGGGGGGCATGTAAGCAATAATGGCACACTAGTTATAGTATTTTGTTTTCAGAAAGTATTCACACTGTCACGACTTCCTCCGAAGCTGCATCCTCTCCTGGTTCGGGCAGGCATCGGCGTTTGTCGTCACCGGCCTTCTAGCCACTGTCGCTCCTCATCTCATCATTCCATTTGTTTTGTCTTGTCTATTACACACACCTGGTTCATATCCCCTCATTAGTATGTGTATAAGTGTTCCCTCTGCCCCCTTGTCCTTGTGGGTGATTGTTTAGTGTGAGGAGAGTGGAGTTCGGTTGAGCGCCGTGTATTTTGTATTGCCGGGGTATATTTTCCCCATGTGCCTGTTTGGTTCCAGTGCGCACTGGACTGTTTGACGCATTTCTGCATAACACTGTATTCCGGAATAAACTCTGTATTCTGTGATTTACACTCCTGCGCCTGACTCCTTCAAATCACCCATCACACACACCCCTTGACTTTTTCCACATTTTGTTGTGTTACAGCCTAAATTTGTATGGATTAAATTGTGATTATGTGTCACTGGCCTACACACAATACCAACGTTTCTTTGACAAATTAATAACAATTTTAAAGCTGAAATGTCTTGAGTCAATAAGTATTCAACCCCTTTGTTATGGCAAGCCTAAATAAGTTCAGGGGTAAAAAAAAAATGCTTAACAAGTCACATAGTAAGTTGCATGGACTCACTCTGTGTGCAATAATAGTGTTTATCATGATTTTTGAATGACTACCTCATCTCTGTACCACACATACAATTATCTGTAAGGTCCCTTAGTCAAGCAGTGAATTGCAAACACAGATTCAACCACAAAGACCAGGGAGGTTTTCCAATGCCTCTCAAATAAGGGGACGTACTGGTAGATGGGTAAAGAAAAAGCAGACATTGAATATCCATTTGAGCATGTTAAAGTTATTAATTACACTTGGGATGGTGTATCAATACACCCAGTCACTACAAAGATACAGGCGTCCTTCCTAACTCAGAGGAAGGAAACCACTCAGGGATTTCACCATGAGGCCAATGGTGATTTTAAAACAGTTACAGAGTTTAATGGCTGTGATAGGAGAAAACTGAGGATGGATCAACAACATTGTACTTACTCCACAATACTAACCTAAATAACAGAGTGAAAAGAATACAATACAACACATCACTGAGTACCACTCTTCATATTTTCAAACATGGTGGTGGCTGCATCATGTTATGGGTATGCTTGTCATTGGCAAGGATTAGGGAGTTTTTTTAAGATTAAAAGAAACAGAATAGAGCTAAGCACAGTCAAAATCCTGGAGGAAAACCTGGTTCAGTCTGCTTTCCAACAGACACTGGGAGACAAATTAACCTTTCAGCAGGACAATAACCTAAAACACAAGGCCAAACATATACTGGGGTTGCTTACCAAGACGACATTGAATGTTCCTGAGTAGCCTAGTTACAGTTTTGACTTAAATTGGCTTGATAATCTATGGCAAGACTTTAAAATGTCTGTCTAGCAATGATCAACAATGAACTGACATAGCTTGAAGAATAAAAAAAAAAATTATGTGCAAATATTGTACAATCCAGGTGTGCAAAGCGCTTAGAGACTTACCCAGAAAGACTCACAGCTGTAATCACTGCCAAAGGTGATTCTAACATGTATTGACTCAGGGGTGTGAATACTTATGTAAATTAAATATTACTGTATTTTGTTTTCAATACATTTACTAAATAATCGAAAAACTGGTTTTCACTTTGTCATTGTGTGTAGATGGGTGATAAAAACATCTGGTAAGGTTGGTAGACTTTAGAAAAGCAAGCATTTACTAAATGTACTGAATAAGACTCACATTCCTTTCAATCTTTTACCCAGACTTTAGCAGAGATGCAGAGAAGCATATTTATGTCAGTAGCTGAGTGTAGATGCGGTGTGGAAATCAAGCGCAGGAAACACGGGCGTTCGTGAACAGACTTTAGTAAATGAAGGCAGCACCAAACAGGCGAACAGCCAACCCAACCGGGAGGCAAAATACAAATTACGCACAAATAACAACGTGCGTAAAAAGACAATAGCGCACACAGTGCGGACTCTCGAAAAACAACAAAACACGAGAGTAATTAACGAGAGCAACAGCTAGACAAAAACCAATCACACATAACACCTGACCCAACACACAATAACTAAATAGGAAACCAAATCAAATACTAACAAGGGACAGGTGTACAAACAGACAAAACCAAACAAACATGAAATATCGAACGGTGGTAGCTAGTACTCCGGGGACGACGACCGCCGATGCCTGCCCGAACAAGGAGGAGGAGCAGCCTCGGCCAAAACCGTGACAGTACCCCCCCCTTGACGCGCGGCTCCAGCCGTGCGCCGATCCCGGCCTCGGGGACGACCAGGACGACGCGGAGCAGGGCGCGTAGGATGACCCCGATGGAACTCGGTCAGCAGGGACAGGTCTAATATGTCCCTCCTCGGCACCCAGCACCGCTCCTCCGGGTCGTACCCCTCCCACTCCACGAGATATTGGAGACCCCCCATCCAGCGTCTCGAATCAAGGATGGACCTCACAGTGTACGCCGGAGCCCCCTCGATGTCCAACAGGGGCGGAGGAGTCTCCTCTATCTCATAGTCCTGGAGTGGACCAGCCACCACCGGCCTGAGGAGAGACACATGGAACGAGGGGTTAATATTCCTGTAATCAATAGGCAGTTCTAACCTGTAACACACCTCGTTCAACCTCCTCAGGACTTTGAATGGCCCCACAAACCGCCGACCCAGCTTCCGGCAGGGCAGGCGCAGGGGCAGGTTTCTGGTCGAGAGCCAGACTCGATCTCCAGGTGCGTATACAGGCCCCTCACTGCGGTGGAGATCGGCGCTCGTCTTATGCCGACGGATGGCCCGCTGCAGATGAACGTGGGCAGCGTTCCATGTCTCCTCCGAGCGCCGCACCCACTCATCCACCGCAGGGGCCTCGATCTGGCTCTCGTGCCAAGGTGCCAGAACCGGCTGGTACCCTAACACACACTGGAAAGGGGTTAGTTGGGTGGAGGAGTGGCGGAGAGAGTTCTGCGCCATCTCGGCCCACGGAACGTATCTCGCCCACTCCTCCGGCCGGCCCTGGCAATAAGACCTCAGAAACCTACCCACATCCTGGTTGACACGTTCAACCTGCCCATTACTCTCCGGGTCGTAACCCGAGGTAAGGCTCACCGAAACCCCCAACCGTTCCATAAAGGCTCTCCACACTCTGGAGGTGAACTGGGGGCCTCGATCAGACACTATATCCTCGGGTACCCCGTAATGCCGGAAGACATGGGTAAACAGAGCCTCAGCGGTCTGTAGGGCAGTAGGGAGACCCGGCATGGGAAGGAGACGACAGGCCTTCGAGAACCGATCCACAACGACCAGGATGGTAGTATTCCCCTGTGAGGGGGGAAGGTCTGTAACAAAGTCCACCGAGAGGTGGGACCAGGGTCGTTGTGGAACGGGCAGGGGTAGTAGCTTACCCCTGGGCAAATGTCTGGGCGCCTTACACTGTGCACACACCGAACAGGAGGAGACATAAACCCTCACATCCCTGGCTAACGTTGGCCACCAGTACTTAGTGCTAAGGCAGTGAACTGTCCGGCCGATACCTGGATGTCCAGAGGAGGGGGACGTATGAGCCCAATAAATGAGGCGATCGCGTACCTCGAGCGGAACGTACGTCCGACCCACTGGACACTGTGGAGGACTTGGGTCGGTGCGTAACGCCCGCTCGATCTCTGCATCGACCTCCCATACCACCGGTACCACCAGACAAGACTTTGGTAGTATGGGAGTGGGCTCAACGGACCTCTCCTCCGTGTCATACCGCCGAGACAGGGCATCTGCCTTCCCGTTCTGGGACCCAGGGATGTAAGTGATTTTAAACACAAACCGGGCTAGAAACATAGTCCAGCGGGCCTGGCGAGGATTCAGTCTCCTAGCTGCCCGGATGTACTCCAGGTTACGGTGGTCCGTCAAAATGAGGAAAGGGTGTTGAGCCCCCTCAAGCCAATGCCTCCACACCTTTAGGGCCTGTACCACGGCTAACAGCTCCCTGTCCCCTACATCATAATTCCGCTCCGCCGGACTGAGCTTCTTAGAATAAAAAGCACAGGGGCGGAGCTTAGGTGGTGTGCCAGACCGTTGTGAGAGGACGGCCCCAATACCGGCCTCGGACGCGTCTACCTCTACCTGGAATGGTAAAGCGGGATCCGGATGCGCCAACACCGGCGCCGAGGTAAACAGGTCCTTCAGTCTCCCAAAAGCCCTGTCCGCCTCAGCTGACCACCGCAAGCGCACCGACCCCCCTTCAACAGAGACGTTATGGGAGCTGCCACCTGTCCAAAACCCCGGATAAACCTTCGGTAATAATTCGCAAAACCCAAGAACTGTTGCACCTCTTTCACAGTGGTTGGGGTTTGCCAATTACGCACAGCTGACACCCGGTCAACCTCCATCTTCACCCCTGACGCAGACAACTGATAACCCAAAAAGGAGACCGACTTCTGAAAGAACAGACATTTCTCTGCCTTGACATATAGGTCATGCTCCAACAGTCTCCTCAACACTCGGCGCACCAGGGCTACATGCTCAGCTCGGGTAGAACTGTACACCAGAATATCGTCTATGTACACGACTACTCCCTGCCCCTGCATGTCCCGGAAAATCTCATCTACAAAGGATTGGAAGACTGAGGGAGCATTCATTAACCCATATGGCATGACGAGATACTCGTAATGACCGGAGGTCGTGCTAAATGCTGTCTTCCATTCATCGCCCTCTCTAATGCGCACCAAGTTATATGCGCTCCTGAGATCCAATTTTGTGAAGAACTGAGCACCGTGTAATGACTCCGTCATAGTCGCAATCAGAGGAAGTGGATAACTGTACTTCACCGTAATCTGATTGAGACCGCGGTAATCAATACACGGGCGCAAACCTCCATCTTTTTTCTTCACAAAAAAGAAGCTAGAGGAAGCGGGTGAAGTGGAGGCCCGTATGTATCCCTGTCTCAGAGACTCAGCGATGTAAGTTTCCATCGCCTTCCTCTCCTCTTGAGACAAGGGATACACATGGCTCGCGGGAGTGCTGCTCCTAACTGGAGATCTATCGCACAATCCCCCTGTTTATGAGGCGGCAGCTGCGCCGCCCTTGTCTTACTAAACACCAGTGTCAAATCCTCATACTCGGGGGGAATATGCAGTGCGGGCATTTGATTTGGACTCTCCACCGAGGTCGCCCCTATGGAAACACCCAGACATAGCCCTTCACACTGAACAGACCACCCTTTAAGAGCTTTCTCTCGCCACGAAATAGTAGGATCATGGGTAGTCAACCAGGGAAGTCCCAGCACCACCGGATACGCAGGAGAGTCAATCAGATAGAGCTGAATCGTCTCCTCATGACCCCCCTGCGTCTTCATCCTAAGGGGCGCTGTGACCTCCCTAATTAACCCAGATCCTAACGGACGGCTATCTAGGGCATGTACAGGGAAAGGCTTATCAACGGGAAGGAAAGGAATCCCTAACTCTACACAGAACTGGCGATCTACAAAATTCCCAGCTGCGCCTGAATCTACTAGCGCCTTATGCTGGGAACGAGGTGCAACCTGTGGAAAACAAACAGGCAAGGTTATGTGAACGACAGAAAGCTCTGTGTAAGTAGGGCGCCTACTCACCTGGGAGGACTCCCCAATGCATGGCCTGCCTTCACCTCCACCGGGGGACCTTCCAACACCTAGCCGCGGTGTGCCCTCCACGGCCACAGTTGGTGCAGGGAACGCCCCCCCTCGGGTTCCTACTCCTCCGTTCTCTAGCGCCAGCACCTCCGAGCTCCATAGGGCTCGGCTCGGAGGTGCCGGAAGGTGGAATGGGCAACCCCCACCCGGGACGTCCACGGGTGGCGAGCAGGGTGTCCAGCCGAATGGCCATGTCGACCAGTTGGTCAAACGACAACGTGGTATCCCTGCACGCCAACTCTCTCTGGACGTCCTCCCGGAGGCTGCAGCGGAAGTGGTCTATGAGGGCCCGCTCATTCCACCCTGCATCTGCCGCTAGAGTCCGGAACTCCAAAGCAAAATCCTGTGCGCTCCTCATCCCCTGTCGGAGGTAGAATAGACGCTCCCCGCCGCCTTCCCTTCTGGTGGATGGTCAAACACGGCACGGAAGCGGCGGGAGAACTCCGCGTAGGTAATAGTAGCGGCGTCTATTCTCCTCCATTCGGCGTTGGCCCACTCCAACACCTTGCCGGTGAGACAGGAGATGAGGGCGGAGACGCTTCGTGTCCCGAGGGCGCCGGGTGTACGGTGGCGAGGTAGAGCTCCACTTGCAGCAGGAACCCTTGACACCCGGCAGCGGAGCCGTCGTACGCCCTCGGGAGCGAGAGCCGAATCCCGCTGGGTTCTGGAAGGGGGACAGGAGGACTGACCGATGGGGATGGTCCGGTAGGTGGGGCGTGGGTACCCCGCTGCTTTCCCATCGGTGGAGAGTGTTCATCACCCGATCCAGGGCGTGACCGATCTGGTTGATCCTGTCCTCCTGCCCACGCAGACGGTCCTCCATGATGTCCGTTGGCGCGGTTGCTCCTGCTGATTCCATGGGTGTGATGTGTGATTCTGTCAGTAGCTGAGTGTAGATGCGGTGTGGAAATCAAGCGCAGGGAAACACGGGCGTTCGTGAACAGACTTTAGTAAATGAAGGCAGCACCAAACAGGCGAACAGCCAACCCAACCGGGAGGCAAAATACAAATTACGCACAAATAACAACGTGCGTAAAAAGACAATAGCGCACACAGTGCGGACTCTCGAAAAACAACAAAACACGAGAGTAATTAACGAGAGCAACAGCTAGACAAAAACCAATCACACATAACACCTGACCCAACACACGATAACTAAATAGGAAACCAAATCAAATACTAACAAGGGACAGGTGTACAAACAGACAAAACCAAACAAACATGAAACATCGAACGGTGGTAGCTAGTACTCCGGGGACGACGACCGCCGAAGCCTGCCCGAACAAGGAGGAGGAGCAGCCTCGGCCGAAACCGTGACAATTTAGTTTCTTTAAAAATAATATTGTCCTGCTGCAATCTGTCAATTATTTATTCAGAACAGGTTCAATTTGTGCGTCTTTACACATGTGAAAATAAGCTGTTGACCAATAGAAACTGTTATCTGGGACACTGTCACACAGGCCGCACACTGCCACTGACAGGTCTGTGGATTTGTTGTGTGAATTAATTAAGTAATTTATTTCTCTCTGCCTGTTTTTTACATTTGCAATGCATCAGTGCAGCAATATCAATTTAGCCAATGTGATCACATCACACCAGAGCTACACGTCGCCCTCACCATTCAAACTTCCCCGCCAGTTCATTGCCAACGCTGTAGCCTATTTTATAGCCTTCAGCAAGCAAGAGGATCGATCGATTCTTCTTTACTCAAATAGGGATCTATGCTTCTCTCCTTAAATAGGCCTAGGCCTATTAGTTAAAAAAAATAGCTCTAAATAAATGTCAAACTATATTGCTATTCATTGTCTATATATAGGCTATACTCGTTCAAGAGCTAGAGAGAGGGGGAAGAGATAGGCCAGTGGAGTTGCCACTGGAGATGCATGATTTGCACAAGAAGGGAACAGTGAAGAAGACAGAGAGATGTGTAAGTTAAAAGTTAATTAATATGTTAATGCATCATTCATATAGCCTATATATTAGGCTATATGCTGTATTATAGGCCTGCTAAAGTGAATCTAGGTGACAAACTAAACTAAACTATAGGCAACCATAAAAGACAGAGACAAAGAAATATCCGCTGGAGTTTACCCTTATCAATAAGTGGTTTTACAGATTTATATAAAGCACTCAAATTAAAATGTAGTGTCATCATAACCACCCATTGCTTCAATAAATTGATCAACGGCTGATCATTAGGATATGGTCAGGTTGCGTGCATGTGTTTCTATTTTTTTATGGTTGTCAATTTCATCTTCATATCCTATATCACAGCTGTCTCTATCTGCCCCTTAAAACGTTCCTCGTCAATTTATATGATAGGCTACATTGATTAAGCATAATATCTTTGGTATCTTTGTTGCCTCTCTGATTAATGCCCTCCTTGCCTGGTCCATGAGTTTTGGTGGGCAGCCCTCTCTTGGCAGGTTTGTTGTGGTGCCATATTCTTTCCATTTGTTAATAATGGGTTTAATGGTGCGCCGTGGGATGTTCAAAGTTTCTGATATTTTTTTATAACCCAACCCTGATCTGTACTTCTCCACAACTTTGTCCCTGACCTGTTTGGAGAGCTCCTTGGTCTTCATGGTGCCGCTTGCTTGGTGGTGCCCCTTGCTTAGTGGTGTTGCAGACTCTGGGGCTTTTCAGAACAGGTGTATATATACTGAGATCATGTGACAGATCATGTGACATTTAGATTGCACACAGGTGGACTTTATTTAACTAATTATGTGACTTCTGAAGGTAATTGGTTGCACCAGATCTTATTTAGGGGCTTCATAGCAAAGGGGGTGAATACCAATGCACGCACCACTTTTCCGTTATTTATGTTTTTGAATTTTTTGAAACAAGTTATTTTTTTCATTTCACTTCACCAATTTTGACTATTTTGTGTGTCCATTACATGAAATCCCAAAAAAATCCATTTAAATTACAGTTTGTAATGCAACAAAATAGCCAAAATGCCAAGGGAGATTAATACTTTTGCAAAGCACTGTAGACTTGAAATTGATATCCTACAAAAAGGATTTGAAGCTGAGGTAAGGTTTTTAATAGGTTTTTGGGAAAGGAGAAATGTGATTTGCTTATGTGTCTGAGTAAGATGTGCTACAGGCAGCTTTGATTTTGGTCATTTTAGGTGGGTGGGTGTGCATGTATGAGTTCGCTAATTCTCTATTTCCATTCAGAAAGTTTCATTATAAAAGGCCTAGCCTGTCTGGCCTTCATCTCTTTAATCAGATAGAAAGAAAACTGTAGGCAGCAAGCGTCATGATGGTCAGCATATGTGCAAGGAATGACGACAGGTGCCAGTTTTGCATTTCCTTTCGTATTAAATGGGGTGTAACTGAATTAAATGTAGCCAAACTCCTTTTATGATTCATCCTATAGAATGAATAACCTTATATTTTCAGTAGCATATTATTTTTCCAGTAGTATATGATTTTTCTCTCGTTACTGCATTCTCTCTATACACTTTGAACAACATTTTGCCTCAGAATGACCGCAGCAGCGTTGGTGACGTTATATGAATTCTACTGAAAAGTGGAGGGAAAGACGCATCGGACTTTGTGTGAATGGTTTAGTGCGTCAAAATCGGAATCTGTATTTTTTCAGAATTTGGATGAAATGATTGCAGCGCAGTTTGTAAGAAAAGGCCTTAAATACATCAACAGGCGGAAAAAAATTTCAAAAAATTCTGTAAGCACAGAATACAGATCAACAAGCACTTTTTGAATGCGCAAATGTACATTCCATAGTTCTAAATGTTAGGGATTTCTTATTGGAAAATGGAAACCACGCTATCTAGCTAGCTACCGACCAAAGTTGTCCGGTGAGTGTCTAACTTATTAATTAAACTTCCAAATAAACGTCAACATTTTATTAGCTAAATTATGCCTAGTTAGCAATGTCATGTTTTATGCGATAGAGATAGTGAAACCCATTTTGTTGATACCAGTTTCAATCTGTCAGCACCACTGACTGACTGGCTAGCGCTTAATTAGCTAATGTTATCTATCATATTTTTGCACAATTAATGTGATAGGTAGCTAGCTAAGTAATGATTTGCCTAAACACATGCCTAAACACATATATATTTTTAGGTAAATAGGTTGCTGTCTTTTAATATCAATATGCATGTCAATATGCTAGTGTCACGGTTCAGTAGCATGTTAGCTAGCACAACAGCTAAGGTAGCTAGCTAGCAACAATTGGAGTTGATTTGACATCAAAGCAAAAATTCACTTTTGCAGATGGATACCCTTCCCATACCCGTGTTGTTCGAAGAGGCTGTATTGGGAGGAGGATGCATCAACACCCTGGAAATATCTTTGTGGTGCATTCACTTATAACTATTTTTTTGAGTGATAAATGAGTGTATCGTCTTCAATAATAATATAATATGCCATTTAGCAGGCGCTTTTATCCAAAGCGACTTACAGTCATGTGTGCATACATTTTTACGTATTCAAGATTGATAAGGTAAGCAAATGCATGTATTATTCTCATAAATGTAGCCCATATATTCATTCTTTGTAACAATTAGGTATTTCATTGCTTTAAACTAGTAGCTAGCTCATCTTGATCATGTGGTGTTCCTTCTCTCTTTCTAGAAGCAATCATTTACAAGGCAAAAATACAATAATACAGACTGAGGCCTTCAATCAAAATAAGGACAACAGGAATTGATTGAGTTAGCTAACGTTACTGTACTGGTTTTCAATGGTTTCTGACAGCTTTAGCCGGACTGGTGAAGTTTAAGTGGGACACTGATTTTCATTGACCCTGTGTAAAACAGCAGCTTCGTCTTCCACATTGTCAGCGATGACCAATAGTACAACATTAATGAAAACTTGAAAGACTTAACTTCACCAGAGCCTCTTAGAACCATGCAGCTACGTTGGGACTTGATACATTGCATGCACAGCTACCATAGATAGTATGACCTTCATTTTACCATACTTGCTTTATTGTTCATTTGCACAGATTCTGTCAGAGTGACCAACCTGACACACAACACACACATCACAGGCTAGGAGCAGCTCATGGGCACTTAGGGGTAAAGTGCCTTGTCAAGGGCACAACAGCAGAAGGTAGTATACAGAGATATTGTTGCTGGTAACCTTCTGGCTGACGCAGCTCGGGCGTTTGAAAATCGGCCTGACTTTCTAACCTCGAAGCTACTGCCGCCCCTATTCATTTAGCTCTTTCCTCACTCCCTTGCCTTTGTTCAACCATTTGACCTGGCTTATCAACCCTTCCCTCAAAGTATTTAATTTAGAAATGTGGGTGAAACGAACCATTAAACCCAGAGACAGAATAACAACAAAAAAATCCAGAAAAACGCATGTCAAGAATGTTTTAAATTGATTGGCATTTTAATGAGGGAATTAAGTATTTGACCACTCTCTCAATCAGAAAGATTTCTGGCTCCCAGGTGTCTTTTATACAGGTAACGAGCTGAGATTAGGAGCACACTCTTAAAGGGAGTGCTCCTAATCTCAGTTTGTTACCTGTATAAAAGACACCTGTCCACAGAAGCAATCAATCAATCAGATTCCAAACTCTCCACCATGGCCAAGACCAAAGAGCTCTCCAAGGATGTCAGGGACACGATTGTAGATCTACACAAGGCTGGAATGGGCTACAAGATCATCGCCGCCAAGCAGCTTGGTGAGAAGGTGACAACAGTTGGTGCGAAACACAAAATAACTGTCAATCTCCCTCGGCCTGGGGCTCCATGCAAGATCTCACCTCGTGGAGTTGCAATGATCAAGAGAATGGTGAGGAATCAGCCCAGAACTACACGGGAGGATCTTGTCAATGATCTCAAGGCAGCTGGGACCATAGTCACCAAGAAAACTATTGGTAACACACTACGCCGTGAAGGACTGAAATCCTGCAGCGCCCTCAAGGTCCCCCTGCTCAAGAAAGCACATATACAGGGCCGTCTGAAGTTTGCCAATGAACATCTGAATGATTTAGAGGAGAACTGGGTGAAAGTGTTGTGGTCAGATGAGACCAAAATGGAGCTCTTTGGTATCAACTCAACTCGCCGTGTTTGGAGGAGGAGGAATGCTGCCTATGACCCCAAGAACACCATCCCCACTGTCAAACATAGAGGTGGAAACATTATGCTTTGGGGGTGTTTTTCTGCTAAGGGGACAGGACAACTTCACCGCATCAAAGGGATGATGGACGGGGCCATGTACCGTCAAATCTTGGGTGAGAACCTCCTTCCCTTAGCCAGGCATTGAAAATGGGTCGTGGATGGGTATTCCAGCATGAAAATGACCCAAAACACACGGCCAAGGCAACAAAGGAGTGGCTCAAGAAGAAGCACATTAAGGTCCTGCCCTGTTCAGAGCAAACTGCAATTCTGTCCCTCTTTGTGGCACCTGACCACACTACTGAACAGTAGTCTAGGTGCGAGAAAACTAGGGCCTGTAGGACCTGCCTTGTTGATAGTGTCGTTAAGAAGGCAGAGTAGCGCTTTATTATGGACAGACTTCTCCCCATCTTGAGGTTTAGGGTTTAGTGAATGATTTGTCCCAAATACAATGCTTTTGGTTTTGGAAATATTTAGGAGTAACTTATACCTTGCTACCCATTCCGAAACTAACTGCAGCTCTTTGTTAAGTGTTGCAGTCATTTCAGTTGCTGTAGTAGCTGACGTGTATAGTGTTGAGTCATCCGGCATACATAGACACACTGGCTTTACTCAAATCCAGTGGCATGACATTAGTAAAGATTGAAAATAGTAAGATGCCTAAAAAGCTACCCTGGGGAATTCCTGATTCTACATGGATTACGTTTGAGAGGCTTCCATTAAAGAACACCCTCTGTGTTGTCATGACGTGACTTTCATTATTGTGATGACTATTATTTATCGAATAATTACCTACTTTGTTTAATTGTTACTAGATTAAATTAATCATGTAACAATTAACTAATTAGGAATTTGGGGCACCACAGGAAAAGTTGTTTAACGAGTAACCGTTTCCCTAATTAACTCTAAAGATCTAGGTATCTCTTATCATTTAACAGTCATTTATTAATCATTTACCTCATATCAGTCTCATTCTGAAAGTCGTAGGCTCTTTAAGTCTGCACGAACCCGGGTCTTACTGATCATTCCGTACCACACAAATTGATTTAATTATTTATTTACAAACTAATTAAAAATAATAACACAAGATACAGACACGTACACGGTATAGGAAGGGATTAGAAACTTAATACAATGAAAACGGGTCCCTAGCGGACTAACACAATATGACACTTGTTACAAAAGATGGCGAGTTAAAGAGAGAGAGAGAGAGAGAAAGAGAGAGAGAGAGAGAGAGAGAGAGAAAAGAAACACTTGGATACACATGTGTCACGATGTCAGTGTATGCGGTAGACGCAGGCGCAGGACACAGAACTCAATGAAAAAACGTATCTTTACTAATACACGTAAAGAAACAAGAAGCCTCCACGCAGGGAGGAATAAACCCGCACACCAACGACATCAGCGAACAAACAACAAACACGCACAGAACACAATGGGAGCCACAGGGTTAAATAGGGGCAGAGTAATCACAAGATGGGCAACAGGTGTGAAACAATGACACAACAGGTAGAACATAGAAACATATAACATAGATCGGCAGCAGCTAGTACTCCGGTGACGACGAACGACGGTCGGCGCTCGCCTTTTGCCGCCTGATGGCCCGCTGCAGACGTACATGGGCAGCGTTCCAGGTCTCCTGTGAGCACCGAAACCACTCGTCCACCCCAGGTGCCTCGATCTGGCTCTGATGCCAAGGTGCCAGGACCGGCTGATAACCTAATACACATTGGAACGGAGACAGGTTAGTAGAGGAGTGGCGGATGGAGTTCTAGGCTATCTCTGCCCAGGGGAGGTAAACCGACCACTCCCCCCGCCGGTCCTGGCAATACGACCTCAGAAACCTACCCACCTCCTGGTTTACTCTCTCCACCTGCCCGTTACTCTCGGGGTAAAATCCTGAAGTCAGACTGACCGAGACTCCCAGACATTCCATGAACGCCCTCCAAACCCTAGAGGTGAACTGGGAACCCCGATCAGACACTATATCCTCAGGCACCCCGTAGTGCCGGAAAACGTGTGTAAATAGGGCCTCAGCTATTTGTAGGGCCGTAGGGAGACCGGGCAGCGGAATGAGGCGGCAGGACTTAGAAAACCGATCCACAACGACCAGGATCGTGGTGTTCCCTTGTGAGGGGGGAAGATCCGTCACAAAGTCCACCGATAGGTGGGACCATGGTCGTGGAACGGGTAGAGGTTGCAATTTACCTCTGGGCAGGTGTCTAGGAGCCTTACACTGGGCGCACACCGAGCAGGAGGAAACATAAACCCTCACGTCCTTAGCTAAGGTGGGCCACCAGTACTTCTCACTAAGACAGTGCACTGTCCGACCGATACCAGGATGACCAGAGGAGGGTGACGTGTGAGCCCAATAGATCAACCGATCGCGAACATTAAGCGGTACGTACACACGACCCTCTGGACACTGAGGAGGAGTGGGTTCGTTGCGCAACACCCGCTCGATCGCCACGTCAACCTCCCACACCGCCGGTGCCACCAGACACGACGCCGGAAGTATGGGAGTGGGCTCCACGGAACTCCCCTCCGTGTCATACAGTCGGGACAGAGCATCTGCCTTAGCGTTCTGGGAACCTGGCCTGTAAGAAAGGGTGAAAACAAAACAGGTGAGAAACATGGACCACCTTGCCTGGCGAGGGTTTAACCTCCTCGCTGCCCGGATGTACTCCAGATTGCGGTGGTCAGTCAAAATGAGAAAAGGGTGTTTAGCCCCTCAAGCCAATGTCTCCACGCTTTCAGAGCTTCGACCACAGCCAACAGCTCCCGGTCCCCCACATCATAGTTGCGCTCCGCCGGGCTGAGCTTCTTCGAAAAGAAGGCACAGGGGCGGAGTTTAGGTGGCGTACCCGAGCGCTGAGACAGTACAGCGCCTATTCCAGCCTCGGACGCGTCCACCTCAACCGTGAAGGCTAAAGAGGGGTCCGGATGAGCCAGCACTGGAGCCGAGGTAAACAGGTTTTTCAGACGACTAAAAGCCCTGTCCGCCTCCGCTGACCACCGCAGACGCACCGGCCCCCCCTTCAGTAACGAGGTAATGGGAGCTGCTACCTGACCAAAGCCCCGGATAAATCTCCGGTAGTAATTAGCAAAACCCAAAAATCGCTGCACCTCCTTTACCGTGGTTGGAGTCGCCCAATTACGCACGGCCGAAATGCGGTCACTCTCCATCCTCACCCCTGACGCGGACATATGGTACCCCAAGAAAGAGATGGACTCCTGGAAGAACAGGCATTTCTCTGCCTTAGCATACAGGTCATGCTCCAACAGTCTTCCAAGCACCTTACGCACCAGGGACACATGCTCGGCCCGTGTAGCGGAGTATATAAGGATGTCATCAATATACACCACTACCCCTTGTCCGTGCAGGTCCCTGAAAATCTCATCCACAAATGATTGGAAAACTGAAGGAGCATTCATTAACCCGTATGGCATGACCAGATACTCAAAATGTCCAGAGGTGGTACTAAATGCCGTCTTCCACTCATCTCCCTCACGGATACGCACTAGGTTGTACGCGCTCCTAAGATCCAATTTTGTGAAAAAGCATGCCCCGTGCAATGATTCCGTCATAATAGCTATCAGAGGTAATGGATAGCTGTACTTGATGGTAATCTGATTTAGGCCACGGTAATCAATGCACGGGCGTAACCCACCATCTTTCTTTTTCACAAAAAAGAAACTTCAGGAAACGGGTGAAGTGGATGGCCGAATGTATCCCTGCCTCAGAGATTCGGTGACATATGTCTCCATAGCCGCCTTCTCCTCCTGAGACAAAGGATACACGTGACTCCAGGGAAGTGCAGCTCCTACCTGGAGATTTATTGCACAATCCCCCGGACGATGGGGTGGTAATTTAGTCGCCCTCTTTTTACTGAAGACGATAGCCAAATCGGCATACTCAGATGGAATGTGCATGGTGGAAACCTGGTTTGGACTTTCCACCGAAGTTGCCCCCAAGGAAACTCCTAAACACCTCCCTGAACACTGACTGGACCATCCCTTGAGAGCCCTCTGTTGCCATGAAATTGTGGGGAAATCATGACAGTGTTCTGTTAGACAAGTAACTCTTTATCCACATTATAGCAGGGGGTGTAAAGCCATAATACATACGTTTTTCCAGCAGCAGACTATGATCGATAATGTCAAAAGCTGCATTGAAGTCTAACAAGACTCCCCCCCCACAATCATTTTATCATCAATTTCTCTCAGCCAATCATTAGTCATTTGTGTAAGTGATGTGCTTGTTGAGTGTCCTTCCCTATAGGTGTGCTGAAAGTCTGTTGTCAATTTGTTTATTGTGAAACAGCATTGTATCTGGTCAAACTATTATTATTTTTTCAGAAGTTTACTAAGGGTTGGTAACAGGCTGATTGGTCGGCTATTTGAGTCAGTAAAGGGGGCTTTACTATTCTTGGGTAGCAGAATGACTTTCGCTTCCCTCCAGGCCTGAGGGCACACACTTTCTAGTAGGCTTAAATTGTGGCAAATAGGAGTGGCACTATTATCCTCAGTAATTTTCCATCCAGATTGTCAGACCCCGGTGGCTTGTCATTGTTGATAGACAACAATCATCTTTTCACCTCTTCCACACTGACTTTACGGATAATTATTGTCTTTCATAATTTGGTCAGATATACTTGGCTGTGTAGTGTCAGTGTTTGTTGCTGGCATGCCATACCTAAGTTTGCTTATCTTGCCAATGAAAGTCATTAAAGTAGTTGGCAATATCAGTGGGTTTTGTGATGAATGAGCCATCTGATTCAATGAATGTTTGACTTTTCCCCAAAAATGTAATTTAAGGTGCGCCAAAGCTTTTTACTATCATTCTTTATATCATTTATTTTTTGTTTCATAGTATAGTTTCTTTTTGTTTTTGTTTAGTTTAGTCACATGATTTCTTAATTTGTAGTACGTTTGCCATTCAGTTGGGCTGCCAGACTTATTTGCCATACCTTTTGCCTCATCCCTCTCAACCATACCATTTTTCAATTCCTCATCAATCCAAGGAGATTTCACAGTTGTTACAGTGATTTTCTTAATGGCTGCATGCTTATTAGTACCTGGAATAAGTAGTTTCATAAATGTGTAAAGTGCAGTGGCTGGTTGCTCCTCATTACACACCACAGACCAGCACATATTATTTACATCATCAACATATGAATCACTACAAAACTTATTGTATGACCTCTTATACACTATATTAGGCCCAGCGTTTGGAACTTTGGCTTTCCTAGATATGACTACTATATCGTGATCACTACATCCTATGGATTTGGATACTGCTTTAAAGCAAATTTCTGCAGCATTAGTAAAGATGTGATCAATACATGTTGATGATTTAATTCCTGTGCTGTTTGTAACTACGCTGGTAGGTTGACTGATAACCTGAACCAGGTTGCAGGCACTGGTTACAGTTTGAACTTTTTTCGTGAGTGGGCAGCTTGATGATAGCCAGTCAATATTTAAATCACACAGAAAATATACTTCTATGTTGATATTACAACCTTTATCAAGCATTTCACACATATTATCCAGATTTTTATTTTTTTATTTTACCTTTATTTAACAAGGCAAGTCAGTTAAGAACAAATTCTTATTTACAATGACGGCATACACCGGCCAAACCCGGACGACGATGCCGCCCTATGGGACTCCCAATCACGGGCGGTTGTGATACAGCCTGGAATCGAACCAGGGGGTCTGTAGTGACGCCTCAAGCACTGAGATGCAGTGCCTTAGACCACTGCGCCACTCGGGAGCCAGATACTGACTGGTAGCACTTGGTGATCTATAGAAGCTTCCTACAAGAATGGGCTTTAAGTGAGGCAGATGAACCTGTAGCCATATTACTTCAACAGTATTTAAACATGAGATCGTCTCTAAGCTTTACAGGAATGTGGTTCTTAATATAGACCGCAACACCGCCCCCGTTGGCATTTCTGTCTTTTCGGTAGATGTTATAACCATGAATTGCTAAAACAAGGGTTAAAGGTTTGGTTAAGGTCAGGCTTAAGGATGTGGTTAAGGTTAAGTTTAGGGTTAAGGGTTTGGTCAGGGTTAGGGTTAGGGTTAGGGCTAAGGGTTTGGTTAAGGTAAGAGTCAGTTATAGATTTTGGTTAGTCGTTTTACACGTCAGGAGTGTCCTTATAGCTGATTTTGCTGTGCAGGTTCCCTCGAAATCAGACTGTCTCAACGAGTATCTCCCTGAGAAATACATTTACATTTACATCATTTAGCAGACGCTCTTATCCAGAGTGACTTACAAATTGGTGCATTCAACTTATGATAGCCAGTGGGACAACCACTTTTATTTTTATTATTTTTATTATGGGGGGTGAGGGAAGAAGGATTACTTTATACTATTCCAGGTATTCCTTAAAGAGGTAGGGTTTCAAGTGTCTCCGGAAGGTGGTCAGTGACTCCGCTGTCATGGCGTCGTGGGGGAGCTTGTTCCACCATTGGGGTGCCAGAGCAGCGAATAGCTTTGACTGGGCTGAGTGGGAACTGTGCTTCCGTAGAGGTAGGGGAGCTAGCAGGCCAGAGGTGGATGAACGTAGTGCCCTCGTTTGGGTGTAGGGTCTGATCCTGAAGGTAAGGAGGTGCCGTTCCCCTCACAGGCAAGTACCATGGTTTTGTAGTAGATGCGAGCTTCAACTGGAAGCCAGTGGAGTGTGCGGAGGAGCGGGGTGACATGAGAGAACTTGGGAAGGTTGAACACCAGACGGGCTGCAGCGTTCTGGATAAGTTGTAGGGGGTTAATGGCACAGGCAGGGAGCCCAGCCAACAGCGAGTTGCAGTAATCCAGACGGGAGATGACAAGTGCCTAGATTAGGACCTGTGCCTCTGCGAATGTTGTAGAGCATGAACCTGCAGGATCAGGTCACCGCTTTGATGTTAGCGGAGAACGACAGGGTGTTGTCCAGGGTCACGCACTCTTGGAGGAGGACACAATGGAGTTGTCAACCGTGATGGCGAGATCATGGAGCGGGCAGTCCTTCCCTGGGAGGAAGAGCAGCTCCGTCTTGCCGAGGTTCAGCTTGAGGTGGTGATCCGACATCCACACTGATACGTCTGCCAGACAAGCAGAGATGCGATTCGCCACCTGGTTATCAGAAGGGGGAAAGGAGAAATTGAATTGTGTGTCGTCTGCGTAGCAATGATAGGAGAGACCATGTGAGGATATGACAGAGCCAAGTGACTTGGTGTATAGAGAGAATAGGAGAGGGCCTAGAACTGAGTCCTGGGGGATACCAGTGGTGAGAGCACGTGGTGCGGAGACAGATTCTCGCCACGCCACCTGGTAGGAGTGACCTGTCAGGTTGGACGCAATCCAACAGTGAGCAGCGCCGGAGATGCCCAACTCGGAGAGGGTGGAGGGGAGGATCTGATGGTTCACAGTATCAAAGGCAGCTTGTAGGTCTAGAAGGATAAGAGCAGAGGAGAGAGAGTTAGCTTTAGCAGTGCGGAGGGCCTCCGTGACACAGAGAAGAGCAGTCTCAGTTGAATGACCAGTCTTGAAACCTGACTGGTTTGGATCAAGAAGGTCATTCTGAGAGAGATAGCAGGAGAGTTGGCTAGAGATGGCACGCTCACGGCACGCTCAAGAGTTTTGGAGAGAAAAGAAAGAAGGGATACTGGTCTGTAGTTGTTGACATCGGAGGGATCGAGTGTAGGTTTTTTGAGGAGGGGTGCAACTCTCGCTCTCTTGAAGACAGAAGGGACATGGCCAGCGGACAAGGATGAGTTGATGAGTGAGGTGAGGTAAGGGAGAAGGTCTCCGGAAATGGTCTGGAGAAGAGAGGAGGGGATAGGGTCAAGCGGGCAGGTTGTTGGGCGGCCGGCCATCACAAGTCGCAAAATTTCATCTGGAGAGAGAGGGGAGAAAGAAGTCAAAGCATAGGGTAGGGCAGTGTGAGCATGACCAGCGGTGTCATTTGACTTAATAAATGAGGATCGGATGTCGTCAACCTTCTTTTCAAAATGGTTGACGAAGTCATCCATAGAGAGGGAGGAGGGAGGGGGAGGGGAGGAGGATTCAGCAGGGAGGAGAAGGTGGCAAAGATCTTCCTAGGGTTAGAGCCAGAGGCTTGAAATGTAGAGTGGTAGAAAGTGGCTTTAACAGCGGAAACAGAGGAAGAGAATGTAGAGAGGAGGGAGTGAAAAGATGCCAGGTCCGCAGGGAGTCTAGTTTTCCTCCATTTCCGCTCGGCTGCCTGGAGCCCTCTTCTGTGAGCTCACAATGAGTCGTGAGGCCACGGAGCAGTAGGGGAGAACCGAGCCGGCCAGGAGGATAGGGGACATAGACAGTCAAAAGATGCAGAAAGGGAGGAGTGGAGGGTTGAGGAGGCAGAATCAGGAGATCGGCGGGAGAAGGATTTAGCAGAGGCAAGAGATGATAGGATGGAAGAGGAGAGAGTAGCGGGAGAGAGAGAGTGAAGGTGGCGACGGCACATTACCATCTGAGTAGGGGCAGAGTGAGTAGTGTTGGAGGAGAGCGAGAGAGAAAAGGATACAAAGTAGTGGTCGGAGACTTGGAGGGGAGTTGCAGTGAGATTAGTAGAAGAACAGCATCTAGTAAAGATGAGTCAAAGGCAGACGTAGGGAGGTTAAAGTCACCCAGAACTGTGAGGGGTGAGCCATCCTCAGGAAAGGAACTTATCAAGGCATCAAGCTCATTGATGAACTCTCCAAGGGAACCTGGAGAGCGATAAATGACAAGGATGTTAAGCTTGAATGGGCTAGTGACTGTGACAGCATGGAATTCAAATGAGGAGATAGACAGATGGGTCAGGGGAAAAAGAGAGAATGTCCACTTGGGAGAGATGAGGATTCCTGTGCCACAGCCGCGCTGACCAGATGCTCTCGGGGTATGCGAGAACACATGGTCAGACGAGGAAAGAGCAGTAGGAGTAGCAGTGTTTTCTGTGGTAATCCATGTTTCCGTCAGCGCCAAGAAGTCGAGGGACTGGAGGGTAGCATAGGCTGAGATGAACTCTGCCTTGTGGCCGCAGAACGGCAGCAGCCACACGGTGTGAAGCGTTTGTATGGCCAGTGCAGAGAGGAGAGAACAGGGATAGACAGACACATAGTTGACAGGCTACAGAAAAAGGCTACATTAATGCAAAGGAGATCGGAATGAAATGAACTAAACATCTGGGAAAGCGAGAGTGCGGGGCCTCCCTCACTTATGTTTCACTGAAACACTCAAATATAACTCTCCCAACTTCCACTTTTGAAATTATAATTGTTGTAAATTGTTGCGGTTCAATGTTTTCTAGGAATAGACTCTAACTTAGTTTATTCAGCTAGCTAACTTGGTACAGTATTCTTCCGTGAAAACCGTCCAGGGCTCTGAATCCAATGACGCCATAGCCAACTAGCATGCCAGCCTCCAATAACATGGTTTAGCACCAATACTCGGTTACAACCAGTGTGTTAACACGCCAAACAGATCATTTGTGTCCGTTGTGTTAAGTTTTGGGTTAGTTTTGACAGCTTGAGTGAGTACGTCGTCAACTTATTCAGCTATTGTTTAGTTAGCTATCCAGGTAGCAACAAGCTAGCTACATTTAGAGTACAGTAGCTACTAACTACCTAACGTTAACGCTTCAGATAATGAGGTTAGAAAAACAGCTGAATGGTAGGTAGATAGCTGGCATAATTACAGGTACTCTTAAACGTGAAATAACATTGGAAACAACTATCCACAGTTGCTAATAGTTACCAGTAGCTATCCGCTAGCTAGCTAGCTTTATTGGTCCAGGTAGTGGGTTAGCTAGCCTCGTGCTTCACCTGGCTCAGCCGAATACAATACTTCCTACAATAATTACCTACAATAACCTACAATAACTACCTAGATAAACTACCTACAATACCTAACTACAATACCTACCTACAATCTAAATACATGGTTTAAGCTTTACTCGACACCATATAAGAAGCCATATAAGAAGCCAAGCTTACCTCCCACTAGAGAAACACAACCTCACCCGACCAGTATTCACAATGGATAGAGGTCCTGGATGGCAGGAAGCTTGGCCCCAGTGATGTACTGGGCCATACGCACTACCCTCTGTGTTGCCTTGTGGTCGGAGGCCGAGCATTTGCCATACCAGGCAGTGATGCAACCAGTCAGGATGCTCTCGATGGTGCAGCTGATGTTTGTATGATGTTACTGTACCAACTTTTATAGCGAGATGCATTTTTTGGGGGGGGGATTTCAATCCTTGTCATATGAAGAGAAATTATAGATAAAACGTATCGGTGCTCATTGGCCATTGGACATAAACATTACACACCAAGTTGGAAATCACAAATTCAACAATGAGTGGTTTGGAAAGAATCAGTGGCTAACTGCAAGCATTACAAAGCAATCACTAGCCTGCTATTCAGTGGAGTGGGTGTGTGGTCCAAGTCTGGGTTTAAGGGTCTCTTTTCCAAGCGTAAAAGGATAAACATTCAACATTGTCCATGCTGTGAATCCAGCATGACTTCTGCCATGTTCAAAACAACTGGAAACTCCAAACTGGGAAATCTCATACTACAGTGAGTTCAAGACAACTGGGAAAATACGTTTTGAACGGTCATCCAACTCGGAATTCCAAGTCAGGAACTCGGGCCTCTTTCTAGAGCTCCGACTTGAAGATCACTGACGTCATGATTCGACCTTGTTTTTTTCCGAGTTACCAGTTGTCTTGAAAGCACCATAAATCCAGAGAATGCCAGACTTTGATGACAAAAGGAAGGACAGCCGTGCCACCTTCCTGTTCAAGTGAGCACAGCAGAAAAAGGTTAGTCCAAAAATGTATTGTATGCTGCTGCATAAATTATGTAATATGCCCGGGAGATATGTATACTGTAGCTAAGAAAGTAATACTAAGTGTATGCTGTGTAGTAAGCTGTTAGTAGCCCATGTGCCTCACCCTAATAATTTGGTCCCTTTCCCCCTCATAACTTAGACTACTGTTCTGACTTGGTGGTGCACATGTAGCCTATAGCCTGTTTTAGAGAAATGTCATCTTCAAATATTGTAAGAGCTTTAATTGTCTGCTTATATGCCCCCTTTATTTATCCTACAGTTCTGACTTGGTGTACAGGGAGAATACTGTAAGAACGGCCCATGTTCTGAATTCTGATGCTGTACATTTCAAAGGTGTTGAACAAATAATTACATTGATTACGTTCGTCCTAGCTCGCTCAGTAATGTCTTAATCCAAATTACAAATTGCCTCTTATCCGCTCGTCGTACCCTTATACCATAGTTTGTACATCTCAATTGTCAGTAGAAACCACATTTGTTTAAGTAAGTCAGCCATATCAGCTATGTTTTTTGTTTAAAGGCAATAAAGGAGGATGAATGAACTGTTTCGCTCCCAGACAAGGCACTGCTGATAGCCAGGTGTAGCAGTGGTAAGGTGTTGGGACTGCTGTTGGGACTCTGCTGTTGGGACAGCTTTATGTAGGCCCTAACAGTTTGTGGGCACCGTTTGTCACCGTTATAGTGCAATTAATGTATTGTTTAGTGTTGTGTTGTGTTGTGTAGTGGCCTTGCTGGCATGCATCTAAAAAAAAGAGTTTGCCCAAGATTTACATGCTAAAATCGCCACTGCCAAAGTCAACCTTTAAAGATCATAAAAGTATATGCCAGGGATGGTCTTTAAACTGATACATATCTTCACTTATTTGAGAAGAACAATTTACTGCCTTATTTTGAAATACTAGCATAGAAACACACACACACACACGCAAAACAAAGTTATTTTGTCTGGCTGGATCCATTAGACATTATCTGATAAATTGATGTGGAGATAGGGTCATTCAAGTTTTAAATCTATCTCCATGACCAGAATATTCTCCTATCTAATCATGAGAATATGGAGACAAAAGTTGTTACTCCTGGAAGAGCGGCGATAATGGTAGCTATCTTGTGTAAACACCTGGCTTTTGAGAGGCATTTGGATTTGCGCTGGGGCAGGACTGCAGCCAAGCTGGGATGGTTGGGACATGCCTGGACTGGCCAGGGAGCGCATCGCTCATTTGAGGTGATGGCCCGCCGCTCTGTGTGGGCAGTCCGATTTGTTCAAAAGTGTCTAAGGGGCCTTGGACAGGAAGAGCATAAGTCCACTGTTAACAAGAGATCAAGGTGTTTTTTCTTCTGGACAATTGAATGCTAAAAAATTTCACATATTACTAATCTAAACCGATTTGAAACTATAAACCATTCTTCAAACTCTTTTCCCACCATTTGTAGTTCAGTGTGATAATTTATGTGTGACATCATGTGCCTATTTTTGGTGATGAGTTGATAATGATATCAGCCACAGTATTATTATCTCCTTTAATGATAGACAGTGACATTTTGGGTTTCCTGCCAGCAGAGGGAGTGACGAAGCTATAGATGTACTGTGAAGGTTAGCAGGGTTTGAGGCAACTTGTATTCCAACACCCCTAAATGTTTTCTTGTCCTTGTGACATATTCGTATCGAGCACAAAATAAACAGAAGAGATGGATGCTACTGTCACCTATGATATAATGAAGGATATACAGTGCCTTCGGAAAGTATTCAGACCCATTGACTTTTTCCACATTTTGTTACGTTACAGCCTTATTGTAAAATGGATAAAAATATATAAAACATCTGAGCAATCTACACACAATACCCAATAATGACAAAGCGAAAACAGGTTTTTAAGAAGTTTTGCAAATGTATAAAAAATTTAAATAAAAAAACTGAAATACATTATTTACATAAGTATTCATACCCTTTATTATGAGACTAGAAATTGAGTTCAGGTGCATCCTGTTTCCATTGATCATCCTTGAGATGTTTCTACAACTTGTGGTAAATTCAATTGATTGGACATGATTTGGAAAGGCACACACCTGTCTATATAAGGTCCCACAGTTGACAGGGCATGTCAGAGCAAAAACCAAGCCATGAGGTCGAAGGAATTGTCCGTAGAGCGCCAAGACAGGATTGTGTCAAGGCACAGATCTGGGGAAGGTTACCAAAACATTTCTGCAGCATTGAAGGTCCCCAAGAACACAGTGGCCTCCATCATTCTTAAATGGAAGAAGTTTGGAACCACCAAGACTCTTCCTAGAGCTGGCCGCCCAGCCAAACTGAGCAATCGGGGGAGAAGGGCCTTGGTCAGGGAAGTGACCAAGAACCTGATGGTCACTCTGACAGAGCTCCAGAGTTCCTCTGTGGAGATGGGAGAACCTTCCAGAAGGACAACCATCTCTGCAGCACTCCACCAATCAAGCCTTTATGGTAGAGTGGCCAGACGGAAGCCACTCCTCAGTAAAAGGCACATGATAGCCCGCTTGGAGTTTGCCAAAAGGCACCTAAAGATTCTCAGACCATGGGATACAACATTCCCTGCTCTGATGTAACCAAGATTGAACTATTTGGCCTGAATGTCAAGCGTCACGTTTGGAGGAAACCTGGCACCATCCCTACAGGTCATTGCTTGCTTGCACGACCTGCTGTCTGCAGTCAAAAATAAATAAATGCTTGCTAACTTGGTTAGCTACTGTACGTGATTAAATTAGTCTGTTTTCAGCAAATCAACTGTTTTAGACTATTGCCTTTTTACTAAGCAAGAGAAATAAACATGCACTCAGTACTGAGTAAATGAACAAAATCATTTTGGATGGTCTATCGAAGTCAGTAGCTATGTTTCCATTAATTCCATTTGTTTTTTTGTCGACATTTAGAAAGTTTGCATAGAAAATAGATGTGACAATTGCCTGCTAGGGTGAGTTTCCATTTAACTATCTTGTGTTGATGAAAACAGCTGGACGTAATGACGTCACACCTAAAAAATATATACTTTTTCACTAAAACCTACAGTGTCTAATAAAAATCTAGTGGTTGAAGTGTTTCCATTACCCATTTAGGAAAATTGCGCATTAATAAATTGCAGACAGCATGTATGCTCTCCCACCTATCTGTTGAATATCTCAGGTAGCCCGTGAAAGCCAGCGTGGAGAGAATGCAATAATTGGCTTCAGTCTTGCCACCCTACCATAGGGTCTGAATACATATGTTTAATAAGGTATTTCTGTTTTATATTTTTTATAAATGCACTCGACTTTTTCCACATTTTGTTAAGTTACAGCCTTATTCTAAAATGTATTAAATATTTTTTTCCCCTCATCAATCTACACACAATCCCCATAATGACAATGTTAAAACAGGTTTTTAGAAATTGTTGCTAATTTATAAAAAATATAAAACAGAAATACCTTATTTACATATGTATTCAGACCCTATGGTAGGGTGGCCAGACAGAAGCCACTCCTCAGTAAAAGGCATATGACAGATTTTCTGGTCTGATGAAACCAAGATTGAACTCTTTGGCCTGAATACCAAGCGTCACGTCTGGAGGAAACCTGGCATCATCCCTACGGTGAAGCATGGTGGTGGCAGCATCATGCTGTGGGGATGTTTTTCAGCGGCAGGGACAGGGAGACTAGTCAGGATCGAGGGAAAGATGAACGGAGCAAAGTACAGAGAGATCCTTGATGAAAACCTGCTCCAGAGCGCTCAGGACCTCAGACTGGGGTGAAGGTTCACCTTCCAACAGGACAACGACCCTAAGCACATATCCAAGACAACGCAGGAGTGGCTTCGGGACAAGTCTCTGAACGTCCTTGAGTGGTCCTTCCAGAGCCTTACCCGATCGAACATCTCTGGAGAGACCTGAAAATAGCTGTGCAGCGACACTCCCCATCCAAACTGACAGCTTGATCTGCAGAGAAGAATGGGAGAAACTCCCCAAATACAGGTGTGCCAAGCTTGTAGCGTCATACCCAAGAAGACTCGAGGCTGTAATCGCTGCCAAAGGTGCTTCAACAAAGTACTGAGTAAAGGGTCTGAATACTTATGTAAATGTGATATTTCAGTTTTAAATGTTTTATAAATTAGCAAAAAATTCTAAAAACCTGTTTTTGCTTTGTCATTATGGGGTATTGTGTGTAGATTGATGAGGGGAAAAAGAGATTTAATACATTTTAGAATAAGGATGTAATGTAACAAAATGTGGAAAAAGTCAAGGGGTCTGAATACTTTACGAAGGCACTGTAAATAAATGAACTGGCGTATCACACACCCACACACCCTCCCCCTCACTAGATAGAAATGAACATGCCATAAGCCATGGCAAAAATATATATATAGAATTATAGGAAATTAGCTGTAAAACTGAATAATTTTCTCTCAGCCTCATGGAAAAATTTGTAGAATAGTAGGAAATTAGCTTAAAAAAAAAAAAAGTATCTCAGCCTCATTGCAAAATGTGTAGAATAGCATGAGATTAGCTATAAAACTGCACATTTTTCTCTTTGCCCCATGGTAATATGAGTAGAATTGCAAGAAATTAGCTTTAAAATAGCAACATTTTATTTCAGCCTCATGGCAAAAATGTGCAGAATAGCATGAGATTAGCTATAAAACTGCACAGTTAGCAGTTCCCCCCCAAAAAAATTAAAATAAAAAACCTTGTTCAGACCTTGCAGGGGAGCTCCACAAAACTGTGGTATGCAACTGAATAAATGCACACGTACTGAACAGAGGAAATAAATTACGACGATAAGGTAACAGCCATGATTTGGTCCTATGTTTTGGAATCAATTCCCTGCACTGTGGTATTTACTCTCTCAAATTCAATTATACAGAATGGTTTTGGGTACCATTGCTACCAGATAAACTACCAATCTGCATGTGGAAAGAAACAGACAGACGGACAGGCGGACAGACGGACAGACAGACAGACAGACAGACAGACAGACAGACAGACAGACAGACAGACAGACAGACAGACAGACAGACAGACAGACAGAGAGGACAACTAGTTATGTTATTAGGGTTACTCTGTGTTAGTAACTTGAGCAGTTACAGTATACACCGCTCAAATCCAGTTAGCATCTCCTATGTATTTGACCCCAGGCAATAATTTGTAAGGGCAATTCCTTCCGGGTCAAATTACCTATCAAATCCTACTGAGGCAGGAGAGTATTTATAAGGTATGACTGCATCCTCTGTATTATGTCATACAGCACATCTCACCATGCTAATGCACTTTATTAGTTTACTTAACGGAGTTCAAGGGAATTGACCACAACCCTGGTCTATAGATTTATTTGATGGCCTGATTGGTACACCCAACAGAATATCCTAAACTTCGATCAGAGAATGGTCTGCATGAACACTGTATTTCTACAAGCTAGTTTTACCTCTAACCTATACTAGTGAGTGGTGTCAACTTACTCATGTCATAGGTCAAGAGTTGAATACCTCCAGGCAAATTTCTCAAGTTATGGCCGTGGTAGCATCTTATATTGAAGACTATCTGGGTCTCTTGAGGTCGCACTTCCATGTTAATGTGGAGAAAACTAAAGGGACATAAACTGACCAGCAAAACCATGCCAACCCATAACTCTAACCCATGAATGACCTTATTGGTTAAGGTTCGGCTTCTGGTTAAGGTTTTCCATGCCAGTCATGTCCCTTTAGTCGCAGCCTGTCAATGTGAATGCAAATGATTTTAATCTAGTTAAAGTCAAACTCATGACTCTTTCATTGAATTCAACCTAACCAAAGGAATGTTGAATTGAGCTCCAGCCTGCTAGACACAGCCCACTGGGCACACTACGTAATTTCAACATGGATAATTGGGTAATATTTGGGTGAGACATTGATCAATGAGATTACAACCTGTATTCACCCACTCAAAAACACAGCCAAAAGTTAGTTGAATTTCCAATGTGTCATCAATATGCTTTCAACCATTTAAAAGCACAACCAAAATCCAATGAAAAAACAATGTCAGATTTTTGGTTTAGTTGTCACCCAAATGTCTATCACTATTCAAAGCACAGCAAAGTCCAGATGGGAATACAATGTCAGATATTTTGTTTATTTATACAACAGGGGCGGCAGGTAGCTTAGTGGTTAAGAGCGTTGTGCCAGTAACCGAAAGGTCGCTGGTTCTAATCCCCGAGCCGACTAGGTGAAAAATCTGTCGTTGTGCCCTTGAGCAAGGCACTTAACCCTAATTGCTCCTGTAAGTCGCTCTGGATAAGAGCGTCTGCTAAATGACTAAAATGTAAATGTGTTATCATTAGCATTAGGAAAAATAAATAAAACATTGGGCCGACCTAACTCAATATCTAGGCGTCGGAAAAGAACGAGTCTACAGCGTCCATAAAGTGACCATTAGACATGCCACCTTTCGGACTGAATACGTTTCTAGGGGCAACAGTTTTGATTAAATATATAATTTTACGCTTTCACATGCTCATTTCTGTCCAATAACAACCAACTATATGCTACATTTTTGTAGCATTTCTGACAATGCTAACATATTTTTTACCGAAGCTCAGAGTCCTAACACTGGGTCGGTTGCTTGGCAACAACACAGCTGCTTGCACCAGGCTGCCAGTCGTAAGAAGTGTATGCAAACAAACCTAGGCTACTGTAGATAGATAGCTATGTGGTGGAATTCAAGCTGAGGTTAATCAATAAATACAAACAGATATTTTGATTAGCTTGGTAGCTAGCTAACGTTACCTAGCTAACTTTAGCTTGCTTGTCCAAAGTCCAGCAGCTAGCCTTTGTATCTAGCTAACACCAGTCAGCTGAAAGCTACTGTTAGCTAGTTAACAAACAGGCAAAGGTAGCTAGGCAATTAATATGGTTTTGTTTTCATTAACTAGGTAGCTAGCTATCTAGCTACCTAATGTAACGTTACGCCAGTCAGATGAGAGCTAACATTGGCTAGGTAGCTAACCAACAAGTGAGGAAAGCTAGGTAGCTATATTTTGCCAAGTAAGGTTTTTCACAGACAGCTGAAGTCATCATGTGTAAACTGCTGACCTAAACACTTGCGTGTAATCAGAGTACAAACAAATATGCACAAATAAGCTAGCGAACATCCTTGGCTGCTATAATAACCAGTTAACATTAGCTAGCTAGGTAACATTAGCCAACGTAAGACTGTAACGTTAGCTAACACGTATGGCCAGTCCATGCACCACAATATATCATACTTTCTAACAATTTGACTATTTCCACATTTTGTTAAGTTACAGCATTATTGTAACAAGGTGAGTTGGACGGAGCCAGGCGCAGGAGGTGTGAATCAAAGAATAGGGTTTATTTGGCCAATACAGCAGTCTGCAGCAATGCGTAAACCAAATACAGTGCGACTTAAATGCGTACTGGGAAACAAAACACACGGGTGAATATCCCGGTGATAAAAGTAACATCATGCTCAACACGAGCTAGCGACACCTTCACATGGAACAATAACACACAAAGGCATGGGAAGCAGAGGGAATAATTATACAGAGACTGATGAGGGGATATGTACCAGGTGTGTGTAAAAAACAAGACAAAACAAATGGAATGATGAAAAGAGGAGCGGCAGTGGCTAGAAGGCAGGTGACGACGAACACCGAAGCCTACCCGAACAAGAATATGAGGCAGCTTCGGAGGGAGTCGTGACAGTACCCACCCACCCTTGACGTGCAGCTCCAGCAGCGCGCCGACACAGGCCCCGGGGACGGCCAGGAGTACACGGAGCAGGGCGATCCGGTGGCGACGGTGGAAGTTCCGCAACAGGGAGGGATCGAGGACATCCTTCACCGGGACCCAGCACCACTCTTCCGAACCGTACCCCTCCCACTCTACGAGGTACTGAAGGCCCCCCGACCGACGCCTAGAATCCAGGATGGAACGGACGGAGTACGCTGGGGCCCCCTCGATGTCCAGAAGGGGTGGAGGGACCTCCCGCACCTCAGATTCCTGGAGCGGACCAGCCACCACCGGCCTGAGGAGAGAGACATGAAACGAGGGGTTAATACAGTAATCAGGAGGGAGCAGCAACCTATACATAACCTTGTTCACACTCCTCAGGACTTTGAACGGCCCCACAAACCGCGGGCCCAGCTTCCAGCAGGGCAGGCGGAGGGGCAGGTCCCGGATCGAGAGCCAGAAAAGCAGTCCACAATGACCAGGATGGTGGTGTTACCCTGAGAGAGGGGAAGATCAGTTAGAAAATCGATTGATAAGTGGGATGTAACTTACCTGCTGGAAGGTGCCTAGGTGCCTTACTCTGGGCGCACACCGAGCAGGAGGAGACATAAACCCTCACGTCCTTAGCCAAGGTAGGCCACCAGTACTTCCCGGTAAGGCAGCGCACTGTACGTCCGATGCCTGGGAGACCAGAGGAGGGGGACTTGTGTGCCCAATAGATAAGACGATCACGGACACTGGACAGCACGTACCGAATACCTGCTGGGCACTGAGTATGTCCACGTCCACCACCCACACCACCAGCGCCACAATGCAGGAGGCCGGGAGTATGGAGGTGTTATCAATGGGCCTCTCCTCTGTGTCGTACAGCTGTGACAGTGCCTCTGCCTTCACGTTCTTAGTGCCTGGTATATAGGACAGCGTGAAATCAAACCGGGTGAAGAATAGGGCCCACCTGGCCTGGCGAGGATTCAGCCTCCTCGCTGCCCGGATGTACTCCAGGTTACGGTGGTCAATCCAGACGAGTAAAGGGTGTTTCGCCCCCTTGAGCCAGTGCATCCACACAGTCAGGGCTCTGACATCAGCCAACAGCTCTGGATCACCGTCGTAGTTCTGCTCCGCCGGGCTGAGCTTCTTGGAGAAGAAGGCACAGGGGCAGAGCTTGGGTGGCATGCCCGAGCGTTGAGATAGGACAGCGCCTATCCCTACCTCGGACATATTCACCTCCACTACGAACGGTAGTGATGGATCGGGATGGGCCAGTACCAGGGCTGAGGTGAACAGAGCCCTCAGGTTCCTGAAAGCCCTGTCAGCATCAGCAGACCAGCGGAGCCGGGACGGCCCACCCTTCAACAGAGAGGTGATGGGAGCTGCGACCTTGCCAAAGTCCCGGATAAAGCTCTGATAGTAATTGGCAAAGCCAATAAAGCGCTGCACCTTCTTGACCGTGGTTGGAGTCGGCCAATCATGCATGGCTGAAATGAGTTCTCCCTCCATCTCCACACTTGTGGTGGTAAAGCGGTATCCGAGGAAGGAGACGGACTGCTGGAAAAACAGACACTTTTCTGCCTTGGCATAAAGGTAATTCTCCAACAGTCGGGCCAGCACTTTGCGAACCAAGGACACATGCTTGGCGCGTGTAGCGGAATACACCAGAATGTAATCGATGTAGACCACCACACCGCGATCAAGCATGTCCCATAAACACCTCGTTCACAAAGGACTGGAAGACTGATGGACATTCATCAAACCGCACGGCATCACCAGGTATTTGTAATGCCCCGTGGTTGTGCTGAATGCTGTCTTCCACTCGTCCCCCTCTCGGATACGCACCAGGTTGTACGCACTCCGGAGATCTAATTTTGTGAAGAAGCGCGCCCCATGCATTGACTCGATCACAGATGGAATAAGGGGTAGAGGATAACTATAACGAATAGTCCCCTTGTTCAGTGCTCGGTAATCAATGCAAGGGCGCTGACCTCCGTCTTTCTTCTTCACAAAAAATAAACTTGAGGAGGCGGGTGAAGTGGAGGGACGTATAAACCCCTGGCCCAGGGACTTGGAGACGTATGTTTCCATCGCGTCCGTTTCAGCCTGCGACAGGGGATATACATGACTCCTGGGAGGCACAGCGTCTACCCGGAGGTTTATCCTGCAATCCCCCGCCAGATGAGGTGGTAATTTGGTCGCCTGCGTTTTGGAAAATGCTTGCTCCAAATCGAGGTATTCGGGGGGGATGCGCACGGTGGAGGTAGTGTCTGGACTTTCCCGGCAGGCTAGCTCCCTTCAGACGATACCAGAGAGCCTGTTCTGATGAAAAACAATTGTAAAGCCTTTAATACAGCATAGCAAGTTTAAAATCAGTCGGATTTGTAAAATTGCTTTATCCGACATTTTGCGGTTGCATGAGGCTTGGTGATCACAGAATCAGTAGGATATTAAACAAACACTCAAATAGGCAACAGAAGCAGGAACAGCATAGGGCTGAGTGACTCACTCATTCCAGGCTTTCGTTCAAAATAAGTTATATTATAATGCAGGGTTAAAGACACATTCTTTCTGATTGTCTTTAGCATGCAGTCTCTCATCTCGCTACAGCTAATTTCATTTGAATTATTATGTGGATTATAATAAATTAATATATTTATAGGGGTTGATGCATTTTTCTTTAGGGCAAATCTGGTCTGTGATATTGAGTTAGAAATGTAAAACTAGAATACTTAAGCATTGCAAGTTTGCCCTTTTTTGGCCATTAGGCTACTCTTTACAATAGGACTCAACTCTGACTGACCTCAGCATCTATCGGTAGTCTAAACTGTGGCACAAATTGGGCGATTTTTCACACCTAGCCGAGCTATTAGACTATCCTTTTGTAAATGAATGGAGGTGTGAATGTTTCAGTTAGTCTCTCTCCTATAACACTAGAGTCCTGCATCAGGCAAAAAAATTAGCTGGCGGGTGGTCCCGGAGATGAGAGAGAACTTGGGTAAATACAATGGCGCAATTACACTTGACATGTGGACTGATTATTTTCAAAAAATAGGATACCTGTGCCTTCCAGCCCATTACATAAACGAAGAGTGGATGTTATCCACCACGCAGTGGGACAGTGCAGCTCAAAACTGCAGATAACATAAGGCCAGCTATTGTGAAAGAATACTTGTGGATCTTGTTGATTTCCTCTATTATTCCTCACCACTATCCATAATCATGGTAGCATAATTCCTGATACAAAGACTGTAACAAATGACAAACTGCTGATAAACACCTGTAAAATACAAAGTCATTAGACAAGTACAAAACAAAATGATTAACATATTTACAAATCCAATTTCATGGATGTCGAATAAGGCAGTCCCCACACCTCTATGATTCAGTGGGGTTTGGTTAAATGCGGAAAACATATTTCGGTTGAATGCATTAAGTTGTGCAACTGACTAGGTATTGCCCCTTTCCTGCCCTTTCTTATTTACAATAAAAGTAATGGCACAATACATTATTTACAACTCATTTCTATTGGGCACAAAATAATCTGAAACACAACCAAAACAAACAGCAAATGCATCCATCAAACTTGATGTAATCAATGCGTGCTAGGAATATGGGACCAAATACTACACTTTTGACTACTTTAATACACATATAAATGGATTATTGTTTCGTCACCATCTTTATTGCAATTAAAAATAAAAATACACACGTAACTTTGAGCTACATATTCATTTGACAGAGGTAATAAACTGCACATAGTTCAGCACAGCAATTGATAAAACAGGACCATGTTTGCAAAACAAGTGTTTCTGAGCTTATGTCAATATTACACAGGTAAGCTAACGGTTAAAGAAATCAGGAATGCAGACAGGCTATATAGAACTCTACATACAGTATGAGTGACTGTGTCCAACACACCACCACCTGGTGTTTGTTGGGCACCTACTGACCCCCAAAAGTATTTTTTTTCTCAATGACATTTTAGGAAAGAATAGGACTAAATATAATCAAACTTTATTTAAAGTGCAATTAAAGTTTGATTTGATAGTCCTCTTCTTTAACGTAGATTTTTTGTTGAGATGGAGATGTGAATCCAACATCCAACGAACTGGAATTAAACCTAGACTACGTCAGTGGCACAGATTGAACTATCCAAGCAGAAGATTCATCTCCTTCAAATGTTGATATTTAGTTGCGTTGACAACCAAACACAATTCAAGATTACTAAATATCATTACATTTGAAATCAACCAGAATTTGACACCCTAGACCTATTGTATTGTCAAAGTTTTGTTGAATTCTGGGTTGAATTGAAACAATAGCTGTTGATGACTTTGCAAATATAGGCCTAAAGAGCATTATTGATGATGAGTGATAAAGTGTGGTCGCATTTCATTTGTTAAACCTACCCTTTGGAATGATTTCTATAGCAAAAGTGACTCTATTTAGTTTTTAAGTGGAGATCTTTCAACAATCATTCTCACGATAGCACATTGGTAATAGTCATGACAAATATCATAGCTAAGCAGGGCTGAGCTCAGGGGTGTCAGTTGGGTATGGCAGGGTATGTCTCAGACCAAAAATGTAAAAGTAGGCTACAAAAAAGTAGACTGAAATAATTCAAATTCTGATTAAAATGCAATATAATATATTATTGATTGGCTGGCTGGCTGCCTTTAGGACCATGCGGAGCATCGTTCAGAAAGAAGCTGCCAGCCTGCGTGCCTTTCTCTCAGCAGAGAGCAGATATACTGCCAGACAGTTTGCCTTGCCAGTCAGCCGTTTAGGCAGTGTGCCGATTGCTTGACGTCAGTGTGACCTTCCTGGTCCCGTCCCTCAAGTCTGTGAGTCAACACACGAAGCACCAATGGATGGATAGTTCATTTATTTCCAAAGCTGCAATGATGGGACACACACAGTATGGATGAATGATCAGAGTGGCGCAGTGGTCTAAGGCACTGCATCGCAGTGCAAACTGTGCCACTAGAGATCCTGGTTCGAATCCAGGCTGTGTCGCAGCCGGCCGCGACCGGGAGACCCATGGGGCGGCGCACAATTGGCCCAGCGTCGTCCAGGGTAGGGGAGGGAATGGCCGGCAGGGATGTAGCTCAGTTGATAGAGCATGGCGTTTGCAACGCCAGGGTTGTGGGTTCGATTCCCACGGGGGGGCAAGTATAAAAAAAAATATATGTATTCACTAACTGTAAGTCACTCTGGATAAGAGCGTCTGCTAAATGACTAAAATGTAAATGTAGTTAACGGGATATAAATAGTCCTCAGACCATAGAGAGAACAGAAAGAAAAAAAAACTCCATGTGTATCTCATAGAGCACCATTGTACATGTCAGTTGTAAAACTCTCCTCTAGGAAGTGCGTGATAAAGGGAAGGTTCCAGGCCCCAAACCTAACGCAGACTAAAAAGATTCCTTGTACACTTTGACGTAGATCTATCCTTTAAGTACTTGGAAAACACTTGCTTTGTGTTAGCTTGGCTTCTGCTTATCCTCTTGACACATTCTCTACTCCTCTACACTGCAAACACACTTCTGACGAAGGAAAGCAGTGCTAACTGATTAATCTGATTAATCTATGACTTGGTCATTGATTTCTCAGATAAGCCTTTTTGGAGGTCTAATAGATCTTCCAACTCTTGATTTGGCTGAAGCAGGCTGAATGCAAACTACAGGCTCTAGTTTGTCAATGGATGCTTCTGAGTGGTCATTATCTTGGGCAGGCTCAGAGATGTGAAAGTTGTTCATGCTGTCCATAGAAGAGGGGGTGACGTCACTACTGGGGTCATCAATATCTTGTTAAATCACTACATCACTGAGGTTGCTGGACAGTTCTTCATCTGGATGAGGAGTATTCTCAACTGCATCAGTAAAGTCATCAGGTAAGTCTTGTTCATCGCTTTCAGCGGTTTGCATGAGCCAGTTCACTGTCCATGTATCACAGTCCTCTTCTTCATCAGGTATCTCAGGTACACTTCCACAGATGCCTTCATTGTCCTCAGAGTTTTCGTCCATTCCCCTGTCCAGTGGAAGGAACGTTAAAGAGAGGAGGAGATTCCTGTGAACAACTTTCTCTTTGGCTGTCTGTAGATCCTTTATCCTGTACACATTGATGTCTGGTTTCACTGATGTCACTTCATATAGGGTTGTGTCCCATCTATCTGCAATCTTCCTTTTCCCTCTTTCACCATGTTGGCTAGTAGCACTCTGTCTCCTACCATCAATGGTGATCCTTTTACCTTGTGGTTTACCTGCTTCATTCAGGTCTTCCTTCAAGTGTGACACAAACTCCAGATGGTTGATTACACTGTTGTATGCAAGGACATTCTGAAACATGATGTCAACGGAAAGTTGTGGGATTCTCCCAAACATGAGATAAAACGGTGCGAAGCCAGTTGTCTCGTGCTCTGTGCAGTTGTAGCAGAAGGTCAACATCTGTAGCATTTGGAGCCACTTGACTTTGGACTTTGGAGGCAGAGCTCTGATCATACCACCAAGAGTTCTATTGAAGCATGCTGTAATTCCATTCCCCATAGGATGGTAGGGAGTAGTGTGTGATTTCTCCACACCAGCTAACTCCAACATTTCTTTTATCAGCCTGCTTTCAAAATTGGCTCCCTGGTCAGAGTGAATACGCCTCGGAAATCCATACATGCAGAAGAAGTCATTCCACAGGCGACAAGCTACTTGCTTTGCAGACTGGTTCTTGCATGGGAATGCATGGGCAATTTTTGTGAAGTGGTCGGTTACAACTAAAACATCTATGGACTTGTTGTCACTCTGTTCTGTAGTCCAAAAGTCGATACAAACCAATTCCTTTGCTTCTGAGGTGTGAATGTTCTCAAGTGGAGCTTGAGCATGGGGCTCGAGTCTTTCCAACAATGCATCAATGGCAGTTCTTCACATGATTCTCAATGTCACGCTCCATCCCAGTCCAAAATAATCGTTGTCTTGCAAGAGATAGTGTTCGAGAGTGCCCTTGGTGACCCGCTGTATCATGAAAGCCATGGAGAACTTGCTGCATCAGGGAATCAGGTACAACATATTGGAATCAGATACAACATATTTTCTTCATGTGATGGTCTCTCTTCTCCTTGTACAGTCGTGGTCAAAAGTTTTGAGAATGACACAAGTATTGGTCTTCACAAAGTTTGCTGCTTCAGTGTTTTTAGATATTTTTGTCAGATGTTACTATGGTATACTGAAGTATAATTACAAGCATTCCATAAGTGTCAAAGGCTTTTATTGACAATTACATTAAGTTTATGCAAAGAGTCAATATTTGCAGTGTTGACCCTTCTTTTTCAAGACCTCTGCAATCCGCCCTGGCATGCTGTCAATTAACTCCTGGGCCACATCCTGACTGATGGCAGCCCGTTCTTGTATAATCAATGCGAGTTTGTCAGAATTTGTTGGTTTTTGTTTGTCCACCCGCCTCTTGAGGATCGACCACAAGTTCTCAATGGGATTAAGGTCTGGGGGGTTTCCTGGCCATGGACCCAAAATGTCAATGTTCTGTTCCCCGAGCCACTTAGTTATCACTTTTGCCTTATGGCAAGGTGCTCCATCATGCTGGAAAAGGCATTATTCATCACCAAACTTTTCTTGGATGGTTGGGAGAAGTTGCTCTCGGAGGTTGTGTTGGTACCATTCTTTATTCAAGGCCGTGTTCTTAGGCAAAATTGTGAGTGAGCCCACTCCCTTGGCTGAGAAGCAACCCCACACATGAATGGTCTCAGGATGCTTTACTGTTGGCATGACACAGGACTGACGGTAGCGCTCACCTTGTCTTCTCCGGACAAGCTTTTTTCCGGATGCCCCAATCAATCGGAAAGGGGATTCATCAGAGAAAATGACTTTACCCCAGTCCTCAGCAGTCCAATCCGTGTACCTTTTGCAGAATATCAGTCTGTCCCTGATGTTTTTCCTGGAGATAAGTGGCTTCCTCGCTGCCCTTCTTGACACCAGGCCATCCTCCAAAAGTCTTCACCTCACTGTGCGTGCAGATGCACTCACACCTGCCTGCTGCCATTCCTGAGCAAGCTCTGCACTGGTGGTGCCCCGATCCCGCAGCTGAATCAACTTTAGGAGACAGTCCTGGCGCTTGCTGGACTTTCTTGGGCGCCCTGACTCCTTCTTCACAACAATTGAACCTCTCTCCTTGAAGTTCTTGATGATCCGATAAATGGTTGATTTAGGTGCAATCTTACTAGCAGCAATATCCTTGCCTGTGAAGCCCTTTTTGTGCAAAGCAATGATGACGACACGTGTTTCCTTGCAGGTAACCATGGTTAACAGAGGAAGAACAATGATTTCAAGCACCACCCTCCTTTTAAAGCTTCCAGTCTGTTATTCTAACTCAATCAGCATGACAGAGTGATCTCCAGCCTTGTCCTCGTCAACACTCTCACCTGTGTTAACGAGAGAATCACTGACATGATGTCAGCTGGTCCTTTTGTGGCAGGGCTGAAATGCAGTGGAAATGTTTTTTGGGGATTAAGTTCATTTTCATGGCAAAGAGGGACTTTTCAATTAATTGTAATTCATCTGATCACTCTTTATAACATTCTGGAGTATATGCAAATTGCCATCATAAAAACCGAGGCAGCAGACTTTGTGAAAATTAATATTTGTGTCATTCTCAAAACTTTTGACCACGACTGTACAGTATACCATCATGAATGGTGAGCTTGTTCAGGTGCTTCAGTAGTTTGATCACGCTGCGGGTTTCAGATGCACGCTCATGCCTGTTGGGTCTTTGACGTCTCTGAATGTAGTATAGGGCTCTACTCACAGTACTGTCTTGCTCCTGTAGGCTTAAGAGCTTACTCTGAGGGAGAGCAGCAGTGTGGTCTTCCTGTTGTAGCTGAAGAATGGCTGCCCCTGTTCCATTACTTGACTCAGGCCACCAGTGCAGTGAGCATCCAAGATAGCTGAGATTTCTTGAGAGATAATGGAACCATGTGTTGAAGGTGAAGTGACTTCTTCAGTGTTCCCTTCAGGTGAGTCTCTGTCTGGTGGGCTCACCACTGCTTGGTAGTTGTTGCTTGCTCTGAACGTGTCCTGTACAATCCTATTGGTCACTCCATTGACTCGATCTAGGAGAGACAGATAGGGCTCTGTCACAAGACGGTGGCTAATACATGACTGGACGAATGGTTATCTGCTCAAAGCGTTGGCTATTACGTTCTTAATTCCAGGAACATATTTCAGGTCAAAGCTGTATGACGCAAGCTTAGACACCCAACGTTGCTCACATGCATCGAGTCTGGGTTTCGTCAGTATGTATGTTAACGGGTTGTTGTCATTCCAGGCTGTGAAATGTCGTCCCTTTAGCCAGTGGCTAAACTTGTCAAAGACTGCCCACTTCAAGGCGAGAAATTCCAATCTGTGAGCTGGGTAGTTCATCTGACAATGGGAGTGTGTTCTACTGGCAAAAGCCACAGCTCTGGCTATCTTTTCACCCTTGGGTATTTGAGAAACCACTGCTCCAATTCCATCAAATGAAGCATCAACAGCAAGAATGAACGGCTCATTGAAGTCTGGGTGAGCTAAGGTAACACTAGTCACCAGGTCATGTTTCAAGGTCTCGAACGCTTCTTGGCACTCTGTAGTCCAGTCAGAAGGTGAGAGCTTGACATATGTTGTTTTCTGTTTAGGTTTTCGTCCTCTTCTCGCTGTGTTATGTTTGGTTGGCTAGGCTGTGAGTTTGAAAAGCGGCTTGACCTTGGCTGAACATGTCTCTATGAAGTGTCCGTAGTAGAGAACCATTCCCAGGAACGAGCGGATCTTCTTTTGACACGGTGTTATTCCATCAGAGTCCATTAGGTCAGCTTTCTGGAAGTTGTTGATGGCCTCAATTTTCTCTGGGTCCAGTTTGCACAACATTTTCACAGATGATGTTACCAAGAAATCTGACAGATCTTCTTAAGAATTGGCACTTCTTGGGAGCCAGCTTCAGGTTGTGTTTTGACAGACGAGAAAACACCATCTGGAAGCGTTCAAGTGCTAGCTGCTCAGTAGGTGCAAAGACCATTATGTCATCATGATAGCGCAGTAGGATTGCGAAGTTATAGACATCATCATGCGCATGAACGTTGCTGGACTGTTCGATAGGCCCTACAATAACCTATTGTAGGGTCCAAACGGTGATGAAAACGCAGTATACTTCTTGTCCTCTTCGTGTAAAGGAACATTATAGAGGCCTGACTTGAGATCCATTGTTGACAAAAATGTATTTCCTCCGAATGCAGCTAGGGCATTGGCCTGGTGGGGCAAGGGATGGGAATGTTTTATTGTTCTGGCATTGAGCCACCGGAAATCAGTGCAAATCCTGAGATCGCCATTTTTCTTCCACAACAGAACAAGCGGAGATGCATATTCACTCATAGACTTGCGAATGATGCCTCTTTCTTTCATCTCATTCAGAGCAGTTCTCAGTTTCTCATAGTAGCTTGGAGGTATTCGTCGGTAAGGCAGACGAAGTGGCTTGTCATCGACAACATGAATTCTGTGGACAAAGTCCTTGGCCTCACCGCAATCCATTTTGTGCCTAGAAAAGGTTGACTCATGAGGTACAGCAGTTTGTCCTTCCATTCCAATGAGACTTCACAGGACTCCAAGTCTATATCCTGCAATCCCAGATTTCTCAGGACACTTGCCATCTCTTCTTTTGTTCTTGATGGGGCGTCAGAGCTCTGTGCACGCTGCACATTAGACTGGATACTGTCCTCTACTGCAATGCAAGGAGACACATCAGCGATTTTTGCATTTCTCTTCAGAATTATTATCTTGTTTATTTTATTTTGTTATTTCTTTTTTTTTTGGGGGTGGATCAGCTTAATATTGCAGTTAGATTGTAACTTCCATCAATGTAATTGTCTGCATCACTTCCAATCCCCCATGTTTTTATATATATATATATACTCCCCTTTATTACTTTTCAACCCCGCCATCCTTTCCCTACTTGGGGTAAATTAGTGAACAACAATGCCCAGGCCTCTACTTCCAGGCTATACTTACTATCTACACCTTATGGACACAGTCAATTTTATAATAATTCTATTTTATTTGTTTTTGCTCATGAACTTCTTCTACTCTCAACCTCTCCAATCATTTTCATGATGTCCATCCGGTTTGCTTCTATATGCCATATCTTTCTAACTGTGCTCTTTCCCAAAAGCTCCCAACATACAACCTATATACTTATTATGGACACAGTATGCTTACATTATTAGTTATCTTGTTATCATTTGTTGTTATTTGTTATTAGTCCCATCCTTCAACTCCATTCAACACCTCCCATCTATCTCTTAACACCATCCATATAGGATTTATATTTGCCATATATATTTCAACCGTACTGTGATGTCTTACAAAAGTTCTGAACCTTTCTATTCTCATTGTTTCTACAGATTGTGAATTGAAAATAAACATTTTTGCTAAAAGTATTATTATGTTATTGATCGATTGACTATAACTTTTCAGAGAAGAAAAAGTATTAGTCCAGTTCAAGGTGAGTAATCGCTGTTCTGTTGTCCAGAAGCTATTTTCGGTCATAAGAGACGGTAGAAGCAACATTATGTACAAAATAAGTTACAAACAATGCGAAAAAACAAACAAAATAGCACGGTTGGTTAAGAGTCCATAAAATGGCAGCCATCACCTCCGGCTAAATTAACAAACTAGGCATGCATAGCTCACCACATGATCCTTAAACCTAGTAGGCTACCTTCTTAGGCTACCTGGCTTGCTCCTAACTGATTTATGTTGTTTAATAGCCTGTTACGGCGCTCCCTCCTTTTTTTCTAATTTAGAATACACCAGGCTGCATGGTAAAATTATTTCTGGAAAATGTATTAGGATAAATTCTAAATAAATTATATTTAGGCCTAATTACCACTAAAATACCATGAAATTGATAGAATGACAAACAAAATAAATATGTAGGCTATAGCAGCCTATAAATAGATAGCCTAAATGTTGGTTTCTTCCCTGTATTCTTTCTCTATGGTGGTGGCACGAATTATGAACTGTAGGCGTGTGTGCAGAGGCCCATCGGGTGGAGGTCCAGGCTCTGTCGTAGCCGGCCGCGACCGGGAGACCCATGGGGCGGCGCACAATTGGCCCAGCATCGTCCAGGGTAGGGGAGGGAATGGCCGGCAGGGATGTAGCTCAGATGGTAGAGCATGGCGTTTGCAACGCCAGGGTTGTGGGTTCGATTCCCACGGGGGAAAATAAATAATGTATGCACTCACTAACTGTAAGTCGCTCTGGATAAGAGCGTCTGCTAAATGACTTAAATGTAAATGTAAATGAGGTGTAACCACTATGTGACCGGGCCAAGTCTGACATACACTACATGGCCAAAACTATATGGACACCCCTTCAAATTACTGGATTTGGCTGACAGGTGTATAAAACCGACCACACAGCCATGCAATCTCCATAGACAAACATTGGCAGTAGAATGGCTGTACTGAATAGCTCAGTGACTTTCAACGTGGTACCGTCATAGAATACCACCTTTCCAGCAAGTCAATTCGTCAAGTTTCTGCCCTGCTAGAGCTGCCCCGGTCAACTATAAGTGCTGTTATTGTGAAGTGGAAACGTCTAGGACCAACAACGGCTCAGCCTTAAAGTGGTAGGCCACACAAGCTCACAGAACGGAACAGCCTACTGCTGAAGCGCGTAGCGGGTAAAAATTGCCTGTCCTCGGTTGCAACACTCACTACTGGAAGCAACGTCAGCACTATAACTGTTTGTCGGGAGCTTCATGAAATGGGTTTCCATGGCCGAGCAGCTGCACACAAGCCTAAGATCACAATGCGCAATGCCAACTGTGGGCTGGAGTGGTGTAAAGCTCACCGCCATTGGAATCTGGAGCAGTGGAAACGCATTCTCTGGAGTGATGAATCACGCTTCACCATCTGACAGTCTGACGAACTAATCTGGGTTTGGCGGATGCCAGAAGAACGCTACCTGGCCCAATGCATAGTGCCAACTGTAAAGGTTGGTGGAGGAGGAATAATGGTCTGGGGCTGTTTTTCATGGATCGGGCTAGGCCCCTTAGTTCCAGTGAAGGGGAATCTTAACGCTACAGCATGCAATGACATTCTAGACGATTCTGTGCTTCCAACTTTGTGGCAACAGTTTGGGGAAGGCCCTTTCCTGTTTCAGCATGACAATGCCTCTGTGCACAAAGCGAGATCCATACAGAAATGCTTTGTTGAGATCGGTCTGGAAGAACTTGACTGGCCTGCACAGAGCCCTGACCTCAACCCCATCGAACACCTTTGGGATTAATTGGAATGCCGACTGCGAGCCAGGCCTAATCACCCAACATCAGTGCCCGATCTCACTAATGCTCTTGTGACTGAATAGAAGCAAGTTCCCGCAGCAATGTACCAACATTTAGTGGAAAGCCTTCCCAGAAGAGTGGAGGCTGTTATAGCAGCAAAGGGGGGACCAACTCCATATTAATGCCCATGATTTTGGAATGAGAGGTTCGACAGGCAAGTGTCCACATACTTTTGGTAATATAGAATAGAGTAGAATAGAATAGAATAAAACGTTATTGTCCATCCAGGATGGAAATGTTTATTTGGCATCACCTTCCATTAAAAGGCTAAAATGTGCCTGTGTTTCGACCAATTACTTTGCTGACTGTGTTTACTATTCTAGTGTACATCAAACGCATATTGCATGATCTGTTTGATGTTGAGTTCTGATATTTGGCAAGCATGGTAAGGATTACAGAAGTGTAGTGGGCAGTAATATTTGATATGTGTATATACAGTATATTATACTGTATATACATCACTTGTGACTCGTAATAAGCAATTAGCTTATTAAAATGTTTATCCGACTCATTAAAAATAATTAAAATATACAAGCAAGCATTAGGCAATGAGTTGACGTTGACTAGCAAGAATTGGTCTGAAAATTGTCTATATCAAAGGCAGATATTTAATTAACATTGTACAATGAATAGATTCACATACTTCACATTCATTAATTGGCAACTGCTAAGAGAACATATTATTTTACTGATTAAAAACATTTGCGTTGAAGAAATCTCTTATTTTCTAAAAGTGTGCTCTGTCTCTTTAAGACATTAATTATGTAGTACCCTAGGCAGAATGTGGCTGTGGAATCTGACTTTGTGGCTATGGAATCTAGTGGAAACCAGACAGGAGGCAAAGGAAGGCGAAGTTTTTGGTGACAGTCAGCAATGAAATCAGCATATATTGCGTTACGGTTTGCTGAGACTTCAGGTATACCGTAACGCAATATATGCTGATTTCATTGCTGACTGTCACCAAAAACTTCGCCTTCCTTTGCCTCCTTTAACGCAATATCACAAACAAGTACTAGGGTAGTGAAATGAGCTATAAGCTAGAAAGGAAAGTTAGCCTACAATTAACACTGGTATCGTCTTGCATTGTAAAAGTGTTCTAGCCTGTATGTGTCAGCTTCCTGCCTCCTGTTTGTCTCCGGGCCTCTAGAGGTCATCTGTGTTCCCCTCTGCCTTAGTTCTTCCTCTTGTGTCCTTATTAGCTTTATCCAGGTCACCTGTGCCTTGTTTCCCCTAGAGTATTTTAGCTGTGTTTTTTCCCCTTGTTCCTCACTTGGTTTTTGAGTCCTGGCTATGTGTCTCCTGCTGTGTCCCACAGAGTATTTCCGAGTAAGCTTTTCTAAGTTATCTTTATTTTGTTTTTCTCCCCTCGTGGAGTTATTTTGTTTTGTCCTCCTGTTTTGTTTACTGTACCTCTGTTCGTATACCTCTTGCTGAGAAGAACTTTTGTTGGATTATTTTTGAAGTGCAAAGAAATACCTTTTTTTATATTAAACCTACTTTGCCTGGAGTATTGCCTTGGGTGTTTCGTTTGGGTCCTACTATACCTCCTCTGTGGCTAAGGGGTAGAACACCCAACTCTCCACATCTGAGACCTGAGTTCAAGCCTAGCTTGTGACAGAAAAACCAAGTCAATCATGGACCCAGAAACACTCAGTTCCAAGGACCTGTTGGCGGTGATCGCTCGACATGAGGCATCTTTCCAGCGCCATGAAGCCGTTCTCAGCCGACAGGAAGAGCTGATGGCTAGTCATTCTCAACTCCTGGCCGATATGATGAGTTCCCTCCGCCAGCTCTTTGAACGCCTCCCTGGTCCTTCCCCTTACTCCAGGTCACCCCCCAGTGACGACAGGCCTTCTCCATCGGCGGAGCCCCGACTACCACCTCCCAAGCCCTTTTCTGGGGATCCAAGCTCTTGCCAGGGTTTCCTCACCCAATGCTCCCTCACCTTCGAGCTCCAACCCTCAAGTTTTCCCACCGAACGTTCCAAGATTGCCTACATCATTACCCTTCTTTCAGACAAGGCGCTCTCCTGGGCCTCTGCGGTGTGGCAGTCCCAGGAGGCCTGTTGTGACTCCTACGCTGCATTTGTAGAAGAGTTCAAGCGGGTGTTCGATCATCCTGTCAGTGGGCGGGAAGCTTCCAAGCGCCTACTGTCTCTCCGTCAGGGTCCCCAGAGCACGGCAGATTTTGCCATTGAATTCCGGACCATAGCAGCAAGGAGCGGATGGAATGATGAAGCGCTGAGGGTCTGTTTTCAGGGAGGGTTATCTGAGCCCCTTCAAGATGAGTTAGCCACCCGAGAACCAGCTGGGGATCTCGAGTCCCTCATAGCCTTGGCCATCCGCCTGGACAATCGTCTAAGAGAGCGGAGAACGGCTCGCCGCCAGGGGTCTCAGTCCCAAGTTCCTCTGAGCAGCTCTGTTTCTCCTGTTTGGGCTCCGTCATTCAGAGCTTCCCCGGCTCCTGAACTGCTCCAGGATTCCCCGGAGAACATGCAGTTAGGCCGTTCCAGGCTTTCTCCCAACGAAAGGGAACGTCGCATGAGGGAGCGTCGGTGCCTCTACTGCGGGGTTGCCGGCCACTTCCGCTCCACTTGCCCCGAGCTTTCGGGAAACGCCTGTCCCCGCCTAGCTACAGGAGGGCTGTGATGGGGAAAATTAGAGCTCCTCCTACTAACGCTGTCTTAGCTATCCCAGCCACTCTGTCCTGGAAGGGCCACCAGCATCGGGTCCAGGCTATGATTGATTCCGGTGCCGCAGGTGATTTCCTGGATTTAACCTTGGCTAAGGAACTTAAGATCCCTACCCAACTACTTCCTCAACCCCAGGCAGTTACAGCCTTAGATGGCAGACCTCTGGAACCAGGAAAGGTTACAGAGGCGACTCAGTCCCTGCGACTTACCATCTTTCAACACCAGCAGGAGGAGACCTTCTATCTCATTGACTCCCCCGAGTATCCTATTATCCTGGGTCACCCTTGGCTATGCAGACATAATCCCCAGATCGACTGGCCTACTGGCACCATTCTAAGCTGGGGTCCCACTTGCCAACTCACCTGCATGCTTCAGAGTCCCTCAGCCCCTAGTACCCAGTTTCGAGAGTCTGTTGACGTCTCCTGAGTCCCCAGTGTTTACCATCGGTTCAAGGCAGTGTTCAGCAAGTCCCGGGCTACTTCCTTACCGCCTCACCGCACGTATGACTGTGCCATTGATCTACTCCCTGGTTGCTGCCCTCCTAGAGGTCGGATCTTTTCCTTATCCTCCCCGAGCACTCAGCTATGGACACCTACATTAAGGAGTCCTTGGCAGCCGGCCTCATCTGTGCCTCTACTTCCCGCTGGGGCGGGCTTCTTTTTGTTGAAAAGAAAGACGGGGTCTTAGGCCTTGTATTGATTACCGGGGACTCAACAAGATCACGGTTCGGAATCGATACCCCCCTTCCTCTCATGGCCACTGCTTTTGAGCGGCTTCAAGGGGCTTCCATTTTTACTAAACTGGATCTCCGCAATGCTTACCATCTCGTGCGGATCCGGCCAGGAGACGAATGGAAGACGGCCTTCAACACGCCCACGGGGCACTATGAATATCGGGTGATGCCGTTCGGGCTCACCAATGCCCCCGCAGTATTCCAAGCCCTGATTAATGATGTTCTCCGGGATATGCTTAATCTGTTCGTCTTCGTGTACCTGGACGATATCCTCATCTTCTCGAGGTCACTGAAGGAGCATGAGGGGCATGTTAGCAGGGTTCTCCAGAGGCTCCTTGACAATCACCTCTACGTTAAACCTGAGAAGTGTGAGTTTCATGTTTCCCAGACTCGGTTTCTCGGGTTTATTGTCACTCCCGGCCACCTAGAGATGGATCCCAAGAAGGTCAAAGCGGTCCACAGCTGGCCCACACCTGCCACGGTCAAGGAGGTTCAACGGTTCATTGGCTTTTCTAACTTCTATCGGAAGTTCATTAAGAATTTCAGCTCTGTGGTAGCCCCCTTGACGACGCTTACCAAGGGAGGAGGGACCAAGATTCACTGGGGTCCGGAAGCAGCAGGGGCCTTCGAGGATCTCAAGCGCCGCTTCACTTCTGCTCCGATTCTGGTGATCCCTGACCCAGAAAGACCTTTCGTGGTGGAGGTGGACGCCTCAGAGGTGGGGGGTGGGAGCCGTCCTGTCACAGAGGGGTGAGGATGGGAGATTACACCCTTGTGCCTTCATGTCTCGCCGCCTGTCTGAGGCCGAGCGCAACTACCACGTGGGGGATCGAGAGTTGCTTGCGGTAAAACTGGCCTTGGAAGAGTGGCGCCATTGGCTTGAGGGGGCTCAGCATCCTTTCCAGGTTCTCACAGACCACAAGAACCTGGAATATCTCCAACAGGCAAAGCGGATGAACCCTCGGCAAGCACGATGGTCCCTTTTTTTAATCGATTCCAGTTTCTCCTGTCTTACAGACCTGGCACCAAGAACGTCAAGCCGGATGCCCTGTCTCGAGCCTATTCTCCCGAGACACAAGAGAAGCCCTTGGCATCGATTATTCCGAGGTCTAGGATCGTCGCACCTCTTCAGTGGGAACTAGAAAGAGGGGTACGAGAGGCCCTTGTCCATGAGCCCGATCCAGGCGGTGGTCCTGCCGGACGCCTGTACGTTCCTCTCTCTGTTCGGGCCCGCGTCTTGCAGTGGGGTCATGAGTCGCCCTTGACATGCCATCCGGGTAGTGCTCGCACACTGGAATTCCTCCAGCGGCGGTTTTGGTGGCCGTCCATCAAGAAGGACGTGCAGGTCTATGTTGGGGCCTGCCCTGTGTGCAACCAGGGAAAGTCGACACGTCAGCGACCCCAGGGACTGCTCCATCCCTTACCTGTTCCTCGCAGGCCATGGTCACACCTTTCTCTGGATTTTGTTACGGGACTTCCTCCATCCCAGGGCAACACAGTCATCCTAGTGGTTGTTGACCGGTTCTCTAAGGCTGCCCGGTTTATTCCCCTGCCCAAGCTGCCCTCGGCCAAGGAGACTGCTGAGCTCCTCATGAACCATGTCTTCCGGATATTTGGTATTCCCCTGGACGTTGTCTCCGACCGAGGTCCCCAATTCTCGTCCCGGTTTTGGGGGGCCTTCTGCAGGCTTATTGGGGCCACAGCCAGCCTATCGTCTGGGTTCCATCCAGAGTCTAATGGCCAAACGGAACGGATTAATCAGGATCTGGAGACCACCCTGCGGTGTATGGCGGCCAGTAATCCCACGTCTTGGGCCACCTATATCATTTGGGCTGAATATGCCCACAACACCCTCCAGTCCTCAGCCACCGGATTGTCCCCCTTCGAATGCCAGTTCGGATAAACCCCTCCATTATTTCCAGAGGAAGAGGCGCAAGTTGGTGTTCCCTCGGCTCAGCGCTTTGTCCAACGCTGTAGGTGGACCTGGAAGAAGGCCAGGCGTACCCTCCTTCGGACCTCCCAGAGATACCAAAGTCAGGCTAATCGCCGCCGCCGGACGGCCCCTAGTTTCCGAGCTGGTCAGAGATTTTGGTTGGCCACCAAGAACCTGCCCCTCCGGGTCGAATCCAAGAAGCTTTCCCAGAAGTACATCGGCCCTTTCCGCATAGCAAGAAAAGTTAACCCTGTTTCTTATCGTTTGGTTCTCCCTCGCTCCCTTAGAATTAACCCCACTTTCCATGTTTCACTACTAAAACCTGTCTTGTCTTCTCCCTTTGCCCCCCCACGCAGGCCCCCGCCACCTCCCAGGATCATTGACGGCCAGCCAGCCTACACAGTGCGCCGGATACTGGACTCCCGGAGGGTCCAGAACTCTCTGCGCTATCTGGTGGACTGGGAGGGCTACGGGCCAGAGGAGCGCTCCTGGGTTCCAGCCAAGGACATCCTGGACCCAGGTTTGATCCGAGAGTTTCGCACCCTGAGGCCAGGGTGTTCTGGAAGGAACGTCAGGAGTCGTTCCTAGAGGAGGGGGTCCTGTCAGCTTCCTGCCTCCTGTTTGTCTCCGGGCCTCTAGAGGTCATCTGTGTTCCCCCTCTGCCTTAGTTCTTCCTCTTGTGTCCTTATTAGCTTTATCCAGGTCACCTGTGCCTTGTTTCCCCTAGAGTATTTTAGCTGTGTTTTTTCCCCTTGTTCCTCACTTGGTTTTTGAGTCCTGGCTATGTGTCTCCTGCTGTGTCCCACAGAGTCTTTCCGAGTAAGCTTTTCTAAGTTATCTTTATTTTGTTTTTCTCCCCTCGTGGAGTTATTTTGTTTTGTTCTCCTGTTTTGTTTACTGTACCTCTGTTCGTATACCTCTTGCTGAGAAGAACTTTTGTTGGATTATTTTTGAAGTGCAAAGAAATACCTTTTTTTATATTTAACCTACTTTGCCTGGAGTATTGCCTTGGGTGTTTCGTTTGGGTCCTACTATACCTCCTCTGTGGCTAAGGGGTAGAACACCCAACTCTCCACATCTGAGACCTGAGTTCAAGCCTAGCTTGTGACAGTATGGACATTGTTTTTGCAAACAGTAATGAACAGTTTCAACATTTCTACATGCCGTGTTGCATTATTCAAGTGTGTTAACTTCTGTGCATCATGAGTGGGGACTGGGAAGCTAATGCAGGCCAGACAGCTCTAGAAATGAATGAGTAGGTGGAGCAGGACCTTTGCTCTTCGCGCTATAAAGGGGCTGGACTGATACATACTTGATCCTCTCAATCACGTGAGACACATTTCACAGAAGTACCGAACATAACAAAAATTCCTTTTATTTTCTCTCAAAAGATTACTGAAGTTTCGGTATACCTTGCAACACTACATCCAAGCTCAGACTGCCATGACTATGACAGAGACAGAAAGGGTGGAAAATGACTTGAATATGACTCCTGAGGTGATGTTTCCTCATAAAATAAGAAACATAACATGGAAGATTAAGCCGACAGACATGGCAGCTCTGCTTCTAGCTCCTAAGCAACTTTGCAGTATTTTGTTATTTGTTACATTATTAGCCCAGAAAGTTTTTTGTGTTATTACATACAGCCGGAAATAACTTTTGCATATCAGAGCGGCGGTAACTCACCAGCATAACAAACAGGAATATGATTTTCCCGAATCGGATCCTTTATTCGTACCCCCCAGGTCAATTGAACTTATCCCAGAGGCTGCTCCGAGACACCGCTGGCAGAGAAGAGGTATTCGGAGCGGACTTCTAGTCCGACTCAGGAGGCATGCACACCATCCACCGCTTCCGAGTATAATACTCGCCAAGGTTCAGTCTCTGGACATAAAAGTAGACAAGCCCAGGGCGAGGAACTCCTTCCAGAGAGAAATCAGGGACTGTAACATACTCTGTTTCACGGAATCATGTCTCTCTTGGGATACTGTCCCCGTCCAGACAGCCAGCTGGGTTCTCAGTACATCGTGCAGACAGGAATAAAGAACTCTCCGGGAAGAAGAAAGGCGGTGGTGTATTGTTCATGATTAACTACTCATGGTGTGATTGTGATAACGTACAGAAACTCAAGTCCTTTTGTTCACCCGACCTAGAAAACCTCACAATTAAATGCAGACCATAGTACCTCCCAAGGGAATTATGGTCGGTTGTAGTCACAGCCGTGTATATTCCCCCTCAAGTCGATACCATGACGGCCCTCAAGAAACTACACTGGACTTTGTGCAAACTGGAAACCACATATCCTGAGGCCGCATTTACTGTAGCTGGGGATTTTAACAAAGCAAATTTGAGGAAAACGCTACCGAAGTAGTACTCGCGCTGAAAAATGCTTGACCACTGTTACTCCCCCTTCCGGGATGCCTACAAGGCCCTCCCCCGCCCTCCCTTCGGTAAATCAGATCACAACTTTATTTTTCTCCTCCCTTCCTATAGGCAGAAACTCAAACAGGAAGTACCCGTGCTAAGGTCTATTCAACGCTGGTCTGACCAATCGGAATCCATGCTTCAAGATTGTTTTGATCACGTGGACTGGGATATGTTCCGGGTAGCCTCTGAGAATTACATTGACGTATACATGGACACTGTGACTGAGTTAATCAGGAAGTGTATAGGGGATGTTGTTCAAACCAGCCACGTCGCGGACACCAACGTCTTGCTCCCAGACAAGCTAAACACCTTCTTCACCCGCTTTGAGGATAACACAGTGCCACCGACGTGGCCCGCTCCCAAAGACTGTTGGCTCTCGTTCTTCGTGGCCGACATGAGTAAGACATTTAAGCGTGTTAACCCTCGCAAGGCTGTCAGCCCAGACGGCATCCCTAGCCACATCCTCAGAGCATGCGCAGACCAGCTGGCTGGAGTGTTTACGGACATCTCTATCTCTATCCCAGTCTGCTGTCCCCACTGCTGTACCCACCGCCCCAATAGTTCCACAGACGATGCAATCGCCATCGCACTGCACACTGCCAAATCCCATCTGGACAAAAGGAATACCTATGTAAGAATGCTGTTAATTGACTATAGCTCAGCCTTCAACACCATAGTACCCTCCAAGCTCATCATTAAGCTCGGGGCCCTGAGTCTGAACCCCGCCTTGTGCAATTGGGTCCTGGACTTCCTGACGGGCCGCCCCCAGGTGGTGAAGGTAGGAAACAACACATCCACTTCGCTGATCCTCAACACATGGGCCCCACAAGGGTGCGTGCTCAGCCCCCTCCTGTACTCTCTGTTCACCCATGACTGCGTGGCCACACACGCCTCCAACTCAATTATCAAGTTTGCAGACAACACAACAGTAGTAGGCCTGATTACCAACAATGACGAGACAGCCTACAGGGAGGAGGTGAGGGCCCTGGCAGGAAAATAACCTCTCCCTCAATGTCAACAAAACTAAGGAGCTGATCGTAGACTTCAGGAAACAGCAGAGGGAGCACGCCCCTATCCACATAGACGTGAACGCAGTGGAGAAGTTGAAAAGCTTCGTACACATCCCTGACAATCTGAAATGGTCCACCCACACAGACAGTGTGGTGAAGAAGGCATAACAGCACCTCTTCAACCTCAGGAGTCTGAAGAAATTTGGCTTGGCCTCTAAGACCCTCAGAAACTTTTACAGATGCACAATTGAGAGCATCCTGTCGGGCTGTATCACCGCCTGGTACGGCAACTGCACCGCCCGCAACCGCAGGGCTTTCCAGAGGGTGGTGCGGTCTGCTCAACGTATCACCAGGGGCACACTGCCTACCCTCCAGGACACCTACAGCACCCGATGTCACAGGAAGGCCAAAAAGATCATAAAGGGCATCAACCACCCGAGCCACGGCCTGTTCACCCCGCTACCATCCAGAAGGCGAGGTCAGTACAGGTGCATCAAAGTTGTGACCGAGAGACTGAAAACCAGCTTCTATCTCAAGGCCATCAGACTGTTAAATAGCCATCACTAGCCGGCTACCACCTGGTTACTCAACCCTGCACCTTAGAGGCTGCTGCCCCATGTACATAGACATGGAATCACTGGTCACTTTAATAATGGAACACTAGTCACTTTAATAATGTTTAGATACTGCTTTACTCATTTCATATGTACATACTATATTCTACTGTATTTTAGTCAATGCCACTCCGACATTGCTCGTCCTAGTATTTATATATTTCTTAATTCCATTCTTTTACTTTTAGATTTGTGTGTATTGTTGTGAATTGTTAGATTCTACTGCACTGTTGGAGCTAGGAACACAAGCATTTCACTACACCCGCAATAACATCTGCGAAATATGTGTATGTGACCGATACAATTGATTTGATTTGATTTGAATAAAAGCTAATACTGAAAATACTGAAAACTTGTAAAAAACAGAAAAACCTGTGAATACATCCTTAGATATTTCGGAAGAATCTGTGAATCTTACAGCTTGAATTTTTGTTTGTTTTTGTTGTTCTCCAAATAGCATTTTATAGTTTTTAAATTGTGTAGAAATTCAGTAAATGAGCTTCATCTTCCCCAAAATGTTTATTTTTATTTTTAATCCAATTCATTTTCCACGTTGAAACAATGTTGATTAACCAGTTTGTGCCCAGTGGGAGGTGTTTACCTGGAGGTTCTGGAAAAAAAGTTATGTATTTCAGGTGTGGAAGACAGACTAATATGCACAACTATTGGGATCACGCTTGCAGTAAACCACAGCTCATTCATTCAAGGATTGTGCTCCCTCTAGAGGTCTCATCCTGAATCCACCTCAGAAAAGGCTTGGAAAAGAAGGGACAGTATAGTATGAGTTGGTTGTCAGTATAGAAATGTGGCCTTTGTCCTAACCCAGTGTTTCTCAACATTGTTCCTGGAGAGCCACTGTGTAAGCTAGATTTCCCTCCAGCTGTGCATCCCTTGGACACTAATTACTGTAGTATATCTGCTTCATTAAAGGTTGGCTGATTTGGCCTTGTTTTTCGGCTTGGTCATTAAGAAATGCAGCGGTCATGACTGAAGCAAAACGAGAGTTGTCTTGGGGGGCTTTAATGTTGGTGTCTCTTGTGTGTGTGTTCGCACATGGCAAGCGTTTGTACATTCATTCTGCCAAAACAGTACACAGTTACAGTCACTCAAGTTTAAAGTTTCACAATTTAATCATCACGTGCACAGGATACAACAGGTGTAAAACAATACAGAGAAATTCTTACTTGAGCTCTTTCCCAACAATGCAGTTATCATAATAATAATAATAATAATAATAATAATATAGATAATAATATGAAGTATAATTTAAAAAACACAAGAAGTACTATATATAGGGATGTAGCTCATTTGATAGAGCATGGCGTTTGCAACGCCAGGGTTGTGGGTTCGATTCCCACAGGGGGTATGAAAAAATAAATAATGTATGCACTCACTAACTGTAAGTCGCTCTGGATAAGAGCGTCTGCTAAATGACTAAAATGTAAATGTAATATAAGTTGAAGAAACCCGAGAATGCAAGTATATACAGGTCAGTGCCAGTACCTTATTCAATGTGCAGGGGTATTGGAGTGGTTGAGGTAGGTTTAAACATAAAAAGTGACAAGTAGCAGGAATATATAAATACTTATGATAATATACTAATGGTAATATACACTGAGTATACAAAAAATTAAGAAAACCTGCTCTATCCCTGACATAGACTATCCAGGTGAAAGCTATGATCCCTTATTGATGTCACTTGTTAAAAACACTCAATATTAGGAAGGTGTTCCTAATGTTTGGTATACTCAGTGTATTCATGCAAACAGGAGTAATAGTGACCAGTAGCAGGGTAAATAGATAGATACTAATGGTAATGGCAATCAATAATCAATGAACAGCAGCGTAATGGAAGTAATAAATCTAATCAATATATTTTAGCAGCAGCGTAGATGTGAGGGGGTGTGTGGGTTTATGTGTTTGGCGTCAGTAATGAGTGTGTGAGTGAGGATGTATGTGAGTGTGTGTGTGAGTGTGTGAGTACGAGTGTCAGTGAAGGTTTGTGTGTCTGAGTGGGTGAGACCTGTGGATGGGCATAGAGTCAGTGTGAATAGTCTGTGGGAGAGGAAGAGCAGCAGTTGTTAGGCATTTAACAGTCTTATGGCCAGGGATAGAAGCTGTTTAGGAGTCTGTTGGTCTGAGCCTTGATGCACCGGTACCGCCTGCTGGACGGGAGCATGGAGAACAGTCCATGTCTCAGGTGGCTGGAGTCTTTGGCAATTTTTCGGGCCTTTCTCAGACACCGTCTGGCATGTATGTCCTGGATGGCTGGGAGCTTGCCCCCAGTAATGTGCTAGGCCGTCCGCACCACCCTCTGTAGGGCCTTCCGGTTGAGGGTGGTGCAGTTGCCATACCAGACGATGATAGAACCAGTCAGGATGCTCTCGATGGTGCAGCTGTAAAAGTTCCTGAGGATCTGAGGGGCCATGGCAAATTTTTTCAGCCTCCTGAGGGAGAAGAGGTGCTGCTGTGTGAGAGGACCAAGTGATGTAGACGCCGAGGAACTTGAAGCTCTTGACCCTCTCCACTGTGGCCCCATTGATGTGGTAATAGGATTCCACCTTGTTCCTATATTGTCCTTTTCCCTGTTTGATGGCTCGGCGGAGGTCGTAGCAGGACTTCTTGTACTCATTCTTGTCTTCAGCCGTAGTCTCTAGGTTGGCTGCGATAGCCATATGTGCGGTAGCTCTGTCCTTTAGTTTAGCGCGTACCTCTGTGTTAATCCAGGGTTTTTGATTGGGGAAGGAGCGAACCTTCACAGTGGGGACAATGTTTGCGATGCATTTCCTGATGAAGCCAGTGACGAAGGTGGTTAGCTCGTTGACGCAATCGGCGAAGTCCCGGAAACAAATTCCAGTCAGTGCTAGCAAAGCAGTATTGCAGCATAGCCTCCGCTTCGGGGGACCATTTCTCTGCGGAGTGAGTCATGGGTACTTCCTGTTTGAGCTTCTGTTTGTAAACAGGACGCAGGAGTATAGAGTCATGATCTGATTTGCCGAAGGCAGGACGAGGGAGGGCCATGTATGCTTGCTTGTGGGTTGAGACAGTGGTCTAGGACCTTGTCGCCCCTAGTGGCGAAGGAGACGTGTTGATAGAAGTTAGGCATCACCTGTCTTAGTGACGTGGAATTAAAATCACTTACCCTTCTAGATAACTTGAAACAGTCTAACTAGGTACTGTGTCTTGAAGTCGCCTAGGCTAGCTATTACTAGCCAACTTCTTTCGCCAATAAGCTTCAGCTGGCTGGTGTGCGACCGTGACAAAGTTTGACATTGGATAGCCCATCTCTGGGGCTAGTTAGGAACCGTCAATAAATGACACAATGTAAATGGGACAATATTTTCATGTTGCATATCTTTTAGTTGTCTAATTACATTCTTTTAATATTTGCATATTTCTACAATTTATAGTTGGTTTGAGGTTTTTAAGTCCCCCAGTGGTGGTTGTCCCACTGGCTATCTATCCTAAGTTGAATGCACCAATTTGTAAGTCGCTCTGGATAAGAGCGTCTGCTAAATGACTTAAATGTAAATGTAAATGTACATTTGGAGCTATTGACATTTAAAATAATCGTCCCATGTACAATGTGTAATTTACTGTCCCTAACTAGCCCCATAGGGATTTCAAATGTCAAACAGAATTATGATTTGATGGCATGCATCTGTGCTCCGAATTGATGATTACTTGGGTGCTGCCAGCTGTGGGCATGTGGGCAGGATTGAAATAAACCCAATCCAAGGAAAACTGTCCATTCAATTTTTTCTAATCATCTCGCAAATCTCCATTTTGGACGAGACTGACTTTATGACCAGAATTATCATTTTTACACTTTGTAGTCAATTTTGACACTAGAATATGTTTCTGACTCAAATCGATGCCACATAGGCCCTTTTCAAAACGATAAGTTGCTTTTTAGGGGTAGTCACTCTAGGGACATCCACAACATGAAGTGTGAACTCAGTGTCCATTTGTAGTGCCAGGGATATGAGAATGAGAAAGCATACAATCTAAAAAAGCCTACTCACCCCACCCAATCAATAACACTTTATTTTTAGCTCTTATCTGAGTAGCTATTTGTTAAGACCCATTGACCTATCAAATGTGAGCTTCCAGCATTCCATGCAGTATGTTGTGCATTCTCTTAATATAGTTACACAAAATTTCCAACTCCAATTTATCAGTGACTTTGGACAAAAAGCAGCATCCATATGGCTTACATTTGCATAGTGTCCAAATCTCCTGTTTCCTTACACTGTATCCATTTAACATGACATTGGAATGTTGGAATGTTATGGGAGCAGCTAGGCATCGACTGAGCTATGGACGTGTTTAAACAGCAGCCTAAAGGGGCAACAGATATGATACAAAAAGGCACCTGAGTAAAGAGATACCAACACCAACTCCCCTCAAATTACCACTCATCCCTCTTCGAGAAAACCCACAATAAATAATGTGAACAATGAATGATCTGAGGGAGGGAGGATTTTGCCATTTGCCTGGTATAGGGTAGGGGAGAGTGGGGTAAATCAAGCCAAAGAGGTAGTTGAGCCAGCCCTTGTTTCTAGGAAACCATACACACAATTAATAATATTACCAAATATTTAGGAAGAGGTCATCATTTCATGGAGTCTGTAAAGGAAACCACATGGAAAAAGTGGTAAGCATTTAGGTCCAAAAAAGTGAAATGAATGTATTATGTTATAGGTTTCACGATGCTTGTACAGTATCTGAACCAAAGTAGATAGTTTAAAGATTGTTTTAGACATCAATTGGGGTCTCTATAAGCTACAATATGAGGTCCTAAACCTAGCAGGAAAGTGCATCCTTGTAGCTGTGTGGGCTAATATAGTCCAAATGTTTGCCTTTGTTGAAGTTGAGCCAACTATGGGTTATGGAACTCATACAAATGATCATTACATTTAGTCAGTTTTATGCCTTTTTATATGTGTCATGCACATGAACTCAAGTGCATTTGTATTCTTACAATGTAGACATCATCATGCCTCATGTTTACAAATGTAAAACAAGCAGGTGTCTAGCCACCCTTGAGGTTCTTGAGAGACCAGCCAAGGAAGTGAGAGAAGAAGTCCAGTCGAGCAGCAGCAAGGGATAAAAACATTTACTGAATCACACAGAAGAGGTACATTGACAAAAAAGAAAATGAACATGTACCTGTGTGAAAGAGGCTATGATAGAGTGGGCCAGGCACCAAAAGGGGTCTAAAGGGGCTTAGCCCCCTCAGTTCAAACTTTAGCCACCTCAGTTTTAGTTTTATGCCCCTATATAAAAATAGCAAAACAGTTCAAATGATTGAGTGACAGGTTGACGTCCAAAAAAATTGGTATCTCTGCTGAACTGTGTCACTGTGTGTAGGCAGCCTGGTCTGATAGACTAAATTAACATAGTCAATTTAAGTCCGGGACACTCAAATTAGTATATGTTACATTTGGTATGGTTACATAAGACAGAAGGTTACTTAAAGGTCCTGGTTGCTAAAATTTGAATAGTTTGCCTAATTTCAGTTTATGTGACAAAACAAGCAGTCATTGTGTAGACAATCACTGTACCATCTAAACTGTTGTGAAATGTATTGTCCATAACCAAAAATATTGTATTTTTGCTGTTTGAAGCTGGTGTACTAACCGAAAGTAAAAGATGCAGAAACTAGACTGAGGAAGGGGAAGAATAGAAATAGTGCACATAGAACAGATCTACCGCTTCTTAGACTTCGATGAGAATGACAGATTTATAACTCAACATTTCTATGTGAATCTGGTCGGATCGTCCAAAAAGTTACATACTGCAGCATTAAGGCAAATACATATTGTACGTTTTGCAAATTCGTAAGTTATCATACTAAAATGGATGATGGACATTCTCATACAGAATCATACGAAATGCTCTAAGACCAGGTTGCAGCTAGGGGGCTTTGGAAAGCCACTGGGCGGTTAGGTATGACTCCTTTGGGTTTCCATAAAAAGCGGGAAAAAACGCTTCTCATCTCTGTGGTAGTCAAAGTGAATAATGTGATACGCCTCCGCCTGTAATATTTGATTTAGATTTAAAAGGGTCAAGTTTACAGTTGAAGCTGCTTCACTCGTAGCTATAGCTGTAAAAAGCGTTAGTGTTATTAGCCTTAGCCTATTTAGCTAGCTCGAACCAGCTAATCTGCCATGATCGATATCAGAAATGGGCTTCGCCAAAGTACCCAAACAAAGGAGAAGGAGAGCGATGAGCAGCAGCATCAAACCACTTAGGCCACCGCCAAGCCCAACAGCGATGATGCTCCCGAGCTCCAGCCAGCTCCATGTGCAGAGCCTACCCACCCTTCCACAAGTGCCACCATAATGGCTCCACAGCCGCCTCCTAATCCAACTGTTCCTGATGATCTTGGATCACAGGAGCCAGCTCAGGTTAGCCTAGAATCCTACCCTAGCCGCAGGTTTTCTGTCCAAAAACGTTCATTTAATAGCAACTGGTCCATATGAAGAGAGTGGCTGGATACTTGGTTACTGCATATGCTGCATTTTGTTTCCCATGTTGAAAGTTCTGTGTTGGGTCCAATGACACCCGTCGCTATGGGCGGGCGATAGGGGGCCGGGCCCGCCCCCAAAAATGCTTGTACCCCCCCACTTGAGGCACAGATCTCTTAAAAAAAATACTTTAATTTTATATTATAATAGTTGCTAATTTTGTGTTGCATTAATGTTGCATTCTTTATCATTAAAACATTAAAAATATAAAGAAACAATGGTTTGATTTTGTTTGATTGATGGGAATCTACACTGCAACAGCCTATCCGGCCTTAATAAAAAGAAAGTTAGGCTACGTACGTGACGTAGCCTACGTCAGTGTAGCTTCTCAACAGTTACCGCGCATTTTTGAAAGCTGGATGAGTTTTCGCCGGCTTACTCGCTTCAGTTCGTCATGGATATCCGTAAGTGGTTGAAAAGCCCGCCAACAGTCTCCTCTGCCAAATTGGATACGACACCGATGCCTCCTGATGTTGTAGTTGGAGAAGGAGACCCTGGACGACAGTCTGAGCCTGATGCTAGTAGCTCCGTGGAGTCTGACCCTGGGCCTGGCAGGACCTGCAGGTCAAGTGCAACCGCGACTGGGGCAGCATTTGGGCCACAACTGCCTGTTGAATCAATGGGTGTGAGTGACCTCAGCATGGACAAACCCAAACAGGTTGTGTTGAGGAAATATCCAGTCAAAATGTTTGGTTAAAAAAAACGATCATTTTCCTCTAGCTGGTATTTGAACAGGGACTGGCTTGAGTACTCGGTGGAAAAGGACTCCGCATTTTGTTATGCATGCAGGAAATTCAAATCTGTATCATCGGACGTGACCTTCTCCATTAAGGGATTTAATGATTGGAAACATGCAATTGGAACAGGCAAGGGCTTAAATAAGCATGCAGCTTCAAAATAACATTTAGCCTGTGAAGCAATGTGGAGAAATTCAGAAAAACGAAGAGAGACAGGAAAAGAGATTTCCACTCTCTTAAATTCAGAGCAACTGGCTCGCAACAGATACTACATGTCACTGTCAGCTGTAATTGATATGCTGGAGGTTTTAGTGGTGAATCAATTGCCGTTACGTGGAGATAATGCTGGTTTTGCCAGTGTGCTAGATGATAATAGCTCAATGGGGCTGTTTTTGTCTCTCTTTGAGTACACCATGCGCAAAGATCCCGAACTGACACGGATTACAAAAACAATCCCACAGAATGCACGCTATACCAGCCCACAGATACAAATCGTGACAGAGGAGATAGTGAGACAAGTCGGCGATAGCTGGTATTCAATTAAAGTGGATGGCACAGTTGTGCGTTTTGTTGACAAAAACTTTGGTCTGTGTGAGCGCCTCTTGGTAATGGCCACATCTGAGAAAGGTGATGCAGAGACTCTGACAGGTGTCATCATTGATGAGCTCACCAGCGCCGGACTCAGCACGGACAAAATCCTGAGTCAAGTTTATGATGGCGCATCACTCATGTCTAGCAGGCATGGTGGTGTGCAGAAATTGCTCCAAAACAAGCTGGATCGTAACATACCATATTCACTGCTTTAATCACCCAACTTCATCTGGTTGTGATTCATGCCATGTCCAGTGAAGCAGCTGTCGATGATTTCTTTGGAGTATGCAACATGCTGTACAACTTCATCAGGAAGCCAACCGTGGCTATTCTGTACACAGGCGATACCCTGAAACGTCTCTTGGACCAGAGATGGACTGGCCACTTGGCAACAGTCAAAGTTGTGGTGAAGAGTTTTCACGACATGTCTACATTACTGACCGAGGTGGAAAACACACGAGGCCTTGGAGCGGAGGTGCGCGTCGAGGCTACGGGGCTGCTTCGTGCCATTATGCAGCTCAGTTTTATTTTCATTGCGCACCTTGTTATGAAACTGTTGTCACTTTTCGAGCCGCCTAACAGACTACTACAGGCCGAAGACATGGACCTGTTCACTGCGGTGACACTTGTGAACAGCGCTTCTGACTGTGTGAAGACACTGCGCACAGAAAACTAGTTTTCTGCACTGTGGGATATCTGCGCTCCTCCAGCATACGGTGACCGATCCTGGTCCAAGCAAGAGAAGACGCACAATTAATAAGAACCTCCGCGGATTTGCAGTTGAAGAAACAGTTGGTCAGCCACAAAGTGACATAGATGAAAAGACTGAGTTCATGAGATTGTTTTACAGTGTTATCGATACTGTGCAAGGAGAGATGAATGCGCATTTTGGAGAGCGCAGTAGCGAGCTCATTGGCGCACTGGCTGCTTTGAACCCAGAGGCCGAGGATAATTTCCTGGACCCATCAAAGGTAACCCCTCTCCTGGTATTAGCTGGAACTGATGTGGTTGAATCTGAATATACTGTGGCTTGTGAGTTCCTGGTGAAGAAAATGACTGACACCCCGGTTCCCCCCGAAGATGGAAAATGGACAATAGCCAACATCCTCAGCACATTCAACTGTGCACTCCAGGCTATGCCGACTGTTCTCACAGCCTACACACTTGCCCTAACTTTAGGAGCTTCCACAGCAATGTGTGAACTCATTTTCCACGCTCAAAAGCGTCTTCTCAGAGCATCGGCCCAGTATGCTGCACAGACGCAAGGCCCAGCTGATATAGCTTGCTTTTGAAAAGGACCTCACTCACAAGTTTAAGTCCGAGTGGAAGGATACTTTGATGAGGAGGTTCTGTTCGGAGAAACGCCGCCTCCCGCTGTACTGACAGGAGGGACTGGAGAAAGGACAGCGCTGCCTCCACTCAAAGTACTGGTATGTTCAAAGTCTCTGTGTGTGTGTGTGTGTGTCTCATGGCAATGCATATCCCTCTGTTGACTGCTTTAAAATGCAATGTTTGAGAGATGCTTCTGGTGTTACATCTAATATGTTGTATAGTCAAGTGTTTTATGGATATTCATAACATTGCTTCTATGTAATGTGGTATAGGCTATAGGCTACCTGGTCATATTGCTGTTGGTTATGTTTAATGTGATGATTACGTGCTGCGCAAATAGAGTATATGATTATTATAAATATACGTACTGTAGGCTAATAATAATTGTGCCCTGCCCTCCCATTTCATTTCATTCCCCTTAAGACTGAGGTCTGGCGACGGGTCTGGGTCCAATGCTAATGCAGACAAGGCCTTCAACCAAGCTGGGTATTCTAACTGGAAGAATGCTATTGATAGTACCAAAGAATTTGCTAGGCACCATCAAACAAAGAGCATTTGAAATGCACTGCACTGTGGAAATAAAAACTAATTAGAAGTGCTATGGGAACATCTGTGTCAACACTTGTTAATGATGGGCAGCTGGCAAGGATTCGCATGTATTTGTCGGCGATTGTGGACATTTCTGAGTTGCATTTGGGGCGTCCACAGCTACATGTGAGAACTAATTTTCCACTTTGACAAACATGTTCTGTCAGCACAGAAGAAGCAAACTACACCAGAGGAAAGCTCAAATAATCCAACTGGATTTTACCAGAAGATTTCAGGGAGAATGGAATGATCGATTACTCAGCAAGTTCCACAGAGAATCAATGAAACTGCAACTCTTTTAAAAAGGTAATATTAAAACAATCTAGCTGGTTAAATCCAAACTGGTTCTCTTGCAGATTAGTAAGAATGGCTCACCCCGTGTTCAAGAATGGCCTTTTCCCTTTCACTCAGATTACAACCTCTCACTTTCGGTTATTTGAAAATGAAATCATCTCCAAAATATTGCTATTTTTAAAACAAGCTGGTTGCAATTGCATTTTAATCCACCAGAAAAGACAGAACAAATATTACAACAAATATGATGGTTAAACTCAAATATACTAATTGATAAAAATACATTATATTTGGAAAACAATTTTAAAAACAGTATAACATTGTAAATTATATCATAAATAGGACTGGTGGAGTTATGTCACAGATGCAGCTAACAAAAATATATGGAAATGTCTGCTCTATCCAAAATTACAACCAACTGATTGGAGCATTACCGCAAAAATGGAGGAGGCAAGTGGAAAGGAGAGAAGGTAAGGAACTTGTCTGTCGGCCCTGCATTAAATACAAGAATTCACTAAAAAATAGAAAGTATACCAGTTTGATTTAAGGACCACAAAAATGACAGCTGCACCATACAGGTTGCAAAATAATTGGGAGGAGATTTTCGATGTACCGATTCCATGGCACATGGTTTATGAACTGATACATAAAACAATGCCGGATTCAAAACTTAGAGTTTTTCAATTTAATTTATTAAACAAAATTCTTGCAACCAATACAATGTTATTTTTATATATATATATATATATATATATATATATATATATATATATATATATATATATATATATACAGTGGGGAAAAAAAGTATTTAGTCAGCCACCAATTGTGCAAGTTCTCCCACTTAAAAAGATGAGAGAGGCCTGTAATTTTCATCATAGGTACATGTCAACTATGACAGACAAAATGAGAAAAAAAATCCAGAAAATCACATTGTAGGATTTTTTATGAATTTATTTGCAAATTATGGTGGAAAATAAGTATTTGGTCAATAACAAAAGTTTCTCAATACTTTGTTATATACCCTTTGTTGGCAATGACACAGGTCAAACGTTTTCTGTAAGTCTTCACAAGGTTTTCACACACTGTTGCTGGTATTTTGGCCCATTTCACACGGATCAGTCGTCCCGGTCCCGTTGCAGAAAAACAGCCCCAAAGCATGATGTTTCCACCCCCATGCTTCACAGTAGGTATGGTGTTCTTTGGATGCAACTCAGCATTCTTTGTCCTCCAAACACGACGAGTTGAGTTTTTACCAAAAAGTTATATTTTGGTTTCATCTGACCATATGACATTCTCCCAATCCTCTTCTGGATCATCCAAATGCACTCTAGCAAACTTCAGACGGGCCTGGACATGTACTGGCTTAAGCAGGGGGACACATCTTGCACTGCATGATTTGAGTCCCTGGCGGCGTAGTGTGTTACTGATGGTAGGCTTTGTTACTTTGGTCCCAGCTCTCTGCAGGTCATTCACTAGGTCCCCCGTGTGGTTCTGGGATTTTTGCTCACCGTTCTTGTGATCATTTTGACCCCACGGGGGTGAGATCTTGCGTGGAGCCCCAGATCGAGGGAGATTATCAGTGGTCTTGTATGTCTTCCATTTCCTAATAATTGCTCCCACAGTTGATTTATTCAAACCAAGCTGCTTACCTATTGCAGATTCAGTCTTCCCAGCCTGGTGCAGGTCTACAATTTTGTTTCTGGTGTCCTTTGACAGCTCTTTGGTCTTGGCCATAGTGGAGTTTGGAGTGTGACTCTTTGAGGTTGTGGACAGGTGTCTTTTATACTGATAACAAGTTCAAACAGGTGCCATTAATACAGGTAACGAGTGGAGGACAGAGGAGCCTCTTAAAGAAGAAGTTACAGGTCTGTGAGAGCCAGAAATCTTGCTTGTTTGTAGGTGACCAAATACTTATTTTCCACCATCATTTGCAAATAAATTCATTAAAAATCCTACAATGTGATTTTCTGGATTTTTTTTTCTAATTTTGTATGTCATAGTTGACGTGTACCTATGATGAAAATTACAGGCCTCTCTCATCTTTTTAAGTGGGAGAACTTGCACAATTGGTGGCTGACTAAATACTTTTTTTCCCCACTGTATATATGGTGTATACAACCTTACCAGCTCTGTAGATTTTGCTGCGAAGAGACAGAATCATTAGATCACTTGTTTTGGTACTGCCAAAAATTGCAACATTTACTTGGAGCTAACTCTGCAAATAGCACTGCTGGGTGATATGAAAAGTCATAGTCAATCAATCAATAGTATAATAATACTCATAGCAAAAATGTTTATCTTTATTTTACAGTCTGTACAAACTATGAGAATAGAAAGGTTCAGAACATTTGTGAAACATCACAGCACAGTGGAAAAATATATGGCAGCTAGAAATCAAAACTGGATGGTCTTCAGAGTTAGATGGGAGGGGTTAAGAGTAGCTGAAGGATGGGACTAAAAACAAACAAAAGATAACTAATGTGAAATACTGTATACTGTGTCCATAAAATGTATATAGTACAGTGAGGGGGAAAAAAGTATTTGATCCCCTGCTGATTTTGTATGTTTGCCCACTGACAAAGAAATGATCAGTCTATAATTTTAATGGTAGGTTTATTTGAACAGTGAGAGACAGAATAACAACAACAAAATCCAAAAATCCAGAAAAACGCATGTCAAAAATGTTATAAATTGATTTGCATTTTAATGAGGGAAATAAGTATTTGACCTCCTCTCAATCAGAAAGATATCTGGCTCCCAGGTGTCTTTTATACAGGTAACGAGCTGAGATTAGGAGCACACTCTTAAAGGGAGTGCTCCTAATCTCAGCTTGTTACCTGTATAAAAGACACCTGTCCACAGAAGCAATCAATCAATCAGATTCCAAACTCTCCACCATGGCCAAGACCAAAGAGCTCTCCAAGGATGTCAGGGACAAGATTGTAGACCTACACAAGGCTGGAATGGGCTACAAGACCATCGCCAAGCAGCTTGGTGAGAAGGTGACAACAGTTGGTGCGATTATTCGCAAATGGAAGAAACACAAAATAACTATCAATCTCCCTCGGCCTGGGGCTCCATGCAAGATCTCACCTCGTGGAGTTGCAATGATCATGAGAACGGTGAGGAATCAGCCCAGAACTACACGGGAGGATCTTGTCAATGATCTCAAGGCAGCTGGGACCATAGTCACCAAGAAAACAATTGGTAACACACTATGCCGTGAAGGACTGAAATCCTGCAGCGCCCGCAAGGTCCCCCTGCTCAAGAAAGCACATATACATGCCCGTCTGAAGTTTGCCAATGAACATCTGAATGATTCAGAGGAGAACTGGGTGAAAGTGTTGTGGTCAGATGAGACCAAAATGGAGCTCTTTGGCATCAACTCAACTCGCTGTGTTTGGAGGAGGAGGAATGCTGCCTATGACCTCAAGAACACCATCCCCTTTGGGGGTGTTTTTCTGCTAAGGGGACAGGACAACTTCATCGCATCAAAGGGACGATGGACGGGGCCATGTACCGTCAAATCTTGGGTGAGAACCTCCTTCCCTCAGCCAGGGCATTGAAAATGGGTCGTGGATGGGTATTCCAGCATGACAATTACCCAAAACACACGGCCAAGGCAACAAAGGAGTCGCTCAAGAAGAAGCACATTAAGGTCCTGGAGTGGCCTAGCCAGTCTCCAGACCTTAATCCCATAGAAAATCTGTGGAGGGAGCTGAAGGTTCGAGTTGCCAAACGTCAGCCTCGAAACCTTAATGACTTGGAGAAGATCTGCAAAGAGGAGTGGGACAAAATCCCTCCTGAGATGTGTGCAAACCTGGTGGCCATCCACAAAAAACGTCTGACCTCTGTGATTGCCAACAAGGGTTTTGCCACCAAGTACCAAGTCATGTTTTGCAGAGGGGTCAAATACTTATTTCCCTCATTAAAATGCAAATCAATTTATAACATTTTTGACATGCATTTTTCTGGATTTTTGTTTTGTTATTCTGTCTCTCACTGTTCAAATAAACCTACCATTAAAATGATAGACTGATCATTTCTTTGTCAGTGGGCAAACGTACAAAATCAGCAGGGGATCAAATACTTTTTTCCCTCACTGTACGTATAAGCTGGAAGAAGAAGCCTAAGTTTTATTGTCCATTAGTTTACTCCAATTAAGGGAGGGGTGGTAGGGTTAGCGGAAAACAATTAAAGAAGGAAATATATATTTTTTACAACAAACAAAATATCTGGGGGATTGGAAATTATGTAGACACTTACATTGATAGAAGTCACAATCTATCTGCAATTTTAAAGCTGATTTACCCCCTAAAAAAAAATACAAAAAAAAAGTACAATCCAGCTGGTTGTTTTTTAAAATCAAAATCTTGCTTTCTCGACATTGAACCTGTCACCTCTTGGTCAAAAGCATTTTTTAAACTTGTATGTTTATTGTGGTATCGTGTGATATAAGCAGAATTCAATATAATTCCAATGCAAGAACCCAAATGATGCCCCATGGGAATAGCTACGTATCGGTATGTTCATCATATAAATAGATAGGCTACATTCTATTATGGTTTTCTTGGTAGCCTATTGGTTTTCATTGCTGTAAATGGAACTGTATGTATTCGAAACGTGTTTATGATAGGCTGGCATTGCTTGATTGATTACGTTGGTTGACTTTGATTCACAGAAGTGTATTGTGCCACAATACAACATGTTGCTGAACTCATTTTTGAAGCAGGCCTGTAAATGCCTATTTATTTGGCAAGACACCTGTTCATGGCTGCATCTCACTGAGTAGGCTGTAGGCTATGTTTTTCATTATTTACCTTTTTGTTTACTGTTAATGTAAATAGCCTAAATACAGATTGTGTCATGCCTTTATCGATCAGATATTTTTGTTTACTAGGCCTACTACTTGCTACCGCTGTTTTGTTCTGTTCGCATTCGTTCGCATTCGCAGTTGTGTCGGTATTCTAAGCCAAACTGCTATTCAGTATATATTTTTTTTTATGCAGGCTACTACTTTCAAATTAAATGAAATCAAATTGTATTTGTCACATGCGCCAAATACAACAGGTAGACCTTACAGTGAAATGCTTACAAGCCCTTAACTAACAATGCAGATTTAAGAAAAATAAATTAAAGAACAGCAGTAAAATAACAGTAGCGAGGCTATATACAGGGGGTACCGGTACTGAGTCAATGTGCAGGGGCACATGTTAGTCAAGGTAGTTGAGGTAATATGTACATGTAGGTAGAGGTAAAGTGACTATGCATAGATAATAAACATAGAGTAGCAGCAGCATAAAAGAGGGGTTGGACGGTGAGGGGTGAACAATGCAAATAGTCCGGGTAGCCATTTGATTAGCTGTTCAGGAGTGTTATGGCTTGGGGATAGAAGCTGTTAAGTAGCCTTTTGGACCTAGACTTGGTGCTCCGGTACCGCTTGCCGTGAGGTAGCAGAGAGAACAGTCTATGACTAGAGTGGCTGGAGTCTCTGACAATTTTTAGGGCCTTCCTCTGACACCGCCTTGTATAGAGGTCCTGGATGGCAGGAATCTTGGCCCCAGTGATGTACTGGGCCGTACACACTACCCTCTGTAGTGCCTTGTTGTCGGAGGCCGAGCAGTTGCCATACCAGGCAGTGATGCAACCAGTCAGGATGCTCTCGATGGTGCAGCTGTATAACTTTTTGAGGATCTGAGGACCCGTGCCAAGTCTTTTCAGTCTCCTGAGGGGGAATAGGTTTTGTCGTGCCCTCTTTACGACTGTCTTGGTGTGATTGGACCATGATAGTTTGTTGTTGATGTGGACACCAAGGAACTTGAAGCTCTCAACCTGCTCCACTACAGCCCCGTTGATGAGAATGGGGGCGTGCTCGATCCTCTTTTTCCTGTAGTCCACAATCATCTCCTTTGTCTTGATCACGTTGAGGGAGAGGTTGTTATCCTGGCACCACACGGCCAGGTCTCTGACCTCCTCCCTATAGGTTGTCTCATCGTTGTCGGTGATCAGGCCTACCACTGTTGTGTTGTCGGCAAACTTAATGATGGTGTTGGAGTCACGCCTGGCCATGCAGTCATGGGTGAACAGGGAGTACAGGAGGGGACTGAGCACGCACCCCTTAGGGGCCCCCGTGTTGAGGATCAGCGTGGCAGATGTGTTGTTACCAACCCTTACCAGCTGAATGTGGTCCGTCAGGAAGTCCAGGATCCAGTTGCAGAGAAAGGTGTTTAGTCCCAGGGTCCTTAGTGATGAGCTTTGTGGGCACTATGGTGTTGAACGCTGAGCTGTAGTCAATGAATATCATTCTCATGTAGATGTTCCTTTTGTCCTGGTGGGAAAGGGCAGTGTGGAGTGCAATAGAGAATGCATCATCTGATCTGTTGCTGCGGTATGCAAATTGGAGTGGGTCTAGGGTTTCTGGGAAAGTGGTGTTGATGTGAGCCATGACCAGCCTTTCAAAGCACTTCTCATGCATGCTTCAGTGTTGCTTGCCTCAAAGCGAGCATAGAACTAATTTAGCTCGTCTGGTAGGCTTGTGTCACTGGGCAGCTCGCGGCTGTGCTGTAATAGTTTGCAAGCCCTGTCACATCCGACGAGCGTTGGAGCCAGTGTAGTAAGATTCAATCTTAGTCCTGTATTGACTCTTTGCCTGTTTGATGGTTCATCGGAGGGCATAGCGGGATTTCTTATAAGCGTCCGGGTTAGAGTCCCGCTCTTTGAAAGCGGCAGCTCTACCCTTTAGCTCATTGCGGATGTAGCCTGTAATCCATGGTTTCTGATTTGGGTATGTATGTACGGTCACTGTGGGGACAACATCATCGATGCACTTATTGATTAAGTGTTACAGGAGGGGGTGGCAGTTCCGAGCGACCCACTAGGTGTCATCCTCCGACAACATTAGGCACCTCCTCACTCACAGTCTTGACTAATCAGTATCCTATTGGTGTCACCCAGGGGGACCTATGGATGGACCCAGCCAAGGTCAGTGCGGTACTGGATTGGCCCCAGCCCTCATCCCTCAAGCAACTGCAACGGTTTTTAGGGTTCACTAATTTTATAGCCAATTTATTCACAATTTTAGCTCCCTATCCGCTCCCCTGACAGCCCTCACCCAGACGAGCATGCACTCCTTCGCCTGGACCCCGGAAGCAGGGAATGCATTTGATGTGCTTAAGCGGCGCTTTACATCGGCCCCGGTCCTAGGTTATCCTGATCCATCCCTGCCGTTCATTGTGGAGGTGGATGCTTCATGGACAGGCTTTCGAAGGCTGCCCACTTCATTCCCCTTCTCAAACTCCCATCAGCCCGGGAGACGGCTTCGTTGGTGGTGGGCACTGTTACAGGAGGTGGTCGCAGTTCCGGAGCGACCCACTAGGTGTCATCCTCCGACAAACTTAGGCACTTCCTCACTCACAGTCTGGACTAATCAGTATCCTATTGGTGTCACCTGTGTCTACCTGTTCACCTGTGTATTCATGCTCTCACTTCCCTGTGTTCCCTTGCTCAGTTTTCTCTGCTAGTTTCTCAATGTCCAGCAGTACTACTCAGTGTCTGATCTGAGACCTATTTACAGGTACTTGAGAAGTGTTCTCCCTGTTTCGTTATTTGTTTCAGTCGTAGGTAGTATTTCATATTTTGGCTGTCAGACGGTTTTTGGAGACTTATTTACTCCACCTTTCTTTTATCAATTTTTTGTATTCTGGCTTCGGGACCAACAGTAAAGATCCTTGTTTCACCATCTCTGCCTACTGCCTCCTGTATATCCTGCACCGCACCTGGGTCACACCTCACACCAACCCTTAAAATGAAGCCAGTGACTGATGTGGTGTACTCCTCAATGCTATCATATTCCAGTCTGTGCTAGCAAAACAGTCCTGTAGCTTAGCATCTGCTTCATCTGACCACTTCTGTATTGACCGAGTCACTGGTGCTTCCTGCTTTCGTTTTTGCTTGTAAGCAGGAATCAGGAAGATAGAGTTATGGTCAGATTTGCCAAATGGAGGGCGAGGGAGAGCTTTGTACGCATCTCTGTGTGTGGAGTAAAGGTGGTCTAGAGTTTTTTTCCTCTGGTTGCACATTTAACATACTTGTAGTGAATTTAGGTAAAATAGATTTAAGTTTCCCTGCATTAACGTCCGCGGCCACTAGGTGCGCCACCTCTGGATGAGCGTTTTCCTGTTTGCCTATGGCCTTATACAGCTCATTGAGTGCGGTCTTAGTGCCAGCATCGGTTTATGGTGGTAAATAGACAGCTACGAAAAATATAGATGAGAACTCTCTAGGTAAATAATGTGGTCTACAGCTTTTCTTGAGATACTCTACCTCAGGCGAGCAAATCCTCGAGACTTACTTAATATTAGATTTTGTGCACCAGCTGTTGTTTACAAATATACATAGACCGCCACCCCTTGTCTTACCGGAGGCAGCTGTTCTATCTTGCCCGATGCAGCGTATATCCCGCCAGCTGTATGTTATCCATGTCGTTGTTCAGCCACGACTCGGTGAAACACAAGATATTACAGTTTTTAATGTCCCGTTGGTAGGATATCTGTGATCGTAGTTCGTCTGTTTTGTTATCCAATGATTGTACGTTGGCTAATAGGACTGATGGTTGAGGCAGATTACCCACTCGCCGTCGGATCCTTGCAAGGCACCCCAACCTACGTCCCCGACATCTGTCTCTTTCTCATGCGAATGACGGGGATTTGGGCCATGTCTGGTGTCTGAAGAAAATCCTTCGCATCTGACTTGTTAAAGAACAAATCTTCATCCAGTATGAGGTGAGTAATCACTGTCCTGATATCCAGAAGCTCTTTTTTGGTCATAAGAGACGGTGGCAGAAACATTATGTACAAAATAAGTTACAAATAACGCGAAAAAACACACACAATAGCACAATTGGTTAGGAGCCCGTAAAACGGCAGCCATCTCCTCCGGCGCCATTCTCACATCTACATTTTTAGCAGTTAGTTTGCGTTATTTTGGTAAGACAGCTGTGTGTACGGTGCATTTACATAGGCTGTTTGTAATAGGGTAATTGCCCATCTAAATGACATTGCTGTAAGGGGGCTGTCCATTGTGCTGATACAGTGCAGCAGAGCTAGGCTACAGATTTCAAAAGCACTCAATGATCTCAGTCTCGGCATTTCAACTTTATGTTTATTATGGTATAGCAAGATTATATACACTACCGTTCAAAATGTTGGTGTCACTTAGAAATGTCCTTGTTTTCCATGAAAATATACATTAAATGATTTTTTATAGGAAATATAGCAAAATGCATAGGAAATGTAGTCATTGACAAGGATAGAAATAATGATTTTTAATATAAATAATAATTGTGTCCTTCAAACTTTGCTTTCGTCAAAGAATCCTCCATTTGCAGCAATTACAGCCTTGCAGACCTTTGGCATTCTAGTTGTCAATTTGTTGAGGTAATCTGAAGAGATTTCACCCCATGCTTCCTGAAGCACCTCCCACAAGTTGGATTGGCTTGATGGGCACTTCTTACGTACCATACGGTCAAGCTGCTCCCACAACAGCTCAATAGGGTTGAGATCCGGTGACTGTGCTGGCCACTCCATTATAGCCAGAATACCAGCTGACTGCTTTTTCCCTAAATAGTTATTGCATAGTTTGTAGCTGTGCTTTGTGTCATTGTCCTGTTGTAGGAGGAAATTGGCTCCAATCAAGCGCCGTCCACAGGGTATGGCATGGCGTTGCAAAATAGAGTGATAGCCTTCTTTCTTCAAGATCCCTTTTACCCCGTACAAATCTCCCACTTTACAACCACCAAAGCACCCCCAGACCATCACATTGCCTCCACCATGCTTGACAGATGGCATCAAGCACTCCTCCAGCATATTTTCATTTCGTCTGCGTCTCACAAATGTTTTTCTTTGTGATCCGAACACCTCAAACTTCAATTCGTCTGTCCATAACACTTTTTTCCAATCTTCCTCGGTCCAGTGTCTGTGTTCTTTTGCCAATCTTAATCTTTTATTTGTATTGGCCAGTCTTAGATATGGTTTTTCTTTGCAACTCTGCCTAGAAGGTCAGCATCCTGGAGTTGCCTCTTCACTGTTGAAATTGAGACTGGTGTTTTGCGGGTACTATTTAATGAAGCTGCCATTTGAGGACCTGTGAGGCATCTGTTTCTCAAACTAGACAATCTAATGTATTTGTCCTCTTGCTCAGTTGTGCACCAGGGCGTAACACTCCTTTCTATTCTGGTTAGAGCCAGTTTGCGCTGTTCTGTGAAGGGAGTAATACACAGCGTTGTACGAGATCTTCCGTTTCTTGGCAATTTCTCGCATGGATAGCCTTCATTTCTCAGAACAAGAATAGACTGACGAGTTTCAGAAGAAAGTTATTTGTTTCTGGCCATTTTGAGTCTGTAATCGAACCCACAATTGCTGATGCTCCAGATACTCAACTAGTCTCAAGAAGGCCAGTTCTATTGCTTCTTTAAATTAGCACAACAGTTTTCAGCTGTGCTAACATAATTGCAAAATGATCAATTAGCCTTTTAAAGTGATAAACTTGGATTAGCAAACACAACATGCCATTGGAACACAGGACTGATGGTTGCTGATAATGGGCCTCTGTACACCTATGTAGATATTCCATTAAAAATCAGCCGTTTCCAGCTACAATAACCATTTACAACATTAACAATGTCTACACTGTATTTTTTATCAATTTGATGTTATTTTAATGGACAAAAAAATTGCTTTTCTCTCGAAAACAAGGACATTTCTAAGTGACCCCAAACTTTTGAAAGGTAGTGTAATCAGAATTCAATATAATTCCAATGCAAGAACCCCCCAAAATGTAGCCCCCTCGTCGATTTCAACAGCCCCCTTAGTCACTTTATCCTGGCATAGGGTCTGTAATAGAGTAGCAGAGGCCCACAAGGTCTTATCTGATGACATGGAGTCTGACCTTGCTAAACATATCAAGAATCTCTCGGGCCAGTTTCATAGCCCAGTTTCATAGGCTTGGTAGACTCAAATGCAGAGTACCTGCCAACAAATTGGTACATCGAAACAACACCCCTGTCCCAGACAACTGGTCAAGAAATGGAAGGGTGAGAGATATGGTGATATCTCTCTGCATTTAGATATATTCATACTGATACTGTAAAATTGCACATCCCACTGTATATCAACTGTATCCCGTTGTACTGTATATTTGTATATCCACTGCTCATCCTCTTACAGCTCTATGCTCACTACCTAGTTGCATATAATGTATGTAAACTTTGTTTAAACTCCGATGTCTGTATTCAGGCTCTAAATGTTTATCACTAGCAGCACCATATCATCAAGTACAATTCTGAGTATGTGCAAATTAACTTGGCAAATAAATGGTATTCTGATATTGAACATAGTTAATTAGGTACGCCACCCCGTTCACAAAAATGGATCGCTCCTACAGACAGTCACGTGACCGTGGCTTGTTATATAAAGCAGACGGACAGGCATCAAAGCATTCAGTTACTGTTCGACTGAATGTTAGAATGGGAAAAATGAGTGACCTAAGCGACTTTGAGAGTGGTATGATCGTCAGTGCCAGGCACGCTGGATCCAGTATTTTAGAAACGGCTGCCCTCCTGGACTTTTCACACACTACAGTGTCTAGGGTTTACCGGGAATGGTGTGACAAACAAAATAAATCCAGTCAGCGGCAGTCCTGTTGGCCAAAACAGCTTGTTGATGAGAGAGATCGAAGGAGAATGGCAAGAATCATGCAAGCTAAGAGGCGGGACACAATCAGGCAAATAACGGCGCAGGACAACAGTGGTGTGCACAATGGCATTTCGGAACGCACAACTCGTCGATCCTTGTCACGGATGGGCTATTGCAGCAGACGACCACATCGGGTTCGACTTCTATCAGCTAAAAACAAGAAGAAGCGGCTCCAGTGTGCATGCGATCACCAACACTGGACAATTGAGGAGTGGAACAACATTGCCTGGTCCGACGAATCCTGGTTCCTGTTGCGTCATGCTGATGGTATTGTCAGGATTTGGAGCAAACAGCATGAGTCCATGGACTCATTGTGCCTAGTGTCAACGGTACAGGCTGGTAGCGGTGGTGTATCGCCCTCCAATCTGCAGCAACTGCGTGATGCCATCACGTCAGCATGGACCAACATCCCTGTGGAATGTTTCCGACTTGTAGAATCCATGCCCCAAAGATTTCAGGCTGTTCTGGGGGCGGCAAAGGGGGATCCGAACCGGTACTAGATGGGTACCTAATAAACTGGCCACTGAGTGTTTATCTATTTGAATGTCAAATCAAATCAAAATTGTATTTGTCACATACACATGTTTAGCAGATGTTATAGCGGGTGTAGCGAAATGCTTGCGCTTCTAGCTCCGACACTGCAGTAATATCTAACAATTTCACAACATATACCTGATACACACAAAACTAGTAAGGAATGGAATTTAAGAAAATAATATACATATATGGACAAGCAATGACAGAGCGGCATGGACGAAGATACAGTATAATATTATTGAATAGAATGCAGTATATACATATGAGATGAGTAGTGCAAGATATGTAAACATTATTAAAGAGACTAGTGTTCCATTTCTTAAAGTGGCCAGCGATTTTCAATAGGCAGCAGCAGCCTCTAATGTGCTAGTGATGGCTATTTAAAAGTCTGATGGCCTTGAGATAGAAGCTGTTTTTCATTCTCTCAGTCGGCAGACCGCACCACCCTCTGAACAGCCCTGCAGTTGCGGGCGGTGCAGTTGCCGTACCAGGTGGTGATACAGCCCGACAGGATGCTCTCAATTGTGCATCTGTAAAAGTTTGTGAGGGTTTTAGGTGCCAAGCCGAATTTCTTCAGCCTCCTGAGGTTGAAGAGGCTCTGTTGCGCCTTCTTCACCACGCTGTCTGCGTGAGTGGACCATTTCAGTTTGTCGGTGATGTGTACGCCATATACTGTATTTAGGAATACATTTAAGATATACAATATACCACACCCCCATTCCATAAATTAAACTTTGACCTACCAACATCATCACCCACTGTCACAGGACACCATCACCCACTTACCCAAAGGCTGCACAACTTACCCTGTCTCTATGTTCAACATACCCCATACCGGGGTACGTTTTTCCAAGAGACCACTTTTTTTTGGACAGCTATGTTTTCAAAACTGTTGCGTTTACATTAATACTGATTACTTCCAGGGATACACAACATCCTGAAATACAGTATATGTAGATATCTTTGTTAGAAATAATACTATATTTCCCATGACGAGGTGATTCTGAATGTTAAAAATGGGTAACGCTCAACACGTTCGGTTTTCCACCGCAAAACACCAGAAATTGCCAAAAAGAGTAGAACCAGCTCACCTGCTTTTACTCTATGATTTTACTATTAGATGTTCAATGTTTCTTTTGATTTAAAAAAAAACAGGAATAGTATTACCATATTAAAACGAGAATTCAGTTCACGAAACAGGGTTGACCTTAAACCTGAGGGACAAATGAATCACTAATAACATTAAATAAATAAAAATCTTCATAAAGGACTTTGCCAAAGCAACAAAATAGCTAGGGCTTTACAATGATGGTGAAAATATGGGGACATTTTGGGGTTAAGCGGGTAAAAACGTATAGTCAGACAAACCCTGCTAGCTTAAAAATGGAGAACAATTAACAAATATTTTTTACTTTCTCTCATGATTTCCTTGAACCAAGTACTTCAACAGTATTGGGGACCATTATGCATATCAAATCAAATCAAATTAAATTTGTCACGTGCCGAATACAACCTTACCATGAAATGCTTACTTACAAGCCCTTAACCAACAATGCAGTTTTAAGAAAAATAAGAGTTAAGAAACTTATTTACTAAATAAACTAAAGTAAAAAATAAAAGAACAACAATAAAATAACAATAACGAGGCTATATATAAGGGGTACCGGTACCGAGTCAATGTGCGGGGGTACAGGTTAGTCGAGGTAATCGAGTTAATATTTACACTACCAGTCAAGTTTGGACACACCTACTCATTCAAGGGTTTTTCTTTATTTTTACTATTTTTTACATTGTAGAATAATAGTGAAGACATCAAAACTATGAAATAACACATATGGAATCATGTAGTAACCAAAAAAGTGTTAAACAAATCAAAATATATAGCTCAGCTGGTAGAGCACGGCGCTTGTAACGCCAAGGTAGTGGGTTCGATCCCCGGGACCACCCATACACACAAAAAAAAAAATTATGCACGCATGACTGTAAGTCGCTTTGGATAAAAGCGTCTGCTAAATGGCTTATTATTATTATTTTATATTTGAGATTCTTCAAATAGCCACATTTTGCCTTGATGACAGCTTTGCACACTCTTGGCATTCTCTCAACCAGCTTCATGAGGTAGTCACCTGGAATTCATTTCAATTGACAGGTGTGCCTTCTTAAAAGTTAATTTGTGGAATTTCTTTCCTTAATGCGTTTGAGCCAATCAGTTGTGTTGTGACAAGGTAGGAGGGTATACAGAAGAGAGCCCTATTTGGTAAAATACCAAGTCCATATTATGGCAAGAACAGCTCAAATAAGCAAAGAGAAACGACAGTCCATCATTACTTTAAGACATGAAGGTCAGTCAATAAAGAACATTTCAAGAACTTTGAACGTTTCTTCAAGTGCAGTCGCAAAAACCATCAAGCACTATGATGAAACTGGCTCTCATGAGGACCGCCACAGGAATGGAAGACCCAGAGTTACCTCTGTTGTAGAGGATAGGTTCATTAGAGTTACTAGCCTCAGAAATTGCAGCCCAAATAAATGCTTCACAGAGTTCAAGTCACAGACACATCTCAACATCAACTGTTCAGAGGGGACTGTGTGAATCAGGCCTTCATGTTCAAATTGCTGCAAAGAAACCACTACTAAAGGACACCAATAATAATAAGAGACCTGCTTGGGCCAAGAAACACAAGCAATGGACATTAAACCGGTGGAAATGTGTCCTTTGGTCTGGAGTCCAAATTTGAGAATTTTGGTTCCAACCGCCGTGTCTTTGTGAGACGTGGTTTGGGTGAACGGATGATCTCTGCATGTGTGGTTCCCACCGTAAAGCATGGAGGAGGAGGTGTTATGGTGTGGGGGTGCTTTGCTGGTGACACTGTCTGTGATTTATTTAGAATTCAAGGCACACTTAACCAGCATGGCTACCACAGAATTCTGCAGTGATACGCCATCCCATCTTGTTTGCGCTTAGTGGGACTATCATTTGTTTTTCAACAGGACAATGACCCAACACACCTCCCAGGCTGTGTAAGGGCTATTTTAACAAGAAGGAGAGTGATGGAGTGCTGCATCAGATGACCTGGCCTCCACAATCCCCCGACCTCAACCCAATTGAGATGGTTTGGGATGAGTCGGACGGCAGAGTGAAGGAAAAGCAGCCAACAAGTGGGAACTCCTTCAAGACTGTTGGAAAAGCATTCCAGGTGAAGCTGGTTGAGAGAATGCCAAGAGTGTGCAAAGCTGTCATCAAGGCAAAGGGTGGCTATTTGAAGAATCTCAAATATAAAATACTTTTTTGGTTACTACATGATTCCATGTGTGTTATTTCATAGTTTTGAAATCTTCACAATTATTCTATAATGTAGAAAATAGTAAAAATAAAGAAAAACCCTTGAATGAGTAGGTGTGTCCAAACTTTGACTGGTACTGTACATGTAGGTAGGGGTAAAGTGACTATGCATGGATAATAGATAATAAACAGCGAGTAGCAGCAGCGTAAAATAGTCCAGGTAGCCATTTGATTAGCTGTTCAGCAGTCTTATTGCTTCGGGATAGAAGCTGTTAAGAAGCCTTTTGGACCTAGACTTGGCGCTCAGTACCACTTGCCGTGCAGTAGCAGAGAGAACAGTCTATGAGTAGGGTTGCTGGAGTCTTTGGCAATTTTTAGGGCCTTCTGACATTGCCTGGTATAGAGGTCCTGGATGGCAGGAAGCTTTGCCCCAGTGTTGTACTGGGCCATACGCACTACCCTCTGTACCGCCTTGCGGTTGGAGGCCGAGCAGTTGCCATACCAGTGTTCCATTTCTTAAAGTGGCCAGTGATTTCAATAGGCAGCCTCTAATGTGCTAGTGATGGCTATTTAACAGTCTGATGGCCTTGAGAGAGAAGCTGTTTTTCATTTTCTAGTTCCCAGCTTTGTTCTGGATGATAGCGGGGTGAACAGGCAATTGCTCAGGTGGTTGATGTCCTTGATGATCTTTTTGGCCTTCCTGTGACATCGGGTGCTGTATGTGTCTTGGAGGGCGGATAGTTTGCCCCCGGTAATGCGTTCGGTAGACCTCACCACCCACTGGAGAGCCCTGCGGTTGTGGGCGGTGCAGTTGCCGTACCAGGCGGTGATACAGCTCGACAGGATGCTCTCAATTGTGCATCTGTAAAAGTTTGTGAGGGTTTTAGGTGATAAGCCTCCTGAGATTGAAGAGGCTCTGTTGCGCCTTCTTCACCAATCTGTCTGCATGGGTGGACCATTTCAGTTTGTCGGTGATGTGTACGCCAAGGAACTTGAAGCTTTCCACCTTCTCCACTGCAGTCCCGTCGATGTGGATAGGGGGGGTGCACCCTCTGCTGTTTCCTGAAGTCCACGATCATCTCCTTTGTTTTGTTGATGTTGAGTGAGAGGTTATTTTCCTGGTACCACACTCCCAGAGCCCTCACCTCCTCCCTGTAGGTGGTCTCGTCATTGTTGGTAATCAAGCCTACTACGGTTGTGTTGTCTGCAAACTTGATGATTGAGTTGGAGGCGTGCTTGGCCACGCAGTCATGGGTGAACAGGGAGTACAGGAGGGGGCTGAGCACGCACCCTTGTGGGGCCCCATTGTTGAAGATCAGCGAAGTGGAGATGTTGTTTCCTACCTTCACCACCTGGGGGCGACCTGTCAGGAAGTCCAGGACCCAGTTGCACAGGGCGGGGTTCAGACCCAGGGCCTCGAGCTTAATGATGAGCTTGGAAGGTACTATGGTGTTGAATGCTGAGCTATAGTAAATGAACAGCATTCTTACACACATTGAGGGAAAAAAGTATTTGATCCCCTGCTGATTTTGTACGTTTGCCCACTGACAAAGAAATGATCAGTCTATAATTTTAATGGTAGGTTTATTTGAACAGTGAGAGACAGAATAACAACAAAAAAATCCAGAAAAACGCATGTCAAAAATGTTATAAATTGATTTGCATTTTAATGAGGGAAATAAGTATTTGACCCCTCTGCAAAATGTGACTTAGTACTTGGTGGCAAAACCCTTGTTGGCAATCACAGAGGTCAGACGTTTCTTGTAGTTGGCCACCAAGTTTTCACACATCTCATGAGGGATTTTGTCTGAGTCCTCTTTGCAGATCTTCTCCAAGTCATTAAGGTTTCGAGGCTGACGTTTGGCAACTCAAACCTTCAGCTCCCTCCACAGATTTGGCTAGGCCACTCCAGGACCTTAATGTGCTTCTTCTTGAGCCACTCCTTTGTTGCCATGGCCGTGTGTTTTGGGTCATTGTCATGCTGGAATACCCATCCACAACCCATTTTCAATGCCCTGGCTGAGGGAAGGAGGTTCTCACCCAAGACTTGACAGTACATGGCCCTGTCCATCGTCCTTTTGATGCGGTGAAGTTGTCCTGTCCCATTAGCAGAAAAACACACCCAAAGCATAATGTTTCCACCTCCATGTTTGACGGTGGGAATGGTGTTCTTGTGGTCATAGGCAGCATTCCTCCTCCTCCAAACACGGCGAGTTGAGTTGATGCCAAAGAGCTCAATTTTGGTCTCATCTGACCACAACACTTTCACCCAGTTCTCTTCTGAATCATTCAGATGTTCATTGGCAAACTTCAGACGGGCATGTATATGTGCTTTCTTGAGCAGGGGGACCTTGCGGGCGCTGCAGGATTTCAGTCCTTCACGGCGTAGTGTGTTACCAATTGTTTTCTTGGTGACTATGGTCCCAGCTGCCTTGAGGTCATTGACAAGATCCTCCCGTGTAGTTCTGGGCTGATTCCTCACCGTTCTCATGATCATTGCAACTCCACGAGGTGAGATCTTGCATGGAGCCCCCAGGCAGAGGTAGATTGACAGTTCTTTTGTGTTTCTTCCATTTGCAAATAATTGCACCAACTGTTGTCACCTTCTCACCAAGCTGCTTGGCGATGGTCTTGTAGCCCATTCCAGCCTTGTGTAGGTCTACAATCTTGTCCCTGACATCCTTGGAGAGCTCTTTGGTCTTGGCCATGGTGGAGAGTTTGGAATCTGATTGATTGATTGCTTCTGTGGACAGGTGTCTTTTATACAGGTAACAAACTGAGATTAGGAGCACTTCCCTCATTTAAAATGCAAATCAATTTATGACATTTTTGACATGCGTTTTTCTGGATTTTTTTGTTGTTATTCTGTCTCTCACTGTTCAAATAAACCTACCATTAAAATTATAGACTGATCATTTCTTTGTCAGTGGGCAAACGTACAAAATCAGCAGGGGATCAAATACTTTTTTCCCTCACTGTAGGTATTCCTCTTGTCCAGATGGGATAGGGCAGTGTGTAGTGTGATGGCAATTGCATCGTCTGTGGATCTATTGGGGCGGTAAGCAAATTGAAGTGGGTCTAGGGTGACAGGTAAAGCAGAGGTGATATGATCCTTGACTAGTCCCTCAAAGCACTTCATGATGACAGAGGTGAGTGCTACAGGGCGATAGTCATTTAGTTCAGTTACCTTTGCTTTCTTGGGTACAGGAACAATGGTGGCCCTCTTGAAGCATGTGGGATCAGCAAACTGGGAAAGATAGAGATTGAATATGTCCATGAACACACCAGCCAACTGGTCTGCGCATGCTCTGAGGATGCGGCTAGGGATACCGTATGGGCCTGCAGCCTTGCGGGGGTTAACGTGCTTAAATGTCTTAATCACGTCGGCCATGGAGAAGGAGAGGCCACAGTCCTTGGTAGTGGGCCTCGTCAGTGGCACTGTGTTATCATCAATGCGGGCAAAGAAGGTGTTTAGCTTGTCTGGAAGCGAGACGTCAGTGTCTGCGACGTGGCTGGTTTTCTTTTTGTAGTCCGTGATTGTCTGTAGACCCTGCCACATACGTCTCGTGTCTGAGCTGTTGAATTGCGACTCCACTTTGTCTCTATACTGATGTTTTGCCAGTTTAATTGCCTTGCGGAGTGAGTAGCTACACTGTTTGTATTCTGCCATATTCCCAGTCACCTTGCCATGGTTGAATGCGGTGGTTCGCGCTTTCAGATTTGCGTGAATGCTGCCGTCTATCCACGGGTTCTGGTTAGGGTAGGTTTTAATAGTCACAGTGGGCACAACATCACCTATACACTTCCTGATAAACTCAGTCACTGTTTCAGTGTATATGTCTAAATTATTTTCGGAAGCTACCCGGAGCATATCCCAGTCCGCGTGATCAAAACAATCTTGAAGCGTGGATTCCGATTGGTCAGACCACCGTTGAATAGTCCTTAGCACGGGTACTTCTTGTTTGAGTTTCTGCTTATAGGAAGGGAGAAGCAAAATAGAGTCATGGTTAGATTTGCCGAAAGGAGGGCGGGGGAGGGCCTTATAAACATCTCGGAAGTTCGAATAGCAATGGTCGAGGATTTTAGCAGCGCGAGTACAACAGTCGATATGTTGATAGAATTTCGGCAGCCTAGTCCTCAAATTTGCTTTGTTAAAATCCCTGGCTACATTAAATGCAGCCTCAGGATATGTGGTTTCCAGTTTGCATAAGGTCCAGTGAAGTTCTTTGAGGGCCGTCGTGGTATCGGCTTGAGGGGGGATATACACGGGCATGACTATAACCGAATAAAATTATCTTGGGAGATAATACGGTCAGCATTTGATTGTGAGATATTCTAGGTCGGGTGAACAGAAGGACTCGAGTTCCTGTATGTTACTACAATTACACCATGAGTCGTTAATCATGAAACACACACCTCCGCCCTTCTGCTTCCCGGAGAGATATTTATTCCTGTCTGCGCGATGAACTGAGAAAATGTACAGAATGACCTCAATAAGATTGAGAATCATTCCAGCCAGGAATCATGTATTGGTTAATTTGCATTATGGTGTTAATCCTTCAATGGAATGCCAGAAGTTTGATGGCTAATGGGCAAGAGTTCAAACAGTTTCTTGAGGAGTTACCAGCCAAACCTAATGTGATATATCTCAAAGAGACATGGCTAAAACCTACTCTAGATTTTGTATTACAAGGTTATGTTGCAGTCCATAGAGATAGGGTGAGAGGGGGAGGAGGAGGGTGTGCTACCTTTATAAAGCGTGGGATCCCATATAGGTGTGTGGGAGAGGGAGTGGAACAGGAGTATGTAGTGGTAGAGGTGTGGTTGGGAGGGGGGAATATGGCAGAGGTGTGGACTCGAGTCATGTGACTTGGACTCGAGTCAGACTCGAGTCATGAATTTGATGACTTCAGACTCGACTCGACAAAATGTACAAAGACTTGCAACTCGACTTGGACTTTAACATCAATGACTCGTGGCTTCACTTGGACTTGCGCCTTATGACTCGAGAAGACTTGCTACTTCCCATGAAAACTGGGGAAAATTTTTTTTCACACGGCCGCGCCGCTCTCCGTTTATCTGCATCTGTGAAAAAAATTTGCACCATCCACCTGTATGCATACAGAGAGCGCGCGCTGCCTGCACGTTATCCAATCACTGTAGTCCCACGTTGTTTTGATTCGACAGCATCTAAGCAGGCACATTGCAAGACAACCAATGAAGCACATCAAGCAACAACGCGCCAGTTGTCAAAATGATACCGAAGATAGTTTGGTTTGGCTATAAAAATTACGAGGTAGTCGACAAAAAACGAGTTGCAATCTGCAAAACATGCGGATCGAAGATTACAGACGGAGCTGCCACAACGTCCAACTTTGTTCGACACCTGAAGTTGCACAAAGAAAGGTAAGTTTTGAACGAATGCTACGCACCTTATCGGATGTACCGTAACTTACTAGCTAGCTGCTGCATATTTACTGTATCAACGAGACAAACGCACGTCTCCCTTGCTGGTTCATGCTTACAAAAATATGGATTTTTGAACTGCTATTATATGGACATTCTAAAACGCTTTCGTGAAAAAACGCTTAACGTTCTTTAATGTACTAAGACAGTGTTATTAAAAGACCAAACTCTGTAAATATCATATTAATAAAGTATACTATGTACAAAACATCAGATGAGCCCAGAATATGAACGCAAACACGTTTAATAACACGTTGCGTTTTCCTCCCATAGAAAACTATTATAAGAAAAGGCTTAACGTGTCTTAATATACTGAGACAGTAATATTAAAAGACCAAACTATAAATATCATATTAATAAAGTATACTAAATGTACAAAACATCAGATGAGGCCAGAATATGAACGCAAACACGTTTAACAACACGTTAAGTGTTTTCCTCCCATAGAAAACCATTATAAGAAAAGGCTTAACATGTCTTATGTAGGCTACTATGTATTCTGGGCTCATCTGATGTTTTGTACATAGTATACTTTATTGATATGATATTTACTTAGTTTGGTCTTTTAATAACACTGTCTTAGTACATAAGACACGTTAAGCCTTTTCTTATAATGGTTTTCTATGGGAGGAAAACGCAACGTGTTATTAAACGTGTTTGCGTTCATATTCTGGGCTCATCTGATGTTTTGTACATAGTATGCTTTATTAATATGATATTTGCAGAGTTTGGTCTTATAATATTACTGTCTTAGTATATTAAGCATTAAGCAACGTTAAGCGTTTTTCACGTTAAGCATTTTAGAATTCAGTTTCAGAGTTGCTGGTGTGCTGCCTCATTGAGGTCGTTTATGTAATTTTGGTTAATCACAACTAAGCAGAACTGTCGCTGAAGACAAAATATCACAATTAAACAATGAATGCACCCCCTTTCACAACTCGGATGTAGTTGGTGCATCCCTAAACCCATCCAAGTACAACAGGAAACATAGTAAGACGTATACATTGTAAAGAGGAAAATGATAACACAGTCACAGTAGATCCACCATTAGCCTTCCCTTTTCATATCATGCCCAAACAGCAGACAGCGCATGGACAGAGTGCTACCGTAGTCTACAGTAGGTCTGTGAGGCAGCGCACCACTGGGATATATACAGTATATAATAAAATAATAACGATTATAGTAGTAATGTTCAGAGATGCAATAGATTATTATAGTGCAGTTCTTAACTAATGGGAATATTGTTTAGCTTATTTTTGGTTTAATTTGGTTTACTTTAGTTATTTAATTTATTCAATTATTTTGTTTTTCTATACTTTTCATGCCAACTTGCCATGGCCCCCCCTAGAACCCCCTCGCGGCACCCAAGGGTCCCCGTCCCCACTTTGAAAACCACTGCTATAAAGCATATGACTTCAGTTTCTTGAGGGAAAGGGCTTTCTTATGAATTTTGAAGCAGTGAAAATATTCTTAATATTGCATACACTGAAACTGAAATGTATTATCGTAAACCGTAGTGTACAATAGGCAATGAATATTAACACAACAACATTGATATGAGTAAAGAGTAGTTTCAAATACAACATGTGTGGCTGTAAAGGATTTTCTGACATCTGTTTCATATTCTTCTCTGTTACAGGTATGAAGAATACCAGATGAACAAAATCATCGTAGATGAACCACAACAGCCTTCAATCTCACAATTCCTTGACACTCGTGTAGGGCGTTACAGCCTGACCCACCCACAGCAGAAGGCCATCTCCAATGCGATACTGTCTGACTTGATTATTGATTGCAATTTCCCTCTGTCTATTGTGGAAAATAAGAGCTTTCGTCACTTTCTGGCTGTGCTGGACAGCAAGTATACCCCAGTATGTCGCCGAACGCTGACCACAAAAACAGAGAGCCTTGCTGAGGAGAGACGGTCAAAGTTAAAAACTCAATTGAGCAACACTGACCATGTTTCAGTCACTGTGGACATTTGGTCTGATCGAAAGATGAGGGGATTCCTTGGTGTCACTGTGCACTGGATGGAGCGAGATGCAGAGAGGGTACAGCTAAAGACTAATCTCTTGGCCTGCAACCGCTTCAAAGGCTCTCACACAGCAGAGCGAATCTGTGACCAATTTGAGGCAATATGTGATGAATACAACATCAAAGCTAAATTGGACTATATAATTAGTGACAATGCTGCTAACATGCGCAAGGCATTTACAGTCTGCTTCCCCAGCGAACAGGAGGAAGATGAAGATGCTGGAGATAATCTTGATGATCCTGAGCTATGGCATGACTTAACCCAAGAAGACCAGCAAACCGTCGATGCTGCTATGGCAAAGAAACAGCGCCTGCAGTGTTTTGCACACACATTGCAGCTGGTTGTGGGAGACGGTTTGAAAGAAACAAAAGCGGCATGTCCTTCTCTCTCCAAGTTATCAAAACTTAGCTCCCTGCTCCACACAAGCACAACGTTTAAAGACATCTTCGATGGTGAATTTGGGGAGCACAGAGGCATCCCTGCTGCAGTGAGCACGAGGTGGAATTCCACACTGCGGCAGGTAAAAGCAGTCCTTCATTGTGATCAGCAAAAGCTCTGCGCAGTTCTTGAGAAGGCCGGGCATAAAGAACTGTCATTCACACAACGAGAGTGGAATCTGCTGAAGGAGTTGGTGGACATCTTAAAACCGTTCGGAGAAGCAACTGATTTGACACAGGGGGAGAAAGTCATTACAATCAGTGCAGTTGTTCCATCCATCTTGTCCCTCAATCACCATCTTGAGAAGCTGAAGCCTCAAGTTCGTTTCCTGAGTGGCCTGGTCAGAGGTCTGCAGGCATCCCTGAAAAAAAGATTTCTTGGGATCTTCATTAATGTAAAAATGGCCCAGTCTCAAGAAGGGATCACTGCCCCCTTTTCAGACACAGTCTACCTGAAAGCAGCTGCCTTGGATCCAGCCTTTTGTCTGCTGTGGATTGAGCCCCATGTGCTGGTCAACCGTGACATCAAGGCAGAGGTGGCACAACGAGTTAAAGGTAAATATTATTGACTTGCAATGCAACTTAAATGCAACGTACAATAATTTGATCTTAATCTGATATAGGATCTAATGTGATATTAATCTGACTTTAACAATAATAAAAAATTTCAGTCTTGAACAGTATCATCAACATCAGAAATAAGGGCTCTTTTGTTTCTGCTGTTGTGACACGTTTTTATTTTTATTTTTAGAATTGATCCTGCAAGATGCTGCAGAGACAGAGCAGCCTGTGCCGGTGCCTGCTGAAGAAGAACTAGAGGACATGGAAGGAGAAGGGCTGTTTGCTGCATACCATAAGAGGCAGAAAAGGGATGTTGGGACCCCACCAGCAGTACAGCTAAGTCACTACATTGACATGGCAGAAGGACAGAATGCCCTTTTGTTCTGGGCACTGAACAGTAAGACTCTTCCTTCACTCTTTCAAGTAGCCATCCGAGTCTTGGCAGTGCCTGCTTCTAGTGCTCCAGTGGAGCGAGTTTTCAGCCATGGTGGCATCATTCTGCGTCCCCATCGTGCACAAATGACTGACAGACTTTTGGCCAATTTGATCTTTTGCAAATGCAATGCAGTATAGGGGCCTCCCTCCACCTGTCCACAGCACGCATGCGCCGCACACACACTCACTCTCTGCTCATCACCTGTCCACACAGCTCTCTCTCTCCTGTGGTAGGAGTTTCACATGGAGTAAGATCTGTTCATTTGCAGTGCAGGTTCCCACACTGTTTTTACTTCCAGAGCTTTGGTGTTTGTCCTTCCCCGTAAACCATTTTCTCTCTCTCTCTCTCTCTCTCTCTCTCTCTCTCTCTCTCTCTCTCTCTCTCTCTCTCTCTCTCTCTCTCTTCTCTCTGCATTGTTCTAATGCAATATGCTGTTCAAATACAAGCATTTTTTTTGTGAAAATTAAATGTTATGTTTTTTGCTGTATTTGATTAATGTTATTGTATAAAAAGGTTTAAATAAATACAAATCTTACAGACATACATGATTTGTATACATTTTATTTCTGTGGTAAGAGGACTTGAAATGACTCGAAACTAAAATGGTAGGACTTTGGACTCGACTTGAGACTTGATGGCTTTGACTTTTGACTCGACTTGGGACTTGCCTCATCTTTGACTCGACTTGACTCGGGACTCGAGGGCAAAGACTTGAGACTTACTTGTGACTTGCATAACAATGACTTTGTCCCACCTCTGGAATATGGTAATAGTGAACTTTTACTACCCGTGGGAATGTAGAAGGCCAAAATAGGAGACTGGTAATGTGGTGTGGGGATTTTAATGCTCATAGTACGCTCTGGGGAGGGTTACGGACTGATGTAAAAGGACAAGTGTTGGAGGAACTACTGTATGAGAAAGGGCTTGTGAGTCTTAATGACGGCCGGGGAACCAGGATTGACCCAGTAACTGGAAATTAATCTGCTCTGGATCTTACTTTGATCTCAAGTTCAATGGCAGGCAGATGTAGTTGGGAGGTTTTGGAGGAATCTACAGTGGGTAGTGATCATTATCCTATCATGTGTACTATAGGGTTGAGGGAGGAAGAATCAGTAGGAAATGGATTGAGGAGATGGCTATTTGGGAAAGCGGAGTGGGGTCAGTTTCTTTCGGGAGTTGAGTGAACGGGAGCTGTCTCAGGTAGATCTTAATTCAGATATAGAAACAGTCAATGATGGCATAAGACGAGCAATAGTAGGGGCTGCAAGGCAGGTGATTCCTATGGGTACAGGTGGGAGAAAGAGTAACGCAGTCCCCTGGTGGAGTGAAGAGTGTAGAGAAGCAGTGAAGAGTAGGAATAGCGCTTTCAGAATGTTGAAAAGGTCCCATAATTACCAGCACCTGATTCAGTATAAACAAGCAGTAGTATGGAGGATCATTAGGACAGCTAATAGGGAGTATTGGCGCCGGTTCTGTGGAAACATAGGCAGGACCAGAGAGGTGTATGTATGTATGTATGTATGTATGTATGTATGTATGTATGTATGTATGTATGTATGTATGTATGTGGGTGTGTATGTGTGTATATGTGTATGTATATATATACAGTGAGCTCCATAATTCATTGGACAGTGACAATTTTTTTGTTATTTTGGTTCTGTACTCTAGCACTTTGAGTTTGAAAGGATACAATGACAATGAGGGTGAAGTGCAGACTGTCAGCTTTAATTTGAGGGTATTTTCATATATATCGGATGAACTGTTTAGAAATGATAGCACCTTTTGTACATGGTCCCCCCATTTTAAGGTACTACAAGTATTTGTTAAATTGGCTTCACAGATGTGTGTCGTTAGGCAGGTGTATTCATTTGTGTCGTTAGTGAATGCAGGAGAGCTGTTGATGAGTAGTATTGATTCTAGACTTTGCTATTACCTTTGGAGGTTGTTGTTGGGGTGTGACAACATGAGGAAGACAGCAGTGTCGATGCAAATGAAGCTGGCCGTCATAAGGCTCAGAAATGAAAATCAATCAATCAGGAACATTGCAAAAACCCTGGCCATGCCCAAGTCAACAGTTTGGTTCATCATTAACAAGAAAAAAACAACCGGTGAACTCAATTATGTCAAAAGACCCGGTAGACCGAGGAAGACCACTGTAGTGGATGACCGGAGAATACTCTCTATGGTGAAGAAAACCCCCCTGACAACAGCCCAACAGATCAAAAACACTCTCCTGGATGCAGGTGTAGATGTGTCAAAGTCTACCATACGTAGAAGACTACACCAGCAGGACTACAGAGGGTACACTACAAGATGCAAACCACTGATAAGCCTGAAGAACAGAAAGGCGAGATTACAGTTTGCTAAAAAGCACCTAAAAGAGCCCCAAGAGTTCTGGAAAAAAGTATTGTGGACAGATGAGACAAAGATTAACATGTACCAGAGTGATGGAAAGAGGAAAGTGTGGAGAAAAAAAGAAATGCCCATGATCCAAAGCATACCACCTCATCCGTGAAACATGGTGGAGGGGGTGTTATGGCTTGGGCCTGTATGGCTGCCAGTGGAACAGGCTCACTTGTCTTCATCGATGATGTGACTGCAGACAGAAGTAGAACAATGAATTCTGAAGTCTATAGAAATATTTTATCTGCTCAGATAAAACCAAATGCCTCCAAACTCATTGGACGGCACTTCATCATGCAACAAGACAATGACCCTAAACATACTGCTAGAGCAACAAAGGGGTTTTTGATGGCCAAAAAATGGAAAATCCTTGACTGGCCGAGTCAATCACCGGATCTGAATCCAATTGAACATGCATTTTACATGCTGAAGAGGAGACTGAAGGCAATAAGTCCCCAAAATAAGCAGGAACTGAAGATGGCTGCAGTACAGGCCTGGCAGAGCATCACCAGGGAAGATACCCAGCATCTGGTGATGTCAATGCATCGCAGACTTCAAGCAGTCATTGCATGCAAAGGATATGCGACCAAATATTAACAATGATTACTTTATTCTACATTATGTTAAACTGTCCAATGTTTTTTGATGCCCGAAAAAGGGGGGGGACCATGTACAAAAGCTTCTATAATTTCTAAACGGTTCATCCGATATGTATGAATATACCCTCAAATTAAAGCTGACAGTCTGCACTTCACCCTCATTGTCATTGTATCCTTTCAAACTCAAAGTGCTAGAGTACAGAACCAAAATAACAAAAAAAATGTCACTGTCCAATGAATTATGGAGCTCACTGTATATTAGGGCTGTCAAATGATTAAAATTTTTAATCAAATTAATCAGAATTTTCAGTGGATTAATCATGATTAATCACTATTTGCAATTACACCTGAATCCTAACCATTTTTTTTCTGAAATGCATACCAAAAGATAAATAACAGGACACAGATACATAATTTTCATATTATGTCTGTTTATTAACACAGCCAAATAATGGTGTTTTAAATCAAGCTGAAACATACTACACACCATAATATTTGTCTTTGTAATGTTCCATCACTTGGCCAAAGCATTTACAAAGCCGCTGTCAGCAAGACTCACTGTGACACTTCTCTGCACCATGTGAGCGACACAGTTCATGTGTTCATAGCGTGTAAGTCGAATTGCGGCAACCATGTTGCGTGCACTGTCAGTCCCAATGGTTGTAGTCTTGCCCTCGATGTCCCACTCACGTGCAACAGACAGGAACTGTTCTTTACAAGCCTCCGCAAAATGACGCTCCTCAGTTTTTAATATAGTCAGCGCAAAAGACTTCAGTTCCCACGTGTCACTGATTAAATGTGCAGTTACTCCGAGGTAATTGTTGTTACTCACTGATGTCCAATGGTCTCCTGTCAGGGCGATATGATTTACTTGAGCCAAGACCTCTTTCCTTTTTTCTTTTTCGTTTTCATAGAGCTCGTGGATTTTCTTCATAACTGTGGCTCTTGACGGTGGCTTATAGAATGAGTCTTGAGACGCCACTTGCAAAACATCAAGGAAACCTGAGTCTTCTACAATGCTAATGGGTCTACAATCCTTTGCAATCCATTTTGCTATTGTGTTGGTCAAATTATCTGAGGTTGATTTTGTTAATTGCCTGCAAACATTCAGCGTGGTCTGGCGCAAACCACTTGCTGAATCTGACGGCCCAGCAAACGCATGTTTGGCGTTGACATGGTACTTCAAGCTTGAACAGCTCCGGTGAAATTGAAACTCCTTCTTACAAATCTTGCAAATAACCTTGTACTTGTTAACTGTACCATCATCATTCTTTTTATATTTGAATCCGTCAATAGGCCCACTTTGCTCACCTTGCTCCATCTCGCCTCTAGCTCCCAACCACTTTCCTGACCTGAATAATTTGTCACACTGCGCATGCGTGAAATGCGTTAAAAAAATTGACGTAATTAACAGCAAACAACGAATTAACGTCGTTAACGCGCTATTTTTGACAGCCCTAATATATATATATATATACATATATATATACATATATATGTACACTGCTCAAAAAAATAAAGGGAACACTTAAACAACACAATGTAACTCCAAGTCAATCACACTTCTGTGAAATCAAACTGTCCACTTAGGAAGCAACACTGATTGACAATACATTTCACATGCTGTTGTGCAAATGGAATAGACAACAGGTGGAAATTATAGGCAATTAGCAAGACACCCCCAATAAAGAAGTGGTTCTGCAGGTGGTGACCACAGACCACTTCTCAGTTCCTATGCTTCCTGGCTGATGTTTTGGTCACTTTTTGAATGCTGGCGGTGCTTTCACTCTAGTGGTAGCATGAGACGGAGTCTACAACCCACACAAGTGGCTCAGGTAGTGCAGCTCATCCAGGATGGCACATCAATGCGAGCTGTGGCAAGAAGGTTTGCTGTGTCTGTCAGCGTAGTGTCCAGAGCATGGAGGCGCTACCAGGAGACAGGCCAGTACATCAGGAGACGTGGAGGAGGCCGTAGGAGGGCAACAACCCAGCAGCAGGACTGCTACCTCCGCCTTTGTGCAAGGAGGAGCAGGAGGAGCACTGCCAGAGCCCTGCAAAATGACCTCCAGCATGTGTCTGCTCAAACGGTCAGAAACAGACTCCATGAGGGTGGTATGAGGGCCCGACGTCCACAGGTGGGGGTTGTGCTTACAGCCCAACACCGTGCAGGACGTTTGGCATTTGCCAGAGAACACCAAGATTGGCAAATTCGCCACTGGCGCCCTGTGCTCTTCACAGATGAAAGCAGGTTCACACTGAGCACGTGACAGACGTGACAGAGTCTGGAGACGCCGTGGAGAACGTTCTGCTGCCTGCAACATCCTCCAGCATGACCGGTTTGGCGGTGGGTCAGTCATGGTGTGGGGTGGCATTTCTTTGGGGGGCCGCACAGCCCTCCATGTGCTCGCCAGAGGTAGCCTGACTGACATTAGGTACCGAGATGAGATCCTCAGACCCCTTGTGAGACCATATGCTGGTGCGGTTGGCCCTGGGTTCCTCCTAATGCAAGACAATGCTAGACCTCATGTGGCTGGAGTGTGTCAGCAGTTCCTGCAAGAGGAAGGCATTGATGCTATGGACTGGCCCGCCCGTTCCCCAGACCTGAATCCAATTGAGCACATCTGGGACATCATGTCTCGCTCCATCCACCAACGCCACGTTGCACCACAGACTGTCCAGGAGTTGGCGGATGCTTTAGTCCAGGTCTGGGAGGAGATCCCTCAGGAGACCATCCGCCACCTCACCTCACCTCACCTCAGGAGCATGCCCAGGCGTTGTAGGGAGGTCATACAGGCACATGGAGGCCACACACACTACTGAGCCTCATTTTGACTTGTTTTAAGGACATTACATCAAAGTTGGATCAGCCTGTAGTGTGGTTTTCCACTTTTAATTTTGAGGGTGACTCCAAATCCAGACCTCCATGGGTTGATAAATTTGATTTCCATTGATCATTTTTGTGTGATTTTGTTGTCAGCACATTCAACTATGTAAAGAAAAAAGTATTTAATAAGATTATTTCATTCATTCAGATCTAGGATGTGTTATTTTAGTGTTCCCTTTATTTTTTTGAGCAGTGTATATGTGTGTATGTATGAATGTATATATGTATATGTATATGTGTGTATATGTGTGTGTGTGTGTGTGTGTGTGTGTTATATGTATATATATATATATATAAAATAAACATGGGGGATTGGAAGTGATGCAGACAATTACATTGATGGAAGTTACAATCTATCTGCAATATTAAGCTGACCAAAAAAAAGTTTTTGGCCTTTACAATAAGGTGTGGCAGGAAGGGAAACTGCCTGGAAGTTGGAAGCAGGTGGTAGTGGTGCCAATACGGAAACCTGGGAAAGACCCTACTAGTCCTTCAAGCTATAGGCCGATAGCGTTGACATCTCACGTATGTACATTTATAGAAAGGATGAGAACGTAAAGGCTGACACTCTCTGGGAAGTAGAGGACTAATGTCACCAGATCAAAGTGGGTTCAGGAAAGGCAGGGGAACAATGGATCATGTACGGTGCCTTGAGTCAGTCATTCGGAAGGCACAGGCAAATAAGGAGGTGGTGGTAGCCGTTTTCTTTGATGTAGAGAAGGCTTATGATATGATGTGGAAGGAAGGCCTACTTATCAAGCTGGATAACATGGGGGTTGGAGGAAGGGTTTTTAACTGGATTAAGGTTTTTAGTTTTGGACAATCAATACAAGTGAGGGTGGGGAGCTCTATGTCAGAAAGCTATGAGGTGGATAATGGTACCCCCCAGGGAAGTGTCATTAGTCCTTTGTTGTTCTCCATTATGATTGACGATGTATTCTCTCGGGTGAGACCTGAAATTGGGAGGTCATTGTTTGCGGATGATGGAGCGCTGTGGAAGAAGGGAGAAATATTACCCATACAGCCAGAAGAGTTCAAGAAGCAATTATTGAAGTAGAGCAGTGATCCCTCAGATGGGGCTTCAAGTTTTCAGTTGCGAAAACACAGACTGTGTTTTCTTCTAGAAGTATGGTTAGGGAGGAAATATAGTTGAAGTTGTTTGGAAGGAATCTGGAGAGGGTGGGAGGGTTTAGGTTCCTGGGGGTCTGTTTTGACACTCGAATGACATGGGCGGAGCATATTAACAAAGTAGTTGCCAAAGGAAAGAAAATATTGAATGTGATGCGTTGCTTGTCAGGAATGGAGTGGGGGGCAGATAGAATGGTGTTGAGAATGATATATATATAGCGCTGTTAAGGTCATCAATGGATTATGAAAGTATAGCATATGGATCAGCAGCTCAGACATCTTTAAAAAAGCTAGATGTTATCCAGGCCCAAGCCCTAAGAATATGTTGTGGAGCACTCAGGACCTCCCCAGTGGCAGCGATGCAGGTAGAGTTGGGAGAGATGCCGTTAAAGTTAAGAAGATAACAGCTAGCCATGACATATTGGGTAAATCTACAAGGACATAAGGTTACACATCCTACAAAAAAGGTGCTCCTAGAGTGCTGCGAACAAAATCTGAATACAAGCTTTGGGTGGATAGGCAATAGCATGGCGAGAGAAATGGGGTTGTTTGGGAGGGAGTTTAGCCCCTCTATGGTTCTTCCTGCTATCCCACCTTGGTTTCTCCTTCAATCAGTGATAGATCTAGGGTTACTTGAGAGGGTAAGAGATGTTGGGGAAGGAGTAGATTCAGTTGTAAGTGAACATTTAAGAACACAATACTATGCTTTCTTGAATATAATTCACAGATGGATCTAAGGACCCTAAAACAGGGAGGACAGGAGCAGCTTTTAGTGTTCCTGAGTTTAAGGTGGCAGTGACGAAAAGAGCAACTGATCATTTATCTGTGTACACAATGGAGTTGTTGGCCATACTATTAGCTGAAGAGTGGGTGTTGGAGGTGAGGCCAGACAGGGTAGTCATCTGCTCTGACTCCTGTGCAGCACTGATGAGCTTAAATGCATGTGTGTCTCAGAGAAGAAAGGATTGTATGAGGTTTTTCAGTGTTTGTATAGGGTGAAACAGATGGGGTATTTGTGATGTTCCTCTGGGTACCAGCTCATGTGGGAGTAGAGGGGAATGAGGAAGTGGATATTATTGCTAAGCAGGCTCTTAAACATCCTAATGTTGAGATGGAATTGTCAATTAGTAAAGCAGAAGCCAAGGGATTAATACGAACAGTTTTTGAAAATAAGTGGCAAGAGTTGTGGAACAGGGAGAGTAAGGGAAGACACCTGTATAAGATCCAGGAAAAGGTGGTGGCAAGGAGGTCCTCAGGCCCGAGAGAGAAGGGAGGGAAGTGTACAAGGCTGAGACTGGCACACACAAGGCTAAATAGTACATTGAAAGTGGTGGGGAAACATCCAACTGGGAGGTGTGATCATTGTCAGGAGGAGATGGAGACAGTGGAACATGTTCTTTTCAGTGCCAGAAATATGTGAGAGTAATCTTTTTTTCACAGATGCTTTTATCCAGAGCGACTTACAGGAGCAATTAGAGTGAAGTGCCTTGCTTAAGGGCACATCGACAGATTTTTCACCTAGTCGGCTGGGGGATTAGAACCAGCAACTTTTCGGTTACTGGCACAACGCTCTTACCCACTAAGCTACCAGCCAACCTAGTAAGGGAACGATTGTTATTAGATTTGAGGAGTAATGGGGTTGAAGAGCCAGGATTAAGTGAACTGCTGGGGAAATCTTCAGGGGATGTAGTATTTAATTATGTATTTTGTTTCCTTAGGGAGACAAGATTATTGGGTAGGATTTAGACCTTCACTGTCTCTGGTCCACACTCCAGTCCAGTTGGTGGCGGTAATGCACCTTAAAGTTGGTTGCCAACCGCCAAATAAAATCCACAGAAGAAGAAGAAGAAGAAGAAGAATAAGTGGCGGTATACCCGGCACTCTTTACGACCCAGAAGGATTCTCCTTTGTCAGATAATGTGGGTCACTTTTTTTTCCCTCAATTTCTCTCTGTAACCAGCAGAGCCGACAGCGGAGCGTCAGCTGTTCAACCGGCTTGCAATCAATCGTGGGGGACCAGGGAAATTGCGAAAGTTTGTAAATTATTTGTCCAGAAATCTCATGTAGCCTTTGAACTTGTTCACTACCAAAGCAGAGATGAAAATGAGGTATTTTGCTTTTATTTACGCTCTTGGGGATGTAAAGAAATCGAAAAATATGATTATTAATTTAATACACGACGTGCTACCTCGTTGCAGGTGTTGCTCATGGCCACTACTTTACTTTGTCCTGGTTCTTCTGACACCCGCAGCATCGCAATGGCCAGGTAAGCCCAAAGAAAAACGATTAACTATTAGGATATTTAGCTGCTCAGATGTTTACAAGCTCTTGTATCTTTGTCTCTCGAACCGCCATAAACGTTTGTGCACCTTGTTGGTAATGTAGGGACACAGTTTTAATGAAACAGTAAACTATTGAAATACACATAGACAATGCTTTTACATTGTGAAGTTGTAAAGTTGCTTACAACATTCATTGATCCAAAACTATTGGAAGGTTGACACCTGTAGGCAAATGTAAAGTGGGGGCTGTCACTACAGTAGGCCTATCTATGCTAAATTACTTTTGTCCTGAAAAGAATATACTGTTAATTGGGAAATGCTGTTGCGATAATGTAACCCGCTTCAGCTATTAGAAACATTGCCTGTTTCTGATTGTGGACTGTAGATTACTTTTTTTGAGTCAAGATTTATTGTATGAGTTATTTTATATTGTCACTGCTGATAAAGAACCATCAGGGGAGAAAATAGATGCAGGTGTAAGTTACTTGTTCATAAACAACCTCAGGCTGTGTTTCAACTTGCAAGGATTTCTGAATTATTTCATTTGATCATCCCTGCATGTTATTTTTGTGAAAATAAGTGTAAATGGACTGAGTGATTGATGTATTTAATTCCATATGCTCATATAGACCAATAAGAGCAAATGTTCAGTTTTCCTGCATTGGACCTTTTAAAGCTGCAACCACAAAAACATTTCTCTGCCCAATGATGAAATGTGTAGATTTGCAGGAAAGTTGCTTGAAAACTGCAAAATGTTCTCTCTGATGCCAAGAGGCAGATCTTTAAAATGTCCCTAGCCATTGCCGGAGATTTGGTTAGTCCGGCCATACACTGCAAAAGTCCTAGTAAAACTCCTTGTATACTATTTTTAAACCACTCTAGTTGTGTTCTAATTATGAGGGGGTCCCTGATGAATTTGCTATCACAAGAGGGGTCCCCGGCCCCAAAAGGTTTGAGAACCCCTGCTCTAAGGCAAAGATATTGGTGAAAGTATTGGTACAATTCGTTTTTATTGGTATTTTGTGAATAATGTTGAACTGTGTTTTTAAGATTTTGGTAGATTCGGTGATAGTCGCTCAGTGAAAGTGTGTTCCATAGCATAGTCACATGGATAGCATAGTTCCACAAGCAAAAACTGTGCTGGGTTGACATGGTATACCCAATAACAATGTAGTTGTGATTGAGACCTAGTCTATTGAATGTTGATAATCAGGTCAGAATGCAAGGAAGACGAGACCATTCATCTGAACTTCTAATTCCACTTTGATGTGCACAGAATGGCTTTGGTCTGTTGGTCTGTTGACAGGGGCTTTCTCAAGTCCAAAGTCTGCCCTCAGAACTCCCATTCCTTCACTCTTTGTCCAGTGTCTTGCTTCGTATCTAACCAGAGGTTGGGATGGGGACCCTTGAGTAAAGATGGGACGATAAAATGAAAATTACTGTCACCGATATTGCCTTCCTCTTACCGAAGTATTTTGCTTACGTTGGTCATTTTCTAAACAACCGTTCCTGTAGATTGTTCTAAAACCATTATTTGGGCAACAGTATTAGCCTATGCATTATGTTAACTCCTGCTATGAAAGCATCTATCTGCCCGTCCCTGTTTTGCTGTGGGCTGCTGACTCTCACTCCCTCTCTCAACTGTGCGCACAGAGGAGGGAGAGGCATTCTGAGAAGCACAAGCAAGACCATTGCTCAAAATGCTATTGCTGGAAAAATACAGTTTTCAAAGCAACTACTGTTGTAGTTACATAGAGGAGAGTCACAGCTTTCTGTAAGTATATAATGTATTTCTCACCTCTTAATATTGAGTTCATGGCACCACTTTACAACCGGATTAGGATCTAGTTAGTATGGTTTTGATGCGCCCGTGGAGCGCGCCATTTGCAGTGAATAGGTCTATATCAAGTAGCGTAATTATGGTAAAAAATTGGTCGATTTATCACAATAGGGATTTTTGTCCATATCGCCCAGCTCTAATCTTGAGTGTAGTAAAGCTCTGCAGTGCACACTAGTCTTGAGAAAGTGGAGTTTCAAAATGGGACTATTCCCATACTAAATTATTTATCTCTGAATCTCACTGCAGCCCAATATTTAATTTAGGTCAAAGTTCTGTCCATTAGATTGTGCAGCTGTCAGATGGAAAACAGGGAGGAAATCGACAAGCCTTCCATGAATATTTGATTGAGGGCGATCGCTGTGGTTGCCTTGACATTAACTTAACAGCACACCTACCTCATAGAACCAACTCAGTGGCCTTGTGGTTAGAGAGTCATACCAAAGATGGGACCGGATGCCTCTCTGCTTGGCACTCAACATAAAGGAGATGGTTTGGGGGATAGGCCATTGCACTGCACACTGCCCTATCCCACCTGGACAAGAGGAATACCTATGTAAGAATGCTGTTCATCGACTACAGCTCAGCCTTCAACACCACCGTGCCCTCCAAGCTCATCACTCAGCTCAGACAGTGTTGTGAAGAAGGCGCAACAGCGCCTCTTCAACCTCAGGAGGCTGAAGAAATTTGGCTTGGCCCCTAAGACCCTCACAAACTTCTACAGATGCACCATTGAGAGCTGTATCACCGCCTGGCACGACAATTGCACTGTCCGCAACCAGGCTCTCCAGAGGGTGGTGCGGTCAGCCCAAAGCATCATCGGGGCACACTGCCTGCCTTCGAGGACATCTACAGCACCAGTGTCACAGGAAGGGCAAGAAGATCATCAAGGATCCCAGCCAACTGAGCCGCGGCCTGTTCAACCAGCTACCATATAGAAGGCGGAGACAGTACAGGTGCATCAAAGCTGGGACTGAGAAACTGATAAACAGCTTCTATCTCCAGGCCATCAGACTGTTAAACAGTCAGCACTAGCCGGCCTACGCCCGGTACCCTAACCTGCACCTTAGAGACCACTGCCCTATGTACATAGTCATTGAACACTGGTCACTTTAATAATATTTGTGTACTGTTTTACCAACTTTATGTATATACTATATGTAACCGGTGTGAAATGGCTAGCTAGTTAGCGGTGCGTACTAGTAGCGTTTCAATCGGTGACGTCACTCGCTCTGAGACCTTGAAGTAGTTGTTTCCCTTGCTCTGCAAGGGCCGCGGCTTTTGTGGAGCAACGGGTAATGGCGCTTCGAGGGTGATTGTTGTCGATGTGTGCAGAGGGTCCCTGGTTCAAGCCCAGGTAGGGGCGAGGAGAGGGACGGAAGCAACACTGTTACATTGATGCTGTTGACCCGGATCACTGGTTGCTGCGGAAAAGGAGGAGGTCAAAAGGGGGTTGAGTGTAACCGGTGTGAAATGGCTAGCTAGTTAGCGGTGCGCGCTAGTAGCGTTTCAATCGGTGACGTCACTCGCTCTGAGTCCTTGAAGTAGTTGTTTCCCTTGCTCTGCAATGGCCGCAGCTTTTGTGGAGCGACGAGTAACGGTGCTTCGAGGGTGACTGTTGTCGATGTGTGCAGAGGGTCCCTGGTTCAAGCCCAGGTAGGGGCAAGGAGAGTGACGGAAGTAACACTGTTACATATATTCTAGTCATGGCTCATCCTATATAACTGCTGCTATACACCCCTATTCTATTCATATAATGTCTGTACTGTCTATACACACCATTCACGTACATATATTATCTATATTCTGGACTCCGGAAGCTAATTTCCTGCAATTCTATCCAATTTGCTATGGGGTTTTGTACTGTGTTTTAAAAAGAATATTTTTAAATATTTTTGTAATATGTCTGCATCACTTCCAATCCCCCATATGGTTTTTTTTCTCGCAAAAAAGAAAATATATATTAAAAAAATATATATTTCCCATTATTACTTTCCAACCCCACGACCCCTTTGTACTGTATTTATATACTGTATTCTCGACATAGCGCATTCTAATATTTCTACTACTGTACATTGCATTTTATTTACACTGTTTATACACACTGCATATTTATTTATATACTAGATTCTTGACATAGCTCACACTAATATATCTACTTCTGTACATATCATTCCTAGTATATTTAGTGTAAATTCATCCGGTGTAGATACGTATTGGTTGCATTTGGATGACTTTTACAGTGCTATTTGCGTTGGATTCGTTCTGACATTTCTTAATTTGTTTCTTTTTGGATTATGTGTGTATTATTTTGTATTGCTAGGTATTACGGCACTGTTGGAGTTAGAAACAAGCATTTCGCTGCACCTGCGATAACATCTGCAAATCTGTGTACGCAACCAATACATTTGGATTTGATTTGAATCCCTATTGTCATGTGATGGTTGCTCTGGTCCCGGTGCGGCTATGCCTGCAGGCTGACAGGAGGAGGACAACAGCTGTAAGGGGACACCCTGCCAGCCTATTTAATGGCTGAATTAGATGCTTCATAAAAAATCACTGCAGAGGGCTTCCACCTGTCATGCAGGGGCCAGAGCCCCTGAGATAAACAAAATCCTCCTCGCCAGTAGAAACATTTACACCTTGCAGGGTGAAAAAATCTACCTTAAAGCCACACTCTGTAGTTTGATTTTGTCAGAATCAAATATTATGGTATTCTTGTGTAACTTCAAAGGGTGGCAAAAGATAAACTGAGACTGACACCAACCATGCCAAAATGTCTTTGAAAGTCCAGAGCGGTTTCAAAATCAACTTTGAAATGTCAGTAATTTCACAAGTTTTTGAACCACAGTGAAACCGCTCTTGACTTTCAAATACAGTTTGGCATGGTTGGTGTCAGTCTCAGTTTATCTTTTGCCACCCTTTGAAGTTACACAAGCATACCATAACTCAAATACATTCCTCTCAACTGCAGCTATAGATACTGATATAATAAGGTCTGAGAGCTCCAAACAAGGCTCCAAACATCTGTTGACATGTCCAAGATAGTTGTGGCCTTTGCCACTTCGGCCTCCACAAAATATCTGCTCTACATCCCTGGGTCGTGTTCTTTAGGAACAACATAGCAAAAAGTTATTCAACGGAAAATGAAAACCAACAGTTATTATTGGACAAGTCCACAGAGTCCCTTGTGATTTCAGTCAGTTTTCTTCTGTTTGGTGCCTAATGAACAAGACCTAGTTGTTTTTTAAGTGTTGTGATTGAAATCAGTTGTATTTTTGCACCACATTATTGTGACATCTGAAAGGAGTGCCATTTGCCGGCATTTTGCATTGTTTAATGTCACAATGAAGTGACAGGAGAATATGCTTTAAACCCGTGCCCTGGGATATCAAAGTTGAACTGCTTTGTACTTTGATGGTATTTCCAACCAAAAATTTTGCCATGGTCATTACATACAATTCTGAAAATGAAAATGACCTAATGTCTCATCTATGGTTTTAAGTTGAGCTCTGAAGGAGTTGAAACACATTACCTAGAAGTGATGCAGACAATTACATTGATGGAAGTTACAATCTATCTGCAATATTAAAGCTGATCTACCCCCTAGAAAAAAAAGAAAAAAGAAGAAAAAACACGTTACCTAGATTACTTAGGTATTGCTGTTGTGACTGCACTGAATGCCTCAACCTGTTCTACAGAGGGTTATGGTTACGGAATAACTAAAGCTATCCCTTCCCTAATCTTTAAAAGGAAGCATCTCAGCTCTCTCAATGTGGTGTCAATCAAATCAAATGTTATTTGTCACATGCGCCAAATACAACCTTACCGTGAAATGCTTACTTACAAGCCCTTAACCAACAATGTTTTAAGAAAAATAAGAGTTAAGAAAATATTTACGAAATAAACTAATGCAAAAAATAAACAAGGAACAATAAAATAACAATAACGAGGCTATATACAGGGGGTATCAGTCCCGAGTCAATATGCGGTGATACAGGTTAGTCTATGTAATTGAGGTAGTATGTACATGTAGGTAGGGGTAAAGTGACTATGCATAGATAGTAAACAAAGAGTAGCAGCAGTGTAAAAAAGGTGGGGGGAGGGGGGCAATGGAAATAGTCCGGGTAGCCATTTGATTAGCTGTTCAGCAGTCTTATGGCTTGGGGGTAGAAGCTGTTAAGAAGACTTTTGGACCTAGACTTTGCGCTCCGGTACCGCTTGCCGTGCGGTAGCAGAGAGAACAGTCTATGACTAGGGTGGCTGGATTATTTGGCAATTTTTTAGGGCCTTCCTCTGACATAGAGGTCCTGGATGGCAGGAATCTTGGCCCAAGTGATGTACTGGGCCATACGCACTACCCTCTGTAGCGCCTTGCGGTCGGAGGCTGAGCAGTTACCATACCAGGCGGTGATGCAACCGGTCTGGATGCTCTCGATGGTGCAGCTGTATAACTTTTTGAGGATCTGAGAACCCATGCCAAATCTTTTCAGTCTCCTGAAGGGGAATAGGCGTTGTCGTGCCCTCTTCACGATTGTCTTGGTGTATTTGGACCATGATAGTTTGTTGGTGATGTGGACACCAAGCAACTTGAAGCTCTCAACCTGCTCCACTACAGCCCCGTCGATGAAAATTGGGCCGTGCTCGGCCCTCCTTTTCCTGTAGTCCACAATCATCTCCTTTTTATTATTATAAATTTTTTTGGGGGTAGATCAGCTTAATATTGCAGTTAGATTGTAACTTCCATCAATGTAATTGTCTGCATCACTTCCAATCCCCCATGTTTATATATATATATATATATATATATATATATGCATGCATACATACACATACATATCCTTTAAAAAATATATATATTCCCCTTCCAACCCCGCCACCCTTTCCCTACTTGGAGTAAACAACAATGCTTAGGCCTCTACTTCCATCTTATACTTACTATCTACATTTTATGGACACAGTCAATTTTACAATAATTACATTTTGTTTGTTCTTTCTCCTGAACTTCTACTCTCAAACTCTCCGATCATTTTCATGATGTCCATCCGGTTTGCTTCTATATGCTTTCTAACTGTGCTCCTTCACAAAAGCTCACAACCTTCAACCTATACACTTATTATGGACACAGCGTCCCTACATTATTAGTTATCTTGTTATTGTTTGTTGTTAGTTGTTATTAGTCCCATCCTTCAATTTCATTCAACACCTCCCATCTATCTTTTAACACCATCCATATAGGATTTCTATTTGCCATATATATTTCAACTGTACTGTGATGTTTTACAAAAGTTCTGAACCTTTCTATTCTCATTGTTTCTACAGATTGTGAATTGAAAATAAACATTTTTGCTAATAGTATTATGTTATTGATCTATTGACTATGACTTTTCAGATCACCCAGTAGTGCTATCTGCAGGGTTAGCTCCAGGTTAACATTGCAATCCTTTAGCCATTCCTGGACCTGTGTCCAAAAACAAGCTACAAATGGACAGTACCAAAACAAATGATCTAATGATTCTCTTCGCAGCAAAATCTGCAGAGCTGGGAAGATTGTATCCCCCATATAAATAACATTCTATTGGTATCAATAATTTTACATAATAATTTAAATTGAAAGATTCTAAGTTTTGAATCCGGTGTCGTTTTGCGTATTAGTTCATAAACACTATGCCATGGGATTGGTACGTCAAAAATCTCTTCCCACAATCATCTCCTTTGTCGTGATCATGTTGAGGGAGAGGTTGTTGTCCTGGCACCACACTTCCAGGTCTCTGAACTCCTCCCTATAGGATGTCACATCGTTGTTGGTGATCAGGCCTACCACCTTTGTGTCTTCGGCAAACTTAATGATGGTGTTGGAGTCGTGCTTGGCCACACAGTCATGGGTGAACAGGGAGTACAGGAGGGGACTAAGCAGGCACCCCTGAGGGGCTCCCGTGTTAAGGGTCAGCGTGGCAGATGTGTTGTTGCCTACCCTTACCACCTGTGGGCGGCCCGTCAGGAAGTCCAGGATCCAGTTGCAGAGGGAGGTGTTTAGTCCCAGGGTCCTTAGCTTAGTGATGCGCTTTGTGGGCACTATGGTGTTGAACGCTATGCTGTAGTCAATGAACAGCATTCTCATGTAGGTGTCCAGGTGGGAAATGGCAGTGTTGAGTGCAATAGAGATTGCGTCATCTGTGGATCTGTTGGCGGTATGCAAATTGGAGTGGATCTAGGGTTTCTGGGATAATGGTGTTGATGTTAGCCATGACATGCCTTTCAAAGCACTTCATGGATACAGGCGTGAGTGCTACGGATCAGGAGTAATTTATGGAAAGGTTATCTTGGTGTTCTTTGACACAGGGACTGGTGGTCTGCTTGGAACATGTAGGTATTACAGACTCGGCCAGGGACAGGTTAAAAATGTCAGTGAAGACACTTGCCAGTTGGTCAGCGCATGCTCAGAGTACACGTCCTGGTAATCCATCTGGCCCTGCGGCCTTGTGAATGTTGACCTGTTTAAAGGTCATACTCACATCGGCTACGGCGAGCGTGATCACACATTCATCCAGAACAGCTGGTGCTCTCATACATACTTCAGTGTTGCTTGCCTCGAAGCGTGCATAGAAATCATTTAGCTCGTCTGGTAGGCTTGTGTCACTGGGCAGCTCACGGCTGGGCTTCCCTTTGTAGTCCATAATAGTTTGCAAGCCCTGCCACATCCGACGCGCGTCAGAGCCGGTTTAGTAGGATTCAATCTTAGTCCTGCATTTATGCTTTGCCTGTTTGATGGTTTGTCAATCAGGTCAATGGCAGATTCCACAGGTATGAAAAGCGGTGAATGGATACCATGCTCAGATTGTTCAGTGGGCGCAGTTAGGGCTGGGCGAATGTATGTTTTTGCGCGATATTCCAAAGGTGGGAAGGCCGGCGACAAGCTTAGGTCCATAATAAGCCCATAGAAACGCATTGGCCTTATATTGGACAGATTTCCTCTCTGTTTACACACACACCAAGCCCCTGCCACTCACAACAACAAAGATGAGAGATCACGTCTTCCTCTCTGAGAAGTGGTTTCAACTAGCTATTTGCATTTGAGGTTTGATCCAACAGAATTTGTCATATGGACACAAACACATTGAGACATTATTTTACTGTAATGGAGAAGTTAACCTTTATAATGATACCCTTTTTATGTCTCAACTACTCAAATTGCGCGAAGAGCAGACGGTACTAAAACGGGAGTATTAATTAACATTTAATCTGGAAAATTAATGCTTAGTTTGTTGTGCGTGGCATTCCAGTACCATGTACCGCTAGCAGCATTTTAGCCAAATACTATTATACAAACTGTCTAGTCTTCAGTTTATAAATGTGCAATAAGCATAAAACACAATTATATAAAGCAGGGGTGGGCAACTTTGTAGCAGGCATTATAGAAAATGAATACCCCCAAAGTTAATTATTATTAGTGAATGTGCATTATGCATGGTTCTGGTTAAATCTTTTACAAAAAGGGGGTTTTCATAGACTGACTTGAAAGCCAGATCAGTGATTATTGCAAAAAAAAGCAGGTTAAGCTATTTTGATAAAATAATTAAATGATTAGTGGGTCTTATGGTTGTGTAAGGCTTATATTTAGCCTAGGTATAATTTCACATGCCCTGAATTCCATTAGATTATTGCGGACTGTTTGAAATGCAGTGTATTTGACCTTTAATTATACAACAAAGCTTTTTGTAGAGAAAAAAACATTTAGCTATATATCATGAATCGTCCATAACTTTAAAATAACCAAGATATGATTTTTAGGCCTTATCGCCCAGCCCTAGGCTCAGTAGACCCTATGTTGTCTAATCCATAGATTTTCCGGTCAATAAACTGATTTGCCCATGGTTGAAGTCTCTAAGCGTGCCCATTTTCATGGCTGGGAATGCTGGTGCTAGGATGTGACTCATGGTGTAGTAGAGTTTCTTGCCCATTCTATGCAAAGTGCCACAGTTATCACAATAATGGCCAATAATTTAACCCACTTGACTGGTGTGGGAACTGGGAATAGCTGGGGGTTGAAAGGTTGTGTGTGTGCGTGGCCAATAGTTTAACCCACTTGACTGGTATGGGGGTTGATTGGTGTGTGTGTCCTTGTGTTTGCAGGCAGGGCTCTGCAAGCTAAAGTCTTGATGTGTTTGGGTTCTAAATTATATTAGTAATTGTAACGCTAGCTAGTTCCATTACTCAGAATGTGCAATATTGTCAAGGATGTGGTCTTTGTCTCTTTTTTTCTGTTCTCTCCACTAGTTTTCAAAGAGTTGGTTACAGAGATTGACTCTGCCCTAGTGCCCCTACTCTTTCTAATCACAGTGTGACGACCACTGTCTTTTGTCAGTCACACAGAAAGATTTAGTGGGTGGGATAGGATAATTCAAGACAATGGTTGTCTCCACACAATCGGTATAGAAGTAGTAATGGACAAAAGTCCCCCTTTAAAAAAAATCACATGATGTTCTGTTGTAAAAACACCAGACGTGCCATTGTAAAATGATCCCTTAGGAATCCTTACAGAATAAAAAGCAACACTGCTGAAACCATTTTTACGACATTAGTTCTCTCCAAATATCTCAAAAAGAGAGAGGAGACCACACCTAATGTAATGCAACATACCTGTCACTGAATGGTTGAATCAAAAAAATTGTTTCTGCTGCTGTGAATAATTACCCCGGAGAGTGATTAGGGAATGTAGACCAAGTGTAGTTTGTAGGTATTAGGGCTGTCCCCGAGGGGAAAAAAAAAAATTGGTCGACCGAGAGTCATTTGTTCTTTCGACCAATCATCTGGTCAAAATTTAAAAAATGGATTTTTCTAAACTGTATATAGACACATCCTATGTGTTTTAATCAAATAAACTATGTGCACTGAGCTTGTCTGATGCTTTAAGCGCTCTGTTTTGATGAAATAATTAAGACACACTAATTACTAGAGGGAGTCCGACCGCAATTGATTTGATTGTGCCGGTCCGGGCTCAGACTTGCTGCGCTGTGTAAAAACAATTACATCGAGTGACTGTGTGACTAGCACCCGTTGTCTCTCTCCTCCCTGCTGCAGTGACCACCACTGTCCGTGTTGCTGAAGCTGCAACATACAGTGCATTTGGAAAGTATTCAGACCACTGCCCTTTTCCCACATTTTGTTACGTTACAGCCTTATTATAAAATGGATTAAAAATAAAAAATAATCCTCATCAATCTACTCACAATACCCCCTAATGACAAAGCGAAACAGGTTTTTAGAAATTTTTGCAAATTTGATAAAAAATTATGTCATTTACATAAGTATTCAGACCCTTTACTCAGTACTTTGTTGAAGCACCTTTGGCAGCGATTACAGCCTCGAGTCTTCTTGGGTATGACGCTACAAGCTTGGCACACCTGTATTTGGGGAGTGTTCTCCTATTCTTCTCTGCAGATCCTCTCAAGCTCTGTCAGGTTGAATGGAGAGAGTCGCTGCACAGCTATTTTCAAGGCTCTCCAGAGATGTTCGATCGGGTTCATCTCTGGGCTCTGGCTGGGCCACTCAAGGACATTCAGAGACTTGTCCCAAAGCCTCTCCTGCGTTGTCTTGACTGTGTTTAGGGTTGTTGTCCTGTTGGAAGGTGAACCTTTGCCCCAGTCTGAGGTCCTGAGCACTCTAGAGCATGTTTTCATCAAGGATCTCTCTGTTCTTTGCTCTGTTCATCTTTCCCTCGATCCTGACTAGTCTCCCAGTCCCTGCCGCTGAAATACATCCCCACAGCATGATGCTGCCACCACCATGCATCACCGTAGGGATGGTATTGGTCAGGTGATGAGCGGGGCCTGGTTTCCTCCAGAATTGACGCTTGGCATTCAGGACAGAGTTCAATCTTGTTTCTCATGGTCTGAGAGTCCTTTAGATGCATTTTGGCAAACTCCAAGCGGGCTGTCATTTGCCTTTTTACTGAGGAGTGGCTTCCTTCTGGCCACTCTACCATAAAGGCCTGATTGGCATAGTGCTGCAGAGATGGTTGTCCTTCTGAAAGGTTCTCCCATCTCCACAGAGTAACTCTGGAGCTCTGTCAGAGTGACCATCGAGTTCTTGGTCACGTTCCTGACCAAGGCCCTTCTCCCCCGATTGCTCAGTTTTGCCGGGCGGCCAGCTCTTGGAAGAGTCTTGGTGGTTCCTAGCTTCTTCTATTTAAGAATGATGGAGGCTACTGTGTTCTTGGGGACCTTCAGTGCTGCAGCATGTATTTGGTACCCTTCTCCAGATATGTGCCTCGACACAATCCTGTCTATACGGACAATTTCTTCAAAGTTCCATCCACCAGGTGCAACCCATGTCTAGTGCACATAAATATTGGATGCAGCTATGGTGGTACTAGCTAACTCATGTCTGACTACAACAGTGTACTAACTAGCAGCAACAAACTCAAACCAACCCAGGGCCATAGCAAAACATGTCAAAGTTGGTTGCATAGTGTAACGGCGTCACCTGCCTGAATCTAATCCAATCAGTCTACATCTGTGAAGCATAGAATGAGCTTCCAAACTACGTTATTTCTTACATTTACATTTTAGTCATTTAGCAAACGCTCTTATCCAGAGCGACTTAGTTAGTGAATACATTTATTTTTATTTATTTTTCATATCCCACGTGGGAATCGAACCCACAACCCTGGCGTTGCAAACGCCATGCTCTACCAACTGAGCTACATCCCTGCCGGCCATTCCCTACCCTGGACGACGCTGGGCCAATTGTGCGCCGCCCCATGGGCGAACCAGGATCTCTAGTGGCACAGCTAGCACTGCGATGCAGTGCCTTAGACCACTGCGCCACTCGGGAGGTGGTCTTCTTGAGCTATGTTTATAATTGAGGGATGATGACAATCGTTGACCCTTTTTCAAAGTCACAGTTGGCTACCATACTGATCCCTTGGTCATGAATGGATACCGGGACCTACCAGAAGGACCAAAGGTGGGTATCATAACATGTCGTCCTCATTGCTTGGTTTTTGCTCTGACATGCACTGTCAATTGTGGGACCTTATATAGACAGGTGTGTGCCTTTCCAAATCATGTCCAATCAATTGAATTTACCACAGGTGGACTCCAATCAAGTTGTAGAAACATCTCCAAGGATGATCAATGGAAAGAGGATGCAACTGAGCTCAAATTTGAGTCTCATAGCAAAGGGTCTGAATACTTATGTAAATAAGGTATTTCAGTTTTTGTAATACATTTGCAAACATTTCTGAAAACCTGTTTTCGCTTTGTCATTATGGGGTATTGTGTGTAGATTGATGAGGATTTCTATTTTTTATTTAATCAATTTTAGAATAAGGATGAAACATAACAAAATGTGGAAAAGGGAAGGGGTCTGAATACTTTCCGAATGAACTGTAAATGTTGCAAGACATGGGGACTCCAGCGGAAATGTTATATTTGAGCAAATGAAATTGTTTTTGATCAAACTCTACATCCCTCTGCTTTCAATTTACGTCTATCAGGTTAGCAGCACATTGAAGTTCAAAAACTGACGTGAGTCGTGACCATCTGCACTACACAAAGTATCCCACCCAGAAATGTCATCTTTGACCCCGAAAAGGTGAGGTGGAGCAATCTCCGTCACTCAAACCAGCTGCTCTCTTATTGCGTTTACATTTGAATGTCCCTCAGAGAAAAAGTGTTGGTCTTTGATCATAAAGCAGTGACCACTCTGAGGTGAGATGGCTATTCCTGCATGGTTCTAGTTAGAGACGTGGATGGAACTTTGAAAGTGCTCTTGGCCTGACTCCTAGCATAACTGTTGGCCTTTGGGAAACGTTGGGATCATATTTAAGGAACCTTCCGATCTCAATTCTCAAAGGTCCCGTGTGGCTCAGTTGGTAGAGCATGGCGCTTGCAACACCAGGGTTGTGGGTTCAATTCCCACTGGGGACCAGTATGAAAAAAAAGTATGTAAGTTACTCTGGATAAGAGTGTCTGCTAAATGACTAAAATGTAAAAATTTATAATAACTCGACTCATGTATGGGAGAGTGTGAAAGCAGAAACCGCTTCTCCTGAATGAATTGCATCAAAGCAAAGTGACTAGGGCTTGGAGTTTTCTATTCAAAGGTGCAATCTGTAGCTTTCATCTCCTGTCAAAAGTGTGGCCCCTACACTTGTTATAAACTGAGGGAGTGGAGGTCTTGGCAAATGTAACTATTCGTTTTTTGTTTGAATGTGTTTTCTAGTTGGCTACCTATTTCTATTCAACTGGTGAAATGAAAATTAATGGTTGTACCTTTTCTAAACCGCATGAGAGAGCAATTGCTGGGGGTCACAACGGGTGGGTCACAACGAGTAAATGAAGGTTTGGTTTGGATTACAATTATGTAAACAAATCATGCCCCCTTTTGCCAAGCTCCATGTGCAAATCGACCCTCAGCCCACTTCACTTCCCTTCATTGAATGGGGTGCCGTTATTTCATCACCCCCAACGCGTTCAACGGCTGACAGACGTTTTAGACTGAAAAGCCCAATACGGATTGACCATGCAATGCATGCTTCCAGCAGGATGCACAGCCATCTGGTTTCCATGCCCTGCCGAAGGACCCTATGATGCAGAACAGGTGGTTGGAGTTCGTTGGTCCCCAGTTGTGGTGAGTATACCTGTAGCTAGACCATAGACTGCTGGTTATGTATCTGGTTATGTATATTTTGATAATCATTATCACTATCATTGCTTGCATAGCTGGTATTAGCTAGCTATCCACCCTAGCTAGCTAGCTAGCTAGCTAGCTAGCTGGCTAACGTTAGCCTACCTCAATACAACCCGGATTTGGCTTGGAAACACTATCATTTCAAAAGAAGGCAAATAATTATTAGGAAAACCTTTTGTCATGATTGTGATGCCGCCAGATTGACTTCAGATGCAATATAACTTTAACCAGCTAACTAAGATTGAGGGGACCACTGTATTTTAGCTAGCTAACATTAGCATTGGTAGCTATCTTGGAAGAACTTTGCTAGTAACAGTAATGGCAACATTGGCATCTCTCTAAATAAATTTGACGACATCATAATATGGCAAAGTTGTTTCCTACTAATTATTTGCCTACTTTAGCAATGTCATCATATTTCCATGCCACTCTTAGTGTAATTTAGATGCAGTCACATTAGCCTCTGAGGTGCAACCCATGTCTAGTGCACATAAATATTGGATGCAGCTATGGTGGTACTAGCTAACTCATGTCTGACTACAACAGTGTACTAACTAGCAGCAACAAACTCAAACCAACCCAGGGCCATAGCAAAACATGTCAAAGTTGGTTGCATAGTGTAACGGCGTCACCTGCCTGAATCTAATCCAATCAGTCTACATCTGTGAAGCATAGAATGAGCTTCCAAACTACGTTATTTCTTACATTTACATTTTAGTCATTTAGCAAACGCTCTTATCCAGAGCGACTTAGTTAGTGAATACATTTATTTTTATTTATTTTTCATATCCCACGTGGGAATCGAACCCACAACCCTGGCGTTGCAAACGCCATGCTCTACCAACTGAGCTACATCCCTGCCGGCCATTCCCTACCCTGGACGACGCTGGGCCAATTGTGCGCCGCCCCATGGGCGAACCAGGATCTCTAGTGGCACAGCTAGCACTGCGATGCAGTGCCTTAGACCACTGCGCCACTCGGGAGGTGGTCTTCTTGAGCTATGTTTATAATTGAGGGATGATGACAATCGTTGACCCTTTTTCAAAGTCACAGTTGGCTACCATACTGATCCCTTGGTCATGAATGGATACCGGGACCTACCAGAAGGACCAAAGGTGGGTATCATAACATGTCATCCAGCAATGTAATTGCAATGGTTTAGCGACCTCCAAAAATAATTGTATTCACTGTTCACTTGCTATTTTCACAGCTTGTCAGGCAAGACCTCAGAATAAAAGTGTCATGCTACACAAGTACCCTTGTGACACCACCTCCGTTGTTGCCAGAGTCTCCTTTGACTCCTATGAAAAGGACACACCATCATGAGGCCTCTGATAGTGACCCGAGTTACTTCCCTGATGACACAGGCGGCTTCATCAACAACGACAGGTAATGTGTTATGTGAAAAGTTGTAATAAAACATACTTGGCTTGATAAACTAATAGGCTCATTCCCCAGTCAAGCAGCTACAACTAGTAGAGTAATTTTGGTTATGAAGTACATTGGCAAAAACCTTTGTCATTTCTTTAGAACAAAATACAATTTACAACTTGGCTGTCTATTATATCGCCCTGTCACAGGCCCTCCCAGTCAACACCACCTCATAAGATTCCCTGCTGCAGTTTGCAGCCGTACATGCAGCATAGGGAAGACCAGTAATGGGGCACTCATCAGCATCATGCAGACATGCCCTCGCTGGAAGCATTCCTGTGAATGAAACTGTCAGCCACATGTTGGCAAGTATCCAGCCAGCAACCTTCAGCGGCAACAGCTTTTACAGGCTCATTATTTGTAGGCTTATTACAAATACACAAGGTAACCCACTTCATTACTTTGATACATTCGATAACCCAATTGTGAAACATAATTTATGTAAATTGACATTTATTTGTTGCTTATTTTCTACTTCTTAGATGCATATAATGTCCAGGGCATAACCTAGTCTGGTGGAACCAGCCTGATCGCTGTCTTCACCATTCTATTTCACTTTACATTTTATAATAACTGAAGTGAAATAGAAAGGTGAACAGGTTGGTTCCACCAGGCTAATCATAACCACCATTGATAATGTAATCAATGCTCTGTCTCTTTGTGTGTGACCGACCAGTATCTTTGGTGAGGGGCCAGGAGCTGATCTACGGTGCTATGCCCATCAATGGGGCTCTGGCAAAGACCTCACCGCCAGCCTCACCTCTTGCCTGCTCACCAATGGTCGTCGATGGGGAGAACAGAATTATGTAGGTTTAGTCGGACCTGTTCAAACTTCAACATAGTATATGTTTGTGTGTCAGATATTACTTATCCCTAACTGCGATTGGTAATACAACAGTGACTGTGTATATGTGTTCACAGAAACATGGATGGAGCCAGCACATGGAGACTTCCAAGTCCAGACTGACAGACAGGCTTGATACTGATGTCTCTGAATGGAGAGAGACCTGGCATTCAAATTTTACTATACAACTTTTATTTGTACTGTCTTTATTATTATTGAATTGAATGGTATCAGTCAATATCGGGAGGGAGAAACCCTGTGTATTGTGCACCAGGATCAGGGAACTCCTGTTCTATACGGGACACCGCACAAGAAGGTATGACCACTCTGACATGTTTGCCAAGGTAGCACCATTACCACCAGACAAAATGCCGCTAGGCATCTGTATTGGCTGGGAGTGACAATGAAAAGTGCACATTGTTATATTAGCGGAACACTGCTTCTGTGGTATTATGTAAAGGGTTGTTTATTCTACATGGACCTGTTACTACATTTGAAAGTTATCAAAACACTTACTTTAGAATATCTACATAAATTCAGAAATTGCATTCTCATATGACTCTGTAGGCTACTGACCTGTTCAAAGCTTCCTCCGGCATCTCACCATACATCTGTCTGTAGTTATTGAACTCAATCTGCAGGACGTTTGTTGTGATTGAGTGGGGCGAAACAGATGCGGGCAAGGTTCTGACAGATGGGTGTGTCTTGGTGGTGGCTTGGACATACCCAAGCCAACTCATGTTTGGCTTCTGTCATGGCCGCCAGCATTTCTTGAGGAGGAAGCCAAAAAACAAGGCCAAATCAACAGATGCAGTTCCCCTTTAAAATGTGATATAGAGTGTAATCCTATAAAGATGTTAGACCCCTCTCAAATATCTGCTTTGAACCATCCGACATCGGTTTCTGATGTGCACTCAGAATAGGGGGTTAATGTCAACAAAAGCGGTGTTTCCCTTTGTTCTGTATTTGCTACCATTTATCCTCTTCCCTTTCAGGGGAGGTATTCTACAAAGCATCCTTTTGAATCGCGCTGACAGCTGTTATTAGTATTTTAATGTGCTGTCTCCGCTGACTGTTTCAGGTGCTCTCGCCCAGACTCTCATACCAGCCCAATGTCAAAATACTTGTTTGACAGTACCAAAACACAGAGGGAAACAATAATTACTGCTTATGTTCTAAGGATGGTGGATTTGTACCTCCACTTCTTGTGTACCTAGCCATCTCCAGTGCTAATAGCACACTGAGCTACCTTCTTAGCTCACCGTTAGTCTTTCCCGTTCAATGTGAAACCCTCACTTGTTTGCTCCTCTTCTTTCACAGCTGTAATGTAAGTGAAAGCTAACAGAACTTGAAGCTTCACCCAGCAAATGACAGGTCTTCCCATACCATGTTTCCCTGAAATTGAGATTCACTTCAGACCAGGGTGCCAAGTAGAGGTCTGAATGGGATGGATTTCTTCATCCCACTCCTGACTGCACCTGCCACTTTTCATACCGCACACGCCGCTGGCTTTCTGTCCGACTCCCACCCACTTCCGCAAGAACTGGTCCCGAACCCAACCACAGTCCTGCAATGTTATTTTAGGCGTATGTGATGCAACTCGCTTGCCAGCCATGGTCCTAGCAATTTTGCGCCCTATAGGCAATATCAGAATGCGCAAAAATAACCAGAGATTCTTAAGTTGCTCATTATTAGGCTATCGGTATTAGGCCTACTGGGCTATATCAGCCAATAGGCTAGATGTAGTTTGAAAGCGAGCCAGTGTTGGAGGAGAGGGTACACTTGCGCTTTCTCTTGAGCTACGTTTTGCATATAGCCTATCTTTTTAGGAGTGGGATGACTTTCAGACGGACACAAATATGGGTGATAAATATACATTTTTAGGTAATGTAGTAAGCTATAGCCAAAGTAAATTTCCTTGGAAAGATAACTGCACCGTGCTTCACCGCCCATGCATAGGCTGTAGCCTACTCTACTTGATCTCGCACGCCCAATTAGGTAGGCTAACGCATACAAAGCAGAAAGACAACTTTCCAAATAATCTGCGGGACCCAATAAATATTTGAATCCCAAAGTTGTCTGTCTGACCGCCCACTCCTGCCCGCAGCATGAAAAATGCAGACCACGCCGCAATGATCTCTGTCGGGCCCGCAAGTCCTGTGGTCATCCCGTGGGAATACAGCCCTCTACTAGTCGCCATGTTTTGATCTCACCGCCGTAGTCTTGTGTTCTCAGACCTGAAGTGTGCTTTTCTTCAGGTGATATTTATATTTTGCAACCGACCAATTTGGGTGGATTTTGATTCCCAGAACCAAACACTGCAGTAGCTTTGTTTCTGCATTGCCGACACCTGATCTGTTGTCGGTTTAGGAGGGCCTCGGAGGAAGGTTTCCATCACCTACTAGTCAGAGCAGTGCTGTAAGTGCCATGACATCAGCGAGCAAAACCAGGCAGTCTCTGTTGACCTCCCCCTTTTAATCACTGGAGCGGGAGATGCAGCAAATGACAGTAGTGGAGTGGTTCATACGTCAAACCACTGACTTGCACATGTGGGGGGACTCAAGTGTTTAATGAACCGTGTGCTGAGGAATGACTGTGTCTCTGTCTGCTGGTGGGAGATGGATTTGCAGTGGATGGAAAAGATATTGGCGTTCAAGGGTTAGAGATATTTGACGGTCGGTATCCAAGATATCAGATGTCCGATGCTTCAGTGTTGCTTGCCTCGAAGCGAGCATAAAAGGCATTTAGCTCGTCTGGTAGGCTCGCGTCACCTGGCTGGGTTTCCCTTTGTAGTCTGTAATAGTTTGCAAGCCCTGCCACATCCGACGAGCGTCAGAGCCGGTGAAGTAGGATTCAATCTTAGTCCTGTATTGATGCTTTGCGTGTTTGATGGTTCGTCTAAGGGAATAGCGGGATTAGTGTCCCGCTCCTTGAAAGCGGCAGCTCTAGCCTTTGGCTCGGTGCGGATGTTGCCTGTAATCCATGGCTTCTGGTTGGAATACGTACGTACGGTCACTGTGGAGACAACATCGTCGATGCACTTATTGATGAAGCCGGTGACTGAGGTGGTATACTCCTCAATGCAATTGGAAAACAGTCCTGTAGCGTAGCATCTGCATCGTCTGACCACTTCCGTATTGAGCGAGTCACTGGTACTTCCTGCTTTCGTTTTTGCTTGTAAGCAGGAATCAGGAGGATAGAATTATGGTAAGATTTGCCAAATGGAGGGTGAGGGAGAGTTTTGTATGCGTCTCTGTATATGGAGTAAAGGTGGTTTATAGGTTTTTTTCCTGTAGTTGCACATGTGACATGCTGGTAGAAATGAGGTAAAACAGATTTACCTTTGCCTGCATTAAAGTCCCCGGCGCCTAGGAGCGCCGCTTCTGGATGAGCATTTTCTTGTTTGCTTATGGCCTTATACAGCTCGTTGAGTGCGGTCTTAGTACCAGCATCGGTTTGTGGTGGTAAATAGACGGCTACGAAAAATATAGATGAAAACTCTTGGTAAATAGTGTGGTCTACAGCTTATCATGAGGTACTCTACTTCAGGCGAGCAATACCTTGAGACTTCCTTAATATTAGACATCGCACACCAGCTGTTATTGACAAATACACACACACCCACCCCTCGTCTTACCAGACGTAGCTGTTCTGTCCTGCCGATGCACGGAAAACCCAGCCAACTGTATATTATCTGTGTCGTCATTCAGCGACGACTCTGTGAAACATAAAATATTACAGTTTTTAATGTCCTGTTGGTAGGACAGACTCGAACGGAGATCATCCAGTTTATTCTCCAGTGATTGCATGTTGGCCAATAGAGCGGATGGTAGAGGCGGGTCACCCACTCGCTGACAAATTCTCACAAGGCACCCCGATCTCCGCCCCCTGTATTTCTGTCTTTTCTTCACGCGAATGACAATGATTTGGGCCTGGTCTCGGAGAAGCAGTATATCATTCGCGTCGGACTCATAAAAAAAAAAATCTTCGTCCAGGACGAGGTGAGTAATCGCTGTTCTAATATCCAGAAGCTATTTTCGGTCATAAGAGACGGTAGCAGCAACATTATGTACAAAATAAGTTACAAACAATGCAAAAAAAACACAGAAAATAGCACAGTTGGTGAGGAGCCCTTAACGGCAGCCATCCCCTACGGCTCCATTATAATATGTGGTACTCTATTAGCAGGAACACATTGGGATGAGGGGGAGGCTTTTACGGGAACCTGACCCTTTCCACGGCATCCAAATGCAAATCTTGGAAGAGTTTTGGTGTTAGGTGGCTGTTTCATGTCCCAGTTTAATGACAATTCAGGAGATAATAGCAACATTTAGGCTATGTCTCCACAGCTTTCATTAAACTTGCATCATCATGATCCATTAATAAGTAGGACGTAGCCTTGCTAGGCCTAATATTGTGTAATTAATTAGTTTTGCGACTCCTTTATTAACCGAATGAAAAGTTCAGTAATGTAATAGTGGTAATCGTTTATAAATGCCAGAGTTTTTGGAAAACATTTTAAGGTGTAATTCTCTTCAAAGTGTTAAACCTTCTGCTTTATGATCCAATCTAGTTCCTTTCACATCAGTCAGTCCATCAGCCCGTCAGCCCTCTGTCTGAATGCTGGTTGCCATGGCCACCAGGTACAGATTTGTCAGACACAAAGCAGTGTTTGGCCCCAGTGAGAGGGAGAAACCGGATCCCCGGACCTGGCACTTTGTCCCTGCCTTCAGCTTTAAGGAGTGTTTACATGTTCCTGGCAGGCAGGGAAGAACAAAACCAGAGAGCCGATTTGAATATCCCTTCAGACTCCCCAGTGTGTTATTCTTTGAGTGAACAGGCTATGCAGGGGGGAGAAGGTTTCTCAAGGCCCTATATGTATTTCCATTGCACCTAATTGGACCTCACTCATGGCTATACTTGTTAGATATTACTGGACTGTCGGAGCTAGAAGCACAAGCATTTCGCTACACCGGCAATAACATCTGCTAAACACGTGTATGTGACCAATAAAATGTGATTTGATTTTACCCCTCTTCCTCCTCTTATCTCCTGACTGACCATCAAGATGGGCAGCCTTTTCAAGACATAAAATTCCTGCTATTCATTCGTCGTTCAGGAGCGGCAGTCTCCATAGACAGTGCTCTTGTCTCGCTTGCTCACAAATCTCACGCCATGGGGGTGTGAGACAATTTCCCCCTGGGTAGGGGAGATTAACATCAAGTGCACGGGGACAAAAAGGGGATTTTCCGAGTCCGTTAACTGGTCCTCTGGTCTCTTGACGGATGCCGGAAATGGGGGTTGTGGGTTGGATATAGATTATTATTTTTTAAGGCAATACAGACATGTACACATGCATAGAAAGACTAAATTGAGGAGGGGGGAATTAAGTAGGTTTGGGCAGTATACTGGGTTATTTGGAAAAAGCCAAACTTTATTTTAATTATTTCTATATTTTTGAATATTTGTAGCTACTTTTTTAAGTTAATACCTGGAGTCAACTTGGGCAATACATTAGGAGATAAAGTAGATTGCGTTCTTCATTTCACCTGTCACATTATTTAGCATTATGAAGCTTACTGTAGTTGCCCAGAACAGTTTAGCCAGTCATGTGTTTGTTTGTAAATAGCACAACGGGAGAAAGCGGGAGCTGGTGAGTCCATAGCATTCTATATCTATCGGCGAGTCTATGTTGTGTGGCGCACATGAGGTGATAAAGTTACACTTGTATGTAATTCACTACTAAATGTTTGCCATCCGGTATCTTATAATGGCTTTCTGCCAGAAGTCAAAGCACTCAGGATGAGTTATCGGTACAGTTGCCATTTGTTCCTTGTGCTTCCTGCTAGCATTTGTTTCTCCTCCGTTCTTCTTCTCTGTGTACACATGCTGCTCTTCCTTCAGAAAAGCATGCATCACAACTTTGTTCATTTGCACAATTTCGCTCATTTACTTTCGCTTGTAAATGTCCACACTCACCGAAAATGACATCTGGTAGCTACTAGCTATGCTTGCGTAACTTTATGAGCTGGATTTGCCTGTCTTTGCAATTACTTTGTTGTTTTTGTTTGTTAGAATTTAGCAAACACCGTCTATGATTTCGCTATTAGTTTGTGCTAATTGTGTTACCATTCAGGTAATAGAAGCCCAATGGGCTTTCCTTGCATTTTTAGTGCCCCCTTATGTGCTATGCCGGTAATACCATAAATCCCGGGATGAGAGAAGGACGGTATGATGAAATGAAAATCTGGATGCCGCTCAAGCCTAGAATTAAGTAATTCCAATAGTTTGGCTTCTCTGTAAAGCATGGACACTGCTCTTGTTTGTTCTCAGGTTGACGTTCCCTGCATGGGTCATGCCACTGCATCCTCAGATATCTCAGCAAATATCTCACTGTCACCCAACAGCTATCAACTCCTCTGCTTGAATCTGGTTCAAGGCCAAATACTGAATTGTCTCGTTTTCCGTTGGGTTGAGATTTTGGCTCGTTGTTGAGGAACTCTCATCTTGGCAAGACTTCTGGTATTTAAGAGGATTCAAATGTTTCACAAAAAATCTCATAAATGTTCTCTAAAACCAAAAGGTGTTGAGGATTCACCTCCCTTTAGAATGTATTATCAATGGACAATATTGGCTGCAAGGTGCCTCAAGGAGGCAAGTGGAAGGGACTAGAGGGGCTCCTCACGAAAAGCCTTTCAGCACTTGACGCCAAAGAGCCAAACTAAATGCCCCAGCTCAGAGGCTACTAATGTCTCGTTCGTGAAACGAGAGTGGGGTGGACAATGAAGGAAGCCCTCTTTTCACTTTGGCTGGCGTGGCCAGATGGCACAGTGCCATGCATTGAGATACACAGAGAGGACAAGAGGAGAAGGTGACTTAAGCCAACCGTAGGGTCGTTAAAGCATTTAGAGAGCCAGTGAAAGATTTGCAGGGCCATTCTTTTGGCCCAAACCAGTGACATTATCCATGTTGCAGGAATGGGAGGTCCAGCATTCTTGACATGTCTTCAGTTACCCTCTCTCATTATTGGCCCGTTGGCAGAAATATCCAATGAGCCTCCATTTTGCACCCGTCGGAAACAAACGAACAGAGGCGGGCCCTGTGGTTTCACGATGCCAGTTTACAGCCATAGTATGTTGGTTGGAAAATTGACTCTTCTTCTAGAGATATATTTTTTCTGTCCCATATAGAACCGACACACTGTCAGGTACATACAGATTTTCTTTACCTTGAGTTTCCTGTCTTGAAGTTGTCTGTCTCAACTTAATAGCCCACAGCAAAGTGAAAGTAAAGAGACTACCTTGTCAAGTGGATTCTGTGCCACAGTATGGCGTTAACTGGGCTGGGAGTTTGGTTAGAATCAATAAGCAATGTCTAAAGCTCAACACCAGGACTAAACAGCTGATCCAAGTCTGCTTGTTCACCCACACCCTACAGCTAATATTACATTCTTTGTATTACTCTCAAAGGCGTGAGGGGTCTATTTCTTTCTTTAAATGTAATACTTCCCTCCCACTCTACTGTATTCTCTTTTCTCCCCATGTCTTTCTTTTTCTGCCTCACTGAGTGAAAGAAATACCCGGTAACGTTATACCACGCCTCGGACAGAGAATAGCTGTCGATGTTATCAGTTGCTTATATGGATAAAGTCCGTCTTTTTGTGACAGACAGCAAATATCTCCCACTCAATCCAGATGTAATCTTTGCCTGCCCCAGAATGTCTGCTTGCCTTCTACCTTAAAATTGAATGCTTATCACACACACCAAGGAGTAGTCAAATTATTTCAGTCCAATTTAGTTATGCTATATTATAATCCTTATCATTTATAGCTGGATAATGTCTTTATCACCTATGGCTGCTAAGATTTTATTTTTTACATTTTAAGTCATTTTAGCAGACGCTCTTATCCAGAGCGACTTACAGTTAGTGAGTGCATACATTATTTTTGTATTTTTCATACTGGCCCCCCGTGGGAAACAAACCCACAACCCTGGCGTTGCAAACGCCGTGCTCTACCAACTGAGCTACATCCCTGCCGGCCATTCCCTCCCCTATCCTGGACGACGCTGGGCCAATTGTGCGCCGCCCCATGGGTCTCCCGGTCGCGGCCGGCTACGACAGAGCCTGGATTCGAACCAGGATCTCTAGTGGCACAGCTAGCACTGCGATGCAGTGCCTTAGACCACTGTGCCACTCGGGAGATAATTCAGTGATTTCAAATCACATTTCCCTTCTTTGTAGAAACATATTTCAAAGCAAGTGTGGAAATAGTGTAGCCGTCATAAACAAGCTGCAGATGTCAGTTTTACGTCCCCACCTGTACCCCCTTTAATTACAGTGCATTCGGAAAGTATTCAGACCCCTTGAATTTTTCCACATTTTGTTACATTACAGCCTTATTCTAAAATTGATTAAATGTTTTTTTCCCCTCATCAAGCTACAAAATGACAAGGCAAATGTATTAAAACAAAAAAAACTGAAATCTTATTTATTACATAGGTATTCAGACGCTTTGCTATGAGACACGAAATTGAGCTCCGGTGCATCCTGTTTCCACTAATCTTCCTTCAGATGTTTCTACATCTTGATTGGAGTCCACCTGTGGTAAATTCAATTGATTGGACATGATTTGGAAAGGCACACAGCTGTCTATATCAGGTCCCACAGTTGAAAGTGCATGTCAGAGCAAAAACCAAGCCATGAGGTAGACGGAATTGTCCGTAAGAGCTCTGAGACAGGATTGTGTCGAGGCACAGATCTGGGGAAGGGTACCAAAATATTTCTGCAGCATTGAAGGTCCCCAAGAACACAGTGGCCTCCATCATTCTTAAGTGGAAGAAGAGCTGGCCACCCGGCCAAACTGAGCAATCAGGGGAGAATTGCCTTGGTCAGGGAGGTGACCAAAAACCTGATGGTCGCTCTGACAGAACTCCAGAGTTCGTCTGTGGAGATGGGAGAACCTTCCAGAAGGACAACCATCTCTGCAGCACTCCACCAGTCAGTACAGAGAGATCCTTGATGAAAAACAGCTCCAGAGCGCTCAGGACCTCAGACTGGGGCGAAGTTTCACCTTCCAACAGGACAACGACCCTAAGCACACAGCCAAGGAGTGGCTTCGGATCAAGTCTCTGAATGTCCTTGAGTGGCCCAGCCAGAGCCCGGACTTGAACCCAATCGAACATCTCTGGAGAGACCTGAAAATAGCTGTGAAGCGACGCTCCCCATCTAACCTGACAGAGCTTGAGAGGATCTGCAGAGAAGAATGGGAGAATCTCCCCAAATACAGGTGTGCCAAGATTGTAGCGTTATACCCAAGAAGACTCGAGGCTGTAATCGCTGCCAAAGGTGCTTCAACAAAGTACTGAGTAAAGGGTCTGAATACTTATGTAAGTGTGATATTTCCATTTTTATTGATTTATACATTTGCAAACATTTCTAAAAGTCTCTTTTTTGATTTGTCATTATGGGGTATTGTATGTAGATTGATGAGGGGAAAAAACAATTTAATCAATTTTAGAGTAAGGCTGTAACGTAACAAAATGTGGAAAAAGTCAAGGGGTCTGAAGACTTTCCGAATGCAGTGTAGCTACCTTCAAAGGGTTGCCAAAACACTTCCATGTAGCCAGTGACTGCCAGACTTTGAGTTCTCTCTCCCCTGAGATCAAGAGTGGCCACAATTTTCAAAAGCCCGTCTCATGGATTAACATGCCTTTGCTTGGTTTTAGGGAAAGCAGAGGAAGAGAGCCGTGGCCTGCCTTTACTCGTTTTGTGCTAAACTGCCCACTGGGGGACAATGAAAAGCTGGCACCCTTCCTCAGTCTCGGCCAGACGAATTGAGGGCCTGATATTGTCATCCCGATGAAAGCTCCCTTTGTCCTGCTCGCCTTTCCTCCTGTGTACCCAGGCCTCTGATGTAGCAACAGGCCGAACATCATCCCCTCCAAGCTATTTTCTTCTCCTTATTACTGTGGATTAAAATGTAATTTGAAGGTAGGGGTAATCTTCATTTGGCCCTTGTGGTGTTTATAAAGGGGCGTCCGACGCTATGGGGGCTGTCTTCCATCAGCACTCAAGGGAGATGGACAGCGTTTGCCTTTTTTTGTGTTGCTTGAATATCAGAGAAAAAGGTCAGTCTACTCATTAATCCACAAGTATAAAATGTCCTTGACAGTCAGTACCCAGGCAACAAGGATTGACACAGAGGAATGGGAAATGGAACTCACTATGCCCTAGAATTCGGTGCTACTTTGAGCCAGCCACAGGTTGACGGACTCCGAGATTTGCCCTCTCAAATACATTTCCAGTAGGTGAGCTGACATTTCTTTAGTTTGTTTCTCACTTTGGGATCTGTGTTAGGCCTGAGCCCTCAAGTTTCAAGGGCCACATAAACTAGGGTTCGCTCACACCGAAAGTGAAGCTCTGTGAAAATGGGGGATCCTTATTAAATACAAAGAAAAAGGTACTCATTTGTTCACGGTCAAATCTACTGTCAAAGTCCTGATATGCATTGACATGATCTTGACGTGCAGAGCAAAGCTGAAATGCAACATTCAAGCGAGGGCCTTACTGTTTCTAAGCACTGCAAAAGGACAAAGAGCTGAGCTGACCATGGAGTGATCTAACATCTGTTTCCCTCAGACCTGGGCAGCACTCAAAATTACATCTCATGCACATTCTTTCCCAATGAAGCCTTTCTCCCTTCAATGAAGAATCTTATTTACTTATGCATTCAAAAGCATCAACAAGCATGAAAAATGTATCCCCAAACCTATATGTAAAGTTGGAGGATGTGCATATGTATGTGTGATTTTGCTAGCTTTTGTAAGCCGCTTTGTAAATGTTGGACTTGTACAGGCAGGTAGAATATGTGCATACTTTTGGGAATTTGTCTTGTGGCATAACACAGAAAGTGGCACAGGTCCTAATCCAGGGACTTGTCATCTCCCGTCTGGATTACTGCAACTCGCTGTTGGCTGGGCTCCCTGCCTGTGACATTAAACCCCTACAACTTATCCAGAACGCTGCAGCCCGTCTGGTGTTCAACCTTCCCAAGTTCTCTCATGTCACCCCGCTCCTCCACACACTCCACTGGCTTTCAGTTGAGGCTCGCATCCACTACAAGACCATGGTGCTTGCCTACGGAGCTGTGAGGGGAACAGCACCTCCTTACCTTCAGGCTCTGATCAGACCCTACACCCAAACGAGGGCACTACGTTCATCCACCTCTGGCCTGCTAGCCCCCCTACCTCTACGGAAGCACAGTTCCCGCTCAGCCCAGTCAAAGCTATTCGCTGCTCTGGCAATGGTGGAACAAGCTCCCCCACGACGCCAGGACAGCGAAGTCACTGACCACCTTCCGGAGACACTTGAAACCCTACCTCTTTAAGGAATACCTGGAATAGTATAAAAGTAATCCTTCTACCCTCCCCCACCCCATTACAAAAAGAAAGTGGTTGTCCCACTTGCTATCATAAGTTGAATGCACCAATTTGTAAGTCGCTCTGGATAAGAGTGTCTGCTAAATGACGTAAATGCATAATCAAAGCACAATGTGGCATTTGGAAAGTAGGTAAGAGGTTATAAAGCTTTTGTTTACATCTTTCTACACATTTTAGTACCTTTTGGTACTACTTTTTGGATATTGTAACAGAAGCTCACCGGGTGTAGTTAGAAAAACTTCAATTTTGCACAAGAAAATGGAACAGAACATATCATCATTGCCAGTCATTTACAGTAAGCTCGTTTCAAAGGGCTTTTTTTTTTCACTCTTAGCCCACCTCTTCCAATGCATTGTGGAAAAGTATGCATCGAATTCTACTAGATGAAGAGCTTGAAATGAGTATAACATCCTGGCATTTAAACCATACTCGATTTAAGAAAAAAAAAAAAAAACTTTAAACATTCTACACTGAGTATACAAAGCATTAAGAACACCTGCTCAAGTATGGGGGGGGGGGGGGGGTGCGCAACTCAATATTAGGAAGGTGTTCCTAACGTTTGGTATGCTCAGTGTTTTTTCACATACTGAGAATGCGTCATGCACGATTGTGTTGTTTCCCAGCTATTCGGTGAATTCGGTAGTGCATCTCCATATCTAATTGATCAGCTAATTGTCAAAACCGAAATGAGTATGACATCTGGGCATTTAAAGTATACTAGAATTTTTTTAATGTCGCATAGTATTAAACTTCTTTTGCATTCTCAAACGGCCTACTATTTAGGATGCAAGTATGGGTATTCGGACATGGCCAGTAAGTGGAGCAAACAGGGCTCTAATCTGTGTGTCATAATTAGAAGTGACAGCATTTAATCTAAACATACTAGTTCAGCTTTTCGTCTCATCTCCCAGTAATAACTTTAGAAGGTTAATGTGGAAGACTGGATGTGTCATTTGTGCACCGTTTTACTTTTGACTGAGCAAGGAAATGTTGTTAGTTTGCATTGATGGTGTTCCATGGATTCTGTCTGCTCTTAGTACAGTATTATATAATTAAGTGCATTCAGTATACACATCCAAGTACTAAATGGAATAATAACCCCAAGCACACATTAAAATACACAAAGAAATGGTTAATTGGCCACAAAATCAAAACATTTCTATGGCGATCTCAGTCTCCTGACTTGAAACCCATTGAAAACCTGTGGTTTGAATTGAAGAGGGCAGTCCATAAGTGCAGACAAAGGATATCAAGGATCTGAAAGAATTCTGTATGGAGAAATGGTGTAAGATTCCTCCCAAATAGAAATCCTATATGGATGGTGTTAAGAGATAGATGGGAGGTATTGAATAGAGTTGAAGGATGGGATTAATAACAAATAACAACAAATAATAACAAAGATAGCTAATAATGTAAGCATACTGTGTCCATAATAAGTATATAGGTTGTTAGAAAGATATGGCATTTAGAAGCAAACCGGATGGACATCATGAAAATGATCGGAGAGGTTGAGAGTAGAAGAGGTTCAGGAGCAAAAAAATAAATATATATATATATAATTATTGTAAAATTAACTCTGTCCATAAGGTGTAGATAGTAAGTATAGACCGGAAGTAGAGGCCTGGGCGTTGTTGTTCACTAATTTACTCCAAGTAGGGAAAGGATGGTGGGGTTGAAAAGTAATAAAGGGGAATATATATATAAAAAATAAAAAAAACATGGGGGATTGGAAGTGATGCAGACAATTACATTGATAGAAGATACAATCTATCTGCAATATTAAGCTGATCCATCCCCCCACAAAAAAATAAAATAAAATATTCCTCACAATATGTTCTCAAACTCATAAAACATTTTAGAAAAAGGCTCAGTGCCGTTATCCTCGCAAGGTGAGGTATTGAAAACGGGTGTCAATAGTTTTGACCTGTAGCTATTTGAGAAAAAAAAAAAATACTTATATAAAAAAAAAAAAAAAACGACCGTCAATCTAAGTAACATAATAATAAAATAATCCCCATCAAAATCTGTCAGTTTAAGCGAACGATATCTGTTGCTGCGGCTCAATCCACTGCATCTGCCTATGTCACCCTTCCGCATCTGCGGTGGAAAGTGGCGGAGCTACAGCTCTGTTTGTCAGACCAGGAGATATCCCGAACTCGTCTAAAGGTAACATATCCAAATTATTGGAAGTATGGAGGTATTTTTGTGCCAACAAAAACAAGGGGTTAAATATGTGTACAAAAATTAATTAAAAATACTTCCTGAGCTTTCTTATTATCTCCTAGATATAGGACAGACACTTCAAAATCTTATTCCTCAATTTTCTGACTGTCTTTTCTGCCATTTATGAATGTGTTATATAATGCGTTTCTATGGGCTACAGTAGTAAAGGCCAAATTCAATATTTTATCCCAAAAACATTTTTATACCTAAAATTCAAAAGAAAATAACTAAATGATCCATGGTATGACCTTCTTAAAACAGTAGCCCCCCCAAACAGCTTAAAGTGTAAGAAAATTAGCAATTGTATTAGTATAAAATAATATAATACAATTTCCCCCCCCAAGAAATTGCGTAAAATATAGCTCAGTATTTCAATAATTTATTTTTATACAGTCATTTTTGCTCATCTTTAACAATGGTGTCAATAATTTCGAACCCCACTGTATGTAAAATTATATTAGTATTTGAGTATTCATTTACTTCTCATCGTTGCCTTTCATGAAGGTTTTCGATCACAACGAAGAAAATGCTATCGGGTACATCAAGGTTTTTGTGTTGTGCCGGCAATCGGTTGAGACACAACGTACTCTTGAACACAGGGTGAGTGTCACGTTTTGGCTGATGAATGTACTAAAAAGGAAATAAAATTGACTTTTCAACTTTTAAATGGTACCACAAAGATGGTTGGAGGGCTACACATCAGAGAATGTTGACTTGAATGGAAATATCTGTTGTTAAATTATACTGTCAATCCTCCATGGGAAACCTATTGAAATCATAGAAATATAGATAATAGAATAGACATGACCATTTAAGTTGACATTCGACGATGGACCAGCGGTCATCTTTGTGGTAGTAATTAGAAAAACAAACATTTAAATGGTGTACCAGCTACATTGCAGTGGTCTGAAGGGATAGGTCCACTCTATGAATTATATTTCTATGATTGAAATGACACCCACCCTGTATTCAAGAGTATGTTGTGTTTCAACCGATGGCGGGCACAACACAAAAACCTCAGAGGGGAAAAAGGGTATAAACGTCAAAATATGTGAGTTTACATGTTTTTAGATGATTGACGTTAAAGGTTTAAAAATGATTTAAAAAAATTTCAAGAAATATTCAAATAGTTTGACAACACTGTTTGTAAGCGTTTAAATGGTATCAAACTCAATCGTTGATCTTTTCCAGTGAGAAGACATGGATGTCTCATGGTATGGTGGGGAATGCAAAATGGATCAACTTTGAGCACCTTTATCTCCTGAAGGATTTGGCATTGAAGTCCAAAATGTCACTTTCTGACCACTTTTTCCATGGGCAAACAAGTATGGAAAGTTTGTTGAAATCAAAAGATGCTGTCAAAATGTTATTGAATTCAAATGGATTTACCCAATCGAAAACCTTAATGAAAGGCATCAGGTAGAAAAAGTAAATTAAACCATGAATACGTATATAATTTAGCATATCTTAAATGTCAGTGTTTTCAGGAATTTGAATATATAATCTTGAATCCCATTGGAAAAACAGTATGGGACATGATCCAGGAAGTAGGCGGGACATTCATAGCCTATACATCCTATACATTAAGAGGTCCAATGTTAAGCTGAAGAAATGTCTCTGTATTCTGTTTCACAACTAAACTCTCAGATTTTTGGGAGTGTGACATGCAGATTGCAAAATCTAACTCAAACAAGCTAAAATATGCTAGCATACATGTAGACTTCCAGTCATTGTGGTAACGCTAGTTAGCATTGGCTCATGAAAATACCTCTAACTTCCTTCATACTGCACTTAGAGACATAAAAATGTTATGTGTTTGACTCTGTGTAAGTAGAAAAACGGCACAGAAGTCTCTTAAAGGGTTTGTGTAACTCAATCTCATTGTTTCAAGTTACTTTGAGATTCGTCTTCTAGTTCTAGGAAGCCACTCAAGGTGGATGTAATACTTGAGTTGAGTTTCTCAACTATCTGTCTTATCACTGTCAGACATGAAAATACCTGTGAATTGATTGCAGTTGTATATGAGGGCAAATGGGTTATAATTCATCATAGAACAGGAACCGGAAGTACAGGTCTCTTCTAGTGTTGCACTGAATACCGAAACGTTGTTCCTTTTTCTATAACATAAAAAAAAAAAAAAAACACTGTTCGGTACTATAATTTTTGGTACGTTTGATTATTCTGTCAAATATGTCTCACGTGATTGAGAAGATCAAGTCTGTCTATCAGCGCAGCCCCTTTATAGCGCAAATGTCACGTCTCCTCCCGTTGCTCCCCTCCGGTGCTCTGATTCGCCAGTCTACTGAGCCACCGGTCTGAGCGCACCACCTCGGCAACACAGGAATGAAAACCCAACGCACCCTAATCACCTCCAGCGCACCTGCACCTCATCTCATCACTACCCCTATTTAGCCCTGGACTGTTCTGTAGGATGTTGTGTGTGATTGTTTTGCTTCGTGTCATGTACTCTATCTTTGTTAATTCTCTTTGTCATTGTTTGAGTAAACCTTGACCTTGTTAATTCCTACGCCTGCGTCTTGCCTCTTCGTATCCTCAGTACTCGTTACAGCAAAGAGCAAAGTGCCTGCTCCACTTAATCATTCATTGCTAGAGCTGTCTGGGCTGCATTGTTAGCTCCCCACTCATGCTGTACAGAAGTTAACACACTAATAATGCAATACGGCATGTAGAGATGTTGAAACTGTTCATTACTGTTTGCAAAACAATGTCCATACAGGCTAGAACACTTTTACAATGCAAGACGATACCGGTAGCTTCCAGCTTTAATTGTAGGCTAACTTTCCTTGGTAGCTTACAGCTGAAGGAAACGTCAATTCACTACCCTACTACTTTGTTTATGATAATATGCTAACCATAATGCAAAATATGCTGTTTTCAAAGCTGATTGTCACCAAAAACGTTATTAATTCACTGTTTTCCTCGCCACCAAAAACTCATTCACTTCTTCGTCTTCCTCACCTCCCGTCTGGTTTCCATAGCCACAAAGTCAGATTCCACAGCCACGTTCTGCCTCACAAATGACGTCAATATTGTCTTAAAGAGAAAGCGCACACTTTTATGCAAATTGTTTGATCAGTACAATAAAATAAGATGTTCTCCTAGCAGTTGCCAGTAAAATAAGTCTTAAAGTAAAACTGATTTGTATGATTTATATAATTGATTCATTAATACGTAATACGTACATGGCTGTATCTAAAAAATGGACATAAAAATGTTCAAATGTAATGATATTGAACTCAAAACGATTGAACAGAGTAGTAGCTGAGTGTATCTGTCTGGATCAAGTGCCATTCTGTGACTTTGGCCAACGCCTTTTTTGTTTTTCTGTTGTGGGATTGTTTTGCTATTGAGTATCATCGTACTAAACCTGGTATCGGTGTCTAAATAAAAATTCTGGTATCGTGACAACACTACTCGGTGTATAGTCATACCAGGTGAAACATCATACTGGTAATTTTGCCTTTAAATATCCTTTCATATGGAGCAATGCTTCAGGAGATTTTTTGTCTTACATTACTTGGACGGCTGAGATTATTTGGAAGGACATATTTAGGAAGTCAATGGCTCTTTCATGCTCTTTTTCGCTCTCTGAGCTCAGTTCCTCCCCTTCACTTCATTGACATTCATCACATCAGTGAAATAAAAACCCCTTTTTCCGCTCACTGCCAGTGGAATTCTGTAGCCTGGTTGCACAGCGCCGCCTCACCTTGTCAGGTGGCAGGGATTAGCAGTGTAATTAGTACACTCTTCTGAAAGTGACAATGGCTGGGTCTGTTCCCACTGCTATCTGCTTAGGGGATCAGCTGAACTGCCCCCATCTAAAATTGCACCCATTTTTCTTCTATCCCACAAACCACCATGCAGCAGGTACTCATGGTCAAGGGAAATTAACTGTGATTATGAAGAGAAGTTTTGCCTCATTGTCCTGGAGTTGAATCAGTTTATGGGAATAATAATAGGTTCTTGTCCCCATTTAATATTTTATATATATTTTTTAAACTAATGATTCAGCAATTTGTGACGAGCATAGAGCCTCACTCTCTTACTTATCTGAAAGGATAAACTTGTAAGCTTACCTCTGAAAGGCCCCTGAGTCTCTGTTTGAATAGCATCAAACTTGAATCAGCGTTTTTTCCCTTGTTGCCAAGGCCCTGGTGAGTTTGTATTTGAACAGATGCTAAGTAAGGGACTTGGGCAAAAGTGGGTCAAGTGGTGTGTGGAGAGGGCTCAAGTGTAAAATATGTGTGAACCTTGTTGATGGTCCTTCTGCTGTTCAGTGTTCCACTTTTCCAATTGTTGGTCCATTTTATGGTTTATTTGTCACAGTATCATCTTGCATTGGGATTTTCTGTCCTCTGAAGCCCAATTTGGACAGGATAGGTTTTACTGGGGAGCTCAGTTAATGTAATTATGTGCACGAGCACAAATCACTGTAATTTGAGTCCCGTCCGAATCTGCCATGTCAGTAATTTTACTTGGTAGGAAGGTTATCTCAGCCCTAAAATCCTACTGTTTTTCGGCAAACTCCCATGTCCTCTGATAATACTTATCCCGTGTTTAACAGGTGCTGCACACAGTTTGGTAAGAACATGGGACCAAATTGATGCTTAAAACAGTGGAATGTATGTAGCCTACAGATTATCTGTTTTGTCATATATCAACTTTCCTAGTGCCATACTTCTAATTTTGAAAGATGAAGTGGACAATATTGTGCCAAATTATTGATAAATTGTCAAATACGTCAGGTAATTAAATGTATGCATAGGTTACAGTTCATGGTTCTTATTGATATGCATTATTATTTTGACTTTCTCCGAACTGAAGACCATTAGGCCAATATCAGGCTATCCCTAGACATTTTAAATATCTTCACACCTAGAAGAGCCTCCAGGCTTCCGTTATAATGGTCAATTGTGAATGAGGGACAAAATATATATTACTGGGGCAGTTTGGTAAAACAAATCTCGTCCGAATCATCCACTGGAAAAACGGACATGCTGGGGTAATAATTACATAACTGACATGCTATAGTAATACTAGTCCCGTGCGAATAGGGATTAACAACCATTCAAAGCTACAAATTGATCAAGTCAACATTTTGTTGGGCTCGTCCTGTTCTTGTTATGAATGTTGTTTTAGGTGACACAACTTTGGCAGACCATTGCACATTTACCCTGACGTCTGATGACTAATGCTTGCAGACATATTATGCAATAAGATAAATCGTTTTTGTTTTCATTTCATCAACCGAAAAGGGAAGTTTCCCTCCATAGATTATTTTGCTGTTAGACAATGTGTGTTGCGGAATTGGTTCTACGAAGACCCCATAAAATATTTACTTCTCTCAAGGTCTCCTTATCTCCAGATGAATGTGTTTGGGATGTGTCTAAATAGCTCACTGGCTAACAAGGCAACTGTCCCATAGAGATATAGACATATAGATTGCAAAGTAGTTGGGAAGAGATTTTTGATGTACCGATCCCATGGCATAGTGTTTATGAACTGATACGCAAAACGACGCCGGATTCAAAGCTTAGAATTTTCAATTTAAATGATTATATACAATTCTTGTTACCAATATAATGTTATTTATATGGGGGATACAATCTTCCCAGCTCTGCAGATTTTGCTGAGAAGAGACAGAATCATTAGATCATTTGTTTTGGTACCCTCCATTTGTAGCTTGTTTTTGGACACAGGACCAGGAATGGCTAAAGGATTGCAATATTTACCTGGAGCTAACCCTGCAGATAGCATTAATAATATATAATAATATAATGTAATATGCCATTTAGCAGACGCTTTTATCCAAAGCGACTTACAGTCATGTGTGCATACATTTTTACGTATGGGTGGTCCCGGGGATCGAACCCACTACCCTGGCGTTACAAGCGCCATGCTCTACCAATTGAGCTACAGAGGACTACATTACTGGGTGATCTGAAAAGTCATAGTCAATAATCAATAATATAATAACACTTTTAGAAAAAACTAATATTTTCAATTTACAACCTGTAGAAACAATGAGAATAGAAAGGTTCAGAACTTTTGTAAAACATCACAGTACAGTTGAAAAATATATGGCAAATAGAAATCCAATATGGATGGTGTTAAGAGATAGATGGGTGGTGTAGAATGGAGTTGAAGGATGGCACTAATAACAACTAACTAATAACAACAAGATAACTAATAATGTAAGCATACTGTATCCATAATAAGTATATAGTTTATAGGTTGAGAGATTTTGTGAAAGAGCACAGTTAGAAAGATATGGCATATACAGTCGTGGTCAAAAGTTTTGAGAATGACACAAGTATTGCTCTTCACAGTTTGCTGCTTCAGTGTTTTTAGATATTTTAGTCAGATGTTACTATGGTATACTGAAGTATAATTACAAGCATTCCATAAGTGTCAAAGGCTTTTATTGACAATTACATTAAGTTTATGCAAAGAGTCAATATTTGCGGTGTTGACCCTTCTTTTTCAAGACCTCTGCAATCCGCCCTGGCATGCTGTCAATTAACTTCTGGGCCACATCCTGACTGATGGCAGCCCATTCTTGCATAATCAATGCTTGGAGTTTGTCAAAATGTGTTGGTTTTTGTTTGTCCACCCGCCTCTTGAGGATTGACCACAAGTTCTCAATGGGATTAAGGTCTGGGGAGTTTCCTGGCCATGGACCCAAAATTTCGATGTTTTGTTCCCCGAGCCACTTAGTTATCCCTTTTGCCTTATGGCAAGGTGCTCCATCATGCTGGAAAGGGCATTGTTCGTCACCAAACTGTTCTTGGATGGTTGGGAGAAGTTGCTCTCGGAGGATGTGTTGGTACCATTCTTTATTCATGGCTGTGTTCTTAGGCAGAATTGTGAGTGAGCCCACTCCCTTGGCTGAGAAGCAACCCCACACATGAATGGTCTCAGGATGCTTTACTGTTGGCATGACACAGGACTGATGGTAGCGCTCACCTTGTCTTCTCCGAACAAGCTTTTTTCCGGATGCCCCAAACAATCGGAAAGGGGATTCATCAGAGAAAATGACTTTACCCCAGTCCTCAGCAGTCCAATCCCTGTACCTTTTGCAGAATATCAGTCTGTCCCTGATGTTTTTCCTGGAGAGAAGTGGCTTCCTCGCTGCCCTTCTTGACACCAGGCCATCCTCCAAAAGTCTTCGCCTCACTGTGCGTGCAGATGCACTCACACCTGCCTGCTGCCATTCCTGAGCAAGCTCTGCACTGGTGGTGCCCCGATCCCGCAGCTGAATCAACTTTAGGAGACGGTCCTGGCGCTTGCTGGACCTTCTTGGGGGCCCTGAAGCCGCCTTCACAACAATTGAACCTCTCTCCTTGAAGTTCTGGATGATCCGATAAATTGTTTATTTAGGTGCAATCTTACTAGCAGCAATATCCTTGCCTGTGAAACCCTTTTTGTGCAAAGCAATGATGACGGCACGTGTTTCCTTGCAGGTAACCACGGTTAACAGAGGAAGAACAATGATTTAAAGCACCGCCCTCCTTTTTAAAGCTTCTAGTCTGTTATTCTAACTCAATCAGCATGACAGATTGATCTCTAGCCTTGTCCTCGTCAACACTCTCAACTGTGTTAACGAGAGAATCACTGACATGATGTCAGCTGGTCCTTTTGTGGCAAAGCTGAAATGCAGTGGAAATGTTTTTTGGGGATTAAGTTCATTTTCATGGCAAAGAGGGACTTTGCAATTCAGCATCAAACATACTACAACTTTATTTTCCAAGTATAGCACAGCTATAAATGTCAAAATAACATATCGTACCTCAAATATTTGCTTAAGGTTCTCCCACTACTTGTTCACCCATGCAGGTGACAGCTGCCCCTCCAGCTCACACTCCTTCATGTTGATCCTGAAAAGACATCAGATGAATTTCAACATTAACCAAAACATGAGCAAAGTAGAGTTGTGTGAACTTGCTGTAGCTAGACAGCCACATTATCAAATTGAAGTGGCAAGGTGAAATGGTAACGAATGCAGCTTACCATTACTTTCACCATAACAGGTTATGTGCAATGAAACTAGACCCATTCAGGCTGAAACTAATATTGCATAGCATGAACTAGGCTTGGGCGCTATACCAGGGTATTTGGAAATGGCCACGGGATGGTTTTTCAATAGCGTCAATACCGTTGAAAGTATTTCTTTGAAGTTTTTCAATAAATGTTTATATTTGTAGCAACTTTTTAAGTAAATACCTGCATTCAACTTGTGCAGTACGTTAGGAGATCAAGCAGATTGTGTTCTTCATTTCACCTGTCACATTATTTTACATTATGAAGCTTACCGTAGTTCCCCAGAACAGTTGAGCCAGTCACGGGTTTGTATATTGCACAATGAGCGAAAGAGGGAGCAGGTGAGTCCAGCTGTGTATTGACAGGGATCACGTTTTATATTGAAAGTCAAGTGTTTTTTTGCGTCAATAGAATGATCAGGGACGTGCAACTATAGTTTTATTTAACAGAAAATACGTTAGTGCAACAATCGGCAGAAAATAGCTTCATTTTCATCAGATGACAACAGAAGTGCAACGCTATTTGGCTGGCAACCACATGAGTAAATGACCTTACAATAAAAAAAGTTTTTTTTGTTTGTTGCAAAAACGATGCATGGCCATCATATTTATTATGTTTATCATAGAAAGAATGTAGCCAGCTTAAAGAATGTAGCCAACTTTAACAACAAATTCCAAATGACTGCCACAAAATGAGTGACAAAATGTTACAAAATCTGGCCAGATAATTTCAAGTCATCAGTCTCAAGTCAAAGTCGAGTCCACACTTTTGGCAAGTAGCCCTGTATCTAACGTTTCAGTTTGAACAGTTATAACTAAAGGTGCCTCAGGCAGCAGGCTGCAAATCTGTTTTCAAAGATGTACGATGAAAAAGTCGTGATCATTTTAAGGAGAACCAAAACTACTTAGATTTGAACACCACCGCAGAAGCTTCGCTATTCACCATCTTCCAAGTTGTTTTGTTGTTTACTTGAATAGATTTAGCTATCAAAACTCGCAGGCCCCCTCTTCCAATGCATTGTGGCTGTGAAATTCCCCAAAAAAGTTTAGTGAATTCTACTAGATGAAAAGCCGAAATGAGTCTAACATTCTGGCATTTAAAGCATACTCGATTTTAGAAAATTCACATAATATAAAACGTTCCGTTTTTGCATACTGGGAATGCGTCATGCGTGATTGCATTGTTTCCCGCTATTCATTGATTTCAGTAGCGCGTCCCCATATCTAATTGAGAGCTGATTATCAGTTGGTGTCAAAGCGGTATGACATCCAGGCATTTAAAGTATACTTGATATTCAAAATTTCACATTCTATTAAACAAAACAAAATGGCATACTAAAACGGTCTACTATTTAGTAACGGCCCCTTTATCCCCGCTCTTGATTAATCTCTGCTCCCCTCCACTGAATTCCAAAGGCCGTTAGCGAGGTGGCTGAAGCCCAGGCAAAAGGTCAGGCTGAAAGGCCGCCGCTAGGCCCGCAAGACCCCCACACATCCAGCAGGGTATCCTTAGTGAACGGACTGGCCTGTGAGGAATGCCCCGGTCTTCGAGGAATGTCCCCGCTAGACAATACATCCTGGGCTCACCTTGCTCACCACCAAGCTGGGCCCACTCAGAGACGGGAGGAAGAGACTAGAAAAAGGGACTAAACCCAGGGCTCAGCGCAGGGATTTAGTGTGTGTGTGCTCTCGTTTTTTAAGTGTGTATTTCTGGGCCTTTGTTGCCCCTTCTCTGCCATGTCACATCTTTGATGTTTGGGATGAAAGGACCCCGCCCCTCCCTTATCTTCCATAAGCATAGCTTTAGCCAGTTAAGGTGCATTTTGTGTCCCCTATGCCGCTGGAACCTTCTATTTACACACAGGTTTGTCATAAAAACTCCCGCAGGGGCAAAAAGAGGGAGAAAGGCAACAGGTATTTGGTCAGCTAAGTGTGCCTCACCCAGAGCCTGAAAACCAACTTTGTATCTCCAAGATGAGAGAAAATAGCTTTTCTTTTGCTCAACTACTGTATATTTTTACGTGGCACGTCTTATGTCTCTTTTAGAGCCGACCAGGTAAGGCATTTATAAGATGTTATGCTTGCAATAGACACATACACTTGTCATTTTAACTAAATAAGTGTCTACTTTTAGCCTGTGAATTCTTGGTTTATGGAAAAAGACAGGTCAAGTCCTGGTTTTATAACATTTGAGATCAAATGGGATACAAGTTCATTCTCTGAATAATCTCACATTGAGAGCGAAAGGAAACTGGTCAAGAGATGTTAGCTTCTTTTGAAAAAGCTCTTCATGGAGGATGTTAATATTATCAAAGTATCCCGAGCTCTGAGTGTGTTGGCCATTTATTTGGATTCATAGCCATAAGTTAGCATAGGCGATAAGCATCCTCCATATACTCCTGAGTGGCGCAGTGGTCTAAGGCACTGCATCGCAATCTTCCCCCTGGAATTTGTGTGGTCGTGGAGTAGTCTGCAGCCCCCTCTTTGTGACTCATCAAGACACTAGCATTTCCTAAACCGCTGCCTTTGCAAGCTTATTGTCACGTCTTGTGTAGAGGCTAACTGTGCCACTAGATCCTGGTTCGAATCCAGGCTCTGTCGCAGCCGGCCGTGACCGGGAGACTCATGGGCGGCGCACAATTGGCCCAGCGTCGTCCAGGGTAGGGGAGGGAATGGCCGGCAGCGATGTAGCTCAGTTGGTAGAGCATGGCGTTTGCAACGCCAGGGTTGTGGGTTCGTTTCCCACGGGGGGCCAGTATAAAAAATAAATAAAAATATGTATTCACTAACTGTAAGTCGCTCTGGATAAGAGCGTCTGCTAAATGACTAAAATGTAAAATGTAATAGAATACACATTTCTGCATTTTAAAAGTGTCCATGTAGGAAATTAATTCCAAGGCTTTGTGCAAATCTGACAAGTTTTGCCAATAGTTGCATATCTCAGCAAGCTTTAGTTCTTCATCAGCAATTTATCTCCTAATGTTCCGCACATTACCCACCATGCATCATTCTGTCTTTCTCACGCACCAGTGAGTTAGGTGGTTGAGGGGAAACCTGCAATTTGATTTTGTTACATGAATGCATATAAAGGAAGTTTGACAATCACAACTGTATTTACTGCATGCACGACCCAAATCATGTCTGTTAGGTTGCCCGTCTCTCTATCCCTGTGTATATCATTGTTTCCTAATGTGTAATGGATCTGAACGAAGTCCCAGATGTGGGATCCAAGCACCCCATATTTTACTCACGAAAACCACAGATTTTGCTCAATACATACTGCACCAATTATGGTGCTTGCACCCTATCCTCCCTTTCAAATTACGGAGCTCAGCATGGGATGAAGATTCATCCTTATGTCACTCAGAGAAATCTGCCATGACAGCCTTAACATTGAGTAGCTAATTTGTCTAACAGGAATTTCCCTTTTCCCTCAACTTGTGACCCTAGACTTGGAGAAGTATCGGTAAGTAGTGTACTGTCCAATGCCCCAGTCATCATATTCTTGTTATGTTTATAATCCATCTTTATTTATAGTGCAACATTTTCTCACAACAACAACACACTTCATAGTGGGTTCCCAGAGGAGATGATACTGAAACATGCATAATATTTTATAAACCCTGTATTATTTTTGTGCCACCACTGTCGCTCTGTTGCCCACCTGGTAAGGTTTGGCTTCAACAGATTTAAAAAGGTTAGGTCCCAGAAACCCTGACTCTGGAGACCTTTGCAACCCACCTAGGGGAATAATGTAAAAGGAAAAACATTGCCCCTGGGGATGCCCTTGAGTAAAATGAGGTCCCCTAAAAGGACAGAAATATTACCCAGAAATGACCTCATTGAACAGAAAGGGGCACACCTCCCCATGCCCATGAGCAAAAGTATATTGTTACACTAAAACTAAGGATGGTGTGGTTTCATGAGTTGGCAGGTAAACTTCTGTATAGTATCTTTTACACACTATGTTTTGTAACTACCCGAAGTCACACCTACTTTGAGCTTGGTTTTTAGGTGGTCCAGTCGGGAACATTTTCCAGGCCCATAGCTTCCTAGCTGTCCATGCAAATGTGGCCTGGAGGCTTCGCTTTTTGTGTCGGTCTGCCTGGGAGCCTCTTTCACATGCAGCACTTTGGTAATTCCCAGCCTGAACATGATTGGAATGCTTTTTTACATTTATTTGTTATATATCTTTTTGTAGAAAGGCTCTTATGTTCCAACAGGATAATTAAGTTGGAATGTATTCCCATCAGGGGTGCTTGGGTTTGTGGATGAGAGGAAAGAGAGAGAGGGGGAGATGGACAGGCATGGGAGAGAGAGGGTCTTATCTGTCCAACTCTTATTCCAACACTGTCACAGCAGTTTTAGCCATTGTCTTCCACCAAACAATCTTCCCCCTGGAAATTGTGTGGTCGTGGAGTAGTCTGCAGCCCCCTCTTTGTGACTCATCAAGACACTAGCATTTCCTAAACCGCTGCCTTTGCAAGCTTATTGTCACGTCTTGTGTAGAGGCTGTTCTTCTACAAACACAATGACTTTCCCTTGCTTACGGAGGATTATGTAAATGGGGAGTTCAATGAACATGAAAAACTACAGCATGTCCTCCTTTTCCCCTTTTTCCTCTATTAGCCTTTCCGGAACACGCCGTAACCTTAAACAGAGGGAAAATGCCTTAGAATTAACTTTTTATGGAATATGGTGGGGGTGTGCCGCCTACCCGGTGGCATTTATTTCTCCCTCTCCCAGCCAAGTGTGATTCAGGATGTTTCCCTAGAGAAAGTGAGTCATGCTGCGGGGTTGCAGACTGCTGAACCACAGGGTCAGCTGACACTGTGACGGGTCAGCCATCTTGACTTATCCTCTTCCGGCCACTGGAGTCCAACTTAACTCTGATGCACGTACCACAGTCATTTTGCTAAGAATAGAAGCAATAACATGTGCACAGTCAGAGCAGAATAAGGGCCATATTCAATCAAAAGTAAATCAGGTTAAATCAAGTCTTTGTTCCACCGTTGCCCTACTCCAGTCTGGTTTTGTCTAGTTTCACACATGAAACTGTGTGAATTCAAGTATTTTTCACTGTTCTGCAGCAAACTTCCAAATATAGGTTTAGGTTTTGATTAAATATGGGGCCTGACTCTCTCACTTTGTAAGCTGTTACACACTATGCACAATTAAAAATGGCATGTTGAAGCCTGTCTGATGGACAAATTCATGGGTTGTTTATCATTTGGAGTGCAGTAAAGCTCCTGAAAATGACTCCCTTTCAATTGCATGGTTGCAGAAGAATGCACCCTAAACGCCACGGTCCCATGGGCCTTTCGATGTTCAAAACACAGTGACCATTTGTTGAGTCTCATTTCAGGATTAAGAGGGCAGAGATGGGCATGGATGGTTGTTGGAACGACCCTAGTAATGCCTTCACTGCCTTGTGTTCTCAAAACAGGGTCAGTAACAAGTGCCTGTACAGAGAGTTCCTAGGGCCCCCCACAACGTATTACCACAGCATATTACCTGGCAAGCCTGCTTGAAAAATCCTACCACTGAAGGAAACTATCTAGTTAGTAGACAATTGGCACGTTTTACCTATGTTATAAATAAAATATACTATCAACTGCTGTGTTCCAGTTATATCCTTAATGCATGGGAAGGATACTTAGAGCCACCCGAGGTATCGTACATTCCTACATACCCTGGGAGGCTTTCACCTTCTGTGTCTAACTGAGACTAAAAAAGTTAGAGCTTGGTGTGGGCTCACGTTGGACGATGGCTTGTTGTTCCACGTAATACTCACTTTCAGGATAGTCCTACTCCAAGCATGTTTGTGTCTCTGATTTCCTCCCTCAAGCTGAACAAATCAAAGAGAAAACAGAGGTCTCAATGTAAACTGTCCAGACTATAAGGTATAAATGTTTGTAGAGCTGGCTCTCACACGCAAGAAACCCCTGGCGACACAACTGGTTTGCGTTCATTAAGGCACACGATAGCAAAACGTTTTGCAATGGAAAATGAAAACAAGGTCCTCTGAAATGTATGCACAGCCTGGATTTCCCCCCTCTTACTTAGCGGGGGTAGAAGAGTTCCGATTCAGCTGTCTGCTTGTCCTGACTCATACTGCTTCGCTTGCAGAGGAACTTTATTTGTTTTGGCATGAGTCACTCGTCGGAATTACTTTGTGAGTCTGAACAATTTTTGGTGGGATATCAACACACGCAATATGAACAATACTTGTAGTTGAAGTGACTTATCATACCTATATCGAAACACCAGTCATTCTATTTCATGTCATTCTCTCATATCTATACTCCTTTGTCAAATACTGCATTTTGTTATTTGACTGTAAAGTGTAACTTCACCTTGCATTGGCTGAAAGGGTAAGACAGCTCAGTAAGCTAGACAAAATGTGTTTGAGCCATGGAAAGGTAGGCCTATACAAGCAATGAGACAAATGTAATGTCCAATGCTAATGACGCCTCTAATCCTGTGGGGCATGAAAAAGCAACGCTTTTGTAAAGTCCTGTTTTGACATACACTGATGTTGGGAGATTAGGCCTGGCTCACAGTCAGCGTTCCAATTCATCCCAAAGGTGTTCGATGTGGTTGAGGTCAGGGCTCAGTGTAGGCTAGTCAAGTTTTTCCACACCGATCTCGACAAACCATTTCTGTATGGACATCGCTTTGTGCACGGGGGCATTGTCATGAAAAAAAAGGAAAGGGCCTTCCCCAAACTGTTGCCACAAATTTGGAAGCACAGGATCGTCTAGAATGTCATTGTATGCTGTAGCGTACACTGGAACTAAGGGGCCTAGCCCAAACCATGAAAAACAGACCCAGAACATTATTACTCCTCCACCAAACTTTACAGCTGGCACTATGCATTGGGGCAGGTAGCGTTCTCCTGGCATCCGCCAAACCCAGATTCAACCGTCGGACTGTCAGATGGTGAAGCGTGATTCATCACTCCCAGAGAACCTGTTTCCACTGCTCCAGAGTCCAATGGTGGTGAGCTTTACACCACTCCAGCCGTCGCTTGGCATTGCGCATGGTGATCTTTAGGCTTGTGTGCGGCTGCTTGGCCATGGAAACCCATTACATGAAGCTCCCGACAAACAGTTATTGTGTAGACGTTGCTTCCAGAGGCAGTTTGGAACTCGGTAGTGAGTGTTGCAACCGAGGGTAGTGAGTGTTGCAACCGAGGACAGACTATTTTTACGCGCTACACGCTTCAGCACTCAGCGTTCCCATTCTGTGAGCTTGTGTGGCCTACCACTTCGTGGCTGAGCCATTGTTGCTCCTAGATGTTTCCACTTCACAATAACCGCACTTACAGTTGAATGGGGCAGCTCTAGCAGGGCAGAAATTTGACGAACTGACTTGTTGGAAAGGTGGCATCCAATGACGGTGCCACGTTAAAGGTCCCTGAGTTCTTCAGTAAGGCCATTCTACTGCCAATATTTGTCTATGGAGATTGCATGGCTGTGTGCTCGATTTTATTCACCTGTCAGTAACTGGTGTGGCTGAAATAGCCAAATCCACTCATTTGAAGGGGTGTCCACATAGTTTCGAATATATAGTGTATCAGCTTCGTCTGAATCCATTCCTCGGGGTGAAATGGTTTGTTTGTTTAAGAGCCATGTCTAGGATGGGCCTATTTTATGATGGTAGCTAGGCACCATTAAAAATAGTAACAATCAAGGAAACAATATAATAATAATAATAATATGCCATTTAGCAGACGCTTTTATCCAAAGCGACTTAGTCATGCGTGCATCAATTTTTGTGTATGGGTGGTCCCGGGGATCGAACCCACTACCTTGGCGTTACAAGCGCCGTGCTCTACCAGCTGAGCTACAGAGGACCACTGGCTTTCTGTGTAAGCGGAAAGAAACACCACCTGCTATGAGGGGGAAGACACAATGCAACAGTTTATGTCAAGCCAAGTCGTAAGAATATCATAAAAACCAACGTTAAAGCGGCATAAAAGGGCACTTGGCACCAAATCTGGATTTTTTGAAATGTCTTATCTGCTTGATATCAGTGTTTGCCTAGGGTTAACAAAGTGGAGACATGTACACACACACACTATATAATTGTTCACTTCATGAGGGCATTTTCCTACAACATGAGGGGCCAGTATCAATTACAAACCAAACATTGGCTCTCTCATGAGGACCTCACAGTGGGAATGGCTCATTGCACCTGTATTAGAAGCCTTCTAATTTCCTATCTTCAACTGAAATGTTGACAGAAGACAATAGTCCACAAACGGGAGGGTGAACAGGGTGAAAATGATGTCTCTTCCCCACTGTTGTTGAATTACGTTTTTCTCCAAATGTACAATAGAATAGAGCTGGGCGATGTGGACAAAAATCCATATCGCGATAAATTGACTATTTTTTTGCGATAACGATAAATACAATGATATGAAAAACAAATGTATGGACAGTTACTTTACATTAGCGGCAGGGCTCTAGACAAAAAAAAATTCCAGTGCCAAGTAAGACAACTGAGATGATAGTTTGCTTTTTGAATCATAGGCTATTTCATCTAACCTATCCAGGAAATGCGTGATTGATATTTTGATGTGCAACCTATCAAAATAAGATCCAGAATTATCCGATTTATTTTTGGCATTTCAGAGAATTCGCTGACATCTTTGGGCATATTTGCCTATAGGCTATATTATACACCACCTGAGGAAGTGGGAACTCAAAACACTTAGCTAGTTTGCTAACTCTAAATATGATATTGTTGCTAGATAGCCATGTAGGCTAATTGATTAATCTATCAGTAAATGTAGGCTAATGTCCTACAAAAACCTTCCAGCTCTAAGGCTACTTGATGTAGGCCTAGTCACTGCAAATGGCACGCTCCGTTCCGTGGGCGCATCAAAACCATACTAACTACAGCCTACTCCGGTTGTAAAGTGGTGCCATGAACTTAATATTAAGAGGCGAGAAATACGTTATATACTTACAGAAAGCTGTGACTCTCCTTTTTTGTAACTAGAACAACAGTAGTTGCTTTAGAAACTGTCATTTTCCTGCAATAGCATTTTGAGCAGCGGTCATATGCTTTTGTGGTGCTTCTTAGAATGCCTCGCTCCCTCCTCCGTGCGCACAGTTGGGAAAGGGAGTGAGAGTCAGCAGCTGACAGCGAAACAGGAACAGGCAAATACTTTCATAGCAGGAATTACCAAATAATTGTTTTAGAACAATCTACAGGAACGTAATTTTCGGTTTATCGTCCCAGCTCTACAATAGATTGTTCTTTATTCTCATTCCATTTGTCAGCACTTCAGATCAAATCAAATGTTATTTGCCACATGCGCCGAATACAACAGGTGTAGACATTACCGTGAAATGCTTACTTACAGCCCTTAACCAACAATGCATTTATTTCTTAATAAAAAAGTAAAATAAAACAACAACAACAAAAACAAAGTGTTGAGAAAAAAAGAGCAGAAGTAAAATAAAATAACAGTAGGGAGGCTATATACAGGGGGGCATTGTGTTCTTTTGTTTTAACCATACCCAGTATAGAAGACTTCAGGCTATGAGGAAATTAATGTTTGTCTTCAAAGTAGAACTAGCTTAGAATGCTAGAGGGAGCTTAGCTTGCTAACTGACATGAGGTTCCTTTGGCGTGACCACTCCAATGTTTTGGGTGGCAATTTATGAAGGGGCCAGCTATTCTCCCTCTGGCAGACAGCATTTTTTCCCACCTTTTCAGCATTTTGATGGGGGCCCTTTGTTCCGATGTCCTCTTCAGAATTGCACGTCCAACCCTCACCCCCTCACCCCACATTCTTTCCTTTTCTACTTGTCTTTTCTGGGAAAATACCCTGTAAAAGCAACAGGCTATTTTTCCAAGATAAATATGTACACTGCAAATCCTGAGGGGACAAACAGTCTGTCAGATGCACTTGATGAGTAATAGAAGTGGTCATTGTTGCGAATGGAATGTTTGTGAAAAGAACAACAAGGTTAAGGCCAAATTTGAAGGATGGCAGTCTTGTCTTTCCATGCTGGAAATAGGTTCTTTACTCTTATTTTTATTTATTTAACCCTTATTTTGTCTTTGGAACTTTATGGAGTTTGTTTCAGTTCTTCCCCTTCCGAACCAGATGGTATAATCCCAGAAGTCAACACCGCCACTTCCTGACTTCCGCCTCTGATCTGTCCACTCTTCAATGAGGTGAGAGTGAGGGAGATGACAGGACCTGCGTGCCAGCTCCGTTCATACACATCCAAATGACAGCTCGTTACCTAGCCATCCTCAAACCCCTCCCCACCGCACACCCCCTCCCTTTCTCATTGAGCTATCAAACCACAAAGCCCTATTCTCCTGTCCGACTCAGGGCGAGACTGACTACAGTGAGTGCAGTCCATATTTGCTCATTGACTTGTCTTGCGAGCCTTCACTGAAACGATAGAATTCTTGGAACACAATAATTGTGAGGTGAAACTTGCCAGCAGGTTAGAGTTTACAGTTCACCGAATGGAAAATACTTTGGTTGGAATCCATCCCATTTATCTGAGGGGACAGGACAGGGCTTGACATTTGGCGTCCGAATGGGGACCCTCTCCCCTCATTTTTGTCTGATGTCATCAGGAAGAAGCCTAGACTTACTCCGAGTGCTTGTATGTAGCACAGGTCTACTCTTGTTGGGCAGCTGACCTTGCAATGTTCCTCAAAGTACCCCACCCCCCCTTCCTAGCAAACCAGCTGCTGTCTGCAATGTCCCCCACCCACCTCCAACCACCACCCCATTCGCTCCCCTTGCTCCTTTTCAATGGATATTTGGAGCAGGGGAAGGCTCTCTTTCAGTTTGCGAGATTGATGATTGTTTTAAAGACTGACTGGTCACAAACAAAGTGACAGGTGGATTTTGTGGTCTGGGTTCAACACGGCTGTGGTCGTCGACGGCGGGGCACAAAACCTGGGCTCTCCGCTTGGGTCACACTGGAACGGACGACTTTCACCTCAGCTACTTAACGTTGGTGGTTACTCCCGTCTAATCAGAATCTAAACAGGCTGACCGCAAATGGGGTTGGGTTAGGGTCAAGTTGCTGAGCTTTGCACAGCACTTTGGTGTGTGGGTGCGCAAGTGTGTGTGTGTTTGTTGGGGAGTCTGTGTGTGCGCGAGTCTGTGTGTGTGTGTGTGCTGACTGTGCCCCCATGCGCCATTGGTCAGTCATTTCATTGCATTCTACAAGCAGTAGTTGTGTGAAAGAGACATAATAGATTCAGTCTCACTATTAGTTGTAGATGTTGTTCTTGGTGACAGTTGCTAGTTATATAATGGGTGTCAGTTTTTTTCTGATCTTTGTGCTTGGGTTTTTCGTTTCCCATCCTCAAAGGCAAAAAAGGATCCACATACACTGCTCACTGCACCCAAAAGTGTGTACAATATTATTGACAGCCTAGAAGGCTACAAACTGTCTTAGGCAAATGGCATGCGGATAATTATTTATTGCATCTGCACCGTGTCCAGAGTTCTAAGATGCTCAACCCTTTTACATTAGAGATGGGCATTTGAAATATTTTCACTATTCAAATAATAAATATATATATATACATTTTTTTCAGATATCCTGATAGTCTAAATACTATAGACTTTTTTTCTTGTTTGCTGTGCGACTCGGTACCGCTTTGCTTGCGCAGCAGGGCGGGGGAAGGGCAGGGGCCTTTGTGTGTGGGGAGGGAGGTAGAGGTCTTCACGGGTCCAAAAAGTTGGACCCGTTCCGAAATGGACCTGGGGCTTTCCCACCTAGACCCAATATGCATAAATGTTTTTTTTTTAATATAGAGACCCGTTTTGAACAGACCGATGACAACTAAACCTGTTCCGTATAGACCTGGTCAGATCCAAACATTTATTTTGTAAGGTACTTTATTAACCAGAGCTTATAAAGCGCCAGAGGTGCTGCTCTAGCAGGTGCAGAATGGGCTGTACTGTGAGCGAGTGACATAGTGAGGAGGGAGGGAGAGATGAGAAAGCAACCAACCAACTTGCGACTTGCACAATAGTAGACTAATAGCTGCCATAGCTAGGTTATATATCACCAAATATGATTACGTAGTACCTGTCTTGGACTGCATCAAACCGGGAGAAGCTAGTTACTGTAAGCTAGCTAACGTTAGCTAGCTACGCTATCTGAGGCTGCAGTGCGTTCACTTTCTCATCCTACAGTTACAAATAACAACTCCATTCAGATTATGAAGTAGCAGGCTCCTTTAACTTTTAATTCCATCTTCCATTTGATTAGAAATCTCCTAACTTTTGCCACACACAGAGCGAGGCTCTATGACTGTAGTCTATTGCCTTGATGAGTTTTCATTGGCCAACAACAAGCTACACTCGCCACGCTCCACTTTCGTGAAAAGCAAGAGCAGCAGTAAAAATTATAACATTTCTCACCATTTCTACTGCAGCAGTTGCGTTCGGATCTGTACGGGCCCTTCCGGACAAGTCAGTTAAAAATTACACAAACCCGAGGACCGTGACAATCCGACCCAGACATTATTTAGAATTCTGGATCCGTACCCACTCGGGTCCTGGATTGGGTCTCGGATAGATAGAGAGAGATGTTCACCGAACAAAGAGACACCTGTGGAAAGATAAACATGCGCTGTATGTGTGTTAATAAGGTTTGTCAACAGTGAACCTATCTGATAGTGCCTGTCTTGACTGTATCAAATCAATGTAAAGATGCTAGCCTGATAGCAAAGCTAATTGGAGGCAATTTTGCTGCTCTTCCCATCCTTTTCTACTCCATTCAGATAAAAAAACAGGCTACCTGTTGGTTGCACATTTTAGTCTACTCCTTTCATTAAGGTAACTTAATTCCGTAATTTGAATTCCATTTTGCATTGATTAGAAATATCCCACTTCATCTGCTAGGCTATATATGGAGCCTCTGACTGTAGTGCCTCTTTGATTGCCTGACAATAACAACAAGCTACAGGCATGAAACATGTGCAGGCTACCACTGTCTTTATTGAGGCAGACCTCGTAAAAAACAACATAAAAAGCAACGTTAAATTAAGAATGTCAAAAGTCGTGGTATATACAGTACTTGAATGTAGCGATGTCACATGAATAATTTTATTTAATTCAGACAAAGCCTTTTCATTGTTAAAATACGGCTATAATACTCTCACAAGTTATCGAATACTAACATTTGTTAGTATTAATCGATTAACCGTGCCCTTCCCTACTTTACACTGGCTCCAAATAAGCCCAATTCTTAAACCACCTCACCATTCACTCTTAGTAAATATGTAGCCAGTCCGTCTGAACCCACAAGGACCTCTTTATCTCTGTGACCCCACCTGCCCAGCCCTGTCCAGTCAGTCACAGACAAGCAGACGTCTGGATTCCTGGTGGGGAGTGTCAGTTTGTTCATTCTTGGTCTGGGAAGCAGGTAAATTATTAGCAGTAGTTGGTTCACTCCTCACCTCTACACTCCACTGGCCTTCTGGCACAAAATGGCTACTGGCGACAGTGGCATCACAAAGGTGGTTGCTGCTGCACAATGGTGACATGGATGAGGTGAACTTCCTCCCCCTCAAATTGTAAAGCACTTTGAGTACCTGGAAAATAAACTAAAAATCACATCCATCAAGAGCTCCTATGCCCTCTGTGGATGGAATGGTGGTTTGAGCTCAGTCTTGTCCATGGCCGTGTTTGAATATCCCCTTAATTTATCCGTTGCTCAAAGTGATCACTGATCCAGCCGTTCAGAGGAAGGAAGAATGCATTCTTAAAAGGGATAGTTCAACCACATGACAAAATAGGTATTCGAACATGGCCCATGTCCCAAAGGCCCACGACCCCTGATCTGGTTTGGCCCCTGCCCCTTGCCCCTGCCCATGTTCCGTCTGAACTGTGTGAACAGGTCCCTCCTGCAGGCTTCCCCTTAAGCCCTGCTAATGATAGTCCAGTGATTGAGTCACTCCACTTCTAATGAGATTGAAGACTGTGGCTGGCTGGGGCACCCCGCAGAGCTCTCTGGGATTTGGGGACTCCCTCTTGTGGTAGAAGGGCTGTATTGCATTGAATTGCATTGGTGAACTGAATATAATTTGTTATTCATATTAGTTTTTGCACCTCAGGTGAGTAGGCATGTGTTACTGTTTAAAAAGAGGATGTATTGTCAAACATCTTGGCACTGTTAAATATGTTTCATGACCTCATTTGGGAATATTATGAAGATTTGGCAGCTTTTTGAAGATGAATTCTCACACATACCTAATATTGGAGCACAAAGCATGTTAGTTCTTGATCCAGTAAGTGGGAAAAAAAAGAAGGCATTATGATTGTTAATTCGCATCATTCAGGATACATTGTAACAAAGAACACGTTTCTGTGGTCTGACTGGTGCTAATGAGATCAGTATTGCAGAATTGTTGAAAGGTTTTCGCTCTGGGGTTGGCTGCTGGCTTGTTTAGACGTTGAATACGGAAATAAGCAGTTTATAATTAATTTATCTCAAACATCATGTAGGGGCCTACTGGTGGATTTTTTTGTTCACCCCCTCCCCTGAAGAAAGTCCCCTTTCCACTCCGGTTATTGACATTGGATGAGAGGCGTTGAGCTCCAGGATAGGCAGCAGTTGCATTGTCGTTGTGCACGCACCTACCAATCCCTCTGTTCGTTTACCTGCACAATCACATGCTTTATCTGACGGGAGGTGGCAGCAGGTTCACTGTTGACAAACCTTATTAACACATACAGCGCATGTTTATCTTTCCACAGGTGTCTCTTTGTTCGGAGAACATCTCTCTCCCTCTCTCTTTCTTGCTCTCTCTCTCTCTCTCTCTCTCTCTCTCTCTCTCTCTCTCTTCTTGCTCTCTCTCTCTCTTTCTTGCTCTCTCTCTCTCTCTCTCTCTTTCTTGCTCTCTCTCTCTCTCTCTCTCTCTCTCTCTTTCTTGCTCTCTCTCTCTCGCTCTTTCTTGCTCTCTCTCTCTCTTTCTTGCTCTCTCTCTCTCTCTCTCTCTCTCTCTCTCTCTCTCTCTCTCTCTCTCTACTCTCTTTCTATATTGTAAGCACATTTGTTCTTTTATCCGTTTGGATCAAGGTTTTCATCATGACCACTTCAAACTAATATTATATTACTTTTCTATATCTTCTAAATCTTATGTATTATGGTTACACCTACATTTTAACTGTTGGTCCATAAATATAATTCTATGTAGATATCCTTCAATATTTTGTATTTCCTATCAAGCAATCGGATCCCTAATGGTTTGTGTTGGGTTACAGTCAGCCCCGCTTATAACGTTATAGAAATGACTAATATAACAGCCACAACACATTTTAACATTGGTCTCAAGTGTGGCAAAGTGATCACTTTCTCAAAATGTATTTTAGAGTACAGTCATTTGGTCATATATTAGACAGCACAGGGAGCCACTTGCATGAAGCAGATTTTCATCCACTGCTGTGTGAATTAAATCTATACATCAGGGCAGTCTTCTAGCAGCGATTCTGTCTAGAGTGCATTTTGGAAAGGAACAGTGTAACATTGTTCTGAGTGTGTTGTTGTTGTTACACAGCAACTTCTAACACTTTTTTTATTGGTTTCATAATACCATCATCGTTTTAAGAACCAGTCAGAACACAGTTGTGTGTAATGGCAACTGTAGAGAATGTGTGAAATCATTGATATGTTATAGCCAGGGGTGCACATAACTGGTACGCAGGTACGCAAGCGCGACAAAAATCAGGAATGCGTAATGCCACTTGTGTTACTACGCGCCTTTTGCGTACTTGACCGATCTTCTCATCTAACCTTACACATGACATGTTGCTTGTCAACTACTGTCAGGGATGTCCAAAAAGCAACAGACATTAAGCAGCTTCTTTGGCGTTTGCCACCTACAAAGAAACGCCAACTGGAGCCAGAGCCGAAGAAAATAATTTTTTCGGAAAAGTGGCTCCAAGATGTGCAGTGGCTTGAAGCTAACGATGAGCGCACTGACATGTGGTGCAAGATTTGCCGCTCATCCACATCTAGCAGACAAAACGGGTGCATTTTATAAAGGCTCAAAGAATTTCAACCATCCTTTATTTGACAAACATGAAAAGAGTAAGGAACACACAAATGTGGCACAAGCCATTGCTAAGCTAGCCGAGAAGAAATGTCCAGTCGCCCACTTGCCAGATGGCGAGACAAGCTGAATGAAGAACAGCGGCAAGCTCTGTTTAATATTTTTCTCCTCGCCTTCCATAAAGCTAAACACGCACGTCCCATGTCTTCCTATTCTGAGGATGTTCCTTTACTGAAGCGGCTAGGAGTAAATGTCGGAGGTGCATATCATTCACGTGAAGGGGGCACACGGATCATGCAGAGCATCGCTCACACCATCATCGGGGAGTTACGAGCCAAGTTGCAGTCTGCTGAATTTTGGGGGCTGCTTTTTGATGGATCTGAGGACATCACAAAAACTGAGCAGGAAATCGTTTACATTGTGTCTGTGTCCAGCAACGGAGAGTTTACTTCTGACTTTATTGGACTGATTGAATTGGGTGCTGACCGAACCGCGCAGGCCATAACAGACGGACTTGTGAGACTTTTCCAGGACACAGGCTTGGATGACTGGACAACAAAGTTGGTCGCTGTGTGCACAGACGGGGCTGCTGTCAATCTACAACGGCGTTGTGCCAAAACTCCGGCAACTTGCTGCGGTTGGAGACTCCCTTGTGCACATTCTGTGCACCGCACACACACTGGAGAATTGCGCGAAATCAGCTGATCGCAACGTTCCTTACTGTGAGACATTTAATCGCTCTGTGGTCAAGCTACTGCAGTTTTATTTACAAAAAAGACTGCTGCACTGAATAAGCTATGTGAAGAAAATGGGATCTCCTTTGTGAAACTGGGTAAGTTTCATAATATCAGATGGTCTGCACGGAGGCATGAAACACTGTTAAAAATATCAAGACTATTGCCAGCCATTAAAATGCAACTGGTTACGAGTGAAAACAGTGACTTGCAGCATATCTGCACAGAGCGTTTTCAGTGCTTTCTGTCAAACATGCTTGACATTTGCATCATTTTGAAGACCACATCCATTAGGTTTCAGAAGGAAAAGCTGACCATTGGAGAATGTAAGGATGAACTCATGGTGGCCATTGGACAGTTCACACTTCTGCTTGATGGTGAAAGCCACAGGGCACACACTGTTTCCAATGCTGATGCTGACAGAGACAAGACACACTTACTCAGGGGGTTAATTGAAGAGTTTGAAATCAGATATGACTCCCTCAAGTCATGTGATCATTTCTTACTATTTGATCCTTCAACATGGCCTCAGGAAATGCAAGACCTCCACAGTTTTGGAAACACAACAGTTTGCAGCATTCTCAAGAAATATGAGGCCACCTTGCAACTTGACAAAGATACCACTGTGACAGAATGAATGCGCTTAAAGCAGGCAGGAAAACGCTTGGGAGCCTCTTCTGTGTATGACTTGGTCCAAATAGTAAATACAAGTAACCCAGATGCTTACTCCAACATCAATAAGGTGGTTAAGCTGTCTCTTACACTGCCTTTAAGCAGTGCAGCTTGGGAGAGGGGATTCTCACATCTCAACATAATAAAAACAAAGTACAGATCTCGTCTGTCACATGCTTGTCTCTCAGCCCTGATGCACATTCACCTGTCAAAGCAGACCACAGAGACATTTGACCCAAAGCCTGCTGTTGACCTGTGGATGGAGACAGCTAATCGGAGGCTCAACCAAGGACAGGGAGATGCATCTGCAGCATCTTCATCATCTACCATGCAGGAAGCTGAAGCAGAGGACAGTGGGTGCGACACTGAAGAGGACAGTGGTAGCGGCACTGAGGAGGACAGTGAGGAAGACTGCACTTATCAAGACCACGCTACAAATGGGTTGAGTACCAGACACCACCTGCTGGTACTCACCTGAGTAACTCACTGAAAAGGTTATGTGCACCCCTGGTTATAGCTATCATATTGTATCCATGTTATAACACAATTCATCTAGAATATCTCACAATCAAATGCCGACCGTATTATCTCCCAAGATAATTTTCTTTGGTTATAGTCACGGCCGTGTATATCCCCCCTCAAACCGATACCACGACGGCCCTCAAAGAACTTCACTGGACCTTATGCAAACTGGAAACAACATATCCTGAGGCTGCATTTACTGTAGCCGGGGATTTTAACAAAGCAAATTTGAGGACTAGGCTGCCGAAGTTAAATCAACATATTTACTGTTGTACTCGCGCAGCTAAAATCCTCGACCATTGCTATTCAAACTTCCGGGATGGTTATAAGGCCCTCCCCCGCCCTCCTTTCGGCAAATCTGACCACGACTCCATTTTGCTTCTCCCTTCCTATAGGCAGAAACTCTCTCTCTCTCTCTCTCTCTCTCTCTCTCTCTCTCTCTCTCTCTCTCTCGTATCGATTTGACTGGGCTGAGCACTATGGGCTACATTCTCCCCTGTTCAGGAATGTAGCAATGAAGGTGGGGGATGCTGCTTCTGCTTGCCTGAGCAGGACCACGTAGGGCTGAGCTGGCTCTGGGGTTTGTCTGTACAGGATGGGTTTGTCTACGAAGAACGAGGCCGCCGAGAGCAGACCTGAAAGATGTCTGTCAAATTAACTCCTCTCCCTCACTCCTTGGTTGGAGCCCCCTCTACCCCTCCTTGTTCACCTCTCCTCTATCTCCATAAATGCAGCTGAGCTGCGACACATCTCTGAAAGCATCTGCGAAAGGCCTCTCCTTCGTTATCTGCCAGAAATGGCTTTGTGATCTCTCTCCTCTGTATAGCTTTTTCAAACAATCCTTCAGTAGTGCCCTGGGGAACTTTTGCCCGCGCGCACACACACACATAATTGTCCATACGGTCTATACATACCACATATTTATATTCCAGACTCTGATATTGCTCGTTCTGATATTGCTCGTTCTGATATTTCTTAATTTTTGTTGATTATTTGTGTATTATTAGTATTATTATTGTACTGTAATGTTAGACACTTACTGCACTGCTGGAGCTAGAAACATAAGCATTTCGCATCTGCTAATCTGTGTACGCAACAAATAAACTTTGATTTGATTTTGAAAATGCAGTCTACAGCATTTCTCAATCCATTCCTGGAAAGCTCCTCGCGGTGTGCACATTTTTTCTCTGGCCCAGCACAAACACACCCAATACAATTTCGTGATTCTTTGTATTGGTGCTGGGCTAGAAGAGAAAAGTGCACCCTCTGTGGGTCTCCCAGTTATGGATTGAGAAACACTGCTATAGGCACAGCAGTTCTGGGATGATGTTCCTTTGAGTGCTGCCATCTGCTGGGAACATCAGGGTTACCACTGATGTTTTCATGACACTATAACTACAGTAACATCCTTGGATTTAATGCAGGGCATGAGGGGAGTTGAGAGGAATGCTACGCCTGAATTTTATATTTTTCTCTATGCAGTGTAGCATAGAGAATTGATGTTTTATGGGAGTACTCACCTACTAGACAGTTCTGTCAGCTGAAGGGGAGTAAGTTCTTGGACAGGGACCAGATACTCCTTCTATATCCTGCAATCTTATCTCATGTTGTGGATATTTGTCATGGACAGTAGTGGGAGATGTTTGGCTTGTCTTAGACTTCCTGAACTGGTAGTAATTAATCTAAGTTCCATAATACTAATTTCCACGGTTTCATGGGGTAGGAAAATAATACTATCAATTTTTCTCAAACGTATCACCTCATGCACCCTTTATCTCTTGAGACAATCAGATCTCTTGCTAAATATATTTTATTTTAATGAGACTAACTGTCTAAAGGTTGTGTGTGTGTGTGTTTAAGGCGTTCTGTTATTTTTATGTATAATTTTATCTCAAATCAAATGTTATTTGTCACATGCTTTGTGAACAACAGGTGTAGACTAACAGTGAAATTGGGTTACTTACAGGCCCTTCACAACAAGTCAGAAAGAAAAATAGAAAAATAATAGAAAAAATAACACATGGAATAAATACACAATAACTTGGCTATATACACGGGGTACCAGTACTGAGTCGATGAGCATGGGTACGAGGTAATTGAGGTACAGTAGATACAGTGCCTTCAGAAAGTATTCATACCCCTTGACTTACTCTACATTTTGTTGCGTTACAGCCTGAGTTCAACATTTCTTAAATTGATTTTTTTCTCAGGCATGTACACACAATACCCCATAATGCCAAATTGAAAATGTTTGCAAATGAATTGAAAAATGAAATACATAAATATCTTATTTACATAAGTATTCACACCCCTGAGTCAATTCTTTGTAGAAGCACCTTTGGCGGCAATTACAGCTTTTAGTCATCTTGGGTATCTCTGTGTCAGCTTTGCACATCTGGATTTGGGGATTTTCTCCCATTCTTCCTTGCAGATTTTCTCAAGATGGGGAGCGGCGGTGAACAGCAATCTTCAAGTCTTTCCACAGATTTTCAATGGGATTCAAGTGTGGGCTTGGGCTGGGCCACTCAAGGACTTTCACATTCTTGTTCTGAAGCCATTCCAGCGTTGATTTGGCTGCATGCTTGGTGTCATTGTCCTTTTGGAATGTAAATCTTCACACCATTCTGTCATTTGCACTCTGAAGCAGGTTCTCATCAAGGATTTTCCTGTATTCAGCTCAATTTATTGTTCCCTCTATCCTTAACAGTCTCAGTCCCTGCCGCTGAAAAGCATCCCCATAGCATGATATTGCCACCACCATGCTTCACCATATAATCATATGCCTGATGATCTCAGTCTTTCATGTGCCTTTTTGCAAACTCCAGGTGTGCTGTCGTGCCTTTTTTCCAGGAGTGGCTTCTGTCTGGCCACTCTCCCATACAGACCAGATTGGTGAAGTGCTGGATTGAGGTCAGGGCTCTGCAGGCCAGTCAAGTTCTTCGATACCGATCTCGACAAACCATTTCTGTATGGACCTCGCTTTGTGGATGGGGGCATTGTCATGCTGAAACAGGAAAGGGCCTTCCCCAAACTTTTGACAGAAAGTTGGAAGCACAAAATCATCTAGAATGTAATTGTATGCTGTACCGTTAATATTTTCCTTTCACTGGAACTAAGGGTCCTAGCCCGAAACACGAAAAACAGCCCCAGACCATTATTCCTGCTCCACCAAACTTTACAGTTGGCACTATGCATTGAGGCAGGTAGTGTTCTCCTGCCAAACCCAGATTTGTCAGTCGGACAGCCAGATGGAATTAGTTCAAATGCCCTGGGTGGTGCGTGAACCTACCAGTACTACGACCAGGAATACGACTTTCCCGAAGCAGATCTTTTGTTCGCACCACCCAGGGCATTTGAACTGATTCCAGAGGCCGACCCAAAACAACGCTGCCGGAGGAGAGGGAGCCGGAGCGGTCTCCTAGTCAACCCATCGCTTCCGAGTATATCACTCGCTAAAGTCCAGTCCCTAGACAACAAAGTGGACGAGATCAGGGCAAGGGTTGCTTTCCAGAGAGACATCAGGGATTGTAACATACTCTGTTTCACGGAAACATGGCTCTCTCGGGATATACTGTCTCGTCCGTACAGCCATCTGGGATCTAAGTACATCGCGCAGAAAGGGGTGGGGGGGTGGTGGGTATGTTTCATGACTAACGACTCATGGTGTAATTGTAACAGCATATAGGAACTCAAGTCATTTTGTTCACCTGACCTAGAATTCCTCACAATTAAATGCAGACCGTATTATCTCCCAAGATAATTATTTTCGGTTATTGTTACAGCCGTGTATATCCCCCCTCAAGCTGATACCATGGCGGCCCTCAAGGAATTCCAATGGACTATATGCAAACTGGAAAACATATATCCTGAGGCTGCATTTATTGTAGCTGGGGATTTAAAAAAAGCAAATTTGAGAAAAAGGCTACCTAAATTCTATCAGCATATTGACTGTAGCACTCGCACTGGAAAAACACTGGACCATCATTACACTAATTTCCGCTATGCATACAAGGCCCTCCCCCGTCCTCCTTTCGGCAAATCTGACCACGACTCCATTTTGCTCCTCCTTTCCTATAGGCAGAAACTCAAACAGGAAGCACCCGTGCTAAGGACTATTCAGCATTCCTAGCCGCGTCATCAGAGCATGCGCAGACCAGCTGGCTGTTGTGTTTACGGACATATTCAATCTCTCCCTATCCCATTCTGCCGTCCCCACATACTTCAAGATGGCCAACATTGTTCCTGTACCCAAGAATGCAAAGGTAACTGAAATAAATGACCCCGTAGCATTCACTTCTGTCATCATGAAGTGCTTTGCGAGACTAGTCAAGGATCATATCACCTCTACCTTACCTGTCACCCTAGACCCACTTCAATTTGCTTACCGCCCCAATAGGTCCACAGACGATGCAATCACCATCACACTGCCCTATCCCATCTGGACAAGAGGAATACCTATGTAAGAATGCTGTTAATTGACTATAGCTCAGCATTCAACAACATAGTACCCTCCAAGCTCATCATCAAGCTTGAGGCCCTGGGTCTCAACCCCACCCTGTGCAATTGGGTCCTGGACTTCCTGACGGGCCGCCCCCAGGTGGTGAAGGTAGGAAACAACATCTCTACTTCACTGATCCTCAACACTGGGGCCCCACAAGGGTGTGTGCTCAGCCCCCTCCTGTACTCATGCACGCCATCAACTCAATCATCAAGTTTGCAGACAACACAACAGTAGTAGGCTTGAGTACCAACAACGATGAGAAAGCCTACAGGGAGGAGGTGAGGGATCTCGGAGTGTGGTATCAGGAAAATAACCTCTCACTCAACGTAAAAAAAATCACCACCTGGTATGGCAAATGCACAGCCCACAACCGCAGGGCTCTCCAGAGGGTGGTGCGGTTTGCACAACGCGTCACCGAGAGCAAACTACCTGCCCTCCAGGACACCAACAGCACCCGATGTCACAGGAAGGCCAAAAAGATAATCAAGGACAACTACTACCCGAGCCACTGCCTGTGCACCCCGCTATCATCCAGAAGGCGAGAACAGTACAGGTGCATCTAAGCTGGGACCAAGAGACTGAAAAACAGCTTCTATCTCAAGGCCATCAGACTGTTAAACATCCATCACTAGCACATAGAGGCTGCTGCCTACATACAGACTTGAAAATCACTGGCCACTTTTATAAATGGAACACTAGTCACTTAAAAAATGCCACTTTAATGTCTACATATATTGCATTGCCCATCTCATATGTATATTCTGTATTCTATACTATCTATTGTATCTTAGACTATGCCACTCTGATAATGATAATGACATTGCTCATCCATATATTTATATATTCTTATTCCATTCCTTTACTTAGATTTGTGTGTATTAGGTTTTTGTTGTAGAACTGTTAGGTATTACTTGCTAGATATTGCTGCACTGTCGGAACTAGAAGCACAAGCATTTCGTTACACTCGCAATAACATTTGCTAACCATGTGTATGTGATCAATAAATTTGATTCGATTTTGATTTGAAGCGTGATCCATCACTCCAGAAAACACATTTCCACTGCTCCAGAGTCCAATGGCTGCGTCCTGGTAATCCGTCTGGCCCTGCGGCCTTGTGAATGTTAACATGTTTAAAGGTCTTACTCACATCGGCAACGGAGAGCGAGATCACACAGTCGTCCATAAAAGCTGGTGCTCTCATGCATGGTTCAGTTTTGCTTGCCTTAAGGCAAGCATAGAAGGTATTTAGCTCGTCTGGTAGGCTCTCGTCACTGGCCAGCTCGTGGCTGGGTTTCCCTTTTGTAATCTGTAATAGTTTGCAAGCCCTGCCACATCCGACGAGCATCAGATCCTATGTAGTAGGATTCGATCTTAGTCCTGTATTGATGGAGGTCATAGGGGGATTTCTTATAAGTGTACGGATTAGTATCCCGCTCCTTGAAAGCAGCAGCTCTACCTTTTAGCTCAGTGCAGATGTTGCCTGTAATCCATGGCTTCTGCTTGGGATATGTACATCGTCAATGAACTTATTAATGAAGCCGGTGATTGATATGGTAAACTCCTCAATGTTATCGGATGAATCCCAGAACATATTCCAGTCTGCTAGCGAAACAGTCCTGTAGCTTAGCATTTGCTTCATCAGACCACTTCTGTATTGAACGCGTCACTGGTGCTTCCTGTTTGAGTTTTTGCTTGTAAGCAGGAATCTGGAGGATAGAGTTATGGTCAGATTTGCCAAAAGGAGGGGGAGGGAGAGCCTTGTATGTATTTCTTTGTGTGGAGTAAAGGTTATCTAGAATTTTGTCGCCTCTAGTTGCACAGGTGACATGCTGGTAATGAGATGAAAACGGATTTCAGTTTCACTGCATTAAAATCACAAGCCACGAAAGGTGTCTCCTCTGGGTGTGCATTTTCTTGTTTGCTTAAGGACCTATACAGCTCGTTGAGTGTGGTGTTAGTGCCAGCATCGGTATGTGGTGGTAAATAGACAGCTACACAAAAAATATACATAAACTCTATTGGAAAATAGTAGGGTCTGCAGTTTATATCATGAGGTACTCTAACTCAGGCGAGCAAAAACTCAAGACTTCCTTAACATTAGAGATCGTTCACCAGCTGTTGTTAACAAAGAGACACACCCCTCCCCCCTCATCTTACCCGAGTCTACCGACCCGTCTTGACGATGCATGGAAAAACCAGCGAGATGTATATTATACATGTCCTTGTTCAGCCACAAATATTACAGTTCTTCAGGTGCCGTTGATAGGATAGTCTCGAACGGAGCTCGTCCAGTTTGTTCTGTAGTGACTGTACATTTGCCAACAGAATGGAGGGTAGAGACAGTTTATTTGAACGCCAAAGTAGTCTAGTCAGGATGCCCGCTCGTCTGCCACTTTTGCGCCGTCGCTTCCTCTTTTGAGTCACTGGGATTAGGGCTGGAGTAAGCAGAACGTCCAGAGCTGCCGTCTCGTTGAAGTAGAAATTGTCATCCAAATCGAGGTTAGTGATCGCTGTTCTGATCTCCAGAAGCTGTTTTCGGTCATAGGAAATGATGGCGGAGACATTATGTACAAAAAAAGTTAAGATCAGTGCAACAAAACACAATGTGTGCTATCCACTGCAGCGCAATCAAATTCATCAACTCACCTGATGAGTGTATGACCACAAAAATACACTGCTCAAAAAAATAAAGGGAACACTAAAATAACACATCCTAGATCTGAATGAATGAAATAATCTTAAATACTTTTTTCTTTACATAGTTGAATGTGCTGACAACAAAATCACACAAAAATTATCAATGGAAATCAAATGTATCAACCCATGGAGGTCTGGATTTGGAGTCACCCTCAAAATTAAAGTGGAAAAACACACTACAGGCTGATCCAACTTTGATGTAATGTCCTTAAAACAAGTCAAAATGAGGCTCAGTAGTGTGTGTGGCCTCCATGTGCCTGTATGACCTCCCTACAACGCCTGGGCATGCTCCTGATGAGGTGGCGGATGGTCTCCTGGATGGTCTCCTGAGGGATCTCCCCCCAGACCTGGACTAAAGCATCCGCCAACTCCTGGACAGTCTGTGGTGCAACGTGGCGTTGGTGGATGGAGCGAGACATGATGTCCCAGATGTGCTCAATTGGATTCAGGTCTGGGGAACGGGCGGGCCAGTCCATAGCATGAATGCCTTCCTCTTGCAGGAACTGCTGACACACTCCAGCCACATGAGGTCTAGCATTGTCTTGCATTAGGAGGAACCCAGGGCCAACCGCACCAGCATATAGTCTCACAAGGGGTCTGAGGATCTCATCTCGGGAACCTAATGGCGGTCAGGCTACCTCTGGTGAGCACATGGAGGGCTGTGCGGCCCCCCAAAGAAATGCCACCCCTCACCATGACTGACCCAACGCCAAACCGGTCATGCTGGAGGATGTTGCAGGCAGCAGAACGTTCTCCACGGCGTCTCCAGATTCTGTCACGTCTGTCACGTGCTCAGTGTGAACCTGCTTTCATCTGTGAAGAGCACAGGGCGCCAGTGGCGAATTTGCCAATCTTGGTGTTCTCTGGCAAATGCCGAACGTCCTGCACGGTGTTGGGCTGTAAGCACAACTCCCACCTGTGGACGTCAGGCCCTCATACCACCCTCATGGAGTCTGTTTCTGACCGTTTGAGCAGACACATGCACATTTGTGGCCTGCTGGAGGTCATTTTGCAGGGCTCTGGCAGTGCACCTCCTGGTCCTCCTTGCACAAATGCGGAGGTAGCAGTCCTGCTGCTGGGTTGTTGCCCTCCTACGGCCTCCTCCACGTCTCCTGATGTACTGGCCTGTCTCCTGGTAGCGCCTCCATGCTCTGGACACTACGCTGACAGACACAGCAAACCTTCTTGCCACAGCTCGCATTGATATGCCATCCTGGATGAGCTGTACTACCTGAGCGGGTTGTATACTCCGTCTCATGCTACCACTAGAGTGAAAGCACCGCCAGCATTCAAAAGTGACCAAAACATCAGCCAGGAAGCATAGGAACTGAGAAGTGGTCTGTGGTCACCACCTGCAAAACCAGTCCTTTATTGGGGGTGTCTTGCTAATTTCCACCTGTTGTCTATTCCATTTGCACAACACTTTGGAGGGAGCTGAAAGTCCGTATTGCCCAGCGACAGCCCCGAAACCTGAAGGATCTGGAGAAGGTCTGTATGGAGGAGTGGGCCAAAATCCCTGCTGCAGTGTGTGCAAACCTGGTCAACACCTACAGGAAACGTATGATCTCTGTAATTGCAAACAAAGGTTTCTGTACCAAATATTAAGTTTTGCTTTTCTGATGTATCAAATACTTATGTCATGCAATAAAATGCTAATTAATTACTTAAAAATCATACAATGTGATTTTCTTGATTTTTGTTTTAGATTCCGTCTCTCACAGTTGACGTGTACCTATGATAAAAATTACAGACCTCTACATGCTTTGTAAGTAGGAAAACCTGCAAAATCGGCAGTGTATCAAATACTTGTTCTCCCCACTGTATATACATCTGCTCTGAAAGGCCCCCGAGTCTGCAACACCACTAAGCAAGGGGCACCACCAAGCAAGCGGAACCATGAAGACCAAGGAGCTCTCCAAACAGGTCAGGGACAAAGTTGTGGAGAAGTACAGATCAGGGTTGTGTTATAAAAAAATATCAGAAACTTTGAACATCCCACGGAGCACCATTAAATCCATTATTAAAAAATGGAAAGAATATGGCACCACAACAAACCTGCCAAGAGAGGGCTGCCCACCAAAACTCACAGACCAGGCAAGGAGGGCATTCATCAGAGAGGCAACAAAGGGACTAAAGATAACTCTGAAGGAGCTGCATAGCTCCACAGCGGAGATTGGAGTATCTGTCTATAGTACCACTTTAAGCCGTACACTCCACAGAGCTGGGCTTTACGGAAGAGTGGCCAGAAAAAAAGCCATTGCTTAAAGAAAAACATAAGCAAACACGTTTGGTGTTCGCCAAAAGATGTGGGAGACTCCCCAAACATATGGAAGAAGGTACTCTGGTCAGATGAGACTAAAATTTAGCTTTTTGGCCATCAAGGAAAACGCTATGTCTGGCGCAAACCCAACACCTCTCATCACCCTGAGAACACCATCCCCACAGTGATGCGTGGTGGTGGCAGCATCATGCTGTGGGGATGTTTTTCATCTTCAGGGACTGGGAAACTGGCCAGAATTGAGGGAATTATGGCTGGCGTTAAATACAGGTAAATCCTTGAGGGAAACCTGTTTCAGTCTTCCAGAGATTTGAGACTGGGACGGAGGTTCACCTTCCAGCAGGACAATGACCCTAAGCATACTGCTAAAGCAACACTTGGGTGGTTTAAGGGGAAACATTTAAATGTCTTGGAATGGCCTAGACAAAACCCTGACCTCAATCCAATTGAGAATCTGTGGTATGACTTAAAGATTGCTGTACACCAGCGGAACCCATCCAACTTGAAGGAGCTGGAGCAGTTTTGCCTTGAAGAATGGGCAATAATCCCAATAGCTAGATGTGCCAAGCTTATAGAGACATACCCCAAGAGACTTGCAGCTGTAATTGCTGCAAAAGGTGGCTCTACAAAGTATTGACTTTGGGGGGGGGGTGAATAGTTATGCACGCTCAAGTTTTCAGTTTTTTTTGTCTTATCTTGTTTGTTTCACAATAAAAAATATTTTGCATCTTCAAAGTGGTAGGCATATTGTGTGAATCAAATGATACAAACCCCCAAACAATCTATTTTAATTCCAGGTTGTAAGGCAACAAAATAGGGAAAATGCCAAGGTGGGGTGAATTATTTTGCAACCCACTGTAAATAATTCTCATGAACTATATTTAGGCCTAGCCATTGTAAATTTGCTGTATGGTTAAGAAGACACCTGATCTTAGAGGTTGTGTATTGTGGAAAGTAATACGTAGTGACAGATGATTGGATGGCTTTCGGCCTATTGGATTACCTTGTTTTTAGTTAGGCAAGCCCATTCATCATTCCATTGACAACAGCAGCCTTACGAGTCATTCCTGGGGTTATGTTACATAGGTATTGTCTGAAGAGAGGGAAGCAGGTTAGGAGGCAGTACTTTGGTATCGCTCCTGCTGCATATGAACAGTCATACCATTTCCAGTCACAAATTTGAGTGACAAACTCCAGAATAGGTTTATTGAGACTGCTGCTTTATAGCCTAATGATGTCTCTTTCTTTGCATATGCTATGGAATTTTTTGTGGGTCAAATTAATCTTCAGTTAACTATGTATTGATATAAACGAGTGCCTTAAAAAATATAAATTTCTTTTAACTGACAACTTTTCTCTCCACATAAGAGTTGGTGGAAAGATGTCCTCCCACCTTCCTGTTTGATGGGAGAGTCTTCTGCTCACAATAGGTAGCAACTGCGGGGGAGAGGTGGGTTAGATGTATACTTGACAAGAGGTAGTGGACGTTTCAAACCCACGCAGAAACTGTCTGTGATTTCAGCACACAGGGCTTTACGAGTGATGCCAGAAAGACGATAAGCATGCAAGTCAACAATTTTCTGCTTCTTGTCCCAGTTTTTCCGTTCCAATTATCATGTCGATGGGCATGCAACTGCCCTTAGCCACTATACACATTTCCAGTGCCACTCATTCAACAGCCACCTCCTTCTGCTGCAGATTTGGTTCAATGCCAAGTTCATATCTGCCACACCATGCCTCCATGAACCCCTCAGACTTGGTATACAATCACGACTTCCCACAGTAACCTCTGGGTCTATTTCAGTATGTTCCAAACTGAAGAAAACAGACTTAGGGTGTTTTCACACTTGGTCCCTCTCAGCCGATCTTCGTGAACTCAGTGCGTTTTGCTTAATGTTATGTGCAGTGTGAACACTCCAAAGAAAGTCAGACCCCTCAAAAGAGCCCCTGAAGCGAACCAAACTGAGACCATCTTGAGAGGTGGTCTGAGTTCGGTTCGCTTGAATTCCGCGGTCCGGTTCCCTATTTTAGGGCAATGTGAACATAAAGCTCCCCAGGTTCCCTTGTTATTATTCCTGCCACACCGTTTCCCCTGCCAGTGCCATACATTCTCACATTGGCGACACAAAAAAGAGAACATGATGATGTGTTGAGTCCTCGTTCAAAGGCAAGTGCCTTGTGAATACAAAGAGAACTGTGTTCTTTTGCTTTATTTTACCCCGGAGTTCACTTTAAAGTGGGCTGAGATCAGCTCTTTTAAAGAGGACTATATGTGAAACACCCTTAAACAGGGAGGAACGACCTAGACTTGTCCAATAAGAAACGCACATTTTAGTTTTCTGTTGCAAAAAGTTAAGGTTTCCCGTTGCATTCCCTAATGAACATGACCCAGGTGTCTCTGTCTGCTGGGGGATTGGGACATTCCCCTGCAATATCCCAAACTAATATGTTGACTCTTTCAGAATTATGACCCAAAGGGAATTGAAATGAATGTAGACTTTATTTTTGCAGGACAGTCATTTAATTTCCTCTGCTGCTAGAATAGTACTGTTTTAGTGTTGTTTTGATCTATAAACCATCGATGCAGCATTTACTTTATTATCTTTCTCTCCACTGTTGTTTGGTGGGAGAGGGTTCTTCTGAAATGCTGTAATTTGTGTATGACACTTAATCAAGAGCTTTTCAAAACATCTTTATTTGATTTGCCTTTACCTACAGTATGATTATTTATTTTATACTGGAACAGTAATGTTTGGTCCATGTCACCCAGATATCATTAGTTAAAGCAGTAAAGTTTTAAGTATGATTCCATCCAAGTTAATAAGAATTTATGTGCATGGAAGTCTAAAACGACACTACTGAAGTCGTTGAATTTACATAAGCATGAGGAGGAAAATGATCCACTAATTATTCCATTGTTCTTAAATACAAGTCACAAAATGCCATTTAAAACCTTTATTACGGTACTACTAACCTTTTCCCAACATCCCAAGGGCCCTCTGTAAAAATAAAAATAAAAAGTATGGTGTCCAAGTTTCTTATAACTGAACTCTGTTGTCTTTGTTAGACATAACAGTGCGTACCTCACACATCCTCACAAATAAATTACCAGTTGCCTCACATAAGACGACATGGTTTTACGATCTGTGTTATCTTTACAGTGGACGTGAAAGAGATGGTGAAAAGCTGGGGCATTTGCCTTTAATTTTCTACTGCGCTCAAGGTACATTTGTTCCGTGGAGATTTCCCGTGTTGAAAACTTTCTGGCGCTGTCACTCAAAAGGCGACTTACACGGCATCAGTTCAATGGAATTTTGTCTCTACATTGTCAGGGACTTCCAGAAATAAGCGTATTTCCTGATGCGGAGGAGACTCCGGCAGAGAACATGCCAAGCGGAGGATATTCTTGGCCACCCACTCCTTTGGCAACTTCCACCCCTCCCAGACCTATGAAACATTGCAAACCCTGTGAACTCTCTCTATCACACATTACATTTCACATGAAGACACCTTTAGGCCCTGCCTATTCATTTCATAGCTGCATTAACAACACTAGTTTGATTTCTCCAGATGATTGGATCCATGCAAAGTCTTTGTTCTTCTCTACAGTATAGCTCTCTCTTTGGGGATTTTGGGAGACAGAAGGCTTTGGCATCTGATGCAGTGATGGGACCTAGAGAGGGACGAAGTGAGGGACACACACACAGGAGATGGAGCAGAAGAGGGGCAGGATGTGTCTGGTTGTCAGGCATGGAAGTAACTAATTACAAATACTCTTGTTACTGTTAATTGAGTAGCTTTTCCATGTACTTGAGTATTTTTCAAAGCCAATCATTTTACTTTTTTTTGTTTTGAATGAAGTATTGTACTTCACTACCTTATTAAAACCATCTGTTACAGAGTACAACGTTGTAGGCTATCCATAATAGTAGATCATGAGGGCAAGGAAAGTTTGCGACTGAGCCATTAAACAAATGGTCATCGTTGTTTAGTCAGTGACCAATCAAATGTCACACATCGCACCAATACAGGCCAATCATATCAAGCTGTGCGCACAAACTGAACGATGAGGGTCAGAAGATTTTCTAAAAGGCTAAAATAACTTAGTTTAGTTTGAGACGTGTCATGAAAGAGAGGAAAGGTTTTTATCAAAGCAGTGTGTGAAAACAATGGAGACAGAGGAGACTGACCAGTTCTCCTTCAAGCACAGGAGAGGTCATGCAATGTAAGCTTTGCTTACCCAGGATGGCAGAGGTGGCAGCCTACACAAACTCTGCCTCGAACTTCAGGAAACATTGTAGAGGTAAGATAACTAGCTAGCTATGAATGATCAAAAATGTTGCTATGGATGGCTTTAGCAGCTAGTATAGCTAGCTATCTAATAGTCTTAACTTATGTACGTTAGTGTTAGCCTAGTTGTCTAGCATGCTAACGTTAGCAAGCTAACCGTGCAGCTAAGTTAGCTAGATAGCTACATGGCTAACCACCACCCGATGATCATAGCTGTTATGGCTAGCATGCCAGTGTCACTGTGTGATGGTGGTTAGCCACCTAGCCATGCAATTTATCTGGGCTAGCTAGCTAAAAACATTAGGCTAACCTCAGCAAGTGAACAGCTAATATTAGCTTGCTGTGTCATGACTTACAGTATTTAGAGAGACCTACGATTTTTTGCTATGTACTGTAATTTGCCTTTGTAAATTAGGTTAACGTTAATCTAAAAGCCTGAGACTAGTCTAACTGTGCATATAATTGTATCTACACAATAGGTAGAGCTAGACATGGACTCATCTCAACATTAGACAACTTGTTAGGTCTGAGAACATGTGATAAACACTCTACAGTCTATCTGAGAATAATAAGTATGGAAAGTCTGTTTGGGCTATTGTAATATCCGTGATATGATGAACTAACTTGCCACATGAAGCAGAATTTGCTGAAATATTCTATATTTGTATGTTGTGTATTTGCAACTATACAGGTTTGGTCTACCTGAAACATCTTGACACAATGACAGAGGACGAGACAGAGCAGCATTCATCAGATGAAGATGATTTCTTCTCATCACTGATGCCCAAAAGGTCACAAGGTACATTGGAGCAGGATGGGTACCATGCCTGTGTGTCAGACAAGATGGACTTGCTTCATTCCTTTCCATACATAAAGAAGCTGTCCTTCAAACTGAACAAGGGCCTCCCTGCCGCTTGTGAGCTTCTTTTAGCCGTGTCGGACTGCTCTTCACTGCAAAGCGAGCCAGGATAGACTTGATTCACTTTGACAATCAGCACCTGCTGAAACTGAACAGTATGTTCAGAGAGAAGTGAAGGCCTTAGAACATAACTTTGTTTTTGCTCAAGGAACACTACATAACCTGATGTACAGTCGTGGTCAAAAGTTTTGAGAATGACACAAATACTAATTTTCACAAAGTCCGCTGCCTCAGTTTTGATGATGGCAATTTGCATATACTCCAGAATGTCATGAAGAGTGATCAGATGAATTGCAATTAATTGCAAAGTACCTCTTTGCCATGAAAATGAACTTAATCCCAAAATAACATTTCCACTGCATTTCAGCCCTGCCACAAAAGGACCAGCTGACATCATGTCAGTGATTCTCTCGTTAACACACGTGAGAGTGTTGACGAGGACAAGGCTGGAGATCACTCTGTCATGCTGATTGAGCTAGAATAACAGACTGGAAGCTTTAAAAGGAGGGTGGTGCTTGAAATCATTGTTCTTCCTCTGTTAACCATTGTTACCTGCAAGGAAACATGTGCCGTCATCATTGCTTTGCATAAAAAGGGCTTCACAGGCAAGGATATTGCTGCTAGTAAGATTGCACCTAAATCAACCATTTATCGGATCATCAAGAACTTCAAGGAGAGAGGTTCAATTGTTGTTAAGAAGGCGTCAGGGCGCCCAAGAAAGTCCAGCAAGCGCCAGGACTGTCTCCTAAAGTTGATTCAGCTGCGGGATCGGGGCACCACCAGTGCAGAGCTTGCTCAGGAATGGCAGCAGGCAGGTGTGAGTGCATCTGCACGCACAGTGAGGCGAAGACTTTTGGAGGATGGCCTGGTGTCAAGAAGGGCAGCGAGGAAGCCACTTCTCTCCAGGAAAAACATCAGGGACAGACTGATATTCTGCAAAAGGTACAGGGATTGGACTGCTGAGGACTGGGGTAAAGTCATTTTCTCTGAATTCCCTTTCCGTTTGTTTGGGGCATCAGGAAAAAAGCTTGTCCGGAGAAGACAAGGTGAGCGCTACCATCAGTCCTGTGTCATGCCAACAGTAAAGCATCCTGAGGCCATTAACGCCAAGGTAGTGGGTTCGATCCCCGGGACCACCCATACACAAAAATTTATGCACGCATGACTGTAAGTCGCTTTGGATAAAAGCGTCTGCTAAATGGCATATTAATTAAGGTGTGGGGTTGCTTCTCAGCCAAAGGAGTGGGCTCACTCACAATGTTGCCTAAGAACACAGCCATGAATAAAGAATGGTACCAACACATCCTCCGAGAGCAACTTCTCCCAACCATCCAAGAACAGTTTGGTGACGACCAATGCCTTTTCCATTATGTTGGAGCACCTTGCCATGAGGCAAAAGTGATAACTAAGTGGCTCGGGGAACAAAACATCGACATTTTGCGTCCATGGCCAGGAAACTCCCCAGACCTTAATCCCATTGGGAACTTTTGGTCGATCCTCAAGAGGCGGGTGGACAAACAAAAACCCACAAATTCTGACAAACTCCAAGCATTGATTATGCAAGAATGGGCTGCCATCAGTCAGGATGTGGACCAGAAGTTAATTGACAACATGCCAGGGCAGATTGCAGAGGTCTTGAAAAAGAAGGGTCAACACTGCAAATATTGACTCTTTGCATAAACTTAATGTAATTGTCAATAAAAGCCTTTGACACTTATGGAATGCTTGTAATTATACTTCAGTATACCATAGTAACATCTGACAAAAATATCTCATAACGCTGAAGCAGCGAACTTTGTGAAGACCAATACTTGTCATTCTCAAAACTTTTGACCACGACTGTACTCTGTACATTGAGCCTACACTGGCTTGCGAAAGTATTCACCCCACTTGGCATTTTTCCTATTTTGTTGCCTTACAACCTGAAATTAGAAATTAGACTTTAGACCGCAGCCAACCACAGTGCACACACATTGTACCTGGAGGCGGTGTTTCAGTATGATATGTTGGATAAAAGAATAAAGACAGACACAAATGTCAAGTTCAATAGCCTTGTTCAAGCATTGTACAAGTCCCTACACACGGAGTCCGGGGAACAGCCCAGCTAGTCGATTACCTATCAAGAAGACTCTGTAACATCATCCTTTTCAATAGAAAGTGCAAACATAATGGCACAACATTAAGTTCTTAACAGTCAAGTCATAACAATTGAAAAAGCATAACATTTTCTTTTTAGTTCAGTTGTCATCTTCCTCTTCTATTCATTTATATATATATATATATATATATTTGGTTTGTTATATAAACAGAGGACAAGTTAATACAGTCCCTTGCTTACAGAGTAAGCCTGTCCAGTGGCTTGCACAGCAGACCCACCCGTGGGTATGTATGGGCTCTTACAGGGGTACGATTAGGGCCATGAGCTGGAGAGCTTGGTGGGGTAGATGCCCTTAGGCCTGGACTGTGATTCATCTCATCTAGGTGAGTGTATAGCATGTTCTGGTTGTTGTCTGCTCTGCTACGCGCAGATCCTCCCGATTGCGAAGATAGAGGGAGCCACCTACATCCACCAGGTAAGAACGTGATGCAACTTTCTGTAGGCATGTGCCCAGCCTCCAAAGTCCTGTGTGGTCTCCCAGCAGCGGTTTCATCCTTATCGTTTCACCCACCTCCAGCTCTGGTAGGTCTCGAGCAGTCCGGTCGTAGAAGCACTTAGCGAGCTGCTTTCTGTGGCGCAGTTTGTCCGTGACGCCAACCATGACGCAGAGCTCAAGTAGCTTGTTAGCTACGGGGATGGTCGTCTTTAGACGTCTGGACAGAAGGCGTTGCGCTGGGCTGCTGTCCATGTTTTCGGTGGGTGTGTTCCTCCACTGTAAGATGGCTTTCCAGGGGTCGTTGCTGTTATCCAAGGCCCTGCTTAACAGGTTTTTTGCAATCTTGACAGCTGACTCTGCCTTGCCATTTGCCTTTGGGTGTCTTGGAGAGGAGGTCATGTGGTCAAACTCCCATTCTGAGGCGAAACACTTGAACTGTGCAGTGAATTGTGGGCCATTGTCCGTGATGACCTTGTCAGGCTGGCCTTGCCTTGCAAACTACGCCTTGCAGCACTTTATGACCATCTCTGCAGACAAGTCAGGGAACAGTTCAATTTCCCAAAAGTCAGAGTAGTGATCAACAATGAGAAGATAGTCCTTTTGTCTGTGGCTGAATAATGCCCTGGACATTAAATGCATCGAATAAGTATAATATAAGCAAGAAATAATGTCAGTTTACATAACCCAATTGTGAAACATAATTTATCAAACGTATCAAAGTAATTAAGTGGGATACCTTCTATATTTGTACAAATGATGAGCCTGTGAAAGCTGTTGCCACTGACAGGTGAAGGTTGCTGGCCGGATACTTGCCAACCTGAGGCTGACTGTTCCATTCATAGGAATGCTTACAGCGAGGGCATGTCTGCTGATGAGGGCCCCTTTGCTGGTCTTCTCTATGCTGCATGTTCGGCTGCAAACTGGACATCTCTCAAACAACTGCAGCAGGCAGTGGTGTTGACTGGGAGGGCCTGTGACAGGGTGATATAATAGACAGCCAAGTGGTAAATTGCATTTTGTTGTAAAGAAATGACAAAGCTTTTTGCCAATGTACTTCACAACCAAAATGACTACTAGTTGTATCTGCTTTGCTGTGGAATTAGTCTACTAGGTTATCAAGTTGGGTATTTTTTTATACAACATTTCACATAACACACATTACCTGTCGTTGTTGATGAAGCAGTCTGTCATCAGGGCAGTAACTTGACTCACTATCAGTCCTTTTCATAGGAGTCGAGGGAGACTGGCAACAATGAAGGAGGTGTCACAAGGGTTCTTGTGTCACATGACACTTTTATTCTGAGGTATTGCCTGACAAGCTGTGAAAATAGCAAGTAAACAGTGAATTAAATTATTTTTGGAGGTCGCTAAACAATTGCTGGATATGTTATGATACCCACCTTTGCTCGTTCTGGTAGGTCCCGGCATTTGTTCATGACCAGGGGATCAGTCTGGCACCCAACAGTGCACTTTGTCAAACAGAAAAACAGGGTCAACGATTGTCATCATCCTCAATTTTAAACATAGCTCGAGAAATAACGTAATCTCGTTTGGAAGCTAATTCTATGCTTTACAGATGTAGACTGACTGGCTCCAGATTGGATTACGTTCAGACAGTTGACACCGCTACACTATGCAACCAACTGTAACATGTTTTTCTATGGCCCTGGGTTGGTTTGAGTTTGTTGCTACTAGTTAGTACACTGTTGTAGTTATACATGAGTTAGCTAGTACCAGAGGTGGGTAGTAATGTACATTTTTTGAGGAACTAATAGTTTTTTAGTTACTCTCTGTGGGCTGTACTTGTACTCTTACTCAAGTAATTGCTAACTTACTTTTTTTACTCCATTACATTTGACCAAATCACTTCAGTTTCATAGATGTATATTATTATATCGTTGCTGTCAGATGAAAACCATCACTCTGTCACTCTTAATTTTTTATTTTTACATGAATCGATACTATTTGCTTCTGTAAGAACGTTTCACGACCCCTTGACAAATGAAATATTTTCAAAATAGCTTGTCATCAAAACTCTTAAGTCCATTGGCTCTCAAAGTTGTCCATCAAACCCCTTATCTTCACCACAGTTTTTGAAGTGAAGCGCAGGTCTTCACTCCTAAGGAGATTTTTGTTTGTGGGTTCTTAACCAAATATGATCAGAGGTAAGTTGCACTTTAAGCACCTTCTGCTTTTGTAAAATTATATATTTCTGGAGTATGATAAGTCTTTCTCGGATATACAGTGCCTTCGGAAAGTATTCAGACCTCGACTTTCCACATTTTGTTACGTTAGACTTTTTCTAAAATGGATTAAATATGTTTTCCTCATCAATCTACACACAGTACCCCATAATGACGAAAGCGAAAACAGGTTTTTAGACAAAAAACATAAATACCTTATTTACGTAAGTATTCAGACCCTTTGCTATGAGACTCAAAATTGAGCTCAGGTGCATCCTGTTTCCATTGATCATCCTTGATGTTTCTACAACTTGATTGGAGTCCACCTGTGGTAAATTCAATTGATTGGACATGATTTGGAAAGGCACACACCTGTCTATATAGGGTCCCACAGTTGACAGTGCATGTCAGAGCAAAAACCAAGCTATGAGGTCAAATGAATTGTCCGTAGAGCTCCGAGACAGGATTGTGTAGAGGAACCGATCTGGGGAAGGGTAACCAAAAAATTTGCAGCATTGAAGGTCCCCAAGAACACAGTGACCTCCATCATTCTTAAATGGAAGAAGTTTGGAACCACCAAGACTCTTCCTAGAGTTGGCTGCCCGGCAACACTGAGCAATCGGGTTGAGAAGGGCCTTGGTCAGGGAGGTGACCAAGAACCCAATGGTCACTCTGACAGAGCTCCAGAGTTCCTCTGTGGAGATGGAAGAAGCTTCCAGAAGGACAACCATCTCTGCAGCACTCCACCAATCCTTTATGCTAGACGGAAGCCACTCCTCAGTAAAAAGGCACATGACAGCCCGTCTGGAGTTTGCCGAAAGGCACCTAATGGACTCTCAGACACAGAGAAACAAGATTCTCTGGTCTGATGAAACCAAGATTTAACTCTTTGGCCTGTATGCCAAGTGTCACGTCTGGAGGAAACCTGGCACCATCCCTACGGTGAAGCGTGGTGGTGGCAACATCATGCTGTGGGGATTTTTTCAGCGGCAGGGACTGGGAGACTAGTCAGGATTGAGGGAAAGATGAACGAAGCAAAGTACAGAGAGATCCTTGATGAAAACCTGCTCCAGAGTGCTCAGGACCTCAGACTGGGGCGAAGGTTCCCCTTTCAATAGGACAATGACCCGAGGTATACAGCCAAGACAACGCAGGAGTGGCTTCGGGACAAGTCTCTGAATGTCCTTGAGTGGCCCAGCCAGAGCCCGGACTTGAACCCGATCGAACATCTTTGGAGAGACCTGAAAATAGCTGTGCAGCGACGCTCCCCATCCAACCTGACAGAGCTTGAGAGGATCTGCAGAGAAGAATGGGAGAAACTCCCCAAATACAGGTGTGCCAAGCTTGTAGCTTTATACCCAAGAAGACTCGAGGCTGTAATCACTGCCAAAGGTGCTTCAACAAAGTACTGAGTAAAGGGTCAAAATACTTATGTAAATGTAATATTTCAGTTTTAAATTTTTCATATATATGTTACAATTTGTAAAAAAAAAAAACGTTTTTTGCTTTGTCATTATGGGGTTTTGTCTGTAGATTGAGAGGTGAAAAAAACTACTTAATCCATTTTAGAAGAAGGCTATAACGTAACAAAATATGGAAAAAGTCAAGGGGTCTGAATACTTTCCGAATGCACTGTAATTCTGCTTGAAATTGTGTTTTGAGGGCGAGTGCAAATTACATTTCTAGGTAGCTAACTAGCTAGGTAGTTAGTTTGTTTTGGCTAACTCAGAATCTGACAATGTTTAATCTCCTGTTTTTTATAAAAATTTAACTAGCCACCTTGTCATTGGCATAAAGAGTGAACAGATTAATCAGATGTGTGTTGCAATAGCTAACTAGCTGGCTGTCACATTAAGTTGCCTCTAGATAAACTGGTTAAGCTGTCATATGGTCAGATGAAACTTTTTGGTAAAAAATCAACTTGTCGTGTTTGGAGGATAAAGAATGCTGAGTTGCATCCAAAGAACACCATACCTACTGTGAAGCATGAGGGTGGAAACATCATGCTTTGGGGCTGTTTTTCTGCAAAGGGACCAGGACGACTGATCCGTGTAAAGGAAAGAATGAATGGGGCCATGTATCGTGAGATTTTGAGTGAAAACCTCCTTCCATCAGCAAGGGCATTGAAGATGAAACGTGGCTGGGTCTTTCAGCATGACAATGATCCCAAACACACCGCCCGGGCAACGAAGGAGTGGCTTCGTAAGAAGCATTTCAAGGTCCTGGAGTGGCCTAGCCAGTCTCCAGATCTCAACCCCATAGAAAATCTTTGGAGGGAGTTGAAAGTCTGTGTTGCCCAGCGACAGCCCCAAAACAGCACTGCTCTAGAGGAGATCTGCATGGAGGAATGGGCCAAAATACCAGCAACAGTGTGTGAAAACCTTGTGAAGACTTACAGAAAATGTTTGACCTGTGTCATTGCCAACAAAGGGAATATAACAAAGTATTGAGAAACTTTTGTTATTGACCAAATACTTATTTTCCACCATAATTTGCAAATAAATTCATAAAAAATCATACAAAGTGATTTTCTGGAGAAAAGAATTCTCATTTTGTCTGTCATAGTTGACCTGTACCTATGATGAAAATTACAGGCCTCTCTCATCTTCTTAAGTGGGAGAACTTGCACAATTGGTGGCTGACTAAATACTTTTTTCCCCACTGTAGCTACTAGAAATAAAATAAAATGTTGTTTTTCTTTTTATTTACAGCTTGTAGCGGCACAACAGAGGGGGAGGAGAATGGCCAGCCCCTCAAAAAAAGACCCTTCAAAGTGGAAAGGAGAGGTTCGGAAGAGGAAGGTGGAGGGCCTTGGCAGGAAAAAGATTATTGAGTTGACTCTGGCAATTGATATCTGTTTTGATTATGTATTACTTACATGATTCTTAACTGAATATCTTCCTTGATGTTTAATTCCATGCTGAAATGTGTCTGATTTGGATACTAGTAACGTGATCGATAGACATTTTAAATTGTTTGACTGTTGTAATACTTACCTGATCATCCTTGATATTTCATTCTGAGTAAAAAAATAAACATCACACTTAGTGTTAATCTTTTTAGTACGTATTCACCATCACATGTACTTGAAATTATATTGTGAAATTAATTTTCATTAATGCTATTGAATGCTATTGTCTCGAGTACCGTTAACCTTTTTATGAAATTGAGCACATTGAGAAAAAGTCAACTTTGAATAAGACCGTAATTGAAACTGTACAGCCTACCTGTGCTGGAGGACATCTGCAAGATGGTGCTGGCAGGCTTAAATAATACATTAATGTCAAATCAATTGCACTAAGTTGTTATTTTTGTTTGCTGTCACAATTTACCATAAGATCTAAAAAATTACCAAACTACATTTGTAACTAGTAGTTTTCTGACCGGATACTTTTTTACTCTTACTTTAGTAGTTTCTTATGAGGGCTACTTTTACTTAAGTAAATTACAATATTAAAACCTGAAGAGTCTATTGATGCACATGTTCGTCAATCTAATTAACATAATAAAAAAATCCCTATCAAAATCTGTCAGTTTAAGCTAGAGATATCACCTATGTCGGCCTTCCGCAACTGCGGTGGTAGGTGACCAAGCTTACTGCAGTGTTTGTCAGACCATGAGACATCCTGAAAATCAGTCGTCTCACGAAAATGTCTGTAGCGTAGGGACGGCTTGGCCTACAAACTATTATGACCACTCTATGGATAGGGGAGACTCACGAACACAAACTGTTTTGCCCTACGACCTCCACAAGTGGGTAACCCATACAAATGAGTGGAAGTATGAAGGTAGTTTTGTGCCAACAAAAATAAGTGGTTAAATATGTGTCCAAAAAACACATGTTTCTTGAGCTTTCTTATATCTCCTAGATATAGGACAGACACTTCAAACCTTATTCCTTCTGATTTCTTTTTTTACTGTCTTTTTTTTTGTTGCCATCTATGAATGTGTTATTCAATGCGTTTCTATGAGCTATAGTATTAAAGACCAAATTCAATATTTTTATCAAATATTTTTTTGATTTCTATTTTTGAGTCCTAAAGGGGTTCTAAAATTCAAAATCAAATTGCTAAATGATCCATGGTATGACTAGGGCTGTTACGGTGACCGTATTACCGCCACACCGGCGGTCACGAGTCACCAAACTTGCCAACTGCCTGGTACTCAGCACTCTATTGTCCCTCTAAGCACTTTGACGTCAATGCAAATGTAATCAAAAATCTTATCAAACACTTCATGAGAGCCCATGAGCTCATGTTGCGCAACAATTGCATGAGAAAAGAGTGATGGCCTCTATTAAAAAGAGGAGGATCCCATCAGCTTTCTATAGGCTTACTATATTTATTTCTCAACTTTCCTAATATTAAGAACATTGCTTCTCTTTACAATAGACGTATAGCCTACCTGGCTGTTTTAAAAATGAACCACAGGAAAAGCGTCCTCCATTCGCTATTTAAGTGCATAGATTACATGTATTTTTTCCCCTGCCCCTGTTTCGAGACAGGTGCATAATAATGGTCCATTCTAAATTAAAACAAATTTCACACATATTATTTAATATATGCAAAGACAAGATGAAATCAATAATAGTCTGATGGGTGACAATATTAGCCTATCACTTATGAATAATATATTATCACTTGTGAATGATGCCCAGCGTAAGGCAAGAAACAATGCCTTTTTCCCCCGACTTTTTCGAATCATAGTAGTACACCTCATGTAGCCTAGCCCATAGGCCTATATGTTTTGATAAGGTTTGTACCACAACTAAAGTTGCCAAATAACTTCTTAAAAGTAATCACATTAATCCGCTTTACAAGGGTTGTAGAGCCTAACTGGCATACGTAAGCAGCGCGTGAGTTTCAAGTTTGGGGAAGATCATTTCCACCATAAAAATGCACCTTTATAATAAAAGCATTACATGCATAAACGCATTTGCGGTCACTTTTGATAATGGTGTTTTCCCGCTAAGTTAACATTCGCTCTTATAGCCTACTGCCGTGTGCGCATTGCTGCGCTTTATAATGTGAAGAAATAGCCGAATAGTTTATCAACATTTTAAGATAAACGTTCTGATCTGTTGCGTCAGCTTCATTGCGTAAAAAATGTTTTTTGATGCTAATTTGGGACTGTCCCAGACTGTTTGGAATATTTCTTTCTCGCACAGAATAGAATAGGTCAACTTTTGTACTATGAGGGATAGTAGATTGACATAGGCTAGTGCTTTTGTTGTTTGTTAGGCCTACTCATCTTGTCGGCTGACGGAAAGTAAATGTGGACAGTTCTCGGAATTGGATAACGACGCGCGCAGTTGCGTCCCCGATGTGTCTGTCTAAACTTGTAGCCTGTGAGAAAGACCCGATCATGTGATGGAGAGCCATGTGAGTGAGAGGCGCTTCGGAGCACGCAGCACTCAGGGAGAAGGGAATTATAATTATTATATTCAGCCTAAGGGCACAACGGCCACTGGCCGCAAAAGGCATGGATTTTTATAGGGGGCATTACGACCACACAAAGGGGATGCCGCTGGGAAATTCGAGGCATTATCAAGTACTTGTCAAATTGTGAATGGGAGACTGATGAAGTGTGTACAGCCTGCACAAAAAAACAAAGCAGAGCTCATGCCTTTCATGCAACTTTTTTCAAATCATCATTAGAGTCGCATTATGCAGCCTTACAGTGTATTAAAAATCAAAACATATAGCCCAACGTTTGTAGAACAACTAAAGTTACATGAATAACTCTAAAATAACTCTAAACACTAAAGTTTAGGTCCAAAAGGCTCCTTAACAGCTTCTACCCCCAAGCCATAAGACTGCTGAACAATTAATCAAATGGACACACAGACTATTTACATTGACCACCCCCCTCCTTTGTATTTACACTGCTGCTACTCGCTGTTTATTATCTATGCATAGTCACTTTACCCCAACCTACATGTACAGATTGCCTTGACTAACCTATACCCCCGCACATTGACTCGGTACCGGTACCCCCTGTATATAGCCTCATTATTTTGTGTTACTTTTTATTTAATTTTTTACTTTAGTTTATTTAGTAACTATTTTCTTAACTCTATTTCTTGAACTGCATTGTTGGTTAAGGGCTCGTAAGTAAGCATTTCACGGTATGGTCTACACCTGTTGTATTCGGCGCATGTGCCATATAACATTTGATTTGATTTGAAATTAAGCATATAGGAGTACCTATTTATTTGTTAACCACTCAACACAGAATAGCCGCATGTGCGCACTCCCTCAAATCGTTTGGAGAAACATTATTCTTCATACTATAAAATAATGCCAAGGAATTCTAAGCAAATCTTGTCTGCTAAATGAACTAGTGTAGCCTACAGCCATATGGCATAGCCAGATGAGGACCTAACATAAGGACAGCTCAGTGTATGCTATTCTGTTCTTCTGAAATAGACTACTTTTTCTTCATATCATGTTTCTTTAGGCCTGTCTAAAATAACTAATGGATTTATTGTGAAGGTGTAGGCTATATAACATGGATTTATTAGACTCTTTAAAATGTAGATGTTCCAAAGGTCTGCATCAGTGGAAGCCAGGAGATGCTAAATGTGTATGTTAATTAACGGTCAATTACACTGAGACTGGCAGTTATTTGCTTGACAATCACCGGCTAACATAATTTTGTGACCGCCACAGCCCTAGGTATGACCATCTTAAAACAATTCCATTTGTTAGCGTATACATAACCAGCTGTCTTATTTCTAGGTACCAGTATACTCACCACCATTGGGGACCAACGAACTCCAACCACCTAGGTCCTTGGCAGGGCATGCAAACCATAGTTGGTCAATCCGTATAGCTAGGGCTTTTTAGTCTCAAACGTGTTGGGGGCAATGAAACAATGGATCCCCATTCAGGGAGGGGGTTTGATTAATCTTGCCCGTGTAGGCGTGTTTTGCACCAGCTGAAAGTCGATCGCATTCAATTTGGAACCGGGCTGCCTCCCGGGCGTGAGCCAGGTGCCCCGCTCTGTCTGACGGCAAAGTCGGCTCAAAACAAAAGTGACTTAATTAAGCACGTGTACTAATGAGTAGGATTCTTTTTCACATGCAAAAGTGATTGTTTTTGATAAAAACACTATCTGCCTTCCCAATGAAAACTATGTAGTTTGAAAATTCAAACATTTATTTTAAGGAAAATTGATGTATGTTTCTGGACGATACATCATGTTGCTTTGTTGACAACGTGACCGAGTGGTGCAGATTACTGTTCGATTTGAGAAGGGAAAAATAACTCATTCACTGAAGGGAAGGGAAGTGGGCTGAGGGGCGATTTGCACGTGAAGCTTGGCAAAAGGGGGCATGATTTGTTGACATAATGGCTACTCTGACTATTTGCATTGACACCCTTTAGAAAAAAGAATTTGCACTGACTCTCTTGCACTGGCTCTATGCAAACTCACTGGACTATACCCACACACTCACACATACTACACTGACACTCCAACACAGTGCATTCGGAAAGTATTCAGACCCTTTTTTCCACATTTTGTTACGTTACAGCCTTTTTATTAAATGTTTTTTTCTTCCCCTTATCACTCTACACACAATACCCTATAATGACAAAGCAAAAACAAGTTTTTATAATGTTTTGCAAATTCATACAAAATAAAAAACTGATATCACATTTGCATAAGTATTCAGACACTTTACTCAGTACTTTGTTGAAGCACATTTGGCAGCGATTACAGCCTTGAGTCTTCTTGGGTATGATGTTATAAGCTTGGCACACATGTATTTGGTGAGTTTCTCCCATTCTTCTCTGCAGATCCTCTCAAGCTCTTTCAGGTTGGATGGGGAGCGTCGCTGCACAGCTATTTTCAAGTCTCTCCAGAGATGTTTGATCGGCTTGAAGTCCGGCCTCTGGCTGGGCCACTTAAGGACATTCAGAGACTTGTCCTGAAGCAGCTCCTGCGTTATCTTGGCTGTGTGCTTAGGGTTGTTGTCCTGTTAGTAGGTGAACCTTTCCCCCAGTCTGAGGTCCTGAGTGCTCTGGAGCACGTTTTCATCAAGGATCTCTGTACTTTGCTCCGTTCATCTTTCCCTCGATTCTGACTAGACTCCCAGTCCTTGACGCTGAAAAACATCCCCAAAGAATGATACTGCCACCACCATGCTTCACCGTAGGGATGGTGGCAGGTTTCCTCCAGTCCTGACGCTTGGCATACAGGCCAAAGAGTTCAATCTTGGTTTCATCAGACCAGAGAATCTTGTTTCTCAGTGTCTGAATGTCCATTAGGTGCCTTTTGGCAAACTCCAGACGGGCTGTCATGTGCCTTTTTACTGAGGAGTGGCTTCCGTCTAGCATAAAGGATTGGTGGAGTGCTGCAGAGATGGTTGTCCTTCTGGAAGGTTCTCCCATCTCCACAGAGGAACTCTGGAGCTCTGTCAGAGTGACCATTGGGTTCTTGGTCACCTCCCTGACCAAGGCCCTTCTCAACCCGATTGCTCAGTGTTGCCGGGCAGTCAACTCTAGGAAGAGTCTTGGTGGTTCCAAACTTCTTCCATTTAAGAATGATGGAGGTCACTGTGTTCTTGGGGACCTTCAATGCTGCACATTTTTTTGGTACCCTTCCCCAGATCGGTTCCTCGACACAATCCTGTCTCGGAGCTCTACGGACACTTGGTTTTTGCTCTGACATGCACTGTCAACTGTGGGACCCTATATAGACAGGTGTGTGCCTTTCCAAATCATGTCCAATCAATTGAATTTACCACAGGTGGACTCCAATCAAGTTGTAGAAACATCTCAAGGATGATCAATGGAAACAGGATGCACCTGAGCTCAATTTCGAGTCTCATAGCGAAGGGTCTGAATACTTATGTACATAAGGTATTTCGGTTTTTTATTTTTAATACATTAGCAAAATGTATAACCTGTTTTCGCTTTGTCATTATGGGGTATTGTGTGTAGATTGATGAGGAATTTTTTTTAGCATAAGGCTGTAACTTAACAAAATGTGGAAAAAGTAAACGGGTCTGAATACTTTCCGAATGCACTATATGCTCACACTCACAACACACACACACACATATTGACGCGACACACACTCACACATAGACATACTTTCACACTCTTTACATATGCTGCTGCTTATTATGCTGCTGTTTATTATTTATCCTGATTGCCTAGTCACTTTTACCCCTACCTACAGTGAGGGAAAAAAGTATTTGATCCCCTGCTGATTTTGTACGTTTGCCCACTGACAGACATGATCAGTCTATAATTTTAATGGTAGGTTTATTTGAACAGTGAGAGACAGAATAACAACAACAAAATCCAGAAAAACGCATGTCAAAAATGTTATAAATTGTTTTGCATTTTAATGAGGGAAATAAGTATTTGACCCCTGTGCAAAAACATGACTTAGTACTTGGTGGCAAAACCCTTGTTGGCAATCAGAGGTCAGACGTTTCTTGTAGTTGGTCACCAGGTTTGCACACATCTCAGGAGGGATTTTGTCCCACTCCTCTTTGCAGATCTTCTCCAAGTCATTAAGGTTTCGAGGCTGACGTTTGGCAACTCGAACCTTCAGCTCCCTCCACAGATTTTCTATGGGATTAAGGTCTGGAGACTGGCTAGGCCACTCCAGGACCTTAATGTGCCTCTTCTTGAGCCACTCCTTTGTTGCCTTGGCCGTGAGTTTTGGGTCATTGTCATGCTGGAATACCCATCCACAACCCATTTTCAATGCCCTGGCTGAGGGAAGGAGGTTCTCACTCAAGATTTGACGGTACATGGCCCCGTCCATCGTCCCTTTGATGCAGTGAAGTTGTCCTGTCCCCTTAGCAGAAAAACACCCCCAAAAGCATAATATTTCCACCTCCATGTTTGACGGTGGGGATGGTGTTCTTGGGGTCATAGGCAGCATTCCTCCTCCTCCAAACACGGCGAGTTGAGTTGATGCCAAAGAGCTCCATTTTGGTCTCATCTGACCACAACACTTTCACCCAGTTCTCATCTGAATCATTCAGATGTTCATTGGCAAACTTCGGACGGGCTTGTGTATGTGCTTTCTTGAGCAGGGGGACCTTGCGGGCGCTGCATGATTTCAGTCCTTCACGGCGTAGTGTGTTACCAATTGTTTTCTTGGTGACTATGGTCCCAGCTGCCTTGAGATCATTGACAAGATCCTCCCGTGTAATTCTGGGCTGATTCCTCACTGTTCTCATGATCATAGCAACTCTACGAGGTGAGATCTTACATGGAGCCCCAGGCCGAGGGAGATTGACTGTGTTTCTTCTATTTGCGAATAATCGCACCAACTGTTGTCACCTTCTCACCAAGCTGCTTGGCGATGGTTTTGTAGCCCATTCCAGCCTTGTGTAGGTCTACAATATTGTCCCTGACATCCTTGGAGAGCTCTTTGGTCTTGGTCATGGTGGAGAGTTTGGAATCTGATTGATTGCTTCTGTGGACAGGTGTCTTTTATACTGGTAACAAATTGAGATTAGCAGCATTCCCTTTAAGAGTGTGCTCCTAATCTCAGCTCGTTACCTGTATAAAATACACCTGGGAGCCAGAAATCTTTCTGATTGAGAGGGGGTCAAATACTTATTTTCCTCATTTAAAATGCAAATCAATTTATAACATTTTTGACATGCGTTTTTCTGGATTTTTTTGTTGTTATTCTGTCTCTCACTGTTCAAATAAACCTACCATGCAAATTATAGACTGATATTTTTTTTTGTCAGTGGGCAAACGTACAAAATCAGCAGGGAATCAAATACTTTGTTCCCTCATTGTACATGAACAACTTACCTCAATTACCCCAACTTCCTTGTACACCTGCACATTGACTCGGTCCCGGTACTCCTTGTATATAGGCCTTGTTATTGTTAATTTGTTGTGTTACTATTTCCTTATGTACTTTTTAAAAACGTTTTAACTCTGCATTGTTGGGAAAGGGCTTGTAAGTAGGCATTTCATGGTAAAGTCTACACCTGTTGTATTCGGCGCATGTGACAAATACACATTTGATTTGATTTAATTCTAATGCAAACCCAACCTTCATTTTGTCGCACTCGTTGTGTCGCACTGAGGTGCCAAACTCAGTTTTAGACGAGACTGACTTCATGACCAAAATTATTTTATTTACTTTGTAGTCAATTTTGACACTAGAATAAATGTTTCTGACTACTGTCAATGGCACATACAGTGGGGAGAACAAGTATTTGATACACTGCCGATTTTGCAGGTTTTCCTACTTACAAAGCATGTAGAGGTCTGTCATTTTTATCATAGGTACACTTCAACTGTGAGAGACGGAATCTAAAACAAAAATCCAGAAAATCACATTGTATGATTTTTAAGTAATTAATTTGCATTTTATTGCATGACATAAGTATTTGATCAACTACCAACCATTAAGAATTCCGGCTCTCACAGACCTGTTAGTTTTTCTTTAAGAAGCCCTCCTGTTCTCCACTCATTACCTGTATTAACTGCACCTGTTTGAACTCGTTACCTGTATAAAAGACACCTGTCCACACACTCAATCAAACAGACTCCAACCTCTCCACAATGGCCAAGACCAGAGAGCTGTGTAAGGACATCAGTGATACAATTCTAGACCTGCACAAGGCTGGGATGGGCTACAGGACAATAGGCAAGCAGCTTGGTGAGAAGGCAACAACTGTTGGTGCAATTATTAGAAAATGGAAGAAGTTAAAGATGACGGTCAATCACCCTCGGTCTAGGGCTCCATGCAAGATTTCACCTTGTGGGGCATCAATGATCATGAGGAAGGTGAGGGATCAGCCCAGAACTACACGGCAGGACCTGGTCAGTGACCTGAAGAGAGCTGGGACCACAGTCTCAAAGAGAACCATTAGTAACACACTACGCCGTCATGGATTAAAATCCTGCAGCGCACGCAAGGTCCCCCTGCTCAAGCCAGCGCATGTCCAGGACCGTCTGAAGTTTGCCAATGACCATCTGGATGATCCAGAGGAGGAATGGGAGAAGGTCATGTGGTCTGATGAGACAAAAATAGAGCTTTTTGGTCTAAACTCCACTCGCCGTGTTTGGAGGAAGAAGAAGGATGAGTACAACCCCAAGAACACCATCCCAACCGTGAAGCATGGAGGTGGAAACATCATTCTTTGGGGATGCTTTTCTGCAAAGGGGACAGGACGACTGCACCGTATTGAGGGGAGGATGGATGGGGCCATGTATCGCGAGATCTTGGCCAACAACCTCCTTCCCTCAGTAAGAGCATTGAAGATGGGTCGTGGCTGGGTCTTCCAGCATAACAACGACCCGAAACACACAGCCAGGGCAACTAAGGAGTGGCTCCGTAAGAAGCATCTCAAGGTCCTGGAGTGGCCTAGCCAGTCTCCAGACCTGAACCCAATAGAAAATCTTTGGAGGGAGCTGAAAGTCCGTATTGCCCAGCGACAGCCCCGAAACCTGAAGGATCTGGAGGTCTGTATGGAGGAGTGGGCCAAAATCCCTGCTGCAGTGTGTGCAAACCTGGTCAAGACATACATGAAACGTATGATCTCTGTAATTGCAAACAAAGGTTTTTGTACCAAATATTAAGTTCTGCTTTTCTGATGTATCAAATATTTATGTCATGCAATAAAATGCAAATTATTTACTTAAAAATCATACAATGTAATTTTCTGGATTTTTGTTTTAGATTCCGTCTCTCACAGTTGAAGTGTGATAAAAATTACAGACCTATACATGCTTTGTAAGTAGGAAAACCTGCAAAATCGGCAGTGTATCAAATACTTGTTCTCCCCACTGTAGGCCTTTTTCAAAGGGATTAGTAGTTTTTTAGGGGCAGTTGATCTTTAAGAAATTATACACTGCTCAAAAAAATAAAGGGAACATTAAAATAACACATCCTAGATCTGAATGAAATAATCTTATTAAATACTTTTTTCTTTACATAGTTGAATGTGCTGACAACAAAATCACACAAAAATGATCAATGGAAATCAAATTTATCAACCCATAGAGGTCTGGATTTGGAGTCACCCTCAAAATTAAAGTGGAAAACCACACTACAGGCTGATCCAACTTTGATGTAATGTCCTTAAAACAAGTCAAAATGAGGCTCAGTAGTGTGTGTGGCTTCCACGTGCCTGTATGACCTCCCTACAACGCCTGGGCATGCTCCTGATGAGGTGGCGGATGGTCTCCTGAGGGATCTCCTCCCAGACCTGGACTAAAGCATCCGCCAACTCCTGGACAGTCTGTGGTGCAACGTGGCGTTGGTGGATGGAGCGAGACATAATGTCCCAGATGTGCTCAATTGGATTCAGGTCTGGGGAACGGGCGGGCCAGTCCATAGCATCAATGCCTTCCTCTTGCAGGAACTGCTGACACACTCCAGCCACATGAGGTCTAGCATTGTCATGCATTAGGAGGAACCCAGGGCCAACTGCACCAGCATATGGTCTCACAAGGGGTCTGAGGATCTCATCTCGGTACCTAATGGAAGTCAGGCTACCTCTGGCGAGCACATGGAGGGCTGTGCGGCCCCCCAAAGAAATGCCACCCCACACCATGACTGACCCACCGCCAAACCGGTCATGCTGGAGGATGTTGCAGGCAGCAGAACGTTCTCCACGGCGTCTCCAGACTCTGTCACGTCTGTCACATGTGCTCAGTGTGAACCTACTTTCATCTGTGAAGAGCACAGGGCGCCAGTGGCGAATTTGCCAATTTTGGTGTTCTCTGGCAAATGCCAAACGCCCTGCACAGTGTTGGGCTGTAAGCACAACCCCCACCTGTGGACGTCGGGCCCTCATACCACCCTCATGGAGTCTGTTTCTGACCATTTGAGCAGACACATGCACATTTGTGGCCTGCTGGAGGTCATTTTGCAGGGCTCTGGCAGTGCTCCTCCTTGCACAAAGGCGGAGGTAGCAGTCCTGCTGCTGGGTTGTTGCCCTCCTACGGCCTCCTCCACGTCTCCTGATGTACTGGCCTGCCTCCTGGTAGCGCCTCCATGCTCTGGACACTACGATGACAGACACAGCAAACATTCTTGCCACAGCTCGCATTGATGTGCCATCCTGGATGAGCTGCACTACCTGAGCCACTTGTGTGGGTTGTAGACTCCGTCTCATGCTACCACTAGAGTGAAAGCACCGCCAACATTCAAAAGTGACCAAAACATCAGCCAGGAAGCATAGGAACTGAGAAGTGGTCTGTGGTCACCACCTGCAAAACCAGTCCTTTATTGGGGGTGTCTTGCTAATTGCCTATAATTTCCACCTGTTGTCTATTCCATTTGCACAACAGCATGTAACATTTATTGTCAATCAGTGTTGCTTCCTAAGTGGACAGTTTGATTTCACAGAAGTGTGATTGACTTGGAGTTACATTGTGTTGTTTAAGTGTTCCCTTTATTTTTTTGAGCAGTGTATGATTAGACTAATCTCTGGATCATAATATAAGATTTTGACAGTGTTCCTTCCTAGCCAAAATGTATCTTTGCATTACCGCTGTCAGATGACAGATAGGTAATAGGGTATTTTATAATGTTGTCTGGTGAAATGAATAAGTGAATGTTCACCACATACACTACCGGTCAAAAGTTTTAGAACACCTTCTCATTCAAGGGTTTTTCTTTATTTTTACTATTTTCTACATTGTAGAATAATAGTGAAGACATCAACACTATGAAATAACACATATGGAATCATGTAGTAACCAAAAAAGTGTTAAACAAATCAAAATATATTTTATATTTGAGATACTTCAAATAGCCACCCTTTGCCTTGATGGCAGCTTTGCACAGTCTTGGCATTCTCTCAACCAGCTTCATGAGGTAGTCACCTGGAATGCATTTCAATTAACAGGTGTGCTTTCTTAAAAGTTCATTTGTGGAATTTATTTCATTCTTAATGTGTTTCAGCTAATCAGTTATAATAATAATATGCCATTTAGCAGACGCTTTTATCCAAAGTGACTTACAGTCATGCGTGCATACATTTTTGTGTATGGGTGGTCCCGGGGATCGAACCCACTACCTTGGCGTTACAAGTGCCGTGCTCTACCAGCTGAGCTACAGAGGACCATGATAGAAGTTGTGTTGTGTTGTGACAAGGTGGGGGGGGGGGGGGGGGTTAAAGACCAAGTCCATATTATGGCAAGAACAGCTCAAACATCAACTGTTCAGAGGAGACTGTGTGAATCAGGCCTTCATGGTCGAATTGCTGCAAATAAACCACTACTAAAGGACTCCAATAAGAAGAAGAGACTTGGGCCAAGAAACACGAGCAATGGACATTAGACCGGTGGAAGTTTGTCCTTTGGTCTGGAGTCCAAATTGGAGATTTTTGGTTCCAACCGCCATGTCTTTGCGGTGTGGGTGAACGGATGATCTTAACCAGAATGGCTACCACAGCATTCTGCAGCGATACGCCATCCCATCTGGTTTGGGCTTAGTTGGACTATCATTTGTTTTTCAACAGGACAATGACCCAACACACCTTCAGACTGTGTTATGGCTATTTTCCCAAGAAGGAGAGTGATGGAGTGCTGCATCAGATGACCTGGCCTCCACGATCTCCCGACCTCAACCAAATTGAGATTGTTTGGGATGAGTCGGATGGAAGCATGAAGGAAAAGCAGCCAACAAGTGCTCAGCATATGTGGGAACTCCTTCAAGAATGTTGGAAAAGCATTCCAGGTGAAGCTGGTTGAGAAAATGCCAAGAGTGTGCAAAGCTGTCATCAAGGCAAAGGGTGGCTATTTGAAGAATCTCAAATAGAAAATATATTTTGATTTGTTTAACACTTTTTTGGTTGCTAGATGTTTCCATATGTGTTCTTTCATAGTTTTGATGTCTTCATTATTATTCTACAATGTAGAAAATAATAAAACAATAAAGAATTAACCCTGGAATGCGTAGGTGTTCTAAAACTTTTGACCGGTAGTGTATGTTTATCTTTCACAGAAGTGGTGGAGTATGTAATGCATTAAACGTTTACGTTTATAACCCTCTAGACTTCAGATGAAATTACATAGGTAAACGGCAAGACCATAAAACCCTGCACACTCACTATTCCCTCCCATCAATTTTCACATACTTTAGTTTAGTTTTTTTAAATAGGCTGGTGGACTTTCTTATTATCATGTTTGTACAAGGAGATTAACTCAAGGGCAACAAATGGCCCTTTTCTGTAAAACATTGAAAAACACAAACATTTACATTGAAAGTCAACCAGCTGTTTTCTCTAAAGGTATCAGTCAATAGAAGAGACCCTTTTCACTGCTGGGACAAAGGGAGGGTAGGAGGAGGAGGAGCTGTGGGAGGGAAACGTTACAAGGGCAGCCAATAAGGATGAGACCTCCTTGCCCCCGCCTTCGAAATATGGCAATCCTCTTCACTTCTCCCCCTCTGGCTGGTGGGCTGCAGTGTGCTGGAGGAGAATGGTGCATGTGGAGTGAATCAGTGGCAGTGGGCATGTGACAGTTCAATCTGGGAACCTGATCAACACTGCTGGTTGAGGACGAGTGGGCAGCAGCATTATGGATTGCAAGAATGGATTCCAGCTGGGTATCTCCCTTTTAGTGGTAGTCTTGGTGGGCCATTGTGAGGCATTCTGGTTTTCCTGGGGCAGTACAGACGGTACCACTGAGGCCCCATTACTGGACAATGAGGGATCTGGGAACCCAGTGACTAGCAGTGAATTACCAACGCCGGAGAACATTGAAGAAGTGGGGGCAGATATCATTGATATAGCAAGCGGGATACATACGTTTGTGCAAACTTCGGACCAGAATGCGAAGGACTCGGAGGCCCCCAAGCTGATCACTGTGAGGTCACAAGCCAGGAATGAGCGCCCAATGGAAAAGGGCGCCGGTCGGCCCACGTCAAGGGGAAGTAAACCTGGTAATGACATGTCCGCAGTACAGGGTATGGGATCTGGTCTCTGGGCGTGGTCAGGGGTTGGAAGTGGATCTGGATCTGGATTTGTAATCGGGTCGGGATTTGGGTCTGGTTCTGAATTCGGAGCCCGGACTGGATTTGGTTCTTCGTCTGAAATTGAATCTGAATCTAGTTCTGAATTTGACTCAGAGTCTGAAATCAGATCTGGGTCAGAAATCAGATCTGGGTCTGAAATCAGACATGGGTCTCAAATAAGACCTGGGTCTGGAATTGGTTTTGGGTCTCAATCTGGATCTGGGTCTAGCATTGAATCTGGATCTGAACCAGGAGCCTCTATGTGGGAGAGCCAGGAGGGAAAAGTTTTACCCACAGACCTCATAGGTTTAGCAGAGAATGTTGAGATGCTGGGTATTACCCAGGTGGACCTTGCAGAAAGAGCTTTGGCCGAGCACAACAGAACAGCTGAGGAGCATGCTACGGGTTTCCCCATAGACAGTCAGCCCGTCCCAAGTGTTAATGTCTCTCTTGAGACAACTCCCAGTAGCAGCAGTAGCAATATAATAATTAACAGTAGCTCTAGTTGGAATGCCAATCATTTCAACTCAACAGAGTATTCTGATGATTCAGGTGATTTACTAACCCCTTTCGACAGCAACCACTCTCTCTTAGCTACTAGTGAGACGCCGGCCCTGGAATCCCCACGCTGCTTGCCCATAGATTTCCGTTTGCCTTTCTGCAAATCCATGGGTGGCGACAGCTTTGTGTTGCCCAACTATTTCAATCACAGCAGCGTGGAGGAGGTCCGGGCTGTTTTGGGCTCTTGGGCGTGGCTCTTGGGGTCGCGCTGCCACCATAGCCTGGAGTGGTTTTTCTGCCTGCTGCTGGTGCCCAGGTGCCCCCAGGGACTGCCACCTTCTTGGCCTTGCCGCAGCTTCTGCGAGGTCCTGCAGGACAGCTGCTGGACAGTCCTCGATGAGGGCCACCTCCCTATGGAGTGCCACTCTTTGCCTGATGAGGACGACGGGTATCAGTGCTTGTCAGTTAGTAACCAGAAAGGTAATCCCTGGTTAAAATGTATCCCCTTTTTGGGAATCCATTTTCAACCATCCCCAATCTCACCCTCTGTTTCTTTTTTTATCACCCAGTAGTCCTTTGACATTTTTCTCGTGTTTTTTAGGGTCATCCTGACACAGTGTGTTTTAAGTGCATTATATGACGGTTCAGGGGACTAACCAGTGTATTTCCGTTTGCAACTCAACCCTTCGGCAAAAACAACGGTGTGAGCAAAGACTAAACAAGCATGGCACTGGTGCTTTCCTAACAGCCCAAACCTGTTGCATGTCAATGTATGTTACATTGAGCGCATGGGAAGTGATTATTTTGGCTTTTGTGGTTTGGCACGATACATTCAACCAGCCCACCTTTGTGTGTGAATATACTTGCATGACAGTTGATCTTATTTTAGATTGATGACTGTTTCAACTTGGAGACATATTGACACCAGTTGCATGTATTTCAATGGCCTTGAGCATGATGGGGAAAGATAAATGATACTGGTAGAGAACTTTTTTTTCCCCCCTGTACAACATAAACCCTGTTCAGTCTGCATATAAAAGTGGCTGGCTGCACATGCAACATTGTTCCTCCGCTAGTTGGGCAGAAGTTGGGTTGAGCAATAATTTGCCTATGCCATCAGTGTACCAGGATGGTAGCTCATTATATTCAGTTAAGTCAGCCAACAGCTATCACTGACCTTTCTAGCAGCCTCCGATCTCATGATTAGATCCCACCCTGCTGTTATGGTACAGTGAGAGGGGACTCTCAGGATTCACTTTTGGCCTAAGCATGTTGTGGGAAAATCTCTAAACCACATGTTGAGCTCCAATTTACTTTATTCTCTTTGCCAGGTAGTAATGTGGAAACACATGCTTATGGTTGCTATGTCAAACGAGTGCATTTTCTTTTGTAGGCGGTTTTCTGAATCAGCACAGAACTTTTCAAATACTTCAACAGGCACATTTCCTAAAATGATAAAACATGAAAATGGTACAATGTATGAAAGTAGGTGGTGTAGGTACACTACAAAAGTATGTGGACACATTCTCGTCAAAAATCTAATTCCAAAATCATGGGCATTAATATGGAGTTGGTCCCCCCTTTGTTGCTATAACAGCCTCCACTGTTCTGGGAAGGCTTTCCACTAGATGTTGGAACATTGCTGCGGGGACTTGCTTCCATTCAGCCACAAGAGCATTAGTGAGGTCGAGCACTGATGTTGGGCGATTAGGCCTGGCTCACAGTCGGCGTTCCAATTCATCCCAAAGATGTTCGATGGAGTTGAGGTCAGGGCTCTGTGCAGACCAGTCAAGTTCTTCCATACCAATCTCGACAAACCATTTCTGTATGGACCTCGCTTTGTGCACGGGGGCATTGTCATGCTGAAACAGGAAATGTCCTTCCCCAAACTGTTGCCACAAAGTTGGAAGCACAGAATCATCTACAATGTCATTGTATGCTGTAGTGTTAAGATTTCCCCTCACTGGAACTAAGGGGCCTGATCCATGAAAAACAGCCCCATACCATTATTCCTCCTCCACCAAACTTTACAGTTGGCACTATGCATTCAGGCAGGTAGTGTCCGTCAAACCCAAATTCGTCCATCGGACCACCAGATGGTGAAGCGTGATTCATCACTCCAGAGAACTTGTTTCCGCTGCTCCAGAGGCGTTGTTGCTCATAGACGTTTCCACTTCACAATAACAGCACTTTCAGTTGACCGGGGCAGCTCTAGCACGTCAGAAGGTGACGAGATGACTTGTTGGAAAGGTGGCATCCTATGACGGTGCCACGTTGAAAGTCACTGAGCAGCCATTCTACTGCTAACGTTTGTCTATGGAGATTACATGGCTGTTTTCTTGATTTTATACACTTGTCAGCAACGGGTGTGGCAGAAATAGCCGAATCCACTAATTTGAATGGGTGTCCACATACTTTTGTATATATAGTGTATATTTCAATGACGGAAGTAATTCAAAAGGAAATGGACGAAAAAAGAAGAGGCACATTGTTTGCCCTATTAAGACCCCATGAATGTTTTGGGGTAAGGCATTCCACAGTTTACAAGAAGTAGGTGTTTAAAGGTACTGAAAATGGCTCCAGATTACGAAGTTGTAAAATAAATGTAGTGGTGGAAAGTTATGCATTTTCACCCTGACCAGGGTGGTGTATTTGGAGTTTCAGTAAGTGCTTAAATTCATATCATCAGTCTTTACACTATCTCTTTTTACGGCACTGCTATCTCTAACACAGCATGCTCCACTGACAGGCTTTAGTGGACAAGATGTCTCTGGTCCGACACTAAGTGAATCTGTGGAGTGAATCTGAAAAGTCTCAGAAGTGTAGGAAACACCAATGTGATTCTCTGAAACATTCAGAATATGTGCCAGCTAAATTAAATAAAAGTCACATTGTAAATGACTGTAGGACAAGTCATACTTTGCACTCATGTTAGTGAGTGAATTAGTCCTTGAGGGCAGGAATTTTTATTGCCGCTTCTAAGAGCAGTAGTTCAGCAGTGAGGCTGAGGCATCTGTGCTTGGTATTGCCTATTAGAGCTGCCTTGAGGTACAGCTCTATCTATCCATTACAGCCTATCATCTTAGTCGAGACCAAAAAAAAATCCCACTAAAAGATCATCTGGTAGCACTCATCCACATAATGGTCCCTCAGACACTACAGGCTGACTCTCAGGTATGGATTGATGGTTGAAGTCCATCAGCTGGCGCAAAACAAATGAGTTTTGGGTGTAACCTAACAAATGGCTCTCTTATCATATTACTCCCTTTCTGGGCGATCGCTGAGATGCTGAGCACACAATTGCCTTAAAACATGCACAAATGTGTGATTTACTTTAGTAAAAAAAAACTACTCGTATGGTACCTGTTACGATGGCAGAATTATTCGATTTTCTGAAGTGAACTGCAGTGGTGCAGTTCAGTGTTGAAATGTTAACAGAGTTAACAGGTTGACGGCTTCAGCTTTCATTAGACTGCAGGACACGGTTGAATTGCCGAGCTAATGTGTCACAACCTGTAAAGACCAGGCCTAAAACTTAATATGGGTAATTTTCCAACCCCCAACACACTTCCACCACATCCTTCCCTCGCTGGTAAATACTTTCATAGTGTTTGGTGTGCTTCGTCATGGCTATTATTTCAAACACTTACCGCTATCTACATTTCCTATGGCCATCGTGTGTGGGAGAGGGCACTTTCTTTATCCCTATCTGTACCCGTTCATGCCCCTGCTAGTCATTTGAATGGTGATGGGCCGCCTATGGAACAGTCTCTCATCGCCTCCCTTTATAATTCTGAGCCGGAATTTGGGCGAGTGCTTGGTGTGTTCACAGGGGGTTGTCATGTTGACTTCATCAGAGCCCTGCACAGCAGACTACAATGAGGCAGTTCACACACTTTCTATATGGAGAGATGTGTGTGAGGGTCACTGCCTGTGGGAACATTGCACTGCTATTGACCTTGTGCATGAGTGGATCAGATAGTGGGTAGTTCTATCACGTTAACAACTGGGAGCACCCCAGTGGCATGAAAACAAATGGTTTAACTCATTAGCCATTTTAGTCATGTCTATGGTTTAGTCATGGTCACTTGCTTTCCTTTGAAAGATAAGCGGTCACAGATATCAGGGTTGTTGGGGTCAATTGCATTTACATTTTATTTGTTTTAACGTGGTAAATTGGGGACATTTCCTAGAAAGTCCTCTTTGAAAAGAAGGAGACATTGGGTAAGGGCACTGACTGACCTAGTATGGGGTCCATTCCTACAGTGGTCAGCAGGTGGCGCTAGTAACTAGTTATCCATGTTCTAAGATACCCCAGTATTTCTATATCATTAATGATATTCTCCCTTCAATGTGTAAATATACCTGAAAATGAATGAAATTGTCTCCGTGAATTGTGTATACATTGGCCAATGTATAGGATGATGCTCCGTATGAATCGTATGACCAATGGGAAAGAAGAATGACCTGTAATATTTGTTGGTACATCTCCCATGCATTGTTTTCTTTTTGTTTTGTGTTGCTATGTATGCACTTACATCCTTCAGTAGGCCTATTGGCCATTTCATAGACTATAGGCTATAGGCCTGCCTACCTCTGGAGGGATAGGGTGGGTGGGAATAGAGATAGGAAAGTCATGTTGATGTTAGGTAGTATATATCCAATTTGTAAGTCGCTCTGGATAAGAGCGTCTGCTAAATGACGTAAATGTAAATGTATATGTTTGTGTATGTGTATGTATCTTGTTTGTTTATTTTGGTCTTGTCTGAATAAATAAACTATATAAAAAAGGAGATTGCTTCACAAAAGGGCAATCTGCAGTTCAAACAATAACAAAGTAGGCACCCTGCCTCTGTTTTAAATAGCGGCGGGATGTAGAAATGTAACCACTCTTAAATTCATTCACTATGGATGCAAAGACTAACCAGCCATGATTTCAAAATTATAGTTTGAACAATGTTTTATCCACAATGCAGTGGTTCCTTGCAGGGAGTCTAATATTGTATCCCATGACAGGAAGGCTTAAAGCTGGCACAGATCTCACGCAGGTGTTTGCCAAGGAAAAGTTTTCTAAGCTGCACTCTGAGGGTTCCAATTATGGGCACAATGTTCTCAATCATTCATTGACAGAAGCTCCTAGCTCCCTTGTTTCTGTTACAATGGGAAGGCCAATTAAATTGTCCTTAGTATGGTAGAGATACAGAAGTAATTTTCAGCTGGAGGATGACCATGCGGAGTACCTCTTGATTTAACAGTTTTCAATTACTTTTCGTAATTTTGGTTGCCATTTAGTTTTTTCCAGAGCTATTCATTGAAGCATTGAAGGAACACCCTGCCAAATTGCCCAAGGTATAACATTCCGATCTCGTCATTTTCTGAGGTGATAGGATTAGGGCCCGGTACCGAGTCTGCAGAGCTTAAGTGGTACCCACTCCGTCAGCACTTGTCTTTTGGGAAATCGAGCTAGTTGTCTTTTCATAGCAAGTTGTGACTAAAAAAAGCCTGTGGGTGAAACTAGATCTGGTCGGCATAATAGGTTAACTGTTCCATAATGAGGGGGCTTGTGTTCGGAAAACTCAGAATGCTGTAGGAGCACACAGTGCCAGGAAAAGGAGGACTCGTGCAGTAGGTTTGGCAAGGCACATCGAAAGATCAGATGACCATATCATAGGAAAATGAGGTAAGGGCATTAAGAACATTTTTACATTTACATTTTTAGTCATTTAGCAGACGCTCTTATCCAGAGCGACTTACAGGAGCAATTAGGGTTAAGTGCCTTGCTCAAGGGCACATCGACAGATTTTTCACCTAGTCGGCTCTGGGATTAGAACCAGCGACCTTTCGGTTACCGGCACAACGCTCTTACCCACTAAGCTACCTGCCGCCCGTGGAAGGTGGAGAGGAGGCAAAACTTTCCCTCCAGAAGGAACTCTATGATCTCAGACTGAGGGACTAGGCTCTGTTCAGGAAAAGGCTCTGTTTGTCTATTGTCACAAGACACAGATCTTTGTCTTTTTGTTTTATCCCAACAACCCTGAGACACCCCCATGGGTCAGCCAAAGTGCAACGCCCCTGCAGACGTTTAGGGGTTAAGTGGTGCCTTGCACAAGCGCAGGAGATGATGACTAGGACTTTGATGCCAGCAACCCTCCAGTTGCTGGCCCACTCCCCACCAGACTTTTTACCATTGAGAACTGGCAGAGAGAGTGAGGGGGTTTGTGTGTTGACCTGCAAGTGCAGGCCTGCCCGTCCGTCTGTGGCCCCTCGAGGTGTCACTCTCACTTTATCCTGACTAACATCTTGTGGGGCAGTGCGAATTACGATTTATTGTTTTCTGTTAACGGGGCAATAGTCATGAACCCACAACACCCTCTGGTCTTTTGAATGGGGCCCTCACCTGCAGCAACAAATGCCTAGTCCTGTTTAGGGTCATATGTCTTGCTTACTTAGGTAATATGTGACCGACTGGCTCGATACGGTCTTATGTAGCAACATTTGAAATTGTGTTTTTTACATTGGATAAAAGTAGAGACAGAGCTAGAAAATTGTATATCATACACTGCAGTTCAGGAACAATGGGAAAGTAATTCTGCTTTGAAAGTTGATAAACTTGTAACCTCACTTTTGAGAAAATGGCCTTTCAATGTTTTGGTATGCCTACTGAGAGCTCTTCTTTGTCTACACCCATTTGGCATCGTTCACACCCTCTTAAGCTTTAGCCCCACCCATCTCTTTAAGGGTTGATCAGAGCGTTCTGTCCTAACAGCAGTCTAGCACCCAAGCTAACTGGCTAGCTTGCTAGCTACTTCCAGACACAAATGAGAAAACAGCGCACTCTGACCATTTTACTCACCCAATCAGAGCTGGTTAGGCTGTTTTTATGTTATCCAGAGCGTTGGTGACTGCAACTGTGCTGCTGGCAACAATTTACGTTTTTTTGCCAACGTTTACTCACACCGGCCATATTCAACGGGTGTTGAGTGTTCATAAATTTGTCAGTTATTCTGCGCTCTGGCACACTCAGACGAGAGTGCTCTGAAATCGGAGTAGATAGCCAGAGCGAATTTACCAGCTATGTCTATCAACAGCTGTCACAGTGACATCATTAACATTCTATTGAAATGGTTACTTGCATAGTGGAGTCTTTTGTTAAGACATGTAGCTAGCTAGCTAAACAATGAACCATAATCCCAACTCATGACGTAACTACCCTGCATGAATCTGCAGGTAGCTAACAAACCAGGTTCAATGTTAGCTAGCTAACATTAGGCTATAACTAGCAAAGCAAATGGCTCTGAGATACGAATAATATTACTACACAGATCATACACGTAATGTTAGCTAGCGATCCAGCCAGCTAACGTTAGCTAGCTAGCTAACAGTACACTTTAACTTGAAATGAAAATTAATTGCTGACAAAATTAGAAATGTGTAATATCTGAAAATGTAGCTAGCTAGACTATCTTACCCATATACATGGATGGACGCTTCTCCCTCTGTCACAGATGCCATGGTTGCCCTTAGTTTGAAGATGTAATCCGGAGAGATGTTTTGTCCATCTCCTTAGCTATCATACTCTAATTCCACTGATTTGAAAACTCTGTCCTCCAGAAAGTGGAGAGCAACACTTATGCAGTTCTACTCCGCAAGATATATATATATATATATATATTTTTAAGCTGTGTTAGACAGGATTACCTACACATACTAACCAGCTCAAATAGACAGAAGCGCGCTACATGGCAGACCAATTCGAACTCATCTCTCGGCATGTCCAGCCCACTCATTATCTCAGGCAATCATGGCTTGCGGGAAGATTGCTGTCTTTTTCTGTGGCTAAACCAACTAGGCTCGTAATTTAACAATTGTATTCTTATTTACAGATGGCATACAAATGTGTTATTAAGGCACATGTAAGTTCACATTTTCCAGAAGGCATTTCTGGCCAAAAATGCATTAAAAAAAAAAAAAGTTATGTTCAAATGGCTCTCCTGTGAAGTAGTGACGCGCGACATATGCCTAGTTTCCTGAAACTAGTCACATATACAGAATTATGCATGCTGAACTTTTAAATCCAACATTATAGTGTTGATATGCACACATTGGTGTCTAGCTGGGTTGGAGAACAGAACATGACCCAAATAGAGAGTTGTTTGGCTTTTTCATCAATTGTGTCAAATTATGTTCTAATCTCTCTGGCACCGATAGATTGACGATGCAATAAGCGAGACACAGGAAGGGGCCGCTGTTATTTCAGACCATATACACCACACCTTTTTTATATTATGTTTATAGGAGTGCTCTTCCATAGCTTTGGCATTGGGTTAAGTAGATTACCTCATATGTTTTACCTTTCAACCTAACCCCCTGCAGGCCCTAATGGCCTACACTTCTCATAGCTCCCCAGGAGGACGTTGAACCTTGTGTAATGACTCATATAACGTGTTTATCAGTCATCTGAAGTTTCTCAAATAATGTTTTGTAAAGGCTTAAAAAAACATGTCAGCTGATACTCCAAAGATGATCAAACAAATATGTAGAGGCTTTGTAGAAAAAGAAAAAAAAACATTTGTTTTTCCATTTGAGGTTCCTTCTTTATCCTTGACTGATAAGATTTTTATCTCCCATAATGTTCAATATTTATAAAGATATATTGATTTATATTTTGAATTAGAATTATGATGAAATAGGACAATTTGAGAAAGGTTATTTTCTTATCACTGTGCGATAGAGGTGCATTTTCTCACTACAAATCACAATATGCAGATTTGGGGTCGAGAGGACACACAGGTCTTTGTGTTCTCTGTTTATTTCCAAAACTTCCCCCATTATTATGCACTGATCCCAGTTCCAGTCACCCGGGGTGATGGAAGAGGGAGTGCAGATATTTGGGGAACACAGCTGTAGGTTTCCTGTTGCACTGACATGATGACATTTAACAGAGGTCACCTAATTAAAGGAGAACTGGTGTGTGTGTGTGCGCTGAAAGATGTTGGAGTAGAAGTCAGGAATTCCATTTAATAAATTCCATCAAATGAATGAATTCACTGATTCCATTCAGAAATGTATCATTATTATTATTATATATATTTTAAATGTAATTAATTTCTTATGTAGAATTTATCCTTATGCAGATTATACAGTGCATAATTGTCTTCTACTTACAAAACTACAGCCTGATTACCCTTAGACCTATGTTTCTTTGTGATGATCTTGTGATGCACAGAGATCCTAATTCTGTGTTGTGATGAGTGTCATAAGCATTCGGTTTAGATGTACATCTATAACCCCCGGAACAAGAATCTGGGTGGTAAGGTCTCAATGGTCTTTTCAGTACTTGTAGTGCATCTGATCTAACTGAAACATACAGTGTGAATTAACTCTGATTTCATTTGCGGTCCAATCAAGGATAACCGTCCTCCCTTTTTTAGATTAGATTAACTTTTTTTCCAAAACATGATTGCGTGAGAAAGTGATTCACATTTCGAAACACATTGGAAAAAGCAGTCGGAGGCACTTGTTTGAATAGACTTTGGTTTTGTAAGCTTTCTCTATCAGACTTCCCGTTTTCTGTTAAGCTGTGTCACTTTGTTAACGATCTTGTTAGATCCTAACGAGTTACTTCAAAGTCATACAGACAACGAAAAAAGGTTCACACACTGGTAGTACACTTTGTGCCTTGCAATATTGCATACAGTCGGTCATATCCCCCTTGGATCTATTTGAAATGCTGTCGTTTGAAATCAAAATAAGTATGGGGTCACTTAAAGTAATGATTCACCCATTTTGAATGCTATATTGTTTTTGCGCATCTCTGAGCGATATTCTGCCGATTCCCTGGGTCATTTCATGTTTTCATCATTATCTGAGCAATTGCCGTTCAAGCATACAGAAATTTGGTCTGTATGACATAGCATTGCGATAAAGCCGCTCTCACTACACTGGAAGTTAATAGGAATACGACTTTTAGATCGCGAAAACGTCTATCATACACGTTAGATTTCAATACTGGCCGATGTCATTACGCGGGGGGTTGTCTTCTCTTGAATGAGCCATTGATCATACTTTTGCGATATTCCTACCTCGAGAACTTTAACAGAGGGTCTAACACATTTCCCCTATTTGTCTGCCTCTTTAGTGCATTGCATGGTGCCCGTTGCGAATGTCACATCGATATGGTGAGATTGTAGACTCCTAAATTGATAGTGCAGTTTGTTTAGGCGATTTTACAGCGAAATAGCTATTTCACATGCTGATATTGACTTTAGTATTATTGTAGTACGTCCAGCCAGCCCATAGAGAGAGCATTGCATTGTGGGCTTTGTAGTCGACTTGAGCTGCAACAGATTACGCAACGATTTTCACATGTTGCTACCAACCTTATTATAAGGACAACATGAAACATTTGTTCACAAAAATATTGTTCTCACATATTAGTGTTATATAACACTGGAAATTATAGGAATGAGTGGCACCACATCCTAATAGGGTAATTTTTACAAATAAAAATATATAAATTCATTAAATATGCACATACTGTATTTGCATATCACACAAATACATTTTTCTGGACATTGGATGAAGTCGGCCTACATTTTTGTATTTCATTTTGTTAAGACACTCCAGGACTGGACTTGTACATAGCAGATTGTGGATAAATACTTTTTTCATCTTATCTGTAAATACTTTTGAAGAAAATGTCATCTAGAATAAAAATGTGACAACATATCAACAATTACCTATGTATAAGTCTGAAGAATATGTTTAAGGATAACCACACACACTGTGATGAATGCAGATGCTTCTGAGAGGCTGAGAAAAATGTGTTGGCGTGTAGGAAGAGTCTGACTTTTGGGAAATGGCAGTTAAAGTACACTGAATTTAGACTACCAAATGCCAAACACCTATTTAGACCCGATACCCATCTCTTCTATTTAGACCCAATACCCACTACTACACATATTCCGGTTTGTAACATTCTCTATGAAAAGGGCTTTTATATTATGTGTGATGATACATTTCCATCAACTTTTGTACATTTCTTTTTAGATGGACCAAAATACAAAATAATCTCAAAATTGATAAGTAGATGCAAAAATGTCATTTTTGCCTGTGGTGCCTGGCCTTAACTGACCCCCATGTTAAAACAATCTGAGACTGGCTAGCATGGAGTTCCCCTTATCCAATGTCAGTGAGGGAAGAATGTCATGTCGGCATGCATTCACAAGGGACTTTGGGCTAAAATACCTCCGTCTGTTGAAGGGATCTAGGTTCTTATAGGTCCCAGGAGAAGTGTTCTCCCAATGCTTTTTGGGGGGATGTCAAAGTTGCTATTATTATTATTTTTTATTTTTTTTTATATACTTTGTTTATTGAATTTTCAGTACCAGCATTTAGTAAATAATTGCACTTGAAAGTTATATGGTATGAATATGGAACAACAATTTGAAGACAACGATACAGCAAAACATAGAGAGACAGACCTGAAAGAAAAAATAGACATTAAATACATAAATAAGATAAAACACAAAAAAAAAAAAAAAAAAAAAAAAAAGGAAAAATATCTGTTTTGATCCAGTTGTTATAGGTCAGCTAGCACAGTTATTACCGTCCTTAACATCCGAGATGTCGTATATGCACATACCAGGCTTCTTACATCACCAATATATAAATATACATCACTCTGGAACTGCAGGGAAATGTATTCTTTTAACATAAGAAAAGAAGGGAGCCCACTTTGCATAGAATTTGTCTACAGACCCATTGAGTGTCTGTTTTATTTTCTCCAACTTTATGCAATTCAAAATAGATTTAATCCAAAGAGCATGAGAAGGGGCTGCAGAGGATTTCCATCTAAGTAAAATTAATCGTCTACGCTAACAACGTGACAAAGGCAATTACATCCTTATTCATTTTGGTCAATTGTATTGTGGGTAAGGAAACTCCAAATAATGCAATGAGAGGGTCTGGCTCGATCTGTGTGCCGCTTAATTCTGAGAGTGTGTTAAAGATGTCTTTCCAGAAACCAACAAGAGATGGGCAGCACCAAAACATGTGCACATGATTAGCAGGGGACTGGTTACATCGAACACAATTAGGGTTCACATCCTTGTAAATTTTTGATAGTCTTGCTTTGGTCCAGTGGGCCCTATGAATGAGTTTGCATTGGATGAGGCCGTGTCGAGCGCAAATAGAAGAGCTATGTACCCTTTTGAGTGCCCCTTCCCATAGTTCATCAGATATTTCCTCACCCAGTTCCTCCTCCCAAGAGGATTTGATATTGTTTAATGAGATGGCTTGTAGTGAGCAAATTTGACTATAGATTATTGACAATGTGCCTTTCTGATTAGGAAGTGGGGTGAGAAATGTGTCGAACTGTGTTCCACCAGAAAGGTTGGGGAATCCTGGATCTATGCTGCGGACGTAACTCCGGACTTGTAAGAACCTAAAAAAATGATGTCTGGGGAGACCAAATTTAGCTGATAATTGTTGAAACGTACTAAATGTATTGTTAGTATACAGATCTCTGAATCTTTTAATACCGAGATTAGACCATGTTGAGAAAGCACCATCAATCATAGATGGGGGAAAAAGCTGGGTTTGAGGCTACCGGAGCCAAGGAAGAGGTTGTTTGAAACCCAAAGTGGCGCCTAAATTGATTCCAGATCTTCAATGTTGTTTTGACACATGTATTATTGGTGAAGGAGGAGTAAGGGCCTGTAATAGAGGAGTGAGCGAGGGAAGACAGTGATGCCGGTGTAGACGAGGCAGCCTCCATCTCCAGCCAAGTTGGGGGTGGGAATATCACTCTGCTCTGCAACCAGTACTGAATGATCCTAAGGTTAGCGGCCCAATAATAGAATCTGAAATCTGGTAGAGCTAGACCGCCGTCTGGTTTGGGCCTCTGCAAGAGCTGTTTTCGCATCCTAGGAGGCTTTTTGTCCCATATAAAGGGGTAGAATTAGGCCGTCGATCTTTTTGAAAAATGTATTGGGTAGAAATATTGGAAGGCACTGATAGAGGTATAAGAATTTAGGGAGAGTATTCATTTTAATAGAGTTAATTCTAGCAACTAAGGAGAGGTGTAGCAAAGACCACCGTTCCAAATCGTCCTTAGTACGGGTTAAGAGAGGAGCAAAGTTGGCTTGAAAAAGGTTTTCAAACCTAATTGTGACATGTACCCCGAGATAAATAAAACTACTGTGAGCTATTTTAAATGGCAAGTTATGTAAAGGGGATTTTTTTGCAGCCATGTTAAGTGGCATCAATTCACTTTTACTGAGATTTAGTTTATACCCTGATAAGTGACCGAAGGATGCGAAAGTGGCAAGGGCAGCAGGGACAGAGACAGAAAGATTGGATGTGTATATTAATAAATCATCTGCATATAAAGACAGTTTGTGTTCGTGCCCGTATCTGACTATGCCTTTGATGAGGGGGTTGGAGCGAAGTGCTATTGCAAGTGGCTCTATGGCGAGGGCAAACAGTAAGGGACTTAAAGGGCAACCCTGACGTGTCGATCTTTGCAAAGGGAAGCGATCTGATTGAGTGTTATTAGTCCTGACAGAGGCTTGGGGGGATGAGTACAGAAGTTTTATCCAGGTCATGAATTTGGAGCCAAAGCCAAATTTATTTAGAGTGTAAAAAAGGTATTTCCATTCCACCCGATCAAACGCTTTCTCCGCGTCCAGGGATATAATGGCTTCAGAGGTATTGTCGACAGAAGGATTGTATATAATATTAAATAATCTTCGGAGATTGAAGAATGAGTGTCTATTTTTTATAAATCCTGTTTGATCCGGAGAGATAATTGATGGGAGGACTGTTTCTAGCCGCGTTGCCAGAATTTTGGCTAGAATTTTATAGTCCACATTTAGCAGGCTAATTGGACGGTATGATGCACAGTCAAGAGGGTCTTTGTTTTTTTTAAGAATAACATAAATGGTTGCTTGAGTGAGAGTATGTGGGAGAGCACCATTTACAAATGCATCATTGTACATTTCAATTAGAATAGGGGCTATTTTGGTGATAAACTTTTTATAAAACTCTGTCGGGTAGCCATCAGGCCCTGGGCTTCTCCCAGATTGAAGGGATTTAACAGCGTTAGACAGTTCTTCAACAGTGATCGGCTGCTCTAATTTTTTAACCAAATCCCGGCCGACCGAAGGCACAGATAGTGAGTGGAAGAAATTATCCAATTCCAGTGTATCCGCTTTACTTTCAGAGGTATATAGAGACTGGTAAAATCTCTTGAACTCCTCATTGATCCCCCCAGGATCTAATGATATCCCAGATGATGTACGAATTTTTGTAATCTGAGATGATGATGATTGTTGACGTAACTTGTGAGCTAATAATTTACTGGCTTTATCTCCTTGTTCATAGTAAGTGCTCCTAGACTTGACAAGCATTTCAGTAACCTGGTCTGTTAATAGTGTGTCAAATTCTGCTTGCAGAGTTAAACGTTCCTTATAAATATCCGGGGATGGTGAAACGGCATAAATGTCATCTAATTGGGCAATACAGCGTGTTAGCATAGATAACCTATTCCTTTTCAATTTGTTCTCATGTGCGGTGTAGGAGATAATTTCACCTCTGATATAAGCTTTCAAAGTTTCCCAGAGAGTAGACGCAGAGATGTTTGGGGTTCTATTTGTAATCATGAAAAAGTCGATTTGACTCAAAACAAAATTGACAAAGTGTTCATTGCTGAGCAGTTGAGTTTTTAGTCGCCAAGGCGGTCGCTGATTGTCAACATTTTGAAAAGCTACTTCCATAGTAACAGGGGCGTGGTCAGATACAACAATTGGGTTATATGAACATGAAGTTATGGAGTGGAGGAGCCGGTCATCAACAAGGAAGTAGTCTATGCGCGTAAAAGTATGGTGAACCGATGAGAAAAAAGAGTATGCTTTCCCAGCTGGATTAACCATTCTCCAAGGATCTGAGACTGCGAATTCAGACATAAAGGTTCGAACAACCCTAGCTGAGGTTGATAAGGTGGTAGGTTTAGTGGAGGATCGATCCAATTGTGGGTCTAACCAACAGTTAAAGTCACCTCCTAAAATCAACATATGGGTGGACATATCTGGGAGTGTAGAGAAAACCGATTTGAAAAAATCACCATTGTCCCAATTAGGAGCATAGATATTAACAAGAAGAACCTTTGTATTGAGCAGCCTACCACTGACAATTATATATCTACCATGGGGATCTGCGATCACCTTAGAACATGTAAAAGGTACCGATCTGTGAAGTAAAATAGCCACCCCTCTCGCCTTACTCTGAAATGAGGAATGGAACACCTGACCCACCCATCTGCACCTAAGACTTGAGTGTTGTGATACCTTCAGATGAGTTTCTTGGAGAAAGATGATGTGAGCTTTCAAATGATGAAGATGGTGTAGCACCTTACTACGTTTAACTGGGTTATTTATGCCCCTGCAGTTCCAAGTAAGAAAATTAAAGCCATTCCCTCCAGCAGTATGGGCTACACTAGGCTGAGTCATATCTTAAGAGAGAGAGAGGATGTGTAAAGGACAAGGTACAATGTAAACTGAAGATCTTAGTTGAACCTAAAAGCGCAAATGTAAAAAACAAAGACAAACGAAGAGGCACAAAAAACATATACAAACTATATACAAATAGAGAGTGAACAAACCCTTCCCTCACACCCGCCCTTGCCGAAGCATCTCCCCAAATGAGATGCAAGCAAAACCCTAAATACGAAGAAAGTTTAGAGCTAAGCATGATAACTCTTACTCTGTGCTACCTAAGATTAGTGACCATTTAACTAGAGTAAGCCAAACATGGATAGAATGGTCCCCAATAGAGTCTAAGGAAAACTATCCTCGATTAAGAGAAGTTTAACCTCGACGCAGATGGTAAATGATCAAACTGAAACAGCCATGCAGACCCCCAGATATTGGCATTAGAGGCGGCAAACCTGGGCTGGAAATAAAGAGATAAAAAGAGAATGACATTCATATGTCGATGAACCCAGCAAAGATGGCTTCGTTAGTCACCCATTCGGCCTGCTAACTAGCCTGCTAGGAAGACCAGCTAGCCAACCATTTGTTACACACCATGTGGTACAACAGCCGCTTTCACGTTCTTGTTGATGAAATCTGCCGCTATAGCCGGGTCCTCGAATCTGTGCATGGAGCCGTCCGGTAAAGTCAGTCTCAAAACCGCAGGGTAGATGAGGCCGAACTTCACGCCCGGGCAGGCGTGTAGTTGGCGTTTCACAGCTCCAAAGCTAGCCCGCCTCTTAGCCACAGCTGTTGTGTAGTCCGCAAATATCGAGACTCTTTTACCCTTATGTAGAAGAGGGGATGCTTCTCCCGATCTTCTCAGTATGTCGTTACGGACGTGAAAGAAATGCACCCTGATGACAAATGGTCGTGGGGGTTCTCCATCCCTGGGTCGGCTACGCAGAGTGCGGTGAGCCCGGTCTAGCAATGGCTTCTCCTCTAGCCCGAGCAGCTCCTGAAGTAGCTGGGCCATGTACTCCGTGGGCCTTGGGCCCTCCACTCCCCTCCGGTATTCCCAGTAGACGAATGTTGTTCCTCCGCATTCTACTTTCCATATCTTCGCATCTATTATCGAGGAATGCCACCCTAGTTGTCAATGAGCCGACGTTAGCCTCTAGCTCGCTAATGCGAGTGCTGTGGTCTGTAGCACCTCGCTCCAAATCCGATAAAGTCACCCCCATGTGCGTCGAGCTTATTCTGTATACTCTCGATAGATTTTTTAAGCTCGTCTTTGATCGTTGATATCTCTGACCTGAGATTGGTAGAGAGACAGTCAATTTTTCCGAAAATGTCGGCTTTGAGGGTGCCTATCACGGATTGCAGCATCTCCACAGTCAGTGTTTCCGTGGGGCCGGCATTGGCAGCGTTCGGTGGCGGGGGTGAGTCGGGAGAAGTTGCAGGCTTGTTGCGGCCTGCTCTTGCAGACTCTGTTTTTGGTCGGGTTGATGTCATTACGAATTTAAATTTATTGAACTTGAACTGAGTTGTTTATGGGTCTCTTCAGACGCCTGGGCAAACAGAAATGTATGCAGTTTTGCAAAGTTAAATATATAAATTTGGTCACTAACCCAGGAGCGATAGGGAGACTCGTGCTACATCCTTGGCTTCCATCAGCGCCCCGTGCTATTAGTTTTTATAACCCACTCCATTATTTTAAGGCAGGCAATAGGAGTTGGCTTGTTTGAATTAGGTCCTTTGAGAAATGCCCCCATATACAGTGGGGGAAAAAAGTATTTAGTCAGCCACCAATTGTGCAAGTTCTCCCACTTAAAAAGATGAGAGAGGCCTGTAATTTTCATCATAGGTACACGTCAACTATGACAGCCAATTGATATTTTTTTTCTCCAGAAAATCACATTGTAGGATTTTTAATGAATTTATTTGCAAATTATGGTGGAAAATAAGTATTTGGTCACCTACAAACAAGCAAGATTTCTGTCTCTCACAGACCTGTAACTTCTTCTTTAAGAGGCTCCTCTGTCCTCCACTCGTTACCTGTATTAATGGCACCTGTTTGAACGTGTTATCAGTATAAAAGACACCTGTCCACAACCTCAAACAGTCACACTCCAAACTCTACTATGGCCAAGACCAAAGAGCTGTCAAAGGACACCAGAAGAAAATTGTAGACCTGCACCAGGCTGGGAAGACTGAATCTGCAATAGGTAAGCAGCTTGGTTTGAAGAAATCAACTGTGGGAGCAATTATTAGGAAATGGAAGACATACAAGACCACTGATAATCTCCCTCGATCTGGGGCTCCACGCAAGATCTCACCCTGTGGGGTCAAAATGATCACAAGAACGGTGAGCAAAAATCCCAGAACCACACAGGGGGACCTAGTGAATGACCTGCAGAGAGCTGGGACCAAAGTAACAAAGCCTACCATCAGTAACACACTACGCCGCCAGGGACTCAAATCCTGCAGTGCCAGACATGTCCCCCTGCTTAAGCCAGTACATGTCCAGGCCCGTCTGAAGTTTGCTAGAGTGCATTTGGATGATCCAGAAGAGGATTGGGAGAATGTTAAATGGTCAGAAGAAACCAAAATATAACTTTTTGGTAAAAACTAAACTCGTCGTGTTTGGAGGACAAAGAATGCTGAGTTGCATCCAAAGAACACCATACCTACTGTGAAGCATGGGGGTGGAAACATCATGCTTTGGGGCTGTTTTTCTGCAAAGGGACCAGGACGACTGATCCGTGTAAAGGAAAGAATGAATGGGGCCATGTATCGTGAGATTTTGAGTGAAAACCTCCTTCCATCAGCAAGGGCATTGAAGATGAAACGTGGCTGGGTCTTTCAGCATGACAATGATCCCAAACACACCGCCTGGGCAACGAAGGAGTGGCTTCGTAAGAAGCATTTCAAGGTCCTGGAGTGGCCTAGCCAGTCTCCAGATCTCAACACCATAACAAATATTTGGAGGGAGTTGAAAGTCCGTGTTGCCCAGCGACAGCCCCAAAACATCACTGCTCTAGAGGAGATCTGCATGGAGGAATGGGCCAAAATACCAGCAACAGTGTGTGAAAACCTTGTGAAGACTTACAGAAAACGTTTGGCTGTGTCATTGCCAACAAAGGGTATATAACAAAGTATTGAGAAACTTTTGTTATTGACCAAATACTTATTTTCCACCATAATTTGCAAATAAATTCATTAAAAATCCTACAATGTGATTTTCTGGATTTTTTTTGTCTCATTTTGTCTGTCATAGTTGACGTGTACCGATGATGAAAATTACAGGCCTCTCTCATCTTTTTAAGTGGGAGAACTTGCACAATTGGTGGCTGACTAAATACTTTTTTTCCCCACTGTAGGGTCGGCTTTCAAAAGTTAAGAGCAAAACGTCATTGTTTAGCATTGCAAAGTGTTTTAGCACAGTGTTTTGTTGGGCTGTGTGTCAGTTGCAATTAACTTCAGCCATATAATTTATTTGTTTGTAATATTTCCCTGATATCTAATTTCCATTCTCGTTTGGAGTTGATTGACATGTTGGTATGCTATGCACAATTTATCCAAGGAAGTTTCCAATGTCACGTCATATTTCTCTTAAATATTAGACCAGGAATCATTGAAATATCATTACGTTAATGCAGATCTTCAAGTGACACTGGACACTGGGTTTAATGACACACGTTTAATAACATTGCTGCCCACTTCCCTCCCTCACAAAACACTACTAAGAAAGTGGTGGCAGTCTGCTTTTACCCTGCAGACCAAAACTCACAGTGTCAAACCCCAACACACTAATAGAGCACTCTAACCCAATCCCGCCATGCAGCCCACCCCGTCATCAGCGTTTCCTGTGTGCTCTGTACTAACTTACTGTTTCTCTTCAGTAGATGAGATTGGTGTCTCCCTCCTGCACCTGATCGGGGACCCTCCCCCAGACGAGATCACAAAGATCTACGGCCCCGACAACAGCCCCGGCTACGTCTTTGGTCCCGACGCCAACACGGGCCAGCTGGCACGCGCCCATCTTCCCAGCCCCTTCTACCGGGACTTCTCCCTCCTCTTCAACCTGAAGCCCCAGTCCACCAAGGGCGGTGTCATCTTTTCGGTCACAGACGCCTCTCAGAAGATCATGTACGTGGGCGTCAAGCTGTCGCCAGTCAAGGCGAGCAGGCAGAATGTCATCTTCTACTACACAGAGCCCGACTCGCAGGTGTCGTACGTGGCGGCCACCTTCTCCGTGCATAACCTGGCCGACCAGTGGAACCGCTTCTCCATCTCCGTGCTGGACGACAAGGTCACCTTCTACATCAACTGCGACGACCAACCCCAAGTGGTACGCTTCGAGAGGTCCCCAGATGAGATGGAGCTGGAGGCCGGAGCCGGGGTGTTCGTGGGCCAAGCCGGAGGGGCCGATCCCAATAAGTTCCTGGTATGTATCATGCTATTACTGGACATTTTTATATCTGATTTCGGGTCCGTTGTGTTTCAACTTCGTCAATGCGAAAATATATAATTCATCATTTCCTGGATTGAAGGAGTTGAAAGGCAATTTTACCCCAAACCCTGTCTTATATTTTACTTAGGGCCCTATCCTGAATAGCCTATGGAATGATAATAATAGCATAAGAGTAGGATCTGTAGTCCGCAATTCTGTCTCAAACTCAAACTTGAGCAGAAATCATAAATCAGAACGTCCGAGGCAGTCCAAGATGAATTCATAGTTTTGACTTATGTGCACTTATCTCAAGCCCTACTATCCTTATAACATTTCCTACTGGAGAAATATATCGGTGTCATGGGCAAGTGGAATCGGAAATCAGACCGGTCAGGGCTGCCCTCCTAGCCAGGCTGAGTCAGACACGTGAAACGGAAACCGTTGTGTCAGGCTAACCCCTTTTATGATTTGATTGCCCTTAATTGGCCTGCTTTAAATCAAAACATAAAAGTGGTCTGACCCCGACCATTCCCTGTCTCCTCCTGGGAAACACAGAGGTATAATTGGTAGACTTCATGGTAGGGGATCAATTAGCTCCAGCTGGCCCTCCCCTCCACCCCCCTGTGTAAGTGCTGCAGCTGACCCTTATACCGTCGCTCTGCAGCACCCAGCACACAAAGACAGGTGTCCCTGTAAGCAGAGGGCACAAGCAGACAGCTGCTTCTGTGACCAGGACAATTGGCCTTATGTTCCGAGCAAATGCAAGGCTGTGCCCTTTGTTTAGTTTTCGCTGACATTGTTATCTGAAGTTGGTATCTCCTCATTCAGTAGATTGTAGGGTAATACTTTAGCATAGGGATCATGTAGTGGTCACTAATTGGCAGTTTAAAGTGTGTATATAAGTAGCTAGTTAGGCCTTTGTGTGCTATAAGCTATGTATCAGGCCTTTATTCAGTGTTTCATTTTCTACTTGTGTGAATAAGGAAACAATGAATATGCTACTTATTTGCTACTTATCTTGCAAATCAGTGGCCTAATGTCATCCCTATACTAAAGTGTTACCAGTTGTACATTCAAATCTGTAAAGGTTAAGACCTAACATTCCGAGAATGAACCCTGTTTGAAATTAATGAATGAAATTTAGTACAGTTTATTTCTGACTATTTGGCTTGCACTGGGACAATGTTGCTAGGATAAAGCAAAAGTTGAGATTCAACTTAAATTGATCCCCCTCCAAGAAAAAGATTCAAGTCAGTATCTTAAGCCAGTGTTTCCCAGCTCCAGTCCTTGAGTACCCCCAACCGTACTCATTTTTATTGTAGCCCTGGACAAGCACACCTGATTCGCAAAAATATGTGCTGTTGGGGGTACACAACATGGTAAGCCATGCAATCATATGATGTGAGAATGAGAACAGGTATAGACACATACTGAAAGAGAAAGACATTTGACCTGCCTTTTGACAAATAACGCAATATTGAATGCCTTTTTTATTGCTTGACTTACTTACATATTTCTGCGAGGATTCATTAGTTCCCAGACAGCATCGTAATTATTGTTTTACTTGTTGTCTATAAATGTACAGATGGTCAGAAACCCTGTCTGATTAAACGAAGATAATTGGATGATTTAAAACATGGTCAGACGAAGCAATGGTATCTTTATTCCAATAAAGTACGAACGGGCGATACAAAAACCTCAATTTGAGGGATAGTCTTTTTGTGCGTATTGACCCTGAGATAGACATAGAAAAAGATTGACGGACATGGGTTCATTTTATGTCCATGGCATGGCCTTTAAAATATGGGAATGTGTGTAGTCCTACCCACTGTTGACTGATTTTGCTAGGCTTTTTACCATTTTTTTTGTGATTTTGCTGGGCACGTCTTCAAGAAAAGTACACCTCAGGGACTCGGAATACTCAGAGCAGAGTCCCTAATAGCTCTCATTTGGGTTCAAGACCAGTCTGTCCTATCTTGACAAGACCAAATGAGGGGATTTAGACAAAAGGGTTTGGCCAAATGTCAGGGCATTGTCTCTTTTTTCCTACAAGCTGTGTGGAAGGGAGGTTTTCATATTTTTAAAGACAGTTCTTAGAGGCAGCTGAGGCAAACAATGGTTGTTTACATAGACCCCAGGCATTGCTTGAGTTCAGACACTTATCATTGCATTATCTGTAGACTCAACGCAGGGAGTTGAACCCTTATGCCTGCACTGAGGTGGTACAGGCCAGTTAGAATGAATTACCTTTTGAGAGGAATGTAACCACTCTTAAGTCAAATGTTTAAATAGTCCATGAGATTGACATGATAGTTTTAACATATTTTAAAGCTATACATTGTTCATTTACACAGACTCAAATGACAACAGAAACATAAATAACAGAGTAATATCACCTTTTATTTTGGGTTATAATAGGGTAAGATAGTACCTGCTCCCAGGCCTGGAAGTAACAGTGGTGTCACATTCGTTTAAGGACGGGTCAGACCAAGGCGCAGCGTGAAATGCGTACATGTTTATTTAAATAATAAACACACGACAAAACCACAAACCAACGAAACGTGAAGTCCTAAGGCTACACACAAAACAAGCCTACTCACGGAACAAGATCCCACAACTAACGAGTGCCAATAGGCTGCCTAAGTATGATCCCCAATCAGAGACAACGAGCAACAGCTGCCTCTGATTGGGAACCACACCGGCCAAAATAGATCTACACATACTAGAATGACAACATAGAAAACACAACATAGAACACCACACCCTGACTCAACATATAAGAGTCCCCTGAGTCAGGGCGTGACAATTGGAAATGAAAAGGCACATAGGGTATACAGACTCAGCTTCATATTGGAAAACTGGCTAACAAAGTCTTCATAAAATAAATCAAATAAATATCTTTGATAGCTATTTAGGGCACATTGAAGGCTCGTGAACACATTTGTGGACATTCATCGAAAGAGAAGCTCTTCATAACTATAGCTTTTATACGTTTAAAACATGTTAAAAGCAAATTCCCCTGAATCACATGATTGGCTTTTTGATTGACTTCATAAGATGCTATTAATGCGAGACATTGAAAGAAGCTCTTGTGGTGGCGATTTTGATGGACTGGGACAGTGGAAGATGAGTGTCATATCACAGGCATCCATTTCATTTCTCAACACTTGGGCGGCTGTAATAAACCCCTCGGCTTCTCCAGCGAGGGGGGCTTTCCCACAACAAACACCACACAGATCAGGTACACATGTTTGAAGACACAGGACTTCAGAGGGAAGATATATGTTTGATTTATGTTTGTTTATGTTTAGAGCAGGGCCGAAGCGTGTGGGCTTAATGGGGCAGAAGAATGCGGACGTGTACAGGCAGAGGACCAGCTGTGCGCAGCAGCACCACAACATGCCTTGTTTTACGTCACCCCACACACAGACACACACACCAGACATCAAAAGCCATGTATTGACAACTGTGTGTGTGTGTGTGTGTGTGTGTGTGTGTGTGTGTGTGTGTCTGCCTGCGTATATGTGCTTGCCTGTGTGTTGTTTTCCTTCATAGGGGGTGATTGGGGAGCTGAGGGTTGTTGGAGACCCCCGGGCTGCTGAAAGACAGTGTGAGGAGGAAGGGGATGACTCGGATGTGGTAAGTGAATCTTGACCCGCCCACCCATACATAAACAAAGGCGCAGCAGCATAGCGCTTATACAGTTGGCTTAGCAGGATATGGGGAGGCTTAAACTTAGAGGGAACTTGGGGTGCGTTCACTAGGAACCAAACAGAAGCAAAGGGGCTGAAATCGGGAGGGACCTACCTGAAGAAACACTAGTTCTTCATTGCAAAACGTTTTGCTACAGTTTGCACTAATGAATACAACCCTGGTCTCTCTCCGCCCAGGCTTCAGGGGACGGCGGAAGTGGCGACGTGGAAGGGAAACTGGACGGGAAGAAGAACGGCCCGGTATGATCGTTTGACTAACATTTTAGTGTTAAAATGTTGTTGCCATCCACATACAAGCGCGTTCAGTCTATCTAAGCATTTTTCCCTTTCGGATCTACACTCTTGGGGACCATGATCTAAAACCAGGTTATCCGTGACGTTTCAAAGGTCACAGAGTTTGAGCAGCAAGGCTTGGCTATGTACTGGTTGTAGGAAGTTTGGTAATGTCGCCACATGATGGGTTTTTACTACACTGAACAAAAATATAAACGCAACATGTAAAATGTTGGTCCCATGTTTCATGAGCTGAAATAAAAGATCCCCAAAATTTTCCATACGTACAAAAAGCATATTTATCTCAAATTTTGTGCACAAATTTGTTTACATCCCTATTAGTGAGCATTTCTCCGTTGCCAAGATAATCCATCCACCTGACAGGTGTGGCGTATCAAGAAGCCGACTGCAGGAATGTCCACCAGAGCTGCTGCCAGAGAATGTAATGTTAATTTCTCTACCGTAAGCCGCCTCCAGCGTCCTTTTAGAGAATTTGGCAGTACGTCCAACCGGCCTCACAACCGCAGACCACGTGCATTGCGTCGTGTGGGCAAGCGGTTTGCTGATGTCAACGTTGTGAACAGAGTGCCCCATGGTGCGGTGGGGTTATGATATGGGCAGGCATAAGCAAGGGACAACGGACACAATTGCATTTTATCAATGGCAATTTGAATGCACAGAGATACTGTGACGAGATCCTGAGGCCCATTGTCGTGCCATTCATCCGCTGCCATCACCTCATGTTTCAGCATGATAATGCACGGCCCCATTTCGCAAGGATCTGTACACAATTCCTGGAAGCTGAAAATGGCCCAGTTCTTCCATGGCCTGCATACTCACCAGACATGTCACCCATTGAGCATGTTTTGGATGCTGTGGATCGATGTGTACGACAGCGTGTTCAGTTCCTGTCAATATCCAGCAATTTCGCACAGCCATTGAAGAGGAGTGGGACAACATTCCACAGGTCACAATCAACAGCCTGATCAACTCTATGCAAAGGAGATGTGTCCTGCATGAGGCAAATGATGGTCACACCAGATACTGACTAGTTTTCTGATCCACGTCCCTACTTTTTTTAAAGGTATCTGTGACCAACAGATGCGTATCTGTATTCCCAGTCGTGAAATCCATATATTACGGCCTAAATCATTTATTTCAATTGACTGATTTCCTTATAACTCAGTAAAATCTTTTAAATTGTTGCATGTTGCGTTTATATTTTTGCGCATAGCTGTTGTAGTGCCTCATTTGTATGAAAATAGTTTTTGAATAATAGTCACATAATGAATGTGATGGATCTCTCTCTTCCTCCCTCTTTCTCCCACCTCTAAAATGGGACGAGGAGGTACAAAAATATGTGTGGGTTGAGGACGGTAGACCGACAGTTACGGTACGTGCCCTGAAATCCATTTATCTGTATATGTTGGCGTTCACCCACAAGCATGTGAATTTTCACCTTTTGATGTGTCAGGACTTTACTCTCTTCTCGTGAGCGACGGACACATGGGTTGCACCCCAAATGGCACCTTATTCATTATTTAGTAGGGATGTAGGGAACTCTGTAAAACTATGTAGGGAACCCTATTCTAATGGCACCCTATTCACTACTATAGTGCACTATGTAGGGAATAGGGTGCCATTTGAGATGCAACTATCCACATCCATGCACTTTAAACATATGGTCAACATGGAAACTGAGTTATCTGGCTATTTCAAACTGTAGGGAGCTGTATGGGGAGGGGGTGGGTAGTGGGGAATGTATATGGCCGGTTTGGCTGTGGGTTATCACCTGGACGATGTCCTAAACTAACACGAGCATCTTTCCTGCCACCAACATACAAACACACCCACACACTACTCCCACAGACCTGGGCAATGCATTGTATTCGATTACTTTACCCTCTACAACTAGCAAATGTTGCAGCACAACCTCCAGCCTCCATACAACGCCACAGTCGGGGCACGCCGGTCCAATTACAGTGGAAGACTAGGTAGAAAACCAGATGTGTCTGATCCAGCTCAGGGCGATGATATCTCAAAGGTTCTGTTTTGTTATTTTGACTGGTTTCTCAATCAGACTTAAAAGTTGTTAGAACAGGAATATGGAGGTAACGGAAAGAGATGGCGGGAAAAGCTGTGCCTGAAGCGGAGGTCTAATACTCTGTCTTCGGCCTGCCACACCTTGTAGGTTCCACAGGGCTCCAGGTGCACGGGCTGACTTTGAAGCCTTGTGCCACTTCACACAGGCTTTCCATCCACCCAACGTGTTTATTAGCATCGTATGGAGCAGCTGTTACCCAACATCCCGTTGACTTTGACCAGATTGTCTGAGCTTGAGCCTATCTGACTCCCGCTCAAGCTCGGACAATGGTGCACTAAGGGCAGGAATTCAATAAAGTCCGCACTGCAGATGTACAACAACATTGTTCCTGCTCCATTAAAGGGCTTGTTGTAACTGTGCAGGATGTGATCTTGACATACATGTTTACTACAGTGCAGATTGTATTAAAGCAGCCACTCAAACACTTAGAAGTGTTGAAAGTTAAATCATTTTTGGTATGATGAGTTACCTACCGTCAAGCTTAAGAAAACTTGCAAACTCCCATTACACAGTTGTCTGGGTGAAAGTGCGTATAGTTTAATATTGTGAGATTTTTTTATTTTAAGACTCAGCTCGTGACAGTGAAGTAAACAGACATCTTATTTCATTACATTTCTCACACAATTGTGTCTCGAATCTCATGTAGAGTCCGGGATTAGGCGTGTGTGTATTTGGTGTGTGAATATGGTCCTTGTGCCAGCTTTATCTTGTTGCATCAGCTTTGTGAACTAAATAGTTTAGTTCAGAGAACATATAGCAGACAAGTTTCAATCTGCATTGGGCAAAATTGGGCTTGTGCCTTCTATGTGTAACACCCTGGCTCTGGGACTCTATATGTTGAGCCAGGGTGTGTTCTTTCATTGTGGTGTATTTCTATGTTGGGAGGTCTAGGTTGTTTATTTCTATGTTGGCCTGAGTGACTCCCAATCAGAGGCAACGAGTGTCAGCTGTGGCTGGTTGTCTCTGATTGGGAGCCATATTTAAACTGTCTGTTTTTCCCTTTGTGTTTGTGGGTTCTTGTTCCGTGTTGGTCTATGTTACCTAGGACGTTACGAGTCGTTTGTTGTTTTGTTGATTGTCCGTATTTATCACTAAAGATAAATAAACATGTTCGTTCATCACGCTGCGCCTTGGTCCTCCTCTCTTAACGACGATCGTGACACTATGGTTAAATTAATTTGTGTTTTTCAAATCCATCACCACCCAGTGCCTCGTCTGTCCCCACCCTCTTCACTCCCACCTCTCAGAAATGATGAGCGCATGGGAGTATACGTGCAGGTCTGTTTTATTACATATATCCCATTGGATCTGTCATATAACACTCACTGAGTCAAATTCTTCACATAGCCAACTTCAGGCCCTACAATAGGAAGAATGTTTGCCCACAGAGGAAACTGGTTAATTTTGTGAAGAATTCCATACTTTTTCTTTCACATTGCCCCCCTCCATTCATCTATCCATTCATCTCTCCCACCCAGTACTCCCCTCTCAGATTCCACAGGTGACAATATGAGGCGTGTCACCTGGTGAAGAATGAGCTTAGAAAACACGGGTGTTAGGTTTTATCTTCCTCTCCCTGAGGGGGGTGAGTCTGGAAATGGCCTCTCCTCTTCCCCCCTGCAGATTCTCCCATCTCTAGAGCGCTAGCGGTGATGACAGATCTTTGGCAGTCATTCCTTGTCTCTACTCCCCAACACACACACAAACACACAGTACACACACAGACACACACACACCATGCCACACACACCCTGACACTTACACCCAGACACACACACTGAAACATGTGCACACACAGACCAGCTCCTCCACTCTATTCTCTGACCACTATCTTAAGAGCTGGAGCCCAAAATGGGTCACATTCCTGTTGCCAGACATGTTCCTCCCAACCAAAATACCTGCTGCCTGTCGCCATCCCATCCACTCCCAGTAGGAGAACGTACACCCACCGTCTCACTCACAGGGTCAACTCACTATTGTATATTCATAACGGGCACACATAAACTTGGCGCCACCATCACAGCTCTTTGCAACACCACTGTAGAGACTAACTCACAGAGGGGAAGAGAGAGTGTTTTTGCTTGGTCATGGGTATTCATTTGTTTAGGGTAAGCTAGCCCGAGAGGAAATTACATAATGGACACCAGACACAGTGCTAGTCTGCCAACCATTAGCACGTTTGATTACCCCATAACAAAAATAAAACACAAAACATATAGTACATACAGTGGAGTCTGAAATTATTGACATCATACCCCCAAGACATGCTAATCTCCCGTTATTGGTAATGGTGAGAGGTTAGCATGTCTTGGGGGTATGATCTTTGACCCTCTAACTTTCTCACTCATCATTATTTACGATTCGTTCAGGATTATCCGTAATCATGGTAGTATCCACATTAATGTAGAAGTGTTTAAACCATATTCTATTCTCATTTACAATAAAATTTACTCCAAAATGTCACAATACATTATTTACCATTAATTTCTATTGGGCACAAAATAATCTGAAACACAACCAAAACTAACTGCAAATGCATCCAACAAGTTTGTAGAGTCACAAGCTTGATGTAGTTAATTGTGTGCTAGGAATATGGGATGAAATACTAAACTTTTGACTACTTTATTAATAAGAATCTTTAGGGGTGTCAATAATTTGACCACTACCTTTTTTTTAGAAAAAAACAATATTACATAATCTTTCTCTGAGCAATTGTATTAGTATAAAATAATATAATTTCCCAATTTTTTTAGCATACAATATAGCTCAGTATTTGAATTTTTTATTTTATACAGTCATTATTGCTCATCTTCACCAAGGGTGTCAATAATTTTGGACCCCACTGTATAGTGTCAAGTTTTAATGTCGCATGCACATGTACAGTGAAATGCATGTCTTGCAAACTCAAAAACTCCTTAAATGTCATTGTTTTCTTTGTTTGAAAACTACAAATAAGCTAGCTATTTGGCAATATTATGGAAGTGGAGAAGCCAACTTTGAGTATTTGAGTGCCAACGTTGTACCACAACTTCTGAAAATTAGAATGTATGATTACCCCAAACATGTCCTAAAACATCCAACATAATCTCTTTACAAGTCATTGTTTATGGTTAGGGAACTACTGTACAAATATCAATTTAGCAATATGCCAGTTGGGAAGCCAACTTTGAGTTGTCCTTGGAGCTGGATGTATTTTTATGGTCATATTAGGTCATATTATTACCCCATAACAACAAAAATCATCACAACATGAAGTCGGAAGTTTACATACACTTAGGTTGGAGTCATTAAAACTTTTTTTTTTAACCACTCCACACATTTCTTGTTAACAAACTATAGTTTTGGCAAGTAAGTTAGGACATGTACTTTGTAGTAATTTTTCCAACAATTGTTTACAGACAGATTATTTCACTTATAATTCACTCTATCACAATTCCAGTGGGTCAGAAGTTTACATACACTAAGTTGACTGTGCCTTTAAACAGCTTGGAAAATTCCAGAAAATGATGTAATGGCTTTAGAAGCTTCTGATAGGCTAATTGACATCATTTGAGACAATTGGAGGTGTACCTGTGGATGTATTTCAAGGCCTACCTTAAAACTCAGTGCCTCTTTGCTTGACATCATGGGAAAATCAAAAGAAATCAGCCAAGACCTCAGAAAGAAAATTATAGACCTCCACAAGTCTGGTTCATCCTTGGGAGCAATTTCCAAACACCTGAAGGTACCACATTCATCTGTACAAACAATAGTACGCAAGTATTAACACCATGGGACCACGCAGCCGTCATACCGCTCAGTAAGGAGACGCGATCTGTCTCCTAGAGATGAACGTACTTTGGTGCGAAAAGTGCAAATCAATCCCAGAACAACAGCAAAGGACCTTGTGAAGATGCTGGAGGAAACAGGTACAAAAGTATCGATATCCACAGTAAAACGAGTCCTATATCGACATAACCTGAAAGACCGCTCAGCAAGGAAGAAGCCACTGCTCCAAAACCGCCATAAAAAAGCCAGACTTCGGTTTTCAACTCCACATGGGAACAAAGATCGTACTTTTGGGAGAAATGTCCTCTGGTCTGATGAAACAAAAATAGAACTGTTTAGCCATAATGACCATTGTTATGTTTGGAGGAAAAAGGGGGATGTTTGCAAGCCGAAGAACACCATCCCAACCGTGAAGCACGGGGGTGGCAGCATCATGCTGTGGGGGTGCTTTGTTGCAGGAGGGACTGGTGCACTTCACAAAATAGATGTCATCATGGGGAAGGAAAATTATGTGGATATATTGAAGCAACATCTCAAGACATCATTCAGGAAGTTAAAGCTTGGTCGCAAATGGGTCTTCCAAATGGACAATGACCCCAAGCACACTTCCAAAGTTGTGGCAAAATGGCTTAAGGACAACAAAGTCAAGGTATTGGAGTGGCCGTCACAAATCCCTGACCTCAATCCTATAGAACATTTGTGGGCAGAACTGAGAAAGCGTGTGCAAGCAAGGAGGCCTACAAACCTGACTCAGTTACACCAGCTCTGTCAGGAGGAATGGGCCAAAATTCACCCAACTTATTGTGGGAAGCTTGTGGAAGGCTACCCGAAATGTTTGACCCAAGTTAAACAATTTAAAGGCTACCAAATACTAATTGAGTGTATGTAAACTTCTGACCCACTGGGAATGTGATGAAAGAAATAAAAGCTGAAATAATTCATTTTCTCTACCATTATTCTGACATTTCACATTCTTAAAATAAAGTGGTGATCCTAACTGACCTAAGACAGGGAATTTTTACTAGGATTAAATGTCAGGAATTGTAAAAAACAGAGTTTAAATGTATTTGGGTAAGGTGTATGTAAACTTCTGACTTCAACTGTAGCTCCATAAATGTAATGGTTTTCTTTGTTACAGATCTACAAATACTCATGTAGCATCAATATGCACGTTTTATCTCTTTGGAGCTCAGCTGGATATATTTTTATGTTTGTTTTTCAATGCTGTTTTACCGTCTTTCTCTAGACTACTCCTCCGTCGTCACGCCCAATTCAGCAGCCCCCGGTGACCCGGCAACAACCAGAGGTGTCTCCCAAGAAAGAAACGGGTGAGTTCAATAGGTCATGGTCTAGACCAGGACTCCCCAGCCCTGTGTCTGGAAAGCTACCCTCCTGTAGGTTTTTACTCCAACCCCAGTTGTAAATAATCTGATTCAGTTTATCAACCAGCTAATTATTGGAATCAGGTGCACTAGATCAGGGTTGGAGTGGAAACCTACAGGACGGTAGCGCTCCAGGAACAGAGTTGGAACAGCCCTTGTCTAGACATGACAGACTGTTGTATGGGTTTGCAAGACCACGAGTCACATTGGTTGACTATTGTAGATGTGTTGGTAGGACTTTATAATAATATTAATATAAGATAAGATGTACTTTATTGTCCATTAATTTACAGAACAGAAATGTGTCTTTATGCACAAACCCCAAGCATAATTTATATGATTTGTGTTAATGATTTGTGTAACATGCGTAAGTATAAATGATCTATTATTGGCTTGTAAAAAGTTATTATAAAGTGTTACCAATGTGTTACATGCATCTGTATTATATAGTGGCTTGCTAAAGTATCCCCCCCCCCCCTCCTCCTATTTTGTTGCCTTACAACCTGGTTTGTATAATTTAATTTACACAACATGCCTACCACTTTGAAGATTAAAAATATTGGTTATTGTGAAACAAGAAATAAGACAACAAAACAGAGAACTTGAGCGTGCATAACTATTCATCCCCCCAAAGTCAATACTTTGTAGAGCAACCTTTTGCAGCAATTATAGCTGCAAGTCTCTTGGGGTATGTCTCTATAAGCTTGGCACATCTAGCCTCTGGGATTTTTGCCCATTCTTCAAGGCAAAACTGCTCCAGCTCCTTCAAGTTGGATGGGTTCCGCTGGTGTACAGCAATCTTTAAGTCATACCACATCAATTACAATTGGATTGAGGTCTGGGCTTTGACTAGGCCATTCCAAGACATGTAAATGTTTCCCCTTAAATCACTTGAGTGTTGCTTTAGCAGTATGCTTAGGGTCATTGTCCTGCTGGAGGGTGAACCGCCGTCCCAGTCTCAAATCTCTGGAAGACTGAAACAGGTTTCCCTCAAGAATTTCCCTGTATTTAGCGTCATCCAGCATTCCTTAAATTCTGACCAGTTTCCCAGTCCCTGCCGATGGAAAAACATCCCCACAGCATGATGCTGCCACCACCATGCTTCACTGTGGGGATGGTGTTCTCAGGGGGATGAGAGGTCTTGGGTGTGCGCCAGACATAGCATTTTCCTTAATGGCCAAAAAGCTCAATTTTAGTCTCATCTGACCAGAGTACCTTCTTCCATATATTTGGGGAGTCTCCCACATGCCTTTTGGTGAACACCAAATGTGTTTGCTTACTTTTTTCTTCAAGTAATGGCATTTTTCCTGGCCACTCTTCCATAAAGCCCAGCTCTGTGGCGTGTACGGCTTAAAGTGGTCCTATGGACAGATACTTCAATCTCCGCTGTGGAGCTTTGCAGCTCCTTCAGGGTTATCTTTGGTCTCTTTGTTGCCTCTGATGAATGCCCTCCTTGCCTGGTCTGTGAGTTTTGGTGGGCGGGTTTGTTGTGGTGCCATATTCTTTCAATTTTTTAATAATGGATTTAATGGTGCTCCGTGGGATGTTCAAAGTTTCAGATATTTTTTATAACCCAACCCTGATCTGTACTTCTCCACAACTTTGTCCCTGACCTGTTTGGAGAGCTCCTTGGTCTTCATGGTGCCGCTTGCTTGGTGGTGCCCCTTGCTTAGTGGTGTTGCAGACTCTGGGGCCTTTCAGAACAGGTGTAGATATACTGAGATCATGTGACACATAGATTGCACACAGGTGGACTGACTTTAACTAATTATGTGACTTCTGAAGGTAATTGGTTGCACCAGATCTTATTTAGGGGCTTCATAGCAAAGGGGGTGAATACATATGCACGCACCACTTTTCCGTTATTTATTGTTTTGACATTTTTGTCCATTACATGAAATCCAAATAAAAATCTATTTAAATTACAGGTTGTAATGCAACAAAATAGGGGGATGAATACTTTGCAAGGCGCTGTATTTTCATGTAGTAACAGTGGCCAGTTGATAATGATTTACATGGACCACATTTTTTGACAAGATTTTATGAGAAAGGTTCATGGTTACCATACCATATGCAAGCTATGTGATGACAAATTATTTTCATGATTTAGGTAGACTACTGGTTATTTTCAGTGGTGAAAAGTACTGAAGTAAAAATATTTAAAGTACTACTTAAGTAGTTTTTTGGGGTATCTGTTTATTTTTTCTATTTTTGACAACTTTTACTTTTACTTCACTACATTCCTAATGAAAATAATGTACTTTTTACTCCATACATTTTCCCTGACACGAAAAGTACATTTTGAATGCTTAGCAGGACAGAAAATGGTCCAATTCACACACTTATCAAGAGAACAACCCTGGTCATCCCTACTGCCTCTGATCTGGCAGACTCCCTAAACACCAATGCTTCATTTGTAAATGATGTCTCAGTGTTGGAGTGTGGCCCTGGCTCTCAGTAAATAAATAAAAAACAAGAAAATTGTGCCGTCTGGTTTGCTTAATGTAAGGACTTTAAATTATGAATACGTTTACTTTTACTTTTGATACTTAAGTATATTTAAAACAACATATTTTTAGACTTTTACTCAATTAGTATTTTACTGGGTGACTTTCACTTTAATTTAGTCATTTTCTGTTAAGGTATCTTTACTTTTACTGAAGTATGACAATAGGGTACTTTTTCCACCACTGGTTATTTTAAATTGCATTACCCATTTAAGGGATACCCTATTAAATTCAATGCAAATACATATCCATCACAAATATTACAAACTTACCCAAACCGTGAACTGATATGAGACATACAGTACCTTTAGAAAGTATTCATACTCCTTGACTTATTCCACATTTTGTTGTTACAGCCTAAATTAAAAATGGATTAAATATATTGTTTTTTCTCACCCATCTACACACAATACCCCTTAATGTCAAAGTGTAATATTTTTTGAAATGTTAGCAAATGTATTGAAAATGAATGACAGAAATATAGAATTTACATACGTATTCACACTCCTGAGTCAATAATTTGTAGAAGCATCTTTGGCAGTGATTACAGCTGTGAGTCTTTCTGGGTAAGTCTCTAAGAGCTTAATGGACTACTTTTGCCCGTTATTCTTTTCAAAATTCTTCAAGCTATGTCAAATTGGTTTTTGGTCATTGATAGACCACCATTTCCAGGTCTTGCCATATATTTTCAAGTAGATTTAAGTCAAAACTGTAACTTGGCCATTCAGGAACATTCACTGTTTTCTTGGTAAGCAACTCCAGTGTAGATTTGGCCTTGTGTTTTAGGTTATTGTCCTGCTGAAAGGTGAATTCATCTCCCAGTGTCTGGTAAATTACAAGCATACCCATAACATGATGCAGCCACCACTATACTTGATAATATGGAGAGTGGTACTCAGTAATGTGTTGTATTGGAATTGCCCCAAACATAGGGACCACCCATACACAAAAAAAATAATTGTATGCACGCATGACTGTAAGTCGCTTTGGATAAAAGCGTCTGCTAAATGGCATATTATTATTATTATTATAACATGTTGTATTCAGGACAAAAAGTGAATTGCTTTGCCACATTTTTGCAGTATTACTTTAGTGCCTTGCAAACAGGATGCATGTTTTGAGTATATTTTTATTCTGTCCTTTTCACTCTGTCAATTAGGTTAGTATTGTGTAGTAACTACAATGTTGTTGATCCATCCTCAGTTTTCTCCTATCATAGCCATTCAACTCTGTAACTATTTTAAAGTCACCATTGGCCTCATGGGCAAATCCATGAGCGGTTTCCTTCCTCTCCGACAACTGAGTTAGGAAGGACACATATGTCTTTGTATTGACTGGGTGTATTGATGCACCATCCAAAGTATAACTAATAGCTTCACCATGCTCAAAGGGATCTCCAATGTGTGCTTTTTTATTTTTACCAATTTACCAATAGGTGCCCTTCTTTGTGAGGCATTGGAAAACCTCCCTGGTCTTTGTGGTTGAATCTGTGTTTGAAATTCACTGCTCGACTGAGGGAGCTTACAGATAATTGTACACTACATGACCAAAAGTATGTGGACACCTGCTCATCGAACATCTCATTCCAAAATCATGGGTATTTATATGGAGTTGGTCCCCCCTTTGCTGCTATAACAGCCGCCACTCCTCTGGGAAGGCTTTCCACTAGATGTTGGAACATTGCTGCGGGGACTTGCTTCCATTCAGCCACAAGAGCATTAGTGAAGTCGGGCATTGATGTTGGGCGATTAGGCCTGGCTCGCAGTTGGTGTTCCAATTCATACCAAATGATTTCGATGGGGTTGAGGTCAGGGCTGTGTGTAGGCCAGTCAAGTTCTTCCACACCGATCTCGACAAACCATTTCTGTATGGACCTCACTTTGTGCACGGGGGCATTGTCATGCTGAAACAGGAAAGGGCCTTCCCCAAACTGTTGTCACAAAGTTGGAAGCACAGAATCGTCTAGAATGTCATTGTATGCTGTAGCGTTAAGATTTCCCTTCACTGGAACTAAGGGGCCTCGCCCGAACCATAAAAAACAGCCCCAGACCATTATTCCTCCTCCACCAAACTTTACAGTTGGCACTATGCATTGGGCCAGGTAGCGTTCTCCTGGCATCCGCCAAACCCAGTTTTGTCCGTTGGGCTGCCAGATGGTGAAGCGTGATTCATCACTCCAGAGAACGCGTTTCCACTGCTCCAGAGTCTAATGGTGGCGAGCTTCACACCACTCCAGCCAACGCTTTGCATTGCGCATGGTGATCTTAGGCTTGTGTGCGGCTGCTCGGCCATGGAAACCCATTTCATTAAGCTCCCGACGAACAGTTCTTGTGCTGAAGTTGCTTCCAAAGGCAGTTTGGAACTATGTAGTGAGAGTGTTGCAATCGAGGACAGATGATTTTTACGCGCTACATGCTTCACACTCAGCGATCCCTTTCTGTGAGCTTGTGTGGCCTACCACTTCGCGGCTGAGCCATTGTTGCTCCTAGACGTTTCCACTTCACAATAACAGCACTTACAGTGCAGCTCTAGCAGGACAGAAATTTGACCAACTGACTTTTTGGAAAGGTGGCATCCTATGACGTGCCATGTTGAAAGTCACTGAGCTCTTCAGTAAGACCATTCTACTGGCAATGTTTCGCTATGGAGATTGCATGGCTGTGTGCTCGATTTTATGCACCTGTCAGCAATGGGTGTGGCTGAAATAGCCGAATCCTCTAATTTGAAGGGGTGTCCACATACCTTTGTATATATAGTGTATGTGTGGGGTACAGAGATGGGGTAGTCATTCAAAAATTATGTTAAATACTATTGCACACAGAGTGAGACCAAGCAATGTATTATGTTAAGCAAATCTTTACTCCTGAACTTATTTAGGCTTGCCATAACAAAGGGGTTGAATACTTATTCACGACATTTCAGCTTTTCATAAAAAATATTTTTGTAAACATTTCTAAAAACAAAGTTCCATTTTGACATTCAAATCAAATCAAATCAAATTTTATTGGTCACATGCGCCGAATAAAACAGGTGCAGACATTACAGGGAAATGCTTACTTACAGCCCTTAACCAACAGTGCATTTATTTTTAACAAAAAAAGTTTTTAAAAAACAACAACAAAAAAAGTGTTGAGGAAAAAAAAAAAGAGCAGAAGTAAAATAAAGTGACAGTAGGGAGGCTATATATACAGGGGGGTACCGTTGCAGAGTCAATGTGCGGGGGCACCGGCTAGTTGAGGTAGTTGAGGTAATATGTACATGTGGGTAGAGTTAAAGTGACTATGCATAAATAATTAACAGAGTAGCAGCAGCGTAAAAAGGATGGGGTGGGGGGGGCAGTGCAAATAGTCCGGGTAGCCATGATTAGCTGTTCAGGAGTCTTATGGCTTGGGGGTAGATGCTGTTGAGAAGTCTTTTGGACCTAGACTTGGCACTCCGGTACCGCTTGCCGTGCGGTAGCAGAGAGAACAGTCTATGACTAGGGTGGCTGGAGTCTTTGACAATTTTGAGGGCCTTCCTCTGACACCGCCTGGTATAGAGGTCCTGGATGGCAGGAAGCTTGGCCCCAGTGAAGTACTGGGCCGTACGCACTACCCTCTGTAGTGCCTTGCGGTTGGAGGCCAAGCAGTTGCCATACCAGGCGGTGATGCAACCAGTCAGGATGCTCTCGATGGTGCAGCTGTAGAATTTTTTGAGGATCTGAGGACCCATGCCAAATCTTTTCAGTCTCATGAGGGGGAATAGGCTTTGTCGTGCCCTCTTCACTACTGTCTTGGTGTGTTTGGACCATGATAGTTCGTTGGTGATGTGGACACCAAGGAACTTGAAGCTCTCAACCTGTTCCACTACAGCCCCGTCGATGAGACATTATGGGGTATTGTGTGTAGGCCAGTGACAAGACATCTCAATTTAATCCATTTTAAATTCAGGCTTTAACACAACAAAATGTGTTTTTGACGTTATTGCAGTAGTGGTATTTAAACAATAATTTACTCCGGAGGATTAACTTTCCTGAGTGAAGCCAATCAGGTTTACATTGACTGCATTTAGACCTTTAGACCACACTAGAAATGTGACAAGTGAGTGTTGGTGCCAATTGTGTTGGTCACCTAAACTGAAGAATTGAGACACAATTTTAATTCACTTCCTTGCCCCTGTCCAATCAATAAACAACAATAAAACTAGCTTTGCCAACTATTGGTGCCATTTTTTTTTTCTCAGACCACAATTGGTACTGTAGTTCAAGCCACAGCAATGCACATTGATATGTGTACCAAGAAATAGTGTAAAAGAAAGTGTCTTACTTCTTCTTGGATTCTGTTCAGTCAATGTCGCGGGCCGGTTTACTGTGGAGTCCAAGTCTGCTGCTCCAGGACTGCAACAGGACAACTGCGGTGTCATCTCAATAGTCTGAAATGGCCAGTTGCGATTGTAGCATGTAAATCTTGGTGAATGCTTACCACAGCTACACCTGTCTGGCAGCGAAACAGTTCATTCAGCCTCATTTACTGCCTTTTTAAAAAACATAGCTGTTATGGCTGACTTGCTTAAACAAGTGTTGTTTCTACTGAAATGTAAGATGTACAAACTATGGCATAAGGGAACAATGAGCGTATAAGAGGCAATCAGTAATTTCGATTAAGACATTAATCAGCGAGCTAAGACGGACGTAGTCAATATAACTATTTGTTCAGCACTTTTGAAATGTACAGTGACATAATTCAGAACATGGGCTGTTCTTACAGTATTCTCCCTGTACACCAAGTCAGAATCGTAGGGTAAATAAAGGGGGCATATCAGCAGACAATGAAAGCTCTTACAATATTTGATGATGACATTTCCGTAAAACAGGCTACATGTGCACCACCAAGTCAGAACAGTAGGCTAAGTTATGAGGGGGAAAGGTACCAAATTATTAGGGTGAGGCACATGGGCTACTAACAGCTTACTACACAACATACACTTAGTATTACTTTCTTAGCTACAGTATACATATCTCCCTGGCATATTAAATAATTTATGCAGCAGCAAACAATACATTTTTGGACTCACCTTGTTGTGCTGTGCTCACTTGAACAGGAAGGTGGCGCGGCTGTCTTTCTTGCGGGCAAATTATGCCATCAAACTTTGTCATCAAAGTCTGGCATTCTCTGGATTTAAGGTGCTTTTAAGACAACTGGGAACTCTGAAAAAAACAAGGTTGAATCATGATGTCAGTGATCTTCAGGTCGGAGCTCTAGAAAGAGGCCCGAGTTCCCGACTTGGAGTTCCGAGTTGGATTCCGAGTTGGATGACTCGATTTGCTCCGGTCTTGGTCTTGAATCGGTCTCGCTTTAGGTGGTCTCGAACACAACATTAGAAAAAAATTGATTACCTTTTTTACCAGGAATTTACATTAGTGGAGATTGAAGAAAACGGACACGGAGAAGAAGTCACTTCAGATTATTGAGATGCACCCACAAAGTGTCGGACTCGGATGCTCTCACTCTGGACTGCAGGATATGCCATACTGCATGTTGCATTGGCATGCAATGGATTGCATATGTATCTGGACTTGTAAGTGATTGGCACTGTGGGTAGAACTTATTTTTTATAGATGCTTCATTACCTTTCCCCAAACTATAAGGTGTCATCTTCAACTGTTTTACTACGTTGCACAACAACAGTCCCGTGTAGCTCAGTTGGTAGAGCATGGCGTTTGCAACGCCAGGGTTGTGGGTTCGATTCCCATGGGGGGCCAGTATGAAAATGTATGCACTCACTAACTGTAAGTCGCTCTGGATAAGAGCGTCTGCTTAAATGTAACTGTCTCTTTGCTTTGTGTTGAAAATGTCATAGTTGACACTTGTAGGTTTTGGGATATCTATAGGGGCTATCCAAATTAAGTGTTTACCAATTTAAAGTGCCTGCTTGGTTGGTGGAATGATGGGATGAGGACTAGGCCAAACATGGATTTACGGAAACGATGTGCATGCAGGTGTGGAATTTTGACTCCGTCCAGAAGGTTATGACCATATCCTCCAAGGCTTCTCGACAACCTATAAATTACAGTCGGTAGTCAGGACACAAGGATGCTCTGGCCAACAAACGAGAAAGCCATTTCCTGCCGGTATAGTGGGGGAGGAAATGTAGGTTTAGGATAAGGATGCAACCATTCATTATTTTTGAAGAGGTAATAACTTTTGCCTTTCTTTCTCTCAATCTTTCTTTTGTTTTCCAGGCCCGGGTGTATCTAGAGGAGAGAAGGGTGACAGAGGAGAGAAAGGAGACAGAGGTCCTTTCGGTCCAAAGGGAGATTCTGGGTCTGAGTCGGGCACACGAGGAGAAGCACGTGGAGAGAAGGTGCAGACTTTTTGATTAATTTTAAATAAACAAATACATGACACATTCATACAGTGTACTAGTTAAAATTCCATGAAACAACATGGTTGGTCTAAAACTTCTATAAAAAAAACATTACGGTGTGAACAAGATGACATACCAAAATGTCTATTCATTTTCTATTTAAAAGCTTCATATGCTCTAGGTGCATTAGAACCTGTGTTCAATATCCATATATTGAAGTGAATACAGGATATACACTGAGTGTACAAAACATATTTCGATGACATGGACTGACTAGGTGAATCCAGGTGAAAGCTATGATCCCTTATTGATGTCACTTGTTAAATCCACTTAAATCAGTGTAGAGGAAGGGGAGGAGACAGGTTAAATAAGGGTTTTTAAGCATTGAGAAAATTGAGACATGGATTGTGTATGTGTACCATTGAGGGTGAATGGGCAAGACAAAATATTTAAGTGCCTTTGAATGGGATAGCGCACCGTTTTGTGTCAAGAACTGCAATACTGCTGGGTTTTTCACACTCAACAGTTTTTCATGTGTATCAAGAATGGTGCACCACCCAATGGACATCCAGCCATCTTGACACAACTGTGGGAAGCATTGGAGTCAACATGGGACAGCGTCCTTGTGGAACGCTTTGGACACCTTGTAGAGTCCATTCCCCAATGAATTGAGGCTGTTCTAAGGGCAAAAAGGGAGGGGGAGGGTGCAAGTCAATATTAAGATGGGGTTCCTAATGTTTGGTGAATGTGTTATTTCTTAAGCACTTATTCTCAATTCACAATGTCACAACACTTGCTAGTGTGGAAGGATGCTTTTTGAAAGAACTCATACAGGGCCCAGGTGAAGCCTGCACCCATAAATCTTATTGCTTGCAAACACGCCACAATTGTTTGGTCATATACATAGATACTAACATGTTCTTTGTGTTTTTTCCTGCAGGGAGTGCCTGGAGAAAAGGGAATGAAGGTATGTTCAAATGATCTATTATTGTCACCTTGTTGTGGTCCCAAATACTGTTGAATGCTCCCTCAGGTTTATTATTTATTGTCTGGACGAAGACCTTAAGTTCGAAACGTTGCACAATAAAACTGCACGGGCCTTCAACAGAAAGCAGGTATCGGCCTTTATTTTTTAAAATGTATCTATCTTTCTGACTTTACTTTTTGTACCCTGCACCTGCAAGTTACTGGATGTGTGTGTACACTACTTCTAAACATGTGGTCCAAATAACCACATAATAACGAATGGCACTCCAATTGTCTTGTTCATGTGCTGGTCTTTTGTATTTTATAATCAGTCTCCCCCATACCTTTTTATATAGCCTCATTATAATCAGTCAATGCATTTTGATCAAGATGGAGTGACTTTGAATGAAGCACTCGCCTACCCTTGTACTTAAATCTCTTGCTCAGATTAGTGTGGACTCTACGACCTACTGTTGAAGGGAGGATTTTATGGATATGTCAAAGCCTTTGTGTTCAGTTCCTTTTTAACTCGGTCATCCATTGAATCAATTGGAAGTAAAATTGTCTTTCTTCACCTCCTGAACTGCGACAAATTATGCCAACTCCCACCATTATCATCTTCTTTATTCTCTTAATTTAAAGTCACATTTATATCTGGTATGTGTAGCATGATGTACTAATTACTGTACCCATATTGTTATGTACAACACAACCAGTTTTATTATAAAAAGTTGTTCCTGAAGCTAACATAATGGTTTCCCATCTCCATACCAAGACGGTATTCTTTAGAAACAATGATGATGTATAACTTTTTAATGACTTTTTGATTGTCCTTTTGTCTCCGTAGGGAAAAGCAGGCTTTGGATACCCTGGGTCGAAGGGCGACCCCGGCCCCGCTGGTCCCCCCGGACCACCCGGCTCCCCGGGGCCCGCGGCAGAGGTGGTATCACGTGGCGACGGCTCCGTGATTCAGACGGTTGCAGGTCCCAGAGGACTAGCTGGAACTCCGGGACCCGCAGGCCCTGAGGGACCCGCAGGAGCCGACGGAGAGCCTGTGAGTTGCCTACCCTGCCCTTCCTCCTCCATACCACCAGAGGGCAAACAATAAGAAAGTTATTCAGTCAGCTGTGATTTGATTCTCCACATTTCTCCCAATGCACTTGCACACTCCCATCATGGATTTAAAAGCATTGGATTGGGGTAAACATTGGCTCGAGGGAGTTTCCACCATTGTTAAATCCATTAGAGGGAGTGTGCAAGTGGGCACTTCGGGAGAAGGATTGAGAATCGGAATGTACAGTAGGATGATTTAAGCCTTATGAGTAATCCTATATCTGTGCCTATGGGCCACTTCTACCTGGAATAGTGCTTAGCTTTTATGGCCAATTGCAACTAACAGGCAGAACTTAATTATTTTGTGACACATTTTAGACCAGGATATTTTATTTTCCCCTCTTGATAATAAATAGCCATACTTTATTAGACAAGTTGTAATTCATGGATTGCATAAATTGGAAAATAAAAAGTAATGAGTGTACTAACATGAGTTTTCCGTTCATATAACCTGTGCGGGTGATCTTAGTGCGTATTGATGGTTTAACGAGAGATCACCTGGAGATAAAACGGTGGTCAACAATGGTTGCAATTCACCCGTCGTTTTAAATCCTTTCCTTTTTGATCAGTGTAGTAGGCCATCCTTTTAATTTTTTTGTATTTGTCTCTTCTTCACAGGGTGATCCTGGTGAAGATGGATCTCAAGTAAGTTGACAACTTATTCAATGTACTTTGAACATTACCATGTAATGGATAACTAGTGGTGCAGTGATGATGGTTTGCCTTAAAGGTGCTACACATAGGATTTATTTTAAATATTTTGCATTGTAATTTCAATGTCCTTAATATATCTGCAGTAATAGTGGAATGATAGTGTTTCAGAGTATTACTTACCCGCCTGTGTTGTGATTAGCTGTGATATTCGCTTATTGATTTCTCCCACCAGAGTGGCTTCTGTTGTCAAAATGGGAAAGCTGTTTTGACTTTGTGGTTTGTGTTATCTAGTGGAAATCGGGTCAAGTGGCCAATGTAGAAATCACTCTGTAATTTCCTGGTTGCTAAAGTCCTACACTGTTCGCTCAATTTCAATGTATGTTACAAAACAAGCACTGAATAGTGTAGGGAATCATTGTCCCATCTAAAGCGCTGTGAAATATATTTTCAATAACCAAAAATATTGTTTTTTACAGTTTCTTACCGAAAGTAAAAGGCTCAAGCGCGAGTCTCCGCCATATTACGGGGAAATGGGATGCGGGGAGAGATTTGTTTTGAATGCAGCCTAGTGCTATTACAATTCACCTAGCTTCCACATAGGGGAGAAATTCTGGAGCTGTGTTTGAATACTCATACTAACTGCACTAACAGTACTATTGTGATGTAAATGTAGTATGTAGTATGCTTATTGGTCATAGTATGGATATAGTTAGTATGCCAAAACTTCCCGGATGTCGTACTAAATTCGCCAAAATACGAAGTGTACAAGCAGTGGACACTATTTCCGTAGTTTTAGGGCCCATAATGCAATTCTTCAGAAAATGGGCGTGGCTTCACAACGTTTTCAGATTTTGAAGAAAATGGTAGAAAATATTCAGCCGAAGTCCGACGAGAGCGGATACAAATTCATTGCTTTAACTAATTATAACAAATGTTAAGAAAATGTTGACCAATGTAATAAAGTAATTACTTTTCAAATAAGTTACGTGACAATTTGTTAGTTACGCTAAACTTACGAACCACATAGCATATCATTACAGCAGTATGTACCAGTATGTTAGCTAGCTACCTATCTTTAGTTGGCTACTAATACATCGTCGAACTTGCCAATATATTAACTATATGCTATCTAACTAACTACCCAGCGTTTATTGACTTGATTATTCACGTCATTCTTCGCTTAGCTAAGTGGTATAGTTGTTGTGCGTTCTCAATGGGCATTGTTAATTCTGGCTATCTACTACGATTTCAGAGCACTCTCGTCTGAGTGTGCCAGAGCGCAGAATAACTGATGAATTTACGAACGCTCAACACCCGTTGAATATGGCTGGTGTCAGTAAACGTCCTCAAAAAAGCGTAATTGCCAGCAGCACAGTTAGTCACCAACGCTCTGGATAACATGAAAACAGCCTAACCAGCTCTGCTAGGACGAGTAAAATGTTCAGAGTGAGGTGTTCTCTCATTTTTGTCTGGGAGTATAGTAGCTAGCAAGTTAGCCAGTTAGCTTGGGTGCTTAACTGCTGTTGTGAGGTCAGAACACAGTGTGCGCTCTGAACGCTTCGAATTTACGAACGGACAATCTGACGACGCTCTGAATTTACGAGAGCACTCTGGCACTCCAGATTGAATTTACGAACACACCCGAAATCGTAAGATGTCTAGCTAGTAATTTGTTATGCTAACAAGCTAGCAATAGGTTGCATAGCAACAGCATCAACTTCCGGTAGACAGGCGAATTTATAGTACGCTCAACTGAAAGGAGACCGTTTGTTTACAGTATACTAAAATTAATTAATAGTATATAGTATATACTCATTAAGTATGTAGTATATTAGTATGGGTATTCGAACACAGCTTAGGTGTAGCATCTTTAATTGCCAGTACTTGTATTTCTCAAGATACTAGTCTGCTCTCTGCTCTGTCTCTTACCCAGGGCCCTGTTGGACCGCCAGGCTTCCCTGGAACACCAGGAGACTCCGGTCTCAAAGGAGAGAAGGTACTATATGCTGTCATGTCATGACATTGTTGTATTGAGAAGCTGGCATCATGTAGCTTCGTCCCAGATCTGTTTATTCTGTATAGCCAACTCTTATGGTTGTTTGGCAAGACACTGAACAAAGGAGTTAGCAAGAAAAGACAAACAGATCTCGGACCAGGCTAGACATTATCCACCTGTCGTCAGTTGCAGTCTGTTATCTGTGGATTGCCTGCCTCAATGAGTCAAAGACCAGTGTCAGTAATAGCCAGTGCCATGAGTGGGGGATCAATCCAGTTCAACAAAAGTCAAAGAAGACTTATTGATTGAAACGTTTCGAACGCTGCTTCAGATCTTGTGTAATAAACCACATGACCATATTGAGATGTACCCCTTGTTTGTGTCTCAAGTTGCACCCAATTCCCTTTATAGGGCGCTACTTGGGCTCTAGTCAAAAGTAGTGCACTATGAAGGGAATAGGCTGATATTCATCACGCAGCCCATGCCTAGGTCATTCAATACAAGTTTATTTGTCCCCTTAGGGCAATTACTAGCTAATCACTAATGCAGTCAGTCGTTCATTTGTGTCTGCTCCACAGGGTGACCGTGGTGAGGGCCAGCCGGGCCCCAGTGGACCTCCAGGGCCCCCCGGACCCCCAGCAGCATCCAGACACGACCGGCCGGTGAGTCCACATTGACCTCAGTCATTTGAGCCAAAGGCCTAGTTATGTATTTTCTACAACCACTTGCAGCTAGCAAAGTACCCTGAAACCACCAGAACAGGGTTGTTGATACCAAACATTTTCAGTTGAGATCAACAAATCATATTTTAGCTAAATTCTTTCAGATGGGAAGAAGGGGTCAAGAGAGCTACAGTAGTTGTGGAGCACATGACTTCTATGATGTGTCTGAGCTATTTCACCTTCTTTGTTTCAGACCTTTGTGGACATGGAAGGCTCTGGGTTCCCTGACTTGGAGACTCTTCGGGTAGGTACACTTTTCTTCTCCATAAGCAAAAGGGCCATAGATTGCCTCGTCATCCCACACTGGTTCAGGTGCAGTTGTTAGGGGTGTAGGGTGAAGTTTCCCCTAGACGCTGATCTTGGGTCAGTTTAGCATTTTCCTGACTAATGGTTAAGATTAGGATTGGGGGAAGGGAAGCTGATCCTAGATCTGCACCTAGGGGAAACTTAATCTCGGTGCGTTGTTAGGGCTCCACTACACCTGTATAAACAACCCCAAACTCAGTACAGATTGTTTTATGTATTCGCCTGATCAAACATCCAACTCAAGGAGCGCACAGCGTCCTACCTCAAATTGGAACGCGACTTGAGCTGTGAAATGCATTTGAAGGAATTTGGAAAGGCCTTGATTTACTTACCCGATGTCAAGCTGAAAGCATTCCTTGCTTTATTTGGTCACAAGCTATGATTTGATTTGATACAATATGTTCCTTTTAAGATATGTTGTCCTTTACAAACTAGGGTTCATGGACGTCCATCAGCAGTTTACTCTGACAAAAATGTATTGATTTATTTACTTTTATTTTACTAAATTGACTGAGAATTGTACATTATTTTTTGCAGCAACAAACTGGGAGAACAGTTGCAGGGGGAGGAGAGGAGTTGAATGGGCTAACATGATTTATGATGTATTCTCTGTGTATTTTCTGGGGTGATAGGGACTGCCTGGTTTGCCTGGCCCTCCTGGACCCCCCGGGGCCCCAGGTCCCGCCGTTGCTGGGACAGGGCTCTCTCGCTCGTTTGGCCCCCAAGGTCCCCCAGGACAAGATGGTGCCCCTGGTCAACCGGTAGGTCCTCAGGAGATGCACCCTTCTCTCCATTTGTTTGCCTTTCATGTAACAAACCACAGTGGAACCATAATAGTCATAAGTGTTTCATTGTGTTTCTATCCATGATTATTTGTAATGGATGTACTGTGCTTTATCATAATGTCAGAGGGAAGGTGACCTATGTGCATTGATCTATATTTTACAAATATTTTTTATTAATATACTGTAACTAACAATCAATTGACTCACCACACCGCTGATACACTGTGCAAAGTGGAATGATTATGATGATGATTAAGTTAATAAACATAATATTAAGTCCTAAACTTGTGCTTTTTAGGGGTTACCCGGCCCACCTGGTACTGATGGTCGAACAGGAGTTGCAGGGGCCAGGGGAGAGAAGGTGACTGAAAAAACACAAATTATTCTAATGATCAAGCTCTTTCCATCTCTTCATCATGGCTTTTTGTGTCATTACCAAATGGCATCATTGATTGTTTTCTGAAGAGAAGTACCTATGGGACTTGAATGGGATCGCCGGAGGTAGAGTATCTCATGATAAACTGTAGACCACACTATTTACCAAGAGAGTTTTCATCTATATTTTTCGTAGCTGTCTATCTACCACCACAAACCGATGCTGGCACTAAGATTGCACTCAATGAGCTGTATAAGGCAATAAGTAAACTCATCCAGAGGCAGCGTTCCTAGCGGCCGGGGACTTTAATGCAGGGAAAAATAAGTCCGTTCTACCTAACCAGCATGTTAAATGTACAAAAAACTCTAGACCACCTTTACTCCACACACAGAGACGCATACAAAGCTCTCCCTCGCCCTCCATTTGGCAAATCTGACCATAACTCTATCCTCCTGATTCCTGCTTACAGTGAGGGAAAAAAGTATTTGATCCCCTGCTGATTTTGTACATTTTCCCACTGACAAAGACATGATCAGTCTATAATTTTAATGGTAGGTTTATTTGAACAGTGAGAGACAGAATAACAACAAAAAAAATCCAGAAAAACGCATGTCAAAAATGTTATAAATTGATTTGCATTTTAATGAGGGAAATAAGTATTTGACCCCTCTGCAAAACACGACTTAGTACTTCGTGGTAAAACCCTTGTTGGCAATCACAGAGGTCAGACGTTTCTTGTAGTTGGCCACCAGGTTTGCACACATCTCAGGAGGGATTTTGTCCCACTCCTCTTTGCAGATCTTCAAGTCATTAAGGTTTCAAGGCTGACGTTTGGCAACTCGAACCTTCAGCTCCCTCCACAGATTTTCTATGGGATTAAGGTCTGGAGACTGGCTAGGCCACTCCAGGATCTTAATGTGCTTCTTCTTGAGCCACTCCTTTGTTGCCTTGGCCGTGTGTTTTGGGTCATTGTCATGCTGGAATTCCCATCCACGACCCATTTTCAATGCCCTGGCTGAGGGAAGGAGGTTCTCACCCAAGATTTGACGGTACATGGCTCCGTCCATCGTCCCTTTGATGCGGTGAAGTTGTCCTGTCCCCTTAGCAGAAAAACACCCCCAAAGCATAATGTTTCCACCTCCATGTTTGACGGTGGGGATGGTGTTCTTGGGGTCATAGGCAGCATTCCTCCTCCTCCAAACATGGCGAGTTGAGTTGATGCCAAAGAGTTCGATTTTGATCTCATCTGACCACAACACTTTCACCCAGTTCTCCTCTGAATCATTCAGATGTTCATTGGCAAACTTCAGACAGCCCTGTATATGTGCTTTCTTGAGCAGGGGGACCTTTCGGGCACTGAAGGATTTCAGTCCTTCACGGCGTAGTGTGTTACCAATTGTTTTCTTGGTGACTATGGTCCCAGCTGCCTTGAGATCATTGATAAGATCCTCCCGTGTAGTTCTGGGCTGATTCCTCACCGTTCTCATGATCATTGCAACTCCACGAGGTGAGATCTTGCATGGAGCCCCAGGCTGAGGGAGATTGACAGTTATTTTGTGTTTCTTCCATTTGCGAATAATCGCACCAAATGTTGTCACCTTCTCACCAAGCTGCTTGGCGATGGTCTTGTAGCCCATTCCAGCCTTGTGTAGGTCTACAATCTTGTCCCTGACATCCTTGGAGAGCTCTTTGGTCTTGGCCATGGTGGAGAGTTTGGAATCTGATTGATTGCTTCTGTGGACAGGTGTCTTTTATACAGGTAACAAGCTGAGATTAGGAGCACTCCCTTTAAGAGTGTGCTCCTAATCTCAGCTCGTTACCTGTATAAAAGACACCTGGGAGTGAGAAATCTTTCTGATTGAGGGGGGGTCAAATACTTATTTCCCTCATTGAAATGCAAATCAATTTATAACATTTTTGACATGCGTTTTTCTGGATTTTTTTGTAATTATTCTGTCTCACTGTTCAAATAAACCTACCATTAAAATTATAGACTGATCATTTCTTTGTCAGTGGGCAATCGTACAAAATCAGCAGGGGATCAAATACTTTTTTCCCTCACTGTATAAGCAAAAACTAAAGCAGGAAGCACCAGTGACTCGGTTAATAAAAAAGTAGTCAGATGGCGCAGATGCTAAGCTACAGGACTGTTTTGCTAGCACAGACTATAATATGTTCCGGGATTCTTCCGATAGCATTGAGGAGTACACCACATCAGTCACTGGTTTCATCAATATGTGCATCGATGACGTCGTCCCCACATTGACCGTACGTACTTACCCGAAGCCGTGAATTACAGGCAACATCCGCACTGAGCTAAAGGGTAGAGCTGCCGCTTTCAAGGAGCGGGACTCTAACCCGGACGCTTATAAGAAATCCCGCTATGCCCTCAGACGAACCATGAAACAGGCAAAGAGTCAATACAGGACTAATATTGAATCATACTACACCGGCTCTGACGCTCGTCGGATGTGGCAGGACTTAAAACTATTACAGACTACAAAGGGAAGCACAGCCGCGAGCTGCCAAGAGACACAAGCCTACCAGACGAGCTGAATTACTTCTATGCTCGCTTCGAGGCAAGCAACACTGAAGCATGCACAACAGCATCAGCTGTTCTGGATGACTATGTGATCACGCTCTCCGTAGCCGATGTGAGTAAGACTTAAGCAGGTCAACATTCAAGGCCGCAGGGCCAGACGGATTACCAGGACGTGTACTCCGAGCATGCGCTGACCAACTGGCAAGTGTCTTCACTGATATTTTCAACATGTCCCTGACTGAGTCTGTAATACCAACATGTTTCAAGCAGACCACCATAGTCCCTGTGCCCAAGGACACTAAGATAACCTGCCTAAATGACTACCGACCCATAGCACTCACGTCTGTAGCCATGAAGTGCTTTGAAAGGCTGGTCATGGCTCACATCAACACCATTATCCCAGAAATCCTAGACCCACTCCAATTTGCATACTGCCCCAACAGATCCACATATGATGCAATCTCTATTGCACTCCACACTGCCCTTTCCCACCTGGACAAGAGGAACACCTACGTGAGAATGCTATTCATTGACTACAGTTCAGCGTTCAACACCATAGTGCCCTCAAAGCTCATCACTAAGCTAAGGACCCTGGGACTAAACACCTCCCTCTGCAACTGGATCCTGGACTTCCTGACGGGCCACCCCCAGGTGGTAAGGGTAGGTAACAACACATCTGCCACGCTGATCCTCAAGACGGGGGGCCCTCAGGGGTGCGTGCTCAGTCCCCTCCTGTTCTCCCTGTTCACGCATGACTGCATGGCCAGGCACGACTCCAACACCATCATTAAGTTTGCCGACGACACAACAGTGGTAGGCCTGGTCACCAACAACGATGAGACAGCCTATATGGAGGAGGTCAGAGACCTGGCCGTGTGGTGCCAAGATAACAACCTCTCCCTCATCGTTATCAAGACAAAGGAGATGATTGTGGACTATAGGAAAAAAAAGAGGACTGAACACGCCCCCATTCTCATCGACGGGACTGTAGTGGAACAGGTTGAGAGCTTCAAGTTCCTTGGTGTCCACATCACCAACAAACTATTATGGTCCAAACACACCAAGTCAGTCGTGAAGAGGGAGACTGAAAAGATTTGGCATGGGTCCTCAGATCCTCAAAAAGTTCTACAGCTGCACCATCGAGAGCATCCTGACTGGTTGCTTCACCGCCTGGAATGGCAATTGCTCGGCCTCCGACCGCAAGGCACTACAGAGGGTAGTGCGTACGTCCAAGTACATCGCTGGGGCCCAACTTCCTGCCATCCAGGACCTCTATACCAGGCAGTGTCAGAGGAAGGCCCTAAAAATTGTCAAAGACTCCAGCCACCCTAGACATAGACTGTTCTCTCTGCTACCACACGCCAAGCGGTACTTGGAGCGCAAAGTCTAGGTCCAAAAGGCTTCTCAACAGCTTCTACCCCCCAAGCCATAAGACTCCTGAACAGCTAATCATGGCTACCCGGACTATTTGCACTGCCCACACATCTCACCCCATCCCCCTATTTTATGCTGCTCTTACTCTGTTCATTGTTTATGCATAGTCACTTTTACTCTACCCACATGTACATATTACCTCAATTACCTCGGCTAGCCGGTGCCCCCGCACATTGACTCTGTACCGGTACCCCCCTGTATATAGCCTCCCTACTGTTATTTTATTTTACTGCTGCTTTTTAGTTATTTGCTTTTATTTTTTTACTTAACGCTTTTTTTATTTTACTTTTCATTGTTGGTTAACGGCTTGTAAGTAAGCATTTCACTGTAATGTCTACACCTGTTGTATTCGGCGCATGTGGCAAATAAAATGTATTTTTATTTTTTTGATTTGAATTAACTCAAGTTGATCACCTCTACATTCCCCCTCTACAGGGTGATCCAGGTGAACTCGGTCTTCCGGGAGCAGTCGGCGCGAAGGTGGGTACCGAGCCTTTTACTTTACTTTATCAAAAACTCCTTTGAAAACACAGAATTCAGATTTGAAAACATACAGTATTCTGCAAGGGCTTAAGTGTTCCCTCTATTCCTCTCTTCCTCCAGCAAAGCTCCTCCTCCTTCTACCTTCCTAGCTATCTCTCCAACCTGTTCTCTTCTTACTCTACGTCATCTTCCTCTCCTACACCTGCCAATATGCAGCAGGTACCAGGTCCCCAGCATGGGAGAGTAGACTTTCTGTGTCTCTAAGGCAGGGTTGTGATCATTAGGCACCAAACAGACTGAAACAGGGAGGGGCTACCTGAACTTCACTTGCAAAAGGTTTTATATTGTTTTCTGTTGGATGCCCTAATGAACACGACCCAGGTTTCTCTTACACCCACTTCCATGGAGAACTACTGGGTGCACATGCTTTTGTTCCAAATGCCTGCACAGCCAGTAGCTCTCCAAGACCAGAGTTGACGACCCTTGATTTTGTTTTAATGTGCTGTACTAAATGTAGTTTAAAAAATATGTTAAGAATGTGGAATGCCTAAAACAAATCAATTTAGCATGTCTGCATGAACTGTAGGGCTGACCCAATTTAGTAGACTGGTCGATTGTTTGGTCGATAGGCTGTGGGTCGAACGAGATTTCTTTAGTCGAGCAATAGCAGAAAATATATAATTTTCATGATGTACAAGACACCTGTCTGATTCACGCCTGTCTGAGTGGATTAATCCATTGTGGAGGCCGTGGGGATGGCACAGTCCATCACTCTGAGACGTGCTACTGAAATTGTATGTGGTTATATCACATAAGAACAATGGTGCAACACTAATAAAACATACTATTTTATAACAAATGGGCCTTCTCCCGCATTGGATAGTGGTCGCTGTCCGCGGTTCTGAAACATCAGTGCGCTGTTGAATAGGCGCCTTTTCCTAGACCATGTTGCTATGTGCATAATAGCAAAGTTACCCAGCGTATCGGTGTTGAGAACAATGCGGCGGAGGCAGCAGCGGAGTTAGGAGACGAGAAAACAGCCCTTGCCTTAATTGTCTAAGAAAAGTAAAGGAGAGAGGAAACCCCAACTTAATTAGGTCTATAATCAGTAGCCTGTTAAATGTGCCTGGCTTTATAAATCATCCATACATTGCATATGGAAAGTTTCAGACATTTACATTTTAGCAGACGCTCTTATCCAGAGCGACTTACGGTTAGTGAGTGCATACATTTTCATACTTGCCCCCACGTGGGAATCGAACCCACAACCCTGGCGTTGCAAACGCCATGCTCTTCCAACTGAGCTACACGGGACCACTTGCCTTTTTCCACATTTTGTTACGTTACAGACTTTTTCTAAAATTGATTAAATAAAAAAAATTCCTCATTAATCTACACACAATACCCCGTAATGACAAAGCAAAAACGTTTTTTTTTTTGCACATTTATTAAAGATAAAAATAAATAAAAAATAAACGTATTTCCATAAGTATTCAGACCCTTTGCTATGAGACTCGAAATTGAGCTCAGGTGCATCCTGTTTCCATTGATCATCCTTGAGATGTTTCTACAACTTGATTGCAGTCCACCTGTGGTAAATTCAATTGATTGGACATGATTTGGAAAGGCACACACCTGTCTATATAAGGTCCCACAGTTGACAGTGCATGTCAGAGCAAAAACCAAGCCATGAGGTCGAAGGAATTGTCCGTAGAGCTCCAAGACAGGATTGTGTTGAGACACAGATCTGGGGAAGGGTACCAAAACATTTCTGCAGGGTCTGAATACTTACGTAAATAAGGTATTTCTGTTTTTATGTTTAATAAATTTGCACACATTTCTAAAAACTTGTTTTCTCTTTGTCATTATGGGCTATTGTGTGTAGATTGATGAGGAAAAAAATATATTTTACACATTTTAGAATAAGGCTGTAACGTAGCAAAATGTATATACAGGGAAGGGGTCTGAATACTTTCCAAATGTGCTGTATCTACAGAAATAAGACAGATCCTGCTTGTGTAGCCTACTGATTCCGTGAGCACCGAGCCTCATGCAACCACAAAATGTTGGATAAACAATTTCGGCTGCTTTTAGTCTTTGCTATGCTGTAATAAAGGCTTTACAATTTTTTGTTTTGTTAGAACAGCCTCTCTGGAATTACTTATAATTCATTGTGTGTTGTTTACACTGTTCCAAATTGTCCAAAGAATTATATTTATAATAATATTAACACTCCTTTTTCTTGATCTCCTTGTTGTTATTATTATTATTATTATTATTATTATTATTATTATTATTATTATTATTATTATTATTATTATTATTATTATTATTATTTAACCACAATGGAGCTGTAGGCCTAAGTGCGCATCCTGTTTAGTCTTAATACTGTAACTTACTTAGGCCTATATTTCAATACTTATATAGGCTGTTGTATCAATCAATCATTCATTTGTTCATGTCATCACACAGCAATCAAGTCATTCATGATTTGAAATGCAATCAAGCGTTTTAGTTTTAAAATAAAATAACAAAGCAAACCTTGAATAGGCTAATTAGCGTACACAATAAATAAACAGTTCCTATGTAAGCAGTTGCATTCACGAATACATGCGACTGTTTTTAGTCTTTGCTGTAATAAAGGCTTTCCAAAAAAAAACACAAAAAAAACGTTACAACAGACTCTCTGGTATGCTTAGAATTTATTTAGTGTTGTTTACATTGTTCCAAACGGTCAGAAGATTTATATTGTAATCTAACATCACCTGTTTGTCACACATACTATGCACGCAGCGCTTGCTCCTTACCTTATTTTTCTTGATCTCCATGTATTTTCCACAACTGACTTCCCCTTTACCTCCTGAGCAACCAAACATTCCCCCGTTTCGAGTTTGTCACGTCATCTGCGTCCATTTTTCTGTCACGTGTTATGGTGTTCTGAGTTATTTATAACCAATTTATTGATGTGATTATGATATGCTATAGGTCAGGGCCTATTGGTCATGTGCATGCGATGCATACAGTGAGCGAAAAAAGTATTTGATCCCCTGCTGATTTTGTAAGTTTTGCATTTGAATGAGGGGAATAAGTATTTGACCCCTCTGCAAAACATTACTTAGTACTTGGTGGCAAAACCCTTGTTGGCAATCACAGAGGTCAGACGTTTCTTGTAGTTGGCCACCAGGTTTGCACACATCTCAGGAGGGATTTTGTCCCACTCCTCTTTACAGATCTTCTCCAAGTCATTAAGGTTTCAAGGCTGACGTTTGGCAACTCTAACCTTCAGCTCCCTCCACAGATTTTCTATGGGATTAAGGTCTGGAGACTGGCTAGGCCACTCCAGGACCTTAATGTGCTTCTTCTTGAGCCACTCCTTTGTGGCTGTGTGTTTTGGGTCATTGTCATGCTGGAATACCCATCCACAACCCATTTTCAATGCCCTGGCTGAGGGAAGGAGGTTCTCACCCAAGATTTGACGGTACATGGCTCCGTCCATCGTCCCTTTGATGCGGTGAAGTTGTCCTGTCCCCTTAGCAGAAAAACGCCCAGAAAGCATAATGTTTCCACCTCCATGTTTGACGGTGGGGATGGTGTTCTTGGGGTCATAGGCAGCATTCCTCCTCCTCCAAACACGGCGAGTTGAGTTGATGCCAAAGAGCTCCATTTTGGTCTCATCTGACCACAACACTTTCACCCAGTTCTCCTCTGAATCATTCAGATGTTCATTGGCAAACTTCAGACGGGCATGTATATGTGCTTTCTTGAGCAGGGGGGACCTTGCAGGCGCTGCAGGATTTCAGTCCTTCACGGCGTAGTGTGTTACCAATTGTTTTCTTGGTGAGTATGGTCCCAGCTGCCTTGAGATCATTGACAAGATCCTCCCGTGTAGTTCTGGGCTGATTCCTCACCGTTCTCATGATCATTGCAACTCCACGAGGTGAGATCTTGCATGGAGCCCCAGGCCGATTCTAGCCTTGTGTAGGTCTACAATCTTGTCCCTGACATCCTTGGAGAGCTCTTTGGTCTTGGCCATGGTGGAGAGTTTGGAATCTGATTGATTGCTTCTGTGGACAGGTGTATTTTATACAGGTAACAAGCTGAGATTAGGAGCACTCCCTTTAAGAGTGTGCTCCTAATCTCAGCTCGTTACCTGTATAAAAGACACCTGGGAGCCAGAAATCTTTCTGATTGAGAGGGGGTCAAATACTTATTTCCCTCATTAAAATACAAAATCAGCAGGGGATCAAATACTTTTTTCCCTCACTGTACGTGTCACGTAAAGAGAGCAAGGGTTGAGGGAATAGGGACTGTTTTTCCTAAACAAATCAGGGATTTCGGTAACATAACTTTTCAGTCAGAAATGGCTGTAATTATGTTGCAGCTTCAGCAACACGGACAGCGCGATAAACACTGTTGATGGTCTGTGGTGGTCGCTGCAGCAGGGAGGAGAGAGAGACAACGGGTGCTAGTCACAGTCACTCGCTGTAAGAAAATAAAATACACAGCGCAGCAAGTCTGAGCCCGGCCCGGCACAAATCAATTGTGGTCGGACTCGCTCTAGTCATTTGTGTGTCTTAATTATTTCATCAAAAGGGTCTCTTAAAGCATCAAACAAGCACAGTGCATATAGTTGATTTGATTAAAACACATAGGATGTCTATATATGGAAAAATACACTTTCGTCGACCAAGATTTTTGTTGTCGGGGACAGTCCTAATGATCTCTAAATCATGTTTCAGGCTAGACGACTATTTCAACTGTCGAATTACCTTATTTACAGTTGGTCAGTTTCTCCTAATGTTGCTTAGATTGCCCTACAATGTGATTAATACCTGTGTGAAGTGTGTCCTACTAGTACACTCTTAGAAGATAAGGTGCTATCTAGAACCTAAAAGGATGTGTTTGGCTGTTCCCATAGGAGAACCCTTTGAATAACTATGTTTGGTTCCAAGTAGAACCCTTTTGGTTCCAGTTAGAACCCTTCTGGGTTCTATGTAGAACCTTTTCCACAGAGAGTTCTACATGGAACCCAAAAGGGTTCTACCGTGAACCAAAAAGGGTTCAACCTGGAACCAAAAGGGGTTCTCCTATAGGGACAGCTGAAAAACCCTTTTGGAACCCTTTTTTTTTCAAAGAGTGTGGTGTGTGGATTGGATCTTATTCTTTGCATATTGCTGATAATGGATGCCTGACAATGACAATGGAAACCTACTCAGATGCTGTAATATAGCCAACAAATGGAACAATGGCTCATCAATATGATAATGACTGTTTTTTAATCTTGACTATCATCCCATTCCACAGGGCGCACAGGGATTGACTGGCAACCCCGGTCAGCCAGGACAGGGTGGATTGGCTGGCCTTCCTGGACCAATGGGACCAGTGGGACAACCCGGGCCACCAGGACCCCCCGGACCAAGCTATCATGCTGGCTTTGTGAGTACCCACCAGGGACGAGTTTCCTTATCTCAATGGTCTTTACGATGCATGATTACTAATGCCCAATGTTAATACTGAGTGTTTCATAATTTCACAATTCTCACTAGCTTGTCAAAAGATCTGTAAACATTACCTGGTGTTAAACTAATGCTGCATCAACATTCAGAGTTACATTTTATTGATCAGTTTAAGTACAACAACAGTTTTTGGTAACCTTAGTAAGCTATTTGAACAATAGGGGTGTTGTGATTTGTTATGGAAATGCCCATTACTTTAGTTGTATTAGGAATGAGATTCGCGCACATAACTCCGACTTTAGTGTTATCATGGGTTGATGTCAATGGGAGGCGTGTGGTTCTAATGTCAGGATTCGGTCCTTAGAGACTTAGTCTCTCGCTCTCTTGCTCTCTCTCTCTTGCGCTCTCGCTCTCTTGCTCTCTCTCTCTTGCGCTCTCGCTCTCTTGCTCTCTCTCTCAATTTTTCAATTAAATTCAAAGGGGCTTTATTGGCATGGGAAACATATGTTTCATTGCCAAGCAAGTGAAATAAACAGAAGTAACAACATCAACAAAAAACTATTAGAAATTAACAGTAAACTCAAAAAGGTTTCAAAAAGATCTAGAAATGTAAAGTGTTATATTTTCAGCTATGTACAGTGTTTTAGCAATGTGCAAATAGTTGTAGTACAAAATAAACATAAGTATTGGTGATATTTACAATGTTACTTGTGCTCCACTGGTTGCCCTTTTCTCATGGCAACGGGCAACAAATCTTGCTGCTGTGATTGCACATTGTGGTATTTCGCCTAACAGATATGGAAGTTTATCAATGTTTGATTTGTTTTCTAATTCTTTGTAGGTCTGTGTGATCTGTGGGAAATATGTGGCTCAAATGTTGTCAAACATTTGGCAGGAGGTTAGGCAGTGTAGCTCACTTTCCACCTAATTTTGTGGACAGTAGGCACATATCCTGTCTTCTCTTCAGAGCCAGGTCTGCCTATGGCGACCTCTCTCAATAGCAAGGCTATGCTCAATGAGTCTGTACATAGTCAAATATTTTCTTAATTTTGGGTCAGTCACAGTGGTCAGGTATTATGCCATTACTCTCTGTTTAGGGTCAGATAGCATTCCAATTGCTCTGTTTTTTTGGTTGATTCTTTCCAGTGTGTCATAGTTATCTTGTTGCTTTCTCATAATTTGGTTGGGTCTAATTGTGTTGCTGGCCTGGGGGTCTGTTTGTGTTTGAACAGAGCCGCAGAACCAGCTGGCTGAGGGGACTTTTCTCTAGGTTAATCTCTCTGTAGGTGAGGTCTTTGTGGTGGAATGTGTGGGCATCACTTCCTTTTAGGTGGTTATAGAATTTGACAGCTCTTTTCTGGATTTTGATAACTAGCGGGTATAGTCCTAATTCCGCTCTGCATGCATTGTTTGGGGTTTTGCATTGTACACAAAGTATATTTTGCAGAATTCCAATTGGGTGTTCGTCCCATTTTGTCAATTATTGGTTGGTGAGTGTAACCCAGACCTCACAACCAGAGAGGGCAATGGGTTCTATAACTGATTGAAGTATTTTTAGCCAGATCGTAATTGGAATGTCGAGTTTTATGTTCCTTTTGATGGCGTAGAAGGCCCTTCTTGCCTTGTCTCTTAGATCGTTCACATCCTTGTGGAAGTTACCTGTGGTGTTGATGTTTAGGCAGAGGTAGATATAATTATTTGTGTGCTCTAAGGCAACAGTCTAGATAAAATGTGTATTTGTTGGCCTGGCAACTGGACCTTTTTTGGAACATAATATTTTTTATCTTACTGAGATTCACTGTCAGGGCCCAAGTCTGACAGAATCTGTGCAGAAAATCTAGGTGCTGCTGTAGGCCCTCCTTGGTTGGGGACAGAAGCACCAGATTATCTGCAAACAGTAGAGATTTGATTTCCGAGTCCAGTAGGGTGACGCTGGGTGCTGCAGACTGTTCTAGTGCCCTCGCCAATTCATTAATATAAATGTTGAAGAGGGTGGGGCTCAAGCTGCGTCCCTGTCTCACCCCAAGGAAATAGATCTGTGTGTTTTGTGCCAATTTTAACTGCACACTAGTTGTTTGTGTACATAGATTTTATAATGTCATATGTTTTTCTTCCAACACCGATTTCAGTCAATTTGTATAGCAGACCTTCATGCCAAATTGAGTAAAACGCTTCTTTGAAATCAACAAAGCATGAGATGATGTTGCTTTTGTGTTGGTTTATTTGTTTGTCAATGGGTGTGTAGGGTGTATACGTGGTCTGTCGTACAGTATTTTGGTAAGAAGCCAATTTGACATTTGCTCAGGACATTGTTTTCACTGAGGAAATGTTGGAGTCTGCTGTTGATACTGCAGAATATTTTTCAGAGATTGCTGTTGACACAGATTCCATGGTATTTATTGGGGTCAAATTTGTCTCCGTGGTCTTGTAGACCTCTACAAGACCACGGTCCCCACCTTTGCCATGACCCTGAAAGACATCGCACTCAACCGCAGTCCCAGCACCTCACACAGGTTCTGCATTTGATTGATAGTGTATATCAATTCGCCATGACATATATCACCAGTAGTATATTTACCGTTAATTCCTATAATTTCTAATCTACAATGTTTGTTACTTTGGTTACGGTAATTTCTGTTAATGCGTACAATATTATTTTTCCAGTCTTCCCGTTATCATTGTTGGAGTGGACACATTGTTTGCAGAGTGCAAAACCTATGCTACACTTGTTAGAAACACGTTTTGGTTTATTTCATTCCGTTTACGAGTTTTATCAATTTAGTCATTGTCTTTTGTTTATAGCGCTCCAGTCAATGTTGAGTTAGGACGCGCACGCATAGAAGTAGGCCTATAGGCTACCTGGCCTGTGCGTAAATGTAGGCATATAAATGTGCCCATTTGGGGATCTGATAGTATTTCTGATTGGCTTAACGCACTACCACTAATGACCTGTGGAGCTTCTCAAAGTAATGTTTTCTTCACCTCAAACAGAAAGCAAACAGTCTGTTTTTACATCCATTGAGAATTACAATAGTTCCTCTTTCCAGCTCTTTCCCGTTCGATAACCACTCAGCGTGAAAGGGAAAAATGTAATGCTCTGATCCAGTGGAAATGTCATAAAATAGGCCTACCTGATTACTTCTTATCAGTGCTTGACTTGGACTGAAATAGGTTCCGGTACTCATTTTGGGTGCTGGTACTGTTTATATTTAGGTGCAGGAGCTCCACAATACTTTTGAGCTAATATTCTATAAGAGGAACAGGAGCTCAAGCAGTAGAACATTTGAGGTGCCGGTACTCAGCTCCGGTGAGCTCCTGCCCAAGTCAAGCACTGCTTCTTATCCCATGTTCAAATAGCCTACAGCTGTGTCTGTCCTGAGCTCACTGGCACAGAAAACACTGAGGGCCCAGAATATTTAATACAATGTTGCAAGTTCGCTAGCGCAAGCTTCAGGCCTGACCCAAGTTAATAGATGATACAATGTTTCAAGTTTGTTGCAGACAGGCCATGTGTAACCAATGTGATTTATAGGATATTTATATATTTTTTTTATATATTTTCTACCTGCAGGCTGCAATGTTTTTATTTGTTGGCTTTTTATGTAGGCTATTTTTACATCGTTGGCAATGGCAATAGAAGTTACTTTTTAGGGTATTATTTTCATTTTGTTTTGGATATAATTTTGATTAACCACCTGACAATGATTTTGAGATACAAAGATGTTATTATAAACTAATGAAAATATTTCACGAAAATGTGCATATGAAAACCATAACTGGCACGCAGATCGGTAGAAATTGTAAGATAAATTGGCATTCCACATGAGAAAGGTTACCGACTCCTGAGTCAGGTTACGTTTTTTTTCTTCTTCTGATTATCTAGATCTCTGGCGCCCTCTTGAGGCATTTGTCTTGTTTCATCAAACCTTAAGCTCAATGCATAGTGTGTGTCTATTAAATGGAAAAATACACGTTTAAAAATTTGGTCAAAACTTTCGATAGACCAAGATTATTTTTTGGGGGGGACAGCCCTACTCTCTCATGAGTTGTTCATTGTCGCACCTCAGCTTTCTCCCCTCCTCCTTCAGCTGTGCTGTTTTTTTCCCTCCTGTTGGAATTTTGTCACCACAGTCCAGAGTGCAGACACGTCTCTCTCCATCTTCTGCTCTCTGGGTCTGGTTGAGGGGGTGTTGTTGTGCAGGTCTGTTGTGGTCTGTAATGTGTTTAATTACTGTTTGAGCTCTACCAGCTCATCCACCGGGTGGGTGAATGTATCCTTCATAATAATGCAGGAGCAGTGCTGTTCTGGGATCTGGGTCTGCTCAGTGCTGTGGGGGCTGACTCTCCTCTTGGGGTTGCTTGTCTGTGGGGCTGTTTGAGGATGGGGTGTGATCCGACTTGTTCGGGATGGGGGGGTCGTCACCAGGGGTGAGCTTCTCATACTGTGCTTTCTCTTTGATCCTGTAAAAGGCCGGCTGAAAAGTTTTGAGGTTTCCCCTCACCATTACCATTCCAGACTTGAACAGGTTGACACAGACTGTCTCGTGTCCTCAATGTGCAGTATTCTGGGTTTCCACCCTGGATTAATACCCTCTCTCTTGACAGAGGGGTAGTGTGCTCTTATTGCCCTGTGCCATGCCAGGGGCTGGTCTGTGTGGAAGATGAGGTTGCTTACGTCCCATTCTTGTAACAGTCAGAACATATTGTCTCTGGATTTTCTTTGAGGAGCTTATCTTTGTACTTTTTAAATGCATGATATTTGTTTTCTGTGGGGAACTGCACTTTGATGGCCTCTGCATAGGGGTGTGAGGGCTCTTCATTTGGGTGGGGAGGCTTTGGTGCTCTGCTGGCATTGTTGTATTCAAGGTGAAAATGGAAGTTGCTGCCGGGACGTCTGGCCTGTCCTAACTAAGCATTTGAGTCTTCATATAGTAAGATATCTTATAGTAATACAGTGGCTTGCGAAAGTATTCACCCCCCATGCCCTTAAACCACTAAGTGTTGCTTTAGCATTGTCCTGCTGGAAGGTGAACCTCCGTCCCAGTCTCAAATCTCTGGAAGACTGAAACAGGTTTCCCTCAAGAATTTCCCTGTATTTAGCACCATCCATCATTCCTTCAATTCAGACCAGTTTCCCAGTCCCTGCCGATGAAAAAGATCCCCACAGCATGATGCTGCCACCACCATGCTTCACTGTGGATGGTGTTCTCGGGGTGATGAGAGGTGTTGGGTTTGCGCCAGACATAGCGTTTTCTTTAAGCAATGGCTTTTTCCTGGCCACTCTTCCATAAAGCCCAGCTCTGTGGAGTGAACGGCTTAAAGTGGTCCTATGGACAGATACTCCAATCTCCGCTGTGGAGCTTTGCAGCTCCTTCAGGGTTATCTTTGGTCTCTTTGTTGCCCCTCTGATGAATGCCCTCCTTGCCTGGTCCGTGAGTTTGGTGGGCGGCCCTCTCTTGGCAGGTTTGTTGTGATGCCATATTCTTTCCATTTTTTTATAATGGATTTAATGGTGCTCCATGGGATGTTCAAAGTTTCTGATGTTTTGTTATAACCCAACCCTGATCTGTACTTCTCCACAAGTTTGTCCCTGACCTGTTTGGAGAGCTCCTTGGTCTTCATGGTGCAGCTTGCTTGGTGGTGCCCCTTCCTTAGTGGTTTTGCAGACTCTGGGGCCTTTCAGAACAGGTGTATATATACACTGAGATCATGTGACAGATCATGTGACACTTAAATAAAGTCCACCTTTGTGCAATCTAACTAATGATGTGACTTCTGAAGGTAATTGGTTGCACCAGACCTTATTTAGGGGCTTCATAGCAAAGGGGGTGAATACATATGCACGCACCACTTTTCCGTTATTTTTCTTTTTGTATTTTATTTAACAAGGTAATTTTTTCATTTCACTTCACCAATTTGGACTATTTTGTGTATGTCCATTACATTAAATCCAAATAAAAATCAATTTAAATTACAGGTTATAATGCAACAAAATAGGAAAAACGCCAAGGGGGATGAATAATTTTGCAAGGCACTGTATATCTAGAGATTATTTTAACATCTTTCTTTTACTTCTTGGCCTTGGAAGTAGCTACAGATTGAACATCTACTCACTCAGTTGTAGGTTTGGTGGTATTTCTAGGTTTTGTCTGTGCTTTTTCTGCTGGTTGTTGTTTTGCTGGGTAGTCCTTGGCAGTTTTTGGTAATAAGAATAATTTCCAGATATTTTTGTCCAAATTCAAGGTTGTACGCTTAAAGTTTCTATTTGGATTGAAGATTCTGTTGTAAAGGGTAGTTTCCTGAGTAAGTCCATGTGAAAACATCTGGTTTATCGCACTCTAATTCTAGAGTTTTTGGAAAAAGTTCATGAGCTCATGACCTCGGTCTCTCTCTCTCCCTTTGTTTCTCTCTCTCTCTTTTTCTTTCTGTCTCTATCTCTCTCTCCTTCCTTCCTTTCGCTATGTGTGAAGGACGACATGGAAGGCTCTGGTGTGGGAGTGGCCAATGGGGTTTCTGGAGCCAGAGGGCCAGAGGGGCGACAGGTGGGTGTCCTCTGCAGCTGGCATTCATTTTTAGATCCAATATATACTGTATGTTTGATTCTGACATTTTAATAGATTCTCTCACTGATTGTGCTTTTTTTCTGTTCACTTTCAGGGTCCTGCTGGCATCCCTGGCCTACCGGTATGAGCTTCACTTTGGTTTAAATTCATATCATTTCGTCAAGAAAAAATACAAATCGTTAAATAAAATGTTTAGACAAACCAATACAATGCAATCCATCTCAATATTCTTACATGAATTCCTCCTCTTATGTGATCAGTTTCAATTTAACTAGTGGCTTGTATTTCACTCGATAGGGCAAGTCTGGTTTCCCTGGTATTCCTGGCGAGAAGGGAAGTGAAGGACTACAAGGAAGAGATGGCCGACCAGGGTTGGACGGTTTCCCTGGACCTAATGTATGTCAGAACCTGCTTCCCTTCACCCACCTCACAATATCTACATAAGGGTTATGAGTCATGTAGTTAGCGTTAGCTAGCTATCTGGGAACCCCAATTCAGGTCCTGGAGACCTGCTGGTTGAGCAAGGTTTTGTTCCAGCCCTACACTAACATATCTGCTCCAGACTGAAGGTCATGATTAGTTGATTACATGTGACTGGTTTGTAGTGCAGCTGTGCTGAAAATTAAAGCCTGTCTAGATTTTATCTGTTCTTGCACACAAATACAACAATTAAAAATCAAAGTGGGGGACAAGGTTGGGGTTCAATCTTCAGCAAGTCAGCTCAGAGAACGAACTGAAATTGAATTTTTTATGGACATAATTTTTCTAAATAATGGACTTTTTCTCACAAATGTACAGTTGAAGTCGGAGGTTTACATGCACCTTAGCCAAATACATTTAAACTCAGTTTTTCACAATTCCTGACATTTAATCCAAGTAAAAATATCCTGTTTTAGGTCAATAAGGATCACCTCTTTATTTTAAGAATGTGAAATGTCAGAATAATAGTAGAGAGTGATTTATTAAGCTTTTCTTTCTTTCATCACATTCCCAGTGGGTCAGAAGTTTACATACACTCAATTAGTATTTGGTAGCATTGCCTTTAAATTGATTAACTTGGGTCAAACGTTTCGGGTAGCCTTCCACAAGCTTCCCACAGTAAGTTGGGTAAATGTTGGCCCATTCCTCCTGACAGAGCTGGTGTAACTGAGTCAGGTTTGTAGGCCTCCTTGCTCGCACATGCTTTTTCAGTTCTGCCCACAAATGTTCTATAGGATTGAGGTCAGGGCTTTGTGATGGCCACTCCAATATCTTTACTTTTTGTCCTTAAGCCATTTTGCCAAAACTTCGGAAGTATGCTTGGGGTCATTGTCCATTTGGAAGACCCATTTGCGACCAAGCTTTAACTTCCTGACTGATGTCTTGAGATGTTGCTTCAATATATCAACATAATTTTCCTTCCTTGTGATGCCATTATTTTGTGAAGTGCACCAGTCCCTCCTGCAACAAAGCACCCCCACAGTATGATGCTGCCACCCACGTGCTTCACGGTTGGGATGGTGTTCTTCGGCTTGCAAGGACCCCCTTTTTCCTCCAAACATAACGATGGTCATTATGGCCAAACAGTTCTATTTTTGTTTCATCAGACCAGAGGACATTTCTCCAAAAAGTACGATCTTTGTCCCCATGTGCAGTTGCAAACCATAGTCTGGCTTTTTTATGGCGGTTTTGGAGCAGTGGCTTCTTCCTTGCTGATCGGCCTTTCAGGTTCTGTCGATATAGGACTCATTTTCCTGTGGATATAGATACTTTTGTACCTGTTTCTTCCAGCATCTTCACAAGGTCCTTTTGCTGTTGTTCTGGGATTGATTTGCACTTTTCACACCAAAGTACGTTCATCTCTAGGAGACAGAACGCGTCTCCTTCCTGAGCGGTATGACGGCTGCGTGATCCCATGGTGTTTATACTTGCGTAATATTGTTTTGTACAGATGAACGTGGTACCTTCAGGCATTTGGAAATTGCTCCCAAGGATGAACCAGACTTGTGGAGGTCTACAATTCTTTTTCTAAGGTCTTGGCTGATTTATTTTGCTTTTCCCATGATGTCAAGCAAAGAGGCACTGAGTGTGAAGGTAGGCCTTGAAATACATCCACAGGTACACCTCCAATTGACTCAAATGATGTAAATTAGCCTATCAGAAGCTTCTAAAGCCATGACATCATTTTCTGGAATTTTCCAAGCTCTTTAAAGGCACAGTCAACTTAGTGTATGTAAACTTCTGACCCACTGGAATTGTGATACAATGAATTATAAGTGAAATAATCTGTCTGTAAACAATTGTTGGAAAAATTACTTGTCATGCACAAAGTAGATGTCCTAACGGACTTGCCAAAACTATAATTTGTTAACAAGAAATTTGTAGAGTGGTTGAAAAACAAGTTTTAATGACTCCAACCTAAGTGTATGTAAACTTCCGACTTCAACTGGATGTTTTTCTTTTTGGTTCCCCTTTCATTTTCCAGGGACAAAAGGGGGACAGAGGAGAAAGAGTGAGTATTTTCACATTTTCCTATAATTAAAATGTAATTCAAGGGACATAATAAAAGTTCAATTACATGCCTAAAGCAAGAAAATGTAACACTTATATAGTGTACCAAAAATGGAACTACCTACCAGGAAATCAATGTGTTTAGCAATTAACCATCAGGAGGATGAGAAAATCTCTGACCCAGTGTCAGTTATTAGGGGCAACTTCCACCCACTCCCATGAAGCATATGGAATCCGTGCCAGCATTTCTTTGTCACAAAAGGTTGATGTTCTCTTCGGTCTGTTTTTTAGGGTGAAACTGGTCGCGATGGAAACGGACAGCCTGGGCCACCAGGTCCACCCGGCCCACCAGGACAAATAATCTACCAGACCTCTAGCAGCGTAAGGCCTCCTCCCGAAACAACCCCTCTAGACCCCCGCACCCCTCTAGACCCTACCCTGTGGTCCTCTGTAGCTCAGCTGGTAGAGCACGGCGCTTGTAACGCCAAGGTAGTGGGTTCGATCCCCGGGACCACCCATACACAAAAATGTATGCACGCATGACTGTAAGTCGCTTTGGATAAAAGCGTCTGCTAAATGGCATATTATATTATTACCCTCCCTGCCCCTACCCCCCTTGCCCCTCTAGACACTACCCCCTAGCCCCAATCCCTCTAGAAACGTATGATCTGAAAGGCTTGGATATGTATGAGCAATATGTCAACAACAAAATCCCTGGCATATCAATCGGCAAGGTTGAGCTTCTACCATATTGCTTATCCCTATCTGACTATCTGACTATATTCTACATGAAGTGCCTGGGGGTGTGGGTTAGGGGTCCGGAAATAAAAATACCCATCCTTCTGCATGATCGTCTTTTAGCTCTACTGTATCTCCACCTCCAACATGGATGGTTGAGTGTGCATTGACATTAAGCTGTTTAGTTTCTGTCTTTGCAGTATGATGGTGTCGGTAGAGGAGCTGGGTCCCAGGTAGGTGTTTTGTCCTGTTTAAAAACGTGTTACCATTTATGTGGTTCCAAGTTACTCCAATAGTCTTTAAAGCTTATTTTATAAGACCTACAGGACACTGCCTTTTGATACGATTAAGTGTTTAATTGATGAACTAGGCCATTCATTTGCCAAACTTGATTGCTCAATTGCAGTAATTATTAGGGCTGTCAACCGATTCAAATATTTAATCGTATGATTTTCTGTAGTACATTTTAGATTTTGATCAAATTTGGCCCTAAAGAAAAAAAATCCATTGGAAAAAGAAGTGCATTGAGTTAGACACACTATGCTTTGATTGTAAGAGACGGAAACACAAAATCATCTGTATCACAAACAAAATACTCCCAATGTTTAAGTAGGCCTATCAATGTTCACACATACTGTTTAAGCTTCAGACATTCTAAATTAGTGTTCTCCCAATTTCTGATTGAAGGGTTGACTACAGGAAAAAAATAAACTTGCTCTATGGATACATAGGCCATTCGAATCTGTCCAACAATGTTATGAATTCCACAGAAGACAATAACAACAGGTCAGCCAGGTCTGAGTTCATGTAATACAGCTACAGTGGCTTGCGAAAGTATTCACCACCCTTGGCATTTTTCCTATTTTGTTGCCTTACAACCTTGAATTAAAATTGATTTTTGGGGGGTTTGTATCATTTGATTTACACAACATGCCTACCACTTTGAAGATGCAAAATATTTTTTTGTGTGAAACAAACATAAAACTTGGCCGTGCATAATTATCAACCCCCGCCCAAAGTCAATACTTTGTAGAGCCACCATTTGCAGCAATTACAGCTGCAAGTCTCTTGGGGTATGTCTCTATAAGCTTGGCACATCTGGCCACTGGGATTTTTGCCCATTCTTCAAGGCAAAACTGCTCCAGCTCCTTCACGTTGGATTGGTTCCGCTGGTGTACAGCAACCTTTAAATCATACCACAGATTCTCAATTGGATTGAGGTCTTGGCTTTGACTAGGCCATTCCAAGACATTTAAATGTTTCCCCTTAAACCACTCGAGTGTTGCTTTAGCAGTATGCTTAGGGTCATTGTCCTGCTGGAATTAGTGCCATCCAGCATTCCGTAAATTCTGACCAGTTACCCAGTCCCTGCCGATGAAAAACATCCCCACAGCATGATGCTGCCACCACCATGCTTCACTGTGGGGATGGTGTTCTCGGGGTGATGAGAGGTTTTGGGTTTGCGCTAGACATAGCGTTTTCCTTGATGGCCAAAAAGTTCAATTTTAGTCTCATCTGACCAGAGTACCTTCTATACAGTGAGGGAAAAAAGTATTTGATCCCCTGGTGATTTTGTACGTTTGCCCACTGACAAAGAAATGATCAGTCTATAATTGTAATGGTGGGTTTATTGAACAGTGAGAGACAGAATAACAACAAAAAAATCCAGAAAAACGCATGTACAAAATGTTATAAATTGATTTGCATTTTAATGAGGGAAATAAGTATTTGACCCCCTCTCAATCAGAAATATTTCTTGCTCCCAGGTGTCTTTTATACAGGTTAAGAGCTGAGATAAGGAGCACGCTCTTATAGGGAGTGCTCCTAATCTCAGTTTGTTACCTGTATAAAAGAAACCTGTCCACAGAAGCAGTCAATCAATCAGATTCCAAACTCTCCACCATGGCCAAGACCCAAGAGCTCTCCAAGGATGTCAGGGACAATCGCACCAACTGTTGTCTCCTTCTCACCAAGCTGCTTGGCGATGGTCTTGGTCTTGTAGCCCATTCCAGCCTTGTGTAGGTCTACAATCTTGTCCCTGACATCCTTGGAGAGCTCTTTGGTCTTGGCTATGGTGGAGAGTTTGGAATCTGATTGAATGATTGCTTCTGTGGACAGGTGTCTTTTATACAGGTAACAAATTGAGATTAGCAGCACTCCCTTTAAGAGTGTGCTCCTAATCTCAGCTCGTTACCTGTATAAAAGACACCTGGGAGCCAGAAATCTTTCTGATTGAGAGGGGGTCAAATACTTATTTCCCTCATTAAAATGCAAATACATGTATAACATTTTTGACATGCGTATTTCTGGATTTTTTTGTAGTTATTCTGTCTCTCACTGTTCAAATAAACCTACCATTAAAATTATAGACTGATAATTTATTTGTCAGTGGGAAAACATACAAAATCACCAGGGGATCAAATACTTTTTCCCCTCACTGTACACATGCCAGGCACAAAATCCTCTCGCAGACTCTCAATTTAGCATACTTAACTGCCTGCTGATGGGCCATCAACGGACTTCCCATTGTATTCAAACTGATTGGGTAGGTTCCCAGATCATTCACACATGCCCAATGGTCAATCAGCTGGAAGTTGTCTGGACACTAAAGCTGTGAAAGTGAAGTCTACACAGTTCCAATCTTATTTATTCAAGCCGATGTTTCGGAAAAAAACAACTGATATCGATAAAGATTTTCCATATCGGTGCACATCACTACTTGAAACCCTGGGTCATGGTCATTCGCACCAAATGGAAGAAAACAGACCGAAATAGGAAGGGACTACCTGAACTTGTCCAGTAAGAGAGTCATTTTGTTTTCCGTTGCAAAATGGACCTTAATGAATACAACCCCTGTATATGGTCGTCATTATACTATGGAAGTGTAGCATTTATAACAAAGATTAGGCTACACCTCTATGGAGATGGCAGTAACCATCTGTTTCCATTTGTTGTATGTTTTTATTTTTCCACCTTTATTTAACCAGGTAAACCAGTTGAGAACAAGTTCTCATTTACAGCTGCGACCTGGCCAAGATAAAGCAAAGCAGTGCGATAAAAACAACAACAACACAGAGTTACATATGGAATAAACAAAACGTACAGTCAATAACACAATAGAAAATCTATATACAGTGTGTGCAAATGTAGTACGTTATGGAGGTAAGGCAATAAATAGGCCATAGTGCAAAAATAATTACAATTTAGTATTAACACTGGAGTGATATATGTGCAGAAGATGATGTGCAAATAGAGATACTGGGGTGCAAATGAGCAAAATAAATAACAATGTAAATAACAATATGGGGATGAGGTAGTTGGGTGGGCTAATTACAGATGGGCTGTGTACAGGTGCTGTGATCAGTAAGCTGCTCTGACAACTGATGCTTAAAGATAGTGAGGAAGATAAGTGTCTCCAGCTTCAGAGATTTTTGCAGTTCGTTCCAGTCATTTGCAGCAGAGAACTGGAAGGAAAGGCGGCCAAAGGAGGTGTTGGCTTTGGGGATGACCAGTGAGATATACCTGCTGGAGCGCAAACTACGGGTGGGTGTTGCTATGTTGATCAATGAGCTAAGATAAGGCAGGGATTTGCCTAGAAGTGATTTATAGATGACCTGGAGCCAGTGAGTTTGGCAACGAATATGTACTGAGGACCAGCCAACGAGAGCGTACAGGTCACAATGGTGGGTAGTATATGGGGCTTTGGTGACAAAACGGATGGCACTGTGATATACTACATCCAATTTGCTGAGTAGAGTGAAGGAAGCTATTTTGTAAATTACATCGCCAAAGTCAAGGATCGGTAGGATAGTCAGTTTTACGAGGGCATATTTAGCAGCATGAGTGAAGGAGGCTTTGTTGCGAAATAGGAAGCCAATTCTAGATTGAACTTTGGATTGGAGATGCTTAATGTGAGTCTGGAAGGAGAGTTTATGGTCTAACCAGACACCTAGGTATTTGTAGTAGTCCACATATTCTCAGACCCGCCGAGAGTAGTGATTCTAGTCGGGCTGGCGGGCTGGCGGGTGCAAGCAGCGTTCGATTGAAGAGCATGCATTTAGTTTTACTAGCATTTAAGAGCAGTTGGAGGCCACAGAAGGAGTGTTGTATGGCATTGAAGCTCGTTTGGAGGTTTGTTAACACAGTGTCCAATGAAGGGTCAGATGTATACAAAATGGTGTCGTCTGCGTAGAGGTGGATCTGAGTCACCAGCAGCAAGAGCGACATCATTGATATACACAGAGAATAGAGTCGGCCCGAGAATTGAACCCTGTGGCACCCCCAATAGACTGCCAGAGGTCCAGACAACAGGCCCTCCGATTTGACACATTAAACTCTATCTGAGAAGTAGTTGGTGAACAAGGTGAGGCAGTCATTTGAGAAACCAAGGCTATTTAGTCTGCCAATATGAATGCGGTGATTGACAGAGTCAAAAGCCTTGGCCAGGTCGTTGAAGACGGCTGCACAGTACTGTCTTTTATCGATCACGGTTATTATATCGTTTAGGACCTTGAGCGTGGCTGAGGTGCACCCATGACCAGCTCGGAAACCAGATTGCATAGCGGAGTAGGTACGGTGGGATTCAAAATGGTCGGTGATCTGTTTGTTAACTTGGGTTTCAAATACTTTCGAAAGGCAGGGCAGGATGGAAATAGGTCTGTAACAGTTTGGATCTAGAGTGTCACCCCCTTTGAAGAGGGGGATGACCGCGGCAGCTTTCCAATCTCTGTGGATCTCAGACGATACGAAAGAGAGGTTGAACAGGCTAGTAATAGGGGTTGCGACAATTTCGGCAGCTAATTTTAGAAATAAAGGGTCCAGATTGTCTAGCCCAGCTGATTTGTAGGGGTCCAGATTTTGCAGCTCTTTCAGGACATCAGCTCTCTGAACTTGGGTGAAGGAGAAGCGGGGGGGGCATAGGCAAGTTGCAGCGGAGGGTGCAGAGCTTGTGGCCGGGGTAGGGGTAGCCAGGTGGAAAGCATGACCAGCCGTAGCAAAATGCTTATTGAAATTCTTGATTATCGTAGATTTATCGGTGGTGACAGTGTTTCCTAGCCTCAGTGCAGTGGGTAGCTGGGAGGAGGTGCTCTATGTAATTAATATATAACGCTATCACTGGCGTAGTGCAGTTTCTCTGAACACCCCGCAAAGTCTGAGTTTGCACCCCCCCTTAATGCTCAAACGCATTAAGAAGGAAGACATTCGACAAATTAACTTTTAACAAGGCACACCTGTTAATTGAAATGCATTTTAGGTGACTACCTCATGAAGCTGTTTGAGGGAATGCCATGAGTGTGCAAAGCTCTCATCAAGTCAAAGGGTGGCTACTTTGAAGAATCTCAAATATAAAATATATTTTGATTTGTTGAACACTTTTTTGATTCCGCACGTGTTATTTCATAGTTTTGATGTCTTCACTGTTATTCTAGAATGTAGAAAATAGTAAGAATAAAGGAAAACCCTGGATTGAGTAGGTGTGTCCAAACTTTTGACTGGTACTGTATATTAGGTGAAAGCTACAATTTCACAACCCACATTTAAGAAATACCATTTGCAGTAGTTTTCCCAAGGGGCTGTGTCATTTTCATAAATAACATTATTCCTTCATCGAGATATTTTATTAATGTTCTTATAGAAAACAAATGTTATTATGTTGCAAAACCTATTGAGACATATCATGCAATGAAATCCTGGTAATGAGTCATGTCCTTAGAGAATTGAGGTGATTGGAAAATTATTCTGTAGGGGGAGATAGTGGAAATCCTTCACACTACCACAAAATATTGATTTGACTTAATGGGTATACATCCCTACCAAATATTTGGAACGATGTGTGGCCTTACTTAACCAGTCATGAAAAAGGGATATATCATTTAAACATATGTTATGTTGTCTCTCCTTTTCTTTTCTGTAGGGTGGAGCTGGTCTACCTGGCCAAGCTGGATTCCCTGTAAGCATTGAGTTTCCTAATGTTATCCTACAGGTCGCTTAACATTGTCTTCCTACAGTTCTTCTAACGTTGTGTTCTAACACATGTAGATGTCATAGTGTGGTGTATATTTGCACTGAAGGACTAAATAAACCAAGCATCAGTGCTAGTTTGATGTGTGATTAACAGCACATTTGGAACTTGTTGTATGTTCTAAAAGGGCCCTATTGGACCAAAGGGCAACATGGGAGACCCAGGCCAGCCCGGTTATGGAGTCAAGGTCAGTGATGTGACCGCACAGCAACATAGCCCCGTCATTAGTGCTACAGTGTACCACTATATAAGGCCCATTCCCAGCAAGTGTTTCTTCTGTGGGGGTTAACAAATTAACTGCTTTTCTTATGTGTATCTCTTCTCAGGGCGAGAAGGGCGAGCCTGGCTTAATCATTGGGCCTGATGGGAGTCCTTTGTACCTGGGAGGATTGTCGGGTGAGAAGGTGAGCATCTCAATATTGACTTCTGTTTGGCTCTGTCTTATCTGTCTGTTGGCCTCATTAAACACCAACTCTCCATCTTCTGTAGGGCGACAGAGGACCTGCTGGACCCGTCGGGCCTCCTGTAAGTACTTCTAGGCTTATTACTTTACATTACGGTCTTACCATTTGAAGCTGCCTTAAATTAAACTGAGACTCAGCGATATGACGTGGTCACGAGTTTCAAGTTTTATTAGTCGTATGAACAGGATACACCGTCCAATGAAAGGCTTACTTGCAGGTTCCCTTTCGATAATGCAACAACAATAATAAAAGATAAGAATAAGAATAAAAGGTAAATGGCTCAGTAGAATAGAATAAAACATTTAGCAGACGTATAAATACAGGAAGGCACTCATCAATTTATAGTACAATATTTACACGTGTTTCGGGGAAGGGGGGTTTGGAGAGCAACTAGTTAAGTTGGGCAGTATTTAGCAATAATAAATAAATAAACATCTAGTAGCAGCAGTTGTGATTTGTGTGTAGTATGAGTGTGGATGTGTGTGTGTGTATGTTTGGGTGTGTGTGTGCATGTGTGCTAAGGTGCAGAGAGTCAGTGAGGGTAGTCAGTCCAGTTCAAGTGTTCAGCAGTCTGATGGCTTGTGGATAGAAACTGTCTCTGAGCCTGTTGGTCCAAGACCAGATGCTCCTATACCATCTGCCAGACTGTAAGGGAGTGAACAGTCAGTGGCTGGGATGTGTGGGATCCTTGACGGTACTGCGGGACTTCCTCAGGCACCGTTTTGTGTAGATGTCCTGAATGGGTGGGAGCACGGCCCCATTGAGCAACAGTAGGGCCAGAGATATTGTCAAGAGAGAGTGTGAGGCAAGAGTCTGCACTTGTCAGCACCAACACAGATACTGTTGAGCATCTTTGCATGTGCACGACAGTTCACGTCTCTCTTCTGCAAGGGGATAGCTACATGACAGCAAATGCTGACATGTGCAACCACTCGCTTCATACAGTCTTAGTTTGTGTCGGAAGTAGCCCTGTGCTTCGTGGTAAACACATATTGCTGAGTCTACCTTAAATAAATGGAGCTGCCATGTATATCAATCCATTAACTTGTCCAGTGATTTTGTTGTCGACGTTTAAAAAGTTTGCATAGAAAATGGATTTGGCAATTTCCTGCTAGGGTGCATTTCAATTGAACTATCTTGTGTCGATAAAAACAGCTGGACGTAATGATGTCACATCTAAAAAGGCAAATAGCGGCAAATTGCACATTACTAAATTGCCGACAGGCTATATGCCCTCCTACATATACGTTTCATCTCTTAGGTATAGCTAGCGAAAGCCAGCATGTTTCAAATGCAATAATATAATATTATAAACCGGGTAGTTTGGCTCCTGGATGCTGATTGGTTGAAAGCTGTGGTATATCAGACAATATAACACAGGTATGACACAAAACTACTAATTATGTTGGTAACCTGTTTTTAATAGCAATAAGGCACCTCAGGGGTTTGTGGTATATGGCCAATATACCATGGCTAAGGGCTGTATCCAGGCACTCCGCGTTGTGACGTGCTTAAGAACAGTCCTTAGCTGTGATATATTGATGGTGCCTTATTGCTTAATTATACCATGGCATTGTTGAATAGTAGTTTCTGATTGACTTGAAGGGCATTCTAGAGTGTGCATTATTTCCCTATAATGCACAGTATATCAGCATGGTAGAATTCAATGGCTATAGTTCATTCTTACAGGTTCTATGTTTGAGCTGCTTTTGAAAGTAAAAGTCGAATTTAAAACATTATTGGCATTGTTGAATTCGATTTTCATAATGGCAAGCTAGGACTGATGGTTTGGTTAGCTAAACTAGAAAGTATGTTTGGTTACCAAATAAACTACTGTAGCTATCTAGTAAACTTGCTAGCTACTTCAGTGGATGTTGAACACAGTTGAACAAATTTGTTAAATTATAGCCATGGTAGAAAAGGGATAATCAACTAGGGGCTCTATGCGTTCTCTGGAAAATAATGCAGTTCCGTGGAAGGTGAGTTCCACACACCTTCCACGTCATTCATTATTTTCCATAGAAGGCATAGCCCCTCGTTGATTATCCCTTACATATTTGCCATATTCTAATAATTGTCATGTGCCAACTTATTGCCACGGTCCATGCCATGGTGAAACTTGCACTCCTGTAGATCTGAAATAATTGGATGGTGAAACTTGCCAGTCAACCAGAAAAGCAAGGTGAAGCAATTCTGGCATTCTTGAAAGTCAGGACAATCCTTGTCCTGCAAAGAAACATTATTTTTATAGTTGAAAAAATTGATTTTGCATGCAATTCAGGCATTTAGAATTAAATGTGGAGCTTTATAGTTACTCAGTGACATCACGTACCTTCCAAATGATTCGGGAATCATCATTAATTTAAAGAAAAAACAGTTTCCATCATAATTTGTTGCAATAAAGAAAGTTTGACAATATAAAAACCCACCCCTGTCGAATGGATAAAAATGTTTCTAGTGAATGTGTTTTTGTCACATATGAGTGATGTGTTGTTTGTGCAGGGGCCGTATGGACCTTCTGGGATAAAGGGTGAATTTGGAATGCCCGGAAGACCTGTAAGTACTGGAGCTAAATTTATAACTTTACAATTACAGTAGGGGCTCAGTAGCGTGACAGTAGTAGTGTCACACAAAGCAATTTGGACGCAATTTCTGTTGCAGATGCAAATTGCAAGTGACATAATCTAAAGCTAGCAATCTAGCCAAGCTAGCGACGAGCTAGCTAATGCAGTTCATGTTAGACATTTTCAGTTAAAACTGAACAGAGAAATGTCTGTGTTCACTTATAAAATTACCTTTATTGACTGCCAGACCATATACTGTACATAAACCACGACTAGCCAGCGTGTCTAGAATTGTTTATACCAGGGGTGTCAAACTCATTTTGCCCCCACGGCCACATTCGGTCTTTTGGATTTGGAAATGTTCTATGTTCCCTGACTGTCTAGCTTTCATTTCGGTGATTATTAGCGAGCTGGACACTGTCAAGAAACTGTATTAATGTAGGTCCATTATCAATTCAACACAGTTATGATTTGGTTTTAGTCATTTAAAAGTATATTAAGTTCATTCCCGCGGGCCCTATGTTTGACACTCCTGGTTCATACATTTCCCATTTGGCATGTATTTTTTGTCGCGATTTGCAGCTGCACTGACAGCTGTGTTGACATGACAACTGGGCCGGAGTTCTAATTGGAACAATATCACGAATCATCTAAGCTTTTTTCTGCTCACTGATTGGATATTGAATGCAGTAAGTTGCGCAAAATAGGATTGTTTTCTGTCTCTTGTGATGCAATGCAACTAAGTTGCAGGGAACTTTGGAGGGGAGACATAGAGCTACCCAGATGCAGCTTTGTTGCAAGCAACATAAATTGCGTCCAGATTGCTTCTTGTGACATCGACATAAGAGGTACAGATGTTTCCTTGCCTTGAACAGGTATGGAATAAGTCAAAATGTACATAACATCTATTGCCAGTTTGTGTGTAATTATGGAAAGTAAGTTAGGAAAGTATCGATATACGGAATGCTACAACAACTACAACTACTACTACTACTACTACTACTACTACTACTACTAGTATTATCTCTTGTAATTGTTATTACTGCTTTTATTATCTCTAGTGAATGCTTCTTGTGTAAGGCCTGCGTAGTATCTAACTGTCCATGTCTGTTTCCTACAGGGTCGTCCTGGTGTAAACGGATACAAGGGTGAAAAAGGAGAGCCATCCACAGGAGCCGGATTTGGCTACCCAGTAAGTGTGACATGTGCATATAACAATGCACTGGGCCGGTTTACAATACAATGGAAGTGCACTGTCTAATGTCATCTCTTTTCAGGGTGTCCCAGGCCCACCTGGGCCCCCAGGACCAGCCGGACCAGCTTTGCCTGTGGACCGCTTCAACGTGAGTTTATCAGAATCCTTATTCCCAAAACCAGGGTTGTGTTCATTCAGCACCAAATGGAAGAAAACAGACTGACACAGGGAGGGACAACTTTTACTTGTCCAATAAGAAACAATCATTTTCATTTTCCAGTGCATGCCCTAATGAACACAACCCTGAAGATCATGTACCATCGATGCCATTGGCCACAAAAAAGTATATAATGCCATCTTCATCTAGGAATAAGAAACAAGATATCATGTTTGTGTGCAAAATACTGGAAAATACTTTAATGTGTAATTTCCCATTTGTTGCAGGGATATGACGCCTCAAGGAATTATCCTGGTATGCTGACAATGATTTGTTGTTTTTACGTCAAACGTAATACATCATGAAGACAGAGGATTAAATTTGACACATGAGCATACCCAGCAGTCAACAAAATGAGGAGTTGAAAATGAAGAGACAGTTTTTATTCTTTAAAGAGACATAAACAGTTCCCCATCAACCTTCAATTTGATTCAGCTATTGAAGAAAGAGGGATTCATGATCAACCTACTGTCAAGAGATTAGGCCAATGGTTTCATAAAAAGCACCTAGATTTGGGGGAATTTACTGATAAAAACTGGAACATCAAATAGCGCTGTCAAGGTTTAATTTAGACTTCGAAATCCATTCTGTTTTAATGTAAGGCTAACCATTCCATTAGCCCATAAAAAGTTACATTTGACTGCCATTGGGCATGGGTAGTGCATACAACCATCACAATACAGTGATACAAATTAGATTTATTTCCAATGAAAATGTTTCCGTATTTATTTTCTAAACTGTATATTCTTCACATGTTCACTGTTTTTTGTAGCGACAAAGGGGGAGAAAGGTGATCACGGAGCTCAAGGTCTCCCAGGAACGCCAGGTAAGACTTTTATGTCTCAATACAGCACAGGGATAATAACAACCACCTGGTTTTATCTTAAGGCTACAATTCAACCTTTATGCTTATCGTGATATTTTGTATTTTATTTCCAGGTGTGGCCTCTAACTTAGACATACTCACATTCAAGGTACAGTATTACCATTAATAGTACTACAGTATGCATTACATACAGGGATTTAATAGCTAAAATAGTAGGATTGTAAATGTTGGAACACTGGTTTAGATGGCGTAAACGTTCATGGAAAAAGCACAAATTTGGCGGAACAGGTCGTTAAAAGATATTCACAGAATAAAGAGGTGCATAAACAGCGTTTACAAACAGTTACCCTCCACTACATTGCTGATTAATTTTCAATCTAGCCTTAGATAGTTCTTCACCACTCTGATTTGGTGTAAAGAGCACTCTACTGCCAGTCCAGATTCCGCACTCTCATCTTCAATTAACCTAAAACCTAACAAGAAGTGAAATGCTATTATCCCATACCTACATAATGCTATCATGCTTAAGAAGATGGGTAAGGTTGCCAGGACAGAGCGTTAATAGCTGTTTGTCTTTGCAGAATGACCTGAAAGGAGAGCGCGGGGATTCAGGAGTGAAGGGGGAGAAGGGAGAGCCAAGTGGTGGGTATTATGACCCCCATTTTAGAGGACAACAAGGCCCACCAGGACCCCCTGGAAACCAAGGACTTATGGTACGAAATTGAGAGGACATAAAATGCATGTTTAAAGGAACTTATCAAAACCTGATATCAGTCATTAAGACACCTTACAATATCTGTCATGTCTTGCTAACAAAAATGGAAAGAGAGCCTTATAATGAATGGGGCATAAGTAAAGTTAAACGTTATTTTCAACAACAAAAAATATCACAGGGTCCAAAGGGAGATTCCATCATGGGCCTCCCTGGTCCCCAGGGCCCACCAGGCTCCCCAGGGATCGGCTACGACGGTCGTCCAGGAATCCCAGGCCCACCAGGTCCTCCCGGGCCCCCAGGGTCCCCCTCACTACCAGGGGCCTATAGACCTAACCACTGTGAGTTTCCTAACCAGTGACAAACACAATGTCACAATAGTCTTCAATAGGGTATACTCCCAAGGTAAATTTTACATTGGTGGTGGGTTGGAGAGAGGTACACCACGTGCTTGACGCTGTGAAAAGCAACTACACTGAGTGTACAAAACATTAGGAACACCTGCTCTTTCCATGACATAGACTGACAAGGTGAATCCAGGTGAAGGCTATGATCCCTTATGGATGTCACTTGTTAAATCCACTTCATTCAGTGTAGATGAAGGGGAGGAGACAGGTTAAAGAAGGATTCATAAGCCTTGAGGCAATTGAGACATGGATTGTGTATGTTTGCCATTGAGGGTGAATGGGCAAGACAAAATATTTAAGTGCCTTTGAATGTTGTATGGTAGTAGGTGCCAGGCGCACCGGTTTGTGTCAAGAACTGTAACGCTGCTGGGTTTTTCACGCTCAACAGTTTCCTGTGTGTATCAAGAATGGTCCACCACCCAAAGGACATCCAGCCAATTTGACACAATCCCTGTGAAACACTTTCGACACCTTGTAGAGTCCATGCCCCGACGAATTGAGGCTGTTCTGGGAGCAAAAAGGGGTGCAACTCAAGATTAGGAAGTTGTTCCTAATGTTTTGTACACTCAGTGTATATCATATCATCATCATTTCTTTATTTCTTCATCACAGCCATCAATATTCCTGGTCCCCCCGGACCTGCTGGACCACCTGGAACTCCTGGTCACACCTCAGGGGTAAGTGGTCATCCCACGGTCTGACATACAGTATTTGCCCCCTTTCTGATTTTCTTTATATTTGCATATTTTTTTACACTGAGTGAACAAATAACACAACATTTCTATTAGTGTTGCACGGTATACCAGTACCACGGTAATATCACGGTACCAAAACGTCATGATACTTATGATACCAATACCTTAGTACTGTTCCATATGATACTACCACATTTTTCAGCCCTACCGATCTAAAGAACCTGCTGGCAGCTGTTCTAAAATGTTTATAAAGACAGTTTTGTTTATAAATTCAGTTGAATTTAAGCAACAGCCACTAGTCTCTTGTATGCGCAGGTCCAATAATATCCACTTCACTTTCATGCGCATATCATGTGTGGCAGCTGTAATCAGCCAGCCGCATCCCCTACCAACCCTCACTCACCTGCTTCTCTCCATCCACTGTTCATGCGCATCTATTCCTCCATTCGTTTTTAAAATATAATTTAGCTGTGATGGCGAGCGGGGATGCAGACCCTGATGCGTCTTCTGTTGTAAGATTTGTACATGTGTTACATTGGAGCACCGCGCAGAGCGAGCAAGGTTGAAACATTGTATAATTTCATCGCCTTTTATAACCAAGAGTACAGGCCAATCTGAGTAGACTTTGCAAGTTCACTGTCATGCAGCCTCTGAGTGCCAGAGAGGTAAAATCGAGCACCATTTCACGACAGGCATGCTGAAAGACCCTTTTCCTATATTCCTGTGGCAATCAAATTTGCCTAGACCAACTGTCTAGTTAACAGGTTAGCTAGCTAGGTAACATGACTGAACAACGTTGTTTATCAAACCAATAAGTAGCAACCCGGGATTAGTTTAAAAAGGCCCGCGACACGGCCTACCACATGGTTTGTGAAATTATATAAAATGGTTGAGAATCCCTATAGATAGAAAAAAAGGCATCTCCGTAGAGCTACAGAAAAATAAAGTTCTCGTCTCTAGCCTAAACGGTTAAAAACATATTTCTGGAGATGACTTTTTTTCTTTCTATCGGGATTCACACGCATTTTATATAATTTCACTAAACATGTCGTGGGCCATTTTACACTAATCATGAGTCTCTAATTATTGGTTTGATAACAAACAATATTTTTCATTCACGTTACCTAGCTAGCTAACATGGTAACTTGACAGTAGGTTCTATTGGTTGCAAGAATTTTGTATAATACAAATTTTGAATCCGGCGTCATTTCATAAGCCATGTGCCATTGAATAGGTATGAAAATCTCTTCCCAACTATTTAGCAATCTACAGTGCCTTCGGAAAGTATTCAGACCCCTTTATTTTTTCCACATTTTGTTAGGTTACAGCCTTATTTTTCCCCCTCATCAATCTACACACAATACCCCATAATGACAAAGCAAAAACAGTTTATTTTTTATTTGTTATAAAAACTGAAATATTACATTTACATAAGTATTGAGACCCTTTACTCAGTACTTTCTTGAAGCACCTTTGGCAGCGATTATAGCCTTGAGTCTTATTGGGTATGACGCTACAAGCTTGGCACACCTGTATTTGGGGAGTTTCTCCCATTCTTCTCTGCAGATCCTCTCAAGCTCTCTCAGGTTGGATGGGGAGCGTTGCTGCACATTTATTTTCAGGTCTCTCCAGAGATGTTCGATCAGGTTTAAGTCCGGGCTCTGGCTGGGCCACTCAAGGACATTCAGAGACATGTCCCAAATTTACATTTTTACATTTTAGTCATTTAGCAGACGCTCTTATCCAGAGCGACTTAGTTATTTTTTTTCATACTGGCCCACCGTGGGAATCAAACCCACAACCCTGGCGTTGCAAACGCCATGCTCTACCAACTAAGCTACACAAATCCACTTCTGCATTGTCTTGGCTGTGTGCTTAGGGTCATTGTCCTGTTGGAAGGTGAAACTTCGTCCCAGTCTGAGGTCCTGAGAGCTCTGGAGCAGGTTTTCATCAAGGACTCTGTACTTTGCTCCGTTCATCTTTCCCTCGATCCTGACTAGTCTCCTAGTCCCTGCTACTGAAAAACATCCCCACAGCATGATTCTGCCACCACCATGCTTCACCGTAGGGATGCTGCCAGGTTTCAGGCCAAAGAGTTCAATCTTGGTTTCATCAGACCGCTGTTGCTCCTTCACTACACTGTCTGTGTGGGTGGACCATTTCAGATTGTCAGTGATGTGTACACCGAGGAACTTGAAGCTTTCCACCTTCTCCACTGTGGTCCCATTTATGTGTATAGGGGCGTGCTGAAGTCCAGGATCAGCTCCTTCGTTTGGTTGACATTGAGAAAACAATATGGGACCTTCAATTCTGCAGAAATTTTTTGGTACCCTTCCCCAGATCTGTGCCTCGACACAATCCTGTCTCGGAGCTCTACGGACAATTCCTTCAACCTAATGGCTTGATTTTAACTCTGACATGCACTCTCAACTGTGGGACATTTACATTTACATTTTTGTCATTTAGCAGACGCTCTTATCCTTATATAGACAGGTGTGTGCCTTTCCAAATCATGTCCAATCAATTGAATTCACCACAGGTGGAGTCCAATCAATTTGTAGAAACATCTCAACGATGATCAATGGTAACAGGATGCACATGAGCTCAATTTCGAGTCTCATAGCAAAGGGTCTGAATACTTATATAAATAAGGTTTTTCTGTTTTTAATATTTAATAATTTTACAAAAAATTCTAAAAACCCGTTTTTGCTTTGTCATTATAGGGTATTGTGTAGATTGCTGAGGAAAATGTTTTATTTAATCCATTTTAGAATAAGGCTGTAGCGTAAGAAAATGTGGAAAAAGTGAAGGGGTCTGAATACTTTCCGAAGGCACTGTATATGGCACATCTGTCAATTTTTTGTTCCTTAAATTAAACTGGTATACTTTCATTTATCACAATTTTCTTTAACCAATTTTGGTCCTTAATGCAGGGCCGACAGACAAGCTCCTTACGTTTTCCCTCTTCTACTTGCCTCTTCCATTTTTGCGGTAATGCTGCAATTAGTTGGTTGTAATTTTGGGTAGAGCAGACATTTCCATATATTTTTGTTAGCTGCGTATGTGACCTAACTCCACCAGTCCTATTTATGGAGGACTGAGCACGCCCCCATTCTCATCGACGGGGCTGTAGTGGAACAGGTTGAGAGCTTCAAGTTCCTTGGTGTCCACATCACCAACGAACTATCATGGTCCAAACACACCAAGACAGTCGTGAAGAGGGCACGACAAAGCCTATTCCCCCTCAGGAGACTAAAAAGATTTGGCATGGGTCCTCAGATCCTCAAAAAATTCTACAGCTGCACCATCGAGAGCATCCTGACTGGTTGCATCACCGCCTGGTATGGCAACTGCTTGGCCTCTGACCGCAAGGCACTACAGAGGGTAGTGCGTACGGCCCAGTACATCACTGGGGCAAAGCTCCCTGCCATCCAGGACCTCTATACCAGGCGGTGTCAGAGGAAGGCCCTCAAAATTGTCAAAGACTCCAGCCACCCTAGTCATAGACTGTTCTCTCTGCTACCGCACGGCAAGCGGTACCGGAGTGCCAAGTCTAGGTCCAAAAGACTTCTCAACAGCTTCTACCCCCAAGCCATAAGACTCCTGAACAGCTAATCATGGCTACCCGGACTATTTGCACTGCCCCCCCCACCCCATCCTTTTTACGCTGCTGCTACTCTGTTAAGTATTTATGCATAGTCACTTTAACTCTACCCACATGTACATATTACCTCAACTACCTCAACTAGCCGGTGCCCCCCGCACATTGACTATGCAACGGTACCCCCCTGTATATATAGCCTCCCTACTGTCACTTTATTTTACTGTATATATAGCCTCCCTACTGTCACTTTATTTTACTTCTGCTCTTTTTTTCTCAACACTTTTTTGTTGTTTTATTCTTACTTTTTTGTTTAAAATAAATGCACTGTTGGTTAAGGGCTGTAAGTAAGCATTTCACTGTAATGTCTGCACCTGTTGTATTCGGCGCATGTGACCAATAAAATTTGATTTGATTTGATTTGATTTATGATATAATTTACAAAGATTATACCTAAAAAAAAAGAAAATCCTAAAACTATGTTTTTTTTTTATCAATTAGTATATTTGAGTTTAACCATAATATTTTTTGTTATAATTGTTCTGTCTTTTGTGGTGGATTAAACTGAAATTGCAACCAACTTTCTATGGCTTGTTTTAAAAATAGCTTGTAATTGTAATCTGAATAAAGGGAAAAAGGCCATTCTTGAACAAGGGGTGAGACATTCTTACTAATCTGCTAGAAAACCAGTTCGGATTTAACTTTTGTATGACAGAAGCCTTTGGTGAGAGGTCTAATGCTTTAATTTGTAATCATTTCTGCCGTCCGAATTCATATTCATGAAATAAATAGGACCGTTTAATTTTGTCTGGATTACCGTTCCAAATTTGCTCATATAATTTTTAAAAACAATTCGCTAAACTTATTTAATACATTTAATTAGCAAAGTTATGCAACACCCGATTCCCCTGAGTGAAAAAAGTAATTGCCCCCTTACACTCAATAACTGGTTGCGCCCCCCTTTAGCTGCAATGACTGCACCAAAGACTTTCTTGTAGTGGTTGATCAGTCTCTCGCATCGCTGTGGAAGAATTTTGGCCCACTTCTATGCAGAACTGCTTTAACTCAGCAACATTTGTGGGTTTTCGAGCATGAACTGCTCAGTTCAGGTTCTGCTACAACATTTCTATTGGGTTTAGGTCTGGACTTTGTCTAGGCAATTCCAAAACGTTATATTTGTTGCTTTTCAGCCATTCTGATGTAGAATTGCTTGTGTGTTTTGGATCTTTGTCTTGCTGCATGACCCAGCTGCGCTTCAGGTTCAGCTCATGGACAGGCCTGACATTCTCCTTTAGAATTCTCTGATACAGAGCAGAATTCATGGTTCCTTTAATGATGGAAAGTCGTCCAGGTCCTAAGGCAGCAAAGCATCCCCAAACCGTCACACTACCACCACCATGCCTGACCATTGGTATGAGGTTCTTACTGTGGAATGCAGTGTTTGGTTTTCGCCAGACATAACGGGACCCATGTTATTCAAAAAGTTGACTCAAGTTTGCCAAAACACACCTGGAAGCACCTGTCAATACTCGTCAAGACTCCTGGAAGAATGTTCTATGGACAGATTACTCAAAAGTTGAATTTTTTGGACAACATGGGTCCCATTAGGTCTGGCGAAGCTGGGTCATGCAGCAAGACAATGATCCAAAACACACAAGAAATTCTACATCAGAATGGCGGAAAAGCAGCAAATATATATTTGGAAATAAGGTATTTCAGTTTTTTTTTTTTTATACATTTGCAAAAATTTCTAAAAACCTGTTTTTGCTTTGTCATTATGGGGTGTTGTGTGTAGATTGAGGGAAAATTATAATTTTATCCATTTTTGTAACGTAACAAAATGTGGAAAAAGTAAAGGGGTCTGAATACTTTCCCGAATGCACTGTATCTATAAGGTCCCTCAGTCGAACAGTGAATTTCATACAAAGATTCAACCACAAAGATCAGGGAGGTTTTCCAATGCCTCGCAAAGAAGGGCACCTATTGGTCGATAGGTTAAAAAAAAAAGAAGAAGATATTAAATATCCCTTTGAGCATGGTGAAGTTATTAATTACACTTCGGATGGTGTATCAGTACACCCAGTCACTACAAAGATACAGGCGTCCTTCCTATCTCAGTTGCCAGAGAGGAAGGAAACCGCTCAGGGATTTCACCATGAGGCCAAGTTACAGAGTTTAATGGCAGTGATAGGAGAAAACTGAGGATGGATCAACAACATTGCAGTTACACCACAATACTAACCTAATTGACAGAGTGAAAAGAAGGAAGCCTGTACAGAATAAAAAATATTCCAAAACATGTGTCCTGTTTGCAAAAAGAAAATGTGTCAAAGCAATTAACTTTATTATAGTGTTATGTCACAAAGTGTTATGTTTAGGGCAAATCCAATACAACACATTACTGAGTACCACTCTCCATATTTTCAAGCATAGTGGTGGCTGCATCATGATATGGGTATGCTTGTAATCGTTAAGGACTGGTGAGTTTTTCAGGATAATAAAGAAACGGAATGGCGCTAAGCACAAGCTAAATATTGAGGAAAACCTGGTTCAGTCTGCTTTCCACCAGACATTGGGAGATTAATCCACCTTTCAGCAGGACAATAACCTAAAACACAAGGCCAAACCTACACAGGAGTTGCTTACCAAGAAGACAGTGAATGTTCCTGAATGGCCGAGTTACAGTTTTGACTTAAAAAATGGTTGTCTAGCAATGATCAACAACCAATTTGACAGAGCTTGAAGAATTTTGAAAATAATGTGCCCTGTATTGCACAATCCAGGTGTGGAAAGCTCTTATAGACGTATCCAGTAAGCCTGCCAAAGGTGCTTCTACAAAGTATTCACTCAGGGGTGTGAATACTTAGGTAAATTAGATATTTCTGTATTTCATTTTCAATAAATTTGCAAAAATGTCTAAAAACATGCTTTCACTTTGTCATTATGGGGTATTGTGTGTAAATGGGTGTGAAAAAAATCTATCTAATCCATTTTCACTCACTTCAGGCTGTAACACAACAAAATGTGGAATAGGTCCAGGGGTATGAATACTTTCTGAAGGCACTGTATATGTACCATAAACCAGACTGCTGTATTCAGTTAAGTGAATTCAGTGGATTGACCTCATAAAAAAAACAGATGCAACGATTGTAAAGGTGTACTGTATTTTGCATTGGGTTTTTTTATGGTCAAAAGTTAATGTATTCATCATAACTAATAGGATTATCTGGTTATTTGTCTGATTTGATGCATGCAGTCTTGTTTATGTACAATAATATGTACTGGTCTCCCCAGGTGACAGTTTTGAGGTCATACGACACCATGATTGCTACTGCAAGACGCCAGTCGGAGGGCACCCTCATCTACATTGTTGACAAAACAGATCTCTACATCCGAGTCCGCGATGGATTCAAACAAGTCCTGGTAGAGTCATTAATTTTTCTTCATGTGAGAAATGTGTTCATAAGGTAGGAAGGAGCTGGAGACGCACATTCAAAAAGTTGAAGTGCATACTAAAAGAAACTTAGAAAAACACAAACTCAGCAAAAAATGTATGCGTATTCTTATTGTTTTCCAGCTCGGTGACTACAGTCCCTTCTACAGAGATCTGGTAAGTTCTTCTATCAATATAAAAATGTATCAACTTATTTAATTAATAGCTATTGATATATTTGAGGGAACAAAGTCATAAAATCAAGGATTACTTTTCATGTCAAATAAATAAAGATCTTAATCTCCAGGACAACGAAGTAGCGGCAGTCCAGCCTCCCGCTGTTGTCAACTACCCCCAGTCTCAGGATCACTCGGCCAACAATGGAGCTGAACACTTCTCCCTAGGCGGTACCGCCACCCACCCCATCGAGCCTCCTCCTCGCAAGCCCGTGGAGATCCCCAGGCCTGCCAAACCCGACAACCACAACCCCAACCCCAGATACCCCCCTCAGTACGACCCCAGATACCCCCCTCAGACTGACACTAGGTACCCCCCTCAAACAGATGGCCGCTACAGCCATGTGCAGCCTGAGAACAGGTATCCCGTTCAGCCCGAAAGCCGATACCCGGTCACCCCCCAGCGAAGACCCGTTCCCCTTCCTGTTCCCCAGCCTGCCAGTCACTTGCACACATCAGGGCCAGGAGTGAGTACCTTTATCATCATTTAATGTGCCTTCCCAGAAAGTATGTATGTATCAAATGGTCTCATCTAAATAGTGTGTGCAGACCTAAGCTGAGCTGTTTTTATAACTCATCTCTCTTTTCTGCTCAGCTCCACCTGATCGCCCTGAACATGCCCCAAGTGGGCAACATGCGGGGCATTCGTGGGTCAGACTTCCTGTGTTTCCAGCAGGCTCGTGCTGTGGGTCTGAAGGGCACCTTCAGGGCTTTCTTGTCCTCCAAGCTCCAGGACCTCTACAGCATAGTTCGCAAGTCCGACAGAGACAGCCTCCCCATCATAAACCTGAAGGTGTGTAAACATACTACTGAAAGCACAAGTATAGACTGTGGGATCCCACTTCTGACACCAAATTTACATTGAGTTTAGTGAAGCAACCTATTCATTAGCTTTTCATGAAATTCCAGTAATGAAATAAGTAATGAAATGCTGCCATGGGTTTTCATTTTAACCTTGTTTCTCTTGCTGACGAACATATATGCTCTCTCTCTTTAGGATCAAGTGCTGTTTAATAGCTGGGAGTCTATGTTCAGTAAGACTGGGGGCAGGATGAAGGAAAATGCACCAATCTACTCCTTTGATGGCAGAGATATCCTTAGGGACAGTGCATGGTGAGTGGTGGCCTCTCAGACACAGCTACACAGTAACATCTCCAGTGTTACATTAACTCTAATAGTGTTAACTCTACAAAGTGCATCTAATGCATTAAAGTCCCTGTAGCTGGCTAGCTAGCTACAGTGAGTTGTTCAAACTATTCTGAGTTGTTGTTGAGTTCTTCAAACTATTGTGAAACTATTCTGAGTGAGTTATCTTGTCCCATTTGCTTCTTCGTAATTTGGTAAGTTTGCCAATGTTATAACTTAAAGATGTAAGGTGGTACATAGCTAGCTAGCTACGCAAGTTTTTTAACTTACGTTTTTGCTAAACTAGCATTGACAGCTCTGTGTACATAATCCAAGATAACATACAAATAGCTAGCTAGCCATTTAGCTAACAACATTTAGATTATACTAACTGACCAGCTAGCTTGCAATCGCCGCACGCTGCAGCTCTATGAGCTAGTCAGAGAAAAGCTTGCTAGCAAGCCAAGCTACTAGATTGCTATCAACAGCCAGTTGCCCTGGGCAAAATACGTTTGGTCAGAGAAGCAGTCCTGAGCAGCATTCTTTGAATCAGAGCGATATCTTGTGGTGGACGTCATCTAACAGTATCCTAAACCTTACAACAGTTTGAATACTGGTCCATATCCCTCTGCCTTAAATGTAACTTTTAAAAAATGTCTATATTATCATACTACACAGAGTAAATGTTACACTTCCTAAAGTGTTTGCTTTTTAACACTTTCAAAGAGTTTATGTAAATGCGAACACTTGTTATTGTTGCATTCATTCTCAATGGTGTAAAGTGTTAAACATCTATTCCACCAGAGTCATTATTTTTATTCTAATAGTTTACCACCTTTTAACACTGTGAAATGTTTGACTCTAATAGAGTTGAATACCTTTTAACACTGTATGGTCTAACCTTAAATTATACACATGTAAAGCTGCTTAATTTATCAATGTAAACAGCACCCTAACAGATGGGACATTCTCTATTAGGCTGTTATAGAGAATCTGCAATTTTTTTAATCTAATCGTGCAGTATCGTTCTTATTATGGCAAATAGTTACTTTCTCATTAGTCATAATGAGTGTCGTCATAAGCAAAATTCCTTTGTTATAAAGTGTGGTAGCCTAAGTGGTAGTCTATGTATGTATGATATGCCAGGGCTTATGCCATACTGCTTATAACAGTGTCATGAAGGCACTGTTTTATCACTGTTAACTGGATAGATTTTTTATAAAATTAGTCTAATAAGGTTGAAGTACTTGAGGTGATTAACATAATTAATTCCGATTTGTTTCCCTTCAGGCCTGAAAAAATGGTCTGGCACGGCTCTAGCAGCGAGGGTCACCGCCAGACTGACAACTACTGCGAGACATGGAGGGCAGGAGACCGCGCAGTGACAGGCCTAGCATCCTCACTGCAGTCCGGCCAGCTCCTACAACAGTCGCCCAGCAGCTGCTCTAGCTCCTACATAGTGCTGTGTATCGAGAATAGCTATCTCTCACACTCCAAAAAATAATTGTAAAAACCATCCCTGTCACTTTGGTCCTAGTAAACGCATTACAAGTGTCCAAACAAGCCCATTCCTCCTCCCTCTGCCCCTAAAAATATGACATATTTCGAACTGGGTCTGCAGCGCTTGCCTGGCAGAGAAGCTTCCCATTGTCTTCTCTATCCCTTCCATAATGCCAAAGAGACGGGTCGAACAGAGAGGTGTTTGCCTTTTTCTCGGGGCATTGGCACATATTTTCTAAGGGGTTGAACAAGAGAAGAGAAGCTAACTGCGGCAGCATTTTTTTATTGTATGCGTAAAAAAATATGTTTGTATATGATATGTCTGTTTTGAGTTTTATTAGCATTTCTGATTTTATCAATTTTACTTTTGAATCTGTCTTTAAATGTGGTATATTCAACCATTTTAATGTACCATTTTCCAAATGTTTGTTTGTTTTATTTTAATTTCATTTAAGGCTTGTAGTTTACTAAAGGGTACAGTAACCTTTTAAATGATATTTTAAGAATTAAAGAAGATAATAGATATTTATTTTTAAATGAAGTTATGTTAGAACACACAATTTGATTTACAATAGTAACAACACATGAAAAATGCCCTAATCCATATTGTAGTCAGCACTTTTTCACAGACTATTTCATACACTTACACAGGTGAGGGTGAGTTTCCTAACCTAATATGGAAAACTGTACGTTGTAAAAATGAGTGTGTGGTTTTTGAAATGCATGTCAAAAGAGATTGTGCTTTGATGTCAAGATACTTTAAAAAATAAAAATAAGTAAATAAAACTAAGATAAGATATGATGACTCTTAGAATAAAAATTACTAATTACTATAATGTTATATACCAGGTCACAAATATGTAAAATGTGATTATAAATATGATTTCTTTCAATTCCACATTCCACAGATGTAGGATCTTAATTTGATCACTCTATGTTGCTGAGAACTTTCGTTCACAGCAGGAAATGCAAACTTGTAGTGTATTTAAGTTTTAAAAAGCTTCTAAAGTTTGAAATTTCAGACTTGATTTGCCCTTTCAAAAAATGTATCAACCCCTACAGAAATTGCCATTAATTATAATTCACATAATTCACATTTCCTGTTGCTGCAGGATACTTTTTCTGCTGTTGCAAACTGGTTCAAATTAAGATCCTACATCTGTAGACGTTTACTGTATATGTCTAGTTACCATTTTACATTTGGTGAACATTATGTTTTATACGTCCTCATTGGGCATAGCCTACACTAAATTCATCATACTCATATCCAAGACGCAAGTTACAAGGTCTTTCGTAACCGTAAAGCAGATGCAGAGACAAATTTGATGGAAGGGTCAATTTTGCTGTTATTAAAAATAAATTAAAATCCTGTTGATAATAACCTACCATTGGGGTTTGAAAATGTTTTGAGTTCAATTTGGTGCTAATCTCTATTGGAGTGACTGCTGACTGTGATGGTTGAGGAAACCCAGATATATTTTATTAAGACACTTTGTAGTAAGTATCCTCGTGTTGATGAATTTCTGAGGCTATCTTGGCTATAGTGCTACTGTTGTTTCTTGACTGAACCAGTATGAACCTGTGGATATTCATTATTTTTGTAACCAGTATGTGCTGTATCATTTCGTAGAGGCACTGAATAAACATTTTCTTTTTTCTTTTATTCATGAGACTGTGGATGCAAAGTTTTTTGCAATAATGTTTTTTTAACCGATGTTTTGTGTGGCCAATATTTCAAAGTAGTGTTACATTATGACTGGTTTTGTTGTGGAAAATGTATGTGCTGAGCGAGTGGGTTTAAAATATGTAAACCCATTTCCACCGATACTTGGACATTAAATACATTCTGCTGCTATCATGTGGATAGAAATACAGCAGTTTCTATTCTTATCCAATTGCGTTGTTATCATAATTTGTCTGCTTACCAGCCAAATTAACAAATATTTGGTCAACAAGGCAAAATCTTAAAGGTCAACAACTAATAATCCCTAACATTAATTGAGATTGAGATTTTTTGCATGTGGTAAAAGTAAAATGTTGATTTTCAAATTGATTCTTATGTATTTGTTCAATGTAATGACTGGAATATTCCTGTTTGGAATTTCTCTTCTCTGTTTTCTCCAGAGTAGATTTTTCCCAAGGAAACTAGTCCCCTATCCAGATTCATGGTTGTCACAGACAACCACCTTTTGATGAGATTGCAATCCCACCTCATCACCTTATACTCCAACAGACCTGTCTACTATCACCGTTTTATGGCCCACTCAATGGGATTTAGCTGTGTGGCCTTGCAAGCACCTTCTTAACACAAATCAGAGAAGGGTGCTCAAGATTCCTTGTAGGTGGTCCCTTAAATAAGGCCGTCGGAGTAGGGCTCAAGCATACTGCATATATGTGCCCTCTGTGCATATACAGTATAATGGTCAATGCCAAAGCTATTGGCACATAGGTCCAGATTGTAAAAATGAACAATCATAAAGTACAGATTGGTGGTCCAGGTCCACCACATTGTTGTTGGTCATTGTGATGTGTGCATTCTGTTCAGTTAGATACATTTTTATATAGAACGACACATAGTTGTGAAAGATGGATGAGGATCCGTCCTGCGTATCTGTATGATTTTGTTAATTAACTTCATTGTAGTGATATGGTGTGGTATGTGCTGCTCCAGTGACCTTTGATTGACATGATTCATTCTATGGAACTCTGACTCTTGCAGGGCTCTCAATCCTTCCCAGACAAGACTGGATTTGATCAAAAATGACAACAAAAGGATAATTCGGAGGCAATGGAGAAGGATGGGATTGGAAAAGAAGAGGGCTCCTAATGCTGAAAGTGGTGCGCCTGGTTTTCGGGTGATTCTGCTAAAATATAGGAAAAGGCTTAATTTGTAACATTGAGTTACCACAATGACATGTTTTGATAAAGACTGAAATACAATTTACTAGCTGCTAAGTGTCCTAGATGCTCAAAACAAAAAGGTGCCTGAAAATATATAAAAACCAACATGTAAATACAGCAGCAGAAGAAAAAGAAACATAGCACCCTACTAAATGTTATCTCAACCACAGCTTTCTCTTAAGTGTCTCAACCCATCGAGCTTCAGTAGTGTGACTGGTATGGGGCTAATATTAATTTACTGGGGGGCTCAATGTCGTCGAGGCGGTCTCTGGTTGAAAGAAAAATAACTAGCATTAAACGCTGTTCGCTATTCTACAAGATCTTTGATTGAGTAAATCTTTCAGGGAAAATAACATAATTTCCACATTAAGTCTCCCTGACAGAGTGGTGTGTTAGAACAACGTACAGCTGGCTGCTGTGAAGTGCCTGTTGACCATCTCAACAACCTAGCTGCCATGGGAGAGCTATATTTAGGAGCTGGTAAGTAATAACTAAGCACGTCCAAATGATCCACATGGACGGTAATGATATAAGAGCGAGACGACTAGATATTGGGCTTAATTACATTTGGGGCGGAAGCAAAAGCTGTGTCTGTCAGAAGATCTGCCTCTGTTATACAACCCCAGTGACTCACCCACGACCGAATCCAACAACATCTCGGCTAACAAGCAGGGCTTTATGCTTTCCCCTCAAAGCTCCATAAAATGTATTGTATTCACAGGTCTTGAAGAAGTATCCAATTCTTTATATTCATAAAACACCCCAAAATAACAACGTTGGAGTCTACAGACATTTTCTTTCAGCTTGACCAAAGCTGTTCATAAGGAAAGACAGACTATAGATTCAGGTTTTGTAATCATATATTTTATTGAGATACAGTGGCTTGTGAAAATATTTACCCCCCTAGGCATTTTTCCTATTTTGTTGCCTTACAACCTGGAATTAAAATTTATTAAAAAATATTTTTGGGGGTGAAACAAACAAGAAATAAGACAAAAAACTGACAACTTGAGTGTACATAACTATTCACCCCCCCCCAAAGTCAATACTTTGTAGAGCCACCTTTTGCAGCAATTACAGCTGCAAGTCTCTTGGGGTATGTTTCTATAAGCTTGGCACATCTAGCCACGGATTTTTGCCCATTCAAGGCAAAACTGCTCCAGCTCCTTCAAGTTGGATGGATTTTGCTGGTGTACAGCAATCTTTAAGTCATACCACATATTCTCATTTGGATTGAGGTCTGGGCTTTGACTAGGCCATTCCAAGACATTTAAATGTTTCCCCTTAAACCACTCGAGTATTGCTTTAGCAGTATGCTTAGGGTCATTGTACTGCTGGAAGGTGAACCTCCGTCCCAGTCTCAAATCTCTGGAAGACTGAAACAGGTTTCCCTCAAGAAACATCCCCACAGCATGATGCTGCCACCACCATGCTTCACTATGGGGATGGTGTTCTCGGGGTGATGAGAGGTGTTGGGTTTGCGCCAGACATTTTCCTTGATGGCCAAAAAGCTCAATTGTAGTCTCATCTGACCAGAGTACCTTCTTCCATATGTTTGGGGAGTCTCCCACATGCCTTTTGGCGAACACTAAACGTGTTTGGTTATTTTTTTCTTTAAGCAATGGCTTTTTTCTGGCCACTCTTCCGTAAAGCCCAGCTCTGTGGAGTGTACGGCTTAAAGTGGTCCTATGGACAAATACTCCAATCTCCGCTGTGGAGCTTTGCAGCTCCTTCAGGGTTATCTTTGGTCTCTTTGTTGCCTCTCTGATGAATGCCCTCCTTGCCTGGTCCGTGAGTTTTCGTGGGCGGCCCTCTCTTGGCAGGTTTGTTGTGGTGCCATATTCTTTCCATTTTTTAAAAATGGATTTAATGGTGCTCCGTGGGATGTTCAAAGTTTCTGATAGTTTTTTATAACCCAGCCCTGATCTGGACTTCTCCACAACTTTGTCCCTGACCAGTTTGGAGAGCTCCTTGGTCTTCATGGTGCCGCTTGCTTGGTGGTGCCCCTTGCTTAGTGTTGGCCCTTGCTTAGTGGTGTTGCAGACACTGGGGCCTTTCAGAACATGTGTTTATATACTGAGATCATGTGACACTTAGATTGCAGACATATGGACTTTATTTAACTAATTATGTGACTTCTGAAGGTAATTGGTTGCACCAGATCTTATTTAGGGGCTTCATAGCAAAGGGGGTGAATACATATGCACGCACCACTTTTCCGTTATTTATTTTCTATAATTTTTTGAAATAAGTTATTTTTTTCATTTCACTTCACCAATTTGGACTCTTTTGTGTATGCCCATTACATGAAATCCAAATAAAAATCTATTTAAATTACCGGTTTTAATGCAACAAAATAGGAAAAACGCCAAGGGGGATGAATACTTTTGCAAGGCACTGTATTGTGCAATCCATGCTGCTTTGATGCATAATGTAGCATGCTGGCAGTGTTGATCAAATTGGAGTGTCTAAAGGTAAAAGTCTAATCTGAAACTTATGCCATACAAACTTGATTAACTGTTTAATGGATTTGATTATTTGAAAGGCGATCAAATAAAATAAATTAAATGTGTAAAAATACTATATTCAAAACGTAGCGACCTCATCAAGGTATCAACGTAGCGACCCCATTGGTATCAAAAGTGGGATAGCATCATTATAAACCATATTCTGGCCGGGTCTGAGGCACAGTTCGTTTTCCATAATCCGAGAGGTGTTTGTGTATCTACTGGATGGTTGAGGACATTCTTTTTGCTACTCTTATTTAAATGAGTTTTGTATTTTTGAGAAATCTGAAGAGGGGCATCCGTTAAACAGTAAATAAACGTTTTCTATGAACTTTTCCTTTCATTTAGTTAGATAATTAGCAACTATTTCCCACTCCTTACAGTAAATCCCACAGTATTCCCTCTGACATTTAAGTACTCCTTTATTCTTTAAATATTTGATGAGGATGAGGTTATCTTGAGTGGCTCCTCCTGGAATCACACAGCTATAGCTTTATCACTCCAACTCTCTCTCACTCTGACTCTGATTTCCGATGGATAACTGCCAAAACCAAGTATAAAATGGGACAAAGGCAAAAGTGGCACTCTCGGATTACAATACGAGTTCAAACTTATAGGACAGACCATCCAAAAACGACCATAGTTGTGGTTGAAAAGCCTTGAATTGGCAAGTTAAAAAAGGCTAACCAATTTGGTCAGGGCCTGAAAATAGTTGGAAGCTAAAGTTAGCAGTTGGTGAAAGTGGCTAGGTAAAAACAACCTAAGCATGGATTGCACTCTGTCGTTGTCCGTAGACTGCTTCCAAGGTAAGAAAACCAATGTCATTTTGAGTGAACTATCCCTTTAAGAACTTCACATTTTGTGTGAACTACCCCTTAAAGTACTGTCGATCCATAATTTACCCAGGCCAATTTACCTTGCATACATAGTTCACAGCTCACTACCCTCTCCTGTCTCTGCAGAGTCAGCTGGCTGCATATCCAATGTGACATCTCCTTCTATCTCCCATCAATGCAGTGCAGTGCCTTAGACCGCTGCACCACTCGGTAGGCCAAGACTAGTATTTTTTATTCAGATAAAATGTTTTTATGTGAAAAATTTTTCCCCTGGTCTAAAAAAAGATCCCAGGGCAGTGTTTGGGGAACGCTGCTGTAAGAACACAGAATAAAACAATTAATAAAAGTCCCATGATGGTAGTGACTTCCCAAGACTCCTATCACTTATTAACCATCAGTTATTACTTTAATAAAATATTTCAATTGTATATTCCATTAGTTTTATTTGATGACTTTATTATTTTCATTTCAAGTAATCTCTATAGAGCTGCTGTCTATGCTGTCTGACAAAATCACTATTTTAGTAATTCAACGTAAATAAGGCATACTTTTATGACTACTGAAAACCAACTATCAATCACTTAGATCATGTATTTTCAGGCAGAGATACCTCACAAAGAAACTGCTCTCTATGTATCCCCTCTTGATCATGCATTCTTCTTTCCTCTTATGTACAGTGGGGAGAACAAGTATTTGATACACTGCCGATTTTGCAGGTTTTCCTACTTACAAAGCATGTAGAGGTCTGTAATTTTTATCATAGGTACACTTCAACTGTGAGAGACGGAATCTAAAACAAAAATCCAGAAAATCACATTGTATGATTTTTAAGTAATTAATTTGCATTTTATTGCATGACATAAGTATTTGATCACCTACCAACCAGCAACAATTCCGGCTCTCACAGACCTGTTAGTTTTCTTTAAGAAGCCCTCCTGTTCTCCACTCATTACCTGTATTAACTGCACCTGTTTGAACTCGTTACCTGTATAAAAGACACCTGTCCACACACTAAATCAAATAGACTCCAACCTCTCCACAATGGCCAAGACCAGAGAGCTGTGTAAGGACATCAGGGATAAAATTGTAGACCTGCACAAGGCCTGGATGGGCTACAGGAAAATAGGCAAGCAGCTTGGTAAGAAGGCAACAACTGTTGGCGCAATTATTAGAAAATTGAAGAAGTTCAAGATGACGGTCAATCACCCTCGGTCTGGGGCTCCATGAAAGAGCTCACCTCGTGGGGCATCAATGATCATGAGGAAGGTGAGGGATCAGCCCATAACTACATGGCAGGACCTGGTCAATGACCTGAAGAGAGTTGGGACCACAGTCTCAAAGAAAACCATTAGTAACACACTACGCCGTCATGGATTATAATCCTGCAGCACACGCAAGGTCCCCCTGCTCAAGCCAGCGCATGTCCAGGCCCGTCTGATGTTTACCAATGACCATCTGGATGATCCAGAGGAGGAATGGGAGAAGGTCATGTGGTCTGATGAGACAAAAATAGAGCTTTTTGGTCTAAACTCCACTCGCCGTGTTTGGAGGAAGAAGAAGGATGAGTACAACAGCAAAGAACACCATCCCAACCGTGAAGCATGGAGGTGGAAACATCATTCTTTGGTGATGCTTTTCTGCAAAGGGGACAGGACGACTGCACCGTATTGAGGGGAGGATGGATGTGGCCATGTATCGCAAGATCTTGGCCAACAACCTCCTTCCCTCAGTAAGAGCATTGAAGATGCTTCATGCTCTACAACATTCGGAGAGTACGACCCTGCCTTACACAGGAAGCGGCACAGGTCCTAATCCAGGCACTTGTCATCTCCAGTCTGGTTTACTGCAACTCGCTGTTGGCTGGGCTCCCTGCCTGTGCCATTAAACCCCTACAACTTATCCAGAACGCTGCAGCCCGTCTGGTGTTCAACCTTCCCAAGTTCTCTCATGTCACCCCGCTCCTCCGCACACTCCACTGGCTTCCAGTTAAAGCTCGCATCTACTACAAAACCATGGTGCTTGCCTACGGAGCTGTGAGGGGAACGGCACCTCCTTACCTTCAGGCTCTGATCCTACACCCAAACGAGGGCACTACGTTCATCCACCTCTGGCCTGATAGCCCCCCTACCTCTACGGAAGCACAGTTCCCGCTCAGCCCAGTCAAAGCTATTCGCTGCTCTGACACCCCAATGGTGGAACAAGCTCGGACAGAGGAGTCACTGACTGCCTTCCGGAGACCCTACCTCTTTAAGGAATACCTGGAATAATATAACAGTAATCCTTATACCCCCCCCTCCCCCACCCCCCCATAAAATAAAAACAAAAAATAGGGTGGTTGTCCCACTGGCTATCCTAAGTTGAATGCACCAATTTGTAAGTCGCTCTGGATAAGAGTGTCTGCTAAATGACTTACATGTTAAATGTAATCTTGAAGGGACAAAAGCATGGATTCGCTTTTCTGCATCATATTTGGACAAAACATTTCAGATTTTTCCAATGTTACGAAGATGGAAAAAAGAGGCTCTTGAAAAATAATTGATGTGTTCATCCAAAAGAGAGATCAGGCTCCAGAGTAACGCTGAGGTCCTTCAGTTTTATTTGAGACGACTGTACAACCATCAAGATTAATTGTCAGATCAAACAGCAGATCTCTTTGTTTCTTGGGGCCTAGAACTAGCATCTCTGTTTTGTCCGAGTTTAAAAGTAAAACATCTGCTGCCATCCACTTACTTATGTCTGAAACACGGGCTTCCAGGGTAGGAATATTTAGGTCTTCACCATTTTCATCAAAATGTACAGCTGTGTGTCATCTGCATAGCAGTTGACATTGTGTTTCTGAATGGCATTCCCAAGAGGTAGAATATATAGTGAAAACAATAAGTAGCCTTGCACGAGCCTTGGCTTGTGCGAGCTGTAAAAGCTTATAGGAGCAGGAGCCAATCTCCTGTTTCTGTAGTGTGAGGCAGTTCGATGTACAAGTACAGCCCCTGAACAGAATGCTAGTCTATCTCATGGCCTTACCCCCAATCTATCTCCTTAATGCTGAGTGCCAAGCAGAGACGCATCAGGTCCCATTTTTGCAGTCTTTGGTATGACTCGGCCGAGGATCAATCTCCCAACCTTCCAATCTAGTCACAAGGCCACTGAATTGAAAACAATAGTGGTCCTAAAACGGAACCTTGAGGAACACCGAAACTTACTATAGATTTTTCAGAGATGAAATTATATATTTCCGACAGATAAGATCTGAGCCCGTGTAGACCAATTAGGGTTTCCAATCTCTCCAAAAGAATGTGGTGATGATCGATGTTGTCAAAAGCGGCACTAAGGTCTAGGAGCACGAGGACAGATGCAGAGCCTTGGCCTGATGCCATTAAAATGTAATTTACCACCTTCACGAGTGCGGTCTCAGTGATGGGGTCTAAAACCAGACTGGAACATTTCGTACACATGTCTTCAGGAAGGCAGTGAGTTGCTGAGCAACAGCTTTTTCTAAAATGTTTGAAAGGAATGGGAGATTCGATATAGGCCAATCTTTTTTACATTCTCCAGGACAAGGTTTTGCTTTTTCAGAAGAGGCTTTATTACTGGCACTTTTAGTGAGTTTGGTACACATCCGGAGGATAGGGAGCCATTTATTATTTTCAGCATAGGAGGGCCAAGCAAAGGAAGTAGCTCTTTCAGTAGTTTGGTTGGAATAGGGTCCAGTATACAGCTGGAAGGTTTAGAGGCCATTACTATTTTTGTGAATGTGTCGAGAGATACAGGATTTAAAAACTTGAGTGTCTCCATTGATCAGAGGTCCTGGCAGTTCTGTGCAGACTCAGGACAATTGAGTTTTGGAGAAATACACATATTCAAAGAGGAGTCCGTAATTTGCTTTCTAATGATCATGATCTTTTCGTAGAAGAAGTTCATGAATTCATCACTGCTGAAGTGAAGTCCAGCCTCACTTGGGGAATGCTGCTTTTTTGTTAGCTTTGTGACAGTATAAAAAATTAATGTAGGATTGTTTTTATTCTCCTCAACCAGGTTGGAAAAGTAGGCTGATTGAGCAGCAGTGAGGGTTTTTCGATATTGCAAGCCAGTCGGAAGACTTCCAATTTGGTGGAGCACCATTTCTGTTCCAATTTTCTGGAAGCTTGCTTCAGGGCCCAGGTATTTTCTGTATACCAGGGAGCTAGTTTCTTGTGACAAATGTTTTTTGTTTTTAACGATGTGACTGCATCTAGGGTATTACGCAAGTTTAAGTTTAGATCCTCGGTTAGGTGGTTAACAGATTTTTGTACTCCAGTGTCCTTTGGGTAAGTGGAGGGATTCTAGAAGGGCATCTAGAAATCTTTGGGTTGTCTGAGAATTTATGCTACAGCTTGGTTGGGGTCTGAGCTAATTATTTATTGCGATTGCAAACGTAATAAGATGGTGGTCCGATAGCCCAGGATAGGTCCAAAAGGCTTCTCAACAGCTAAGACTCCTGAACAGCTAATCATGGCTACCCGGACTATTTGCACACCTACCCCATCTTTTTACGCTGCTGCTACACTGTTAATTATTTATGCATAGTCACTTTAACTCTACCCACATGTACATATTACCTCAGCTACCTCAACTAGCCGGTGCCCCCGCACATTGACTCTGCACCGGTACCCCCCTGTATATAGCCTCCCTACTGTTATTTTATTTTACTTCTGCTCTTTTTTTCTCAACACTTTTTTGTTGTTGTTGTTTTATTTAACTTTTTTATAAAAAAATACATGCATTGTTGGTTAAGGGCTGTAAGTAAGCATTTCACTGTAATGTCTACACCTGTTGTATTCGGCGCATGTGTCAAATACAATTTGATTTGATTATGAGGAAAAACATTTACATCCACAATATCTATTCCACGGGACAAAACTAGATCGAGGGTATGATTGTGGCAATGCGTAGGTCCCAAGACATGTTGGACAAAACCCACTGAGTCGATGATGCCTTCTGGAGTGGGTCTGTGGACTTCTCCATGTGAATAGGAATAGGAATTCAAGGAACTCAGTGAGGAATGCTGTATACAGCCCAGGAGGCCTGTAAACAGTAGCTATATAAAGTGATTGAGTAGGCTGCATAGATTTCATGACTAGAAGCTCAAAAGATGAAAACATAAATTGAAATTTGCTGTCATTTTACATTTACATTTTAATCATTTAGCAGACGCTCTTATCCAGAGCGACTTACAGTTAGTGAGTGCATACATTTTTCATACTGGCCCCCCGTGGGAATCGAACCCACAACCCTTGCGTTGCAAGCGCCATGCTCTACCAACTGAGCTACAACTGAGCTAAATGTTAGAAACACCTCTGCCTTTGCGGGATGCGCGGGGGATATGGTCACTAGTGTAACCAGGAGAAGAGGCCTCATTTAACACAGTATGTTTTAGTCATTTAAAGTAAAAAGCTAAAAAAGTTTGTCATGTAGCCAAGTAGCAACAAAAAGCACAGCAGCACAGAGACAACGCAGAAGTGAGAACCACTTACATGTCACACAGAGACAATACACAATGACACACCACACGCTGCTACAAACAAGTCAGTAGTGAGCTTACTATGTCAACCAACGATTACATCATCTTACGAGGCAACAGGATCATCATCCCCCAGCTCTTAGAAGCAGAGTGCTTCAGCTCGCCCATGAAAGACATCAGGGCATTATAAAGACTAAGACACTACTCAGAGAAAAGGTATGGTTTCTCTCCATAGACCAATTGGCAGAAGCCACTGTTAGAAACTGCTTAGAACCTCTGAGCAGGTTTCAATGGCCCTCTCCCCACAGGAGAGTATCTACTAGTAATTGTAGATGAGTATTCTCACTATCTAGTTGTGGAGATCGTGAACTCTACGTCAGCCAATGCTGTCATTCCAGTCATGGACAAAGTCTTCTCTGTGTTCGGGATACCCAGAGTTGTTAAAACAGACAATGGCCCTCCTTTCAACAGCGACTGAATAACTCAGTTTGCAACCTACCTAGGGTTTCATCACCGCAAGATCACCCCCCTCTGGCCGCAGGCTAAAGCTGCAGCAGAACTGTTAATGTGCACTACAGAGACATCACCTGCTGAACTGATGTATACATTTACATTTTAGTCATTTAGCAGACGCTCTTATCCAGAGCGACTTACAGGAGCAATTAGGGTTAAGTGCCTTGCTCAAGGGCACATCGCAAAGTGTTGTTTATAATGCAGGAGGAGGAGAGCTATAAGTTTCAGACGACACATCTAATCCACAGCAGGAACTTCCATATATGGACATTGTCTTCCGTATTAGAATGCAGTCTTAGAGCAGGAATTGTCTGTGGGCACAGACCTTTATATTGGAACGTGGCCCTGAGCAGGAACTCCATATATGGGCACTGACATTAATATTGGAACACAGCCCTGGAGCAGGACCTCCATATATGGGCCCAACACCCATCTTGGAATGCGGCCTATTAGCAAAGAACTCCATATATGGACATGGAGTCGTGACCATGCCAATTTGCTCACCTACATCCAATCTTCATTGGCCACAAGCCCACTTCACTCACCTGCATCCCCTAGCTTAATCAATCACCCTCATAGTATTTAAATGGCATCCATCATCACGTCTTTGTACATCTGCCTAGTGAACATGCTGTACTGCAAGTTTGTGCTGAGCCATTGAAAAGCAGAGTGGCCTCTGATGACCCTGTGGAATATTCTTCGCCCTGCTGTCGTTCTCGGTCTGGTTTCTATGTCAGCCACCTCAGCATGCTCGATGGATCCTGCTGTGACTGGTCCGTCATGCTGCCTTACTGCCTGGGTCCATTACCGTGGTTCCGCCCACAGCTTATCCAGACTTGGAGCTCCTGGCCGTCGCCTCCTCTACTACAACCTCCCTTTACTCTAGGAGAAACAGAAGACAATGAAAAACACCACTTCCAGCGGCCCCTCTCGCCTTCGTGGAGGCTCCTCTCGGCCACTATCACCCCACCTCCCTCGCCACTCTTCTTGGCCACTATCACCCCTCCCGTGGCTCCTCTCGCCTTCTCTGCCAATATCACCCCTCTTCCCACATTGCTCCCGCGGTTCATCTGGACCAACCATTGAGGAAGTCGTCTAAACCGTTCCATTGTTTCTGCAACTACTCCCTCCCCCCAGCTTTCAGCTCTAAGGACTCCTGTCACAGAGGGAAAGTTAAAGTAATGTTTGAAATGTGTTCTCCACGACACCCTTCCATGGCGCGCCTCCACGGTGCATCTCCTGCGTCCACAGAGCGGCTCTATGGCGCACCTCCACACCCCACCTCCACAGTACCCCCTGCCTCCGGGGTTCAACACCTGTCTTCCCTGCGGCCCCTCTTGCCTTCTGCCATTTCCCGGGTCCTCCAGATGAGACATTCTGGCAGCCATGACATGTACCCTTTGTCTGCCTGGACCATTTTGGGGGCAAACTACTTAAACTTTTATTTTACCTTTGTGCGAGTCTTAACACTCATTCGACCAACATGGTAATCCATTGAAAGATGCACTAAACTGGGAAAATAAACCCACAGTTACAAAGGCAACCCTGAGCAAGATAATGCTAAAGATGGTGATTACAGAGCTAGCTCCAGAGGATAACCTGGCTAAGGAGTTCGCAGCCACTTGGGAGCCAGGCCTACCCACTTGGGAGCCAGGCCCAGCCAATCAGAATGAGTTTTTCCCCACAAAAGTTATTTATTACAGACAGACATACTCCTCAGTTTCATCAGCTGTCCCGGTGGCTGTTCTCAGACAATCCCGCAGGTGAAGAAGCCAGATGGGGAGGTTCTGGGCTGGCGTGGTTACACGTTGTGAGGCCAGATGGATCTACTGCCAAATTCTCTAAAACGACGTTGGAGGCGGCTTATGGTAGAAAACATTCAATTCTCTGGAAACAGCTCTGGAGGACATTCCTGTAGTCAGCAAGCCAATTGCACGCTCCCTAAACACTTGAGACATCTGTGGCATTGTGTTGTGTGACAAAACTGCACATTTTAGTGGCCTTTTATTGTCCCCAGCACAAGGTTCACCTGTGTAATGATCATGCTGTTTAATCAGCTTCTTGATATGCCACACCTGTCAGGTGGATGGATTATCTTGACAATGGATAAAATGCTCATTAACAGGGATGTAAACAAATTTGTGCCCAACATTTGAGAGAAATAAGCTTTTTGTGGTATGGAAAATTTGTGTAATCTTTTATTTCAGCTCAAGAAACATGGGAACAGTACTTTACATGTTGTGTTTATATTTTTGTTCAGTGTACAAGTAAAACTTTAACCAGGTCGAGTAGATGACTTAGCTCGTTCACCAAAGGGCATCTTGGCCAGTCCAATTTGATACCCTGCTTGCCTGGACCAAACCCTGGACCTCCTGAACTTCCTGCCTGCACTCCACACCTCGCAGCCTGCTACACAGGCTCAGATGGAACCGAATTTCTTTCTTTCACCGCACAGCCATCACATGGCCTTCCTCACATGCAACTCGCCACACCGAGACAGAACAGAGCCTCCCGCTTCCACCTTATGGCCATCACATGGCATTCTCCACAGTGTCATGTCGAGACGGAACAGAGCCTCCTGCTTCCACCATACAGCGACCACGTGGACTCAAGGTCTATTGAGTTGACTACATCACTGCTTCCACGTCCTCTCCAATGCCATTTCATGGCTTTCTCCATGCCGAGATTGGACAGAGCTTCCTCCCACCGCCTTCCGCAAATTAGCCCCACCTACGCCGAGACAGGACTGAGGGTCCCGCATGCACCTTTTCTCTAGCACCCGGCCCAAGCTCCCATTTCCACCGCACACCCACCTACCTCGCTGCATGAACTAAGCCCATGCCGAGCCCGGACTGTGCCTCCTGCCCTCACTCACCTTCTCTCCTGCAGCCGGGACTCATCTCCACCCCACAGCCATTGCCGAGCCCCAATGCTGCACCCTCCATTGCTGTTGACCGGGCCTTCTGCAGCTTGATCTTTTGAGGGGTCCCTATGTCCCTAACTGCGACCTATCGTCACATCGCCCACCAGCACCTCCCCTCCTACTACACCACCTCAGCAGCCTCCAATTCACAGAGAACACGTTCCTACTAACGGGCATCTGTAAGAGGCAACCACCACCATTAGACAACCACCATCACCGGCACCCCATCACTGGCACCCCATCACTGTCAATATTCTCTCCATCAGTATCACCGTTCCCAGCACCGGCCTTTTCTCTTAACAAACCAACTGAACCCTGGAAACCATCCTCACACTCATCTTCAGGTTCCTTTGGCACACCACTTCCACTACCGCACCCTACGGAGTCTCTGTTCATCACAGACGGAGACCTCCCCATCACCAGACACTGGTTCCATTCACACCTGAATGCCTCTCTTTCCAGATAGGAGCAGCCATGGCAACACACAACGGCCTTCCCAAGGCATATTCAACATCCCCTGGTCCACTGACACACCACCACCCCGTCTGCCTCCCCATCGAGTCACCCTCCAGGCTTCCTGCACAATGGCGGGCCAGCTCAACCCCAGTCCACGACTAGCAGGGGGGCCAGTACAAGCTTGGCTTACGGCCAGGGGTTGGCCTTGCCAGCAGGCTCAGTGCAACTCCAGTTCACGACTGAGGGTTGATCATGCCGGGAGGCGAGCTACCAACCCCCGATCCACAACCGGGGGCCGGCCTCCCCAACCAACTTACCCACAAGGCCACTTGCAAAATGGGGGGTGCCAGCTCAACCACGGGCCACAACCAGGGGTTGGCCCTGCTAGCAGGCTCAGCACAACCCCGACCACCATCCACGCCAAAACCCTCATTCCAAACATAGCAACTACTATCCCTTCTGACATGCTCATCAGATGGTGAGAAGCTGAACTTGTAAAATGTACACAAAGATCCCAACAGTTGGTCCCACCAAACTAGGTGTCACAGACTGTGAAATCAGACAGAGAGACAACAAGGCAAAGATGAAGGCATGTTCAGACAAACTTTGACATGCCGTGCTTAACACTCTCACTCTAGGCGACATCGTGCTACACCGCCAACCCAAGCACCACAAGCTCACCACACCCTACAACACAGAGCCATACACTGTGTCAAAGACTCAATGGTCACGGCCATGAGGAATCACAAGGAACTCCTCATTCTTCAAGAAGCTCAACCCAGAGCTACAGGACTCCTCATCTGAGTCTGATGATGATGATGATGATGATAACACTGTCATTTTCACACCACCACTATAAGGTATCCCAGTAGGTATAACAGACAGCCTCCGTCATACCTCCATGATTATGAGTATTCTCACGGACTAAAAAACTAAGACTGTTCCAAAACAAGAGTCTGTTAAAAACGAAGCAAAAGAGACAGTTGTGTCTTAAAATAACTGTAGGGTCAGTTGAAAACAAAACAATGCCTTAAGTTTGCATTTGAGTAAATTGTTCACGTATGGTTATTACATGCAGAGTAATAGTCAAGTTAAAATGTTTGTATAAATACACAGATGTTTGACAGATGAAATGCTTGACATTACTAGAAGTACAACTGTATTTTCATTCTGTAAAAAAAATACAATAAATAATGTTCTTGGCACGACAGTGCATTAACATTAATTGTTTACGACGACACCTCATGGTGGATCCATAGTACTACAGTTTATGCTAGTCAGTCAACCACTGAACATGTACACTGCCTTCCGAACTTATTTACACCCCTTGACTTTTTCCACATTTTGTTGTGTTACAGCCTGAATTTAAAATGGATTAAATTGAGATTTTTGGTCACTGGCATACACACAATACCCGATAATATCAAAGTGGAATTATATTTTTTGCACACCACCTTTTCACATGTGAGGAGAACAGCATGTTTTCATGTGAATAGTAGATTGAAATGCACATGAAAACATTGCTCCGGTACCCCCCTGTATATAGCCTCCCTACTGTTATTTTATTTTACTTCTGCTCTTTTTTTCTCAAAACTTTTTTATTGTCATTGTTTTATTTTACTTTTTTATAAAAAAAATTATGCATTGTTGGTTAAGGGCTGTAAGTAAGCATTTCACGATAATGTCTAAACCTGTTGTATTCGGCGCATGTGGCAAATAAAATTTGATTTTATTTGATTTTCAGTTTCACATGTGGGGATTTAATGTTATTCTCCTCACATATGAAAAGGTGGTGTTAACATGTTGCGGAAGCAATGTTTCCACATGTGGACTTGCCAATTCTGTAATGTCATTCTGTATAGGTGTAATTTAGCCTGTCCCTGGAGCTCAGTCTGTTTATTAGAAGAAGTCTTGTTTTTGTATGTGAAATGTGCCTATTTCTAAGCCATCCATTGCGTTATTATTGTAGTCCTCCATGGTGTTGCAGCTACAACTAGCGGAGACATTTGAAATGTTACTGCTGCAGGCAGTAACACTCTTCTTCACGTTGGTCTGTGACTGTTGGAAGAAAAGCCAGAAATACTCAGAGAAGCTAACTAGTTATGTGTCTCCTTATTTATTATGTTTTCAGGTTTGTACACATTGTTTCATTTTCAAAATCTAGAGATAACATGTTTACCTAAACTCTGAGTTTTCTAGTAATTTTGATGTATAATTTAAGTGTTTTGACCGAGTGAAAATCAAGTGAGTTTTATCCCATTCATGTGTGTAGTCAAGCTAAGTAGCTAGCTAGCTTTGATAAAGATGGTGCCGATGGGGAAGGCCGACATCTTACGAGTTAAAACCTGACTTTGCCATTTAGTGACTTTTTTCGTGTTTATCTTTACTTTTTTGTACAGAAAGTTATCACATGGCCTCCTGAGTGGCACAGTGGTCTAAGACACTGCATCGCAGTGCTTGAGGCGTCACTACAGACCTGGGTTCGATCCCAGGCTGGGTCACAGCCGGCTGTGACTGGGAGATCCATGAGGCGGCGCACAATTGGCCCAGCGTCGTCCAGGTTAGGGGAAGGTTTGGCCGGACTGGATTTCCTTGTCTCATCGCGCTCTAGCGACTCCTTGTGGCGGACCGGGCGTGTGCAAGCTGACTCTGTCGCCAGCTGGACAGTGTTTCCTCCGACACATTGGTGTGGCTGGCTTCTGGGTTAAGCAAGCAGTGTGTCAAGAAGCAGTGCGGCTTGGCAGGGTCGTGTTTCGGAGGACGCATGGCTCTCGACCTTCGCCTCTCCCGACTCTGTAGGGGAGTTGCAGCGATGGGACAAGACTGTAACTACCAATTCGATATCAATGAATTGGGGAGAAAAAGGGGTGAAAGTGATTAAAAAAATTACAAAATATGTTATCACATACTATTATCACATATGACCGCCAAGCACTTTTGGACATCAGATTGACATTTACATTTTAGTCATTTAGCAGATGCTCTTATCCAGAGCGACTTACAGTTAGTGAATACATATTTTCTTTTATTTTTCATACTGGCCCCCCGTGGGAATCGAACCCACAACCCTGGCGTTGCAAACGCCATGCTCTATCAACTGAACTACCTCCCTGCCGGCCATTCCCTCCCCTACCCTGGACGACGCTGGGCCAATTGTGCGCCGCCCATGAGTCTCCCGTTCGCGGCCGGCTGCGACAGAGCCTGGATTGACAGTTGCTAACATCGATTTCGACTTCAAATCTGACTTCAACTCTGACTCCTGTTCTCTTGTTCACACCAGATGCTATTCCTTTTTGTTTCATGGGGTACCAAAACGCCGCAGGCATAGACTTGGTAGACGGACTGGCATCCTTGTGAGACTGAGACGTAGAGAAAATCGACCGGCACTCCCCTCCGTTTTATTGGCAAATGTCCAGTCACTCGAGAATAAGATGGATGAGCTTTGTTCGAGAGTCTCCTATTAGAGAGACATGAAAAACTGCAATATTATAAGCCTTGCAGAAATGTGGCTGGCTCAATCTATGAACATAGAACTGATATAGAATACCTCATGGTAAGCTGCAGAGCCTTTTATCTACCAAGAGAGTTCTCATCTGTAATTATACGGCTGTCTACATCCCTCCACAAGCCAACACCACTTTGGCACTTAACAAACTGTATGGGGCCATAAACAAATAAACAAAAAAACTAACTGCACAACCAGATGAAGCGTTTCTGGTGGGCGGAGACTTTACCGCGGGGAGACTTAAAATCATTCTACCTCACTTCTATCAACACTACTTCGGCGCCACTAGGGGTGCTAAAACTCAACCACTTTTATTCTACCCACAGAAACGCATACAAGGCCCACCCTCATCCTCCTTTTGGCAAATCAGACCATGACTCTATCTTCCTGCTTCCTGTTTACAACCAAAAGCTCAAACAGGAAGTACCAGTGATGCGCTCAATACGGATGTGGTCCGATGAAACAGACGCAAGACTACAAGACTGTTTTGCTAGTACAGACTGGGATATGTTCCGGGATTCATCTGATTGAATTGAGCCGTTTACCACATCAGTCACAGGCTTCATCAATAAGTCCATAGATGAAGTCGTCCCCACAGTGACTATACGAACTTATCCAAACCAAGAAACATGGATTACAGGCAATATCCATGCTGGGCTAAAGGCTAGAGCTACCGCTAATACAGACATGGGACGCATACAAGAAAGCCCGCTACGACCTCTGACGAGACATCAAACATGCAAAAGGTCAATATTGGAGGAAAGTGGAATCCTATTACACCGGCTCCAACGCACGTCGGATGTGGCAGGGCTTGCAGATGATAACATATTACAAAGGGGAACCCAGCCATGAGATGCCCAGTGACACAGAACTCCCAAACGAGCTAAATGCCTTTTATGCTCGCTTCAAGGAAAACAACACAGAGTCCTGCATGAAAGCCCCTGTTGTTCTGGATCACTGTGTGATCTCGCTTTCCATGGCTGAGGTGAGTAAAACCTTTTAACAGGTTAACAGTCGCAAGGCCGCCGGGACAGACAGAATACCAGGTTGCGTTCTCAGAGCATGCACAGACCAGCTGGCAAGTGTCTACACTGACATTTTCAATCTCTCCTTGTCCAAGTCGGTAATCCCAACATGTTTCAAGTTGACCACCATTGTCCCTGTTCCCAACAACTCCAAGGTAACCTGCCTAAATGACTATCGCCCTTTAGCACTCACATCTGTAATTATGAAGTGCTTTGAAAGGCTGGTCATGACACACAGCAACACCATCATCTCAGACACCCTGGACCCACTCCAATTCGCATAGCGCCCCAACAGATTCACAGATGACACAATCTCAATTGCACTGCACACTGCCCTCTCCCACCTAGACAAGAGGGGAAATAACTATGTGAGAATGCTGTTCATAGACTACAGCTCAGCATTGAACACCATAGTCCCCTCCAAGCTCATCATCAAGCTCGGGACCCTGGGACTGAACATCTCCCTCTGCAACTGGATCCAGGACTTCCTGACAGGCCGGCCCCAGGTGGTGATGGTAGGAAACATTACCTCCTCGACACTGATTCTCAACACGGGGGCCCCACAAGGGTACGTCCTCAGTCCCCTCCTGTACTCCCTGTATACCCATGACTGCATGGCCTCACACAGTTCCAACTCCATCGTCAAGTTCGCTGACGACACGACTGTAGTAGGCCTGATTACCAACAACAACGAGATGGCCTACAGGGAGGAGGTAGGCACTCTGACGGCATGGTGCCAGGTAAACAACCTCTCCCTCAACATCAGCAAAACAAAGGAGCTGATTGTGGACTTCAGGAAGAACCAGGCTGGGCACACCCCATCCTCAGCATACACATCTCAGAGGAGCTGAGCCACCCGAGCCATGGCCTGTTCTCCCTGTTCACATAACTCAGACACAGGCAGTATAGGAGCATCATGGCAAAAACTAAGACTGGCCAATAGCTTTTACCCCCAGACCATCAGGCTGCTGAATAGCCACCACTACATTTACATTTACATTTTAGTCATTTAGCAGACGCTCTTATCCAGAGCGACTTACAGGAGCAATTAGGGTTAAGTGCCTTGCTCAAGGGCACATTTACATCATTTAGCAGACGCTCTTATCCAGAGCGACTTACAAATTGGTGCATTCACCCTATAGCCAATGGGATAACCACTTTACACTTTTTTTATTTTTATTATTTTTTTTTGGGGGGTAGAAGGATTACTTTATCCTATCCCAGGTATTCCTTAAAGAGGTGGGGTTTCAAATGTCTCCGGAAGGTGGTGAGTGACTCCGCTGTCCTGGCGTCGTGAGGGAGCTTGTTCCACCATTGGGGTGCCAGAGCAGCGAACAGTTTTGACTGGGCTGAGCGGGAACTATGCTTCCGCAGAGGAAGGGGAGCCAGCAGGCCAGAGGTGGATGAACGCAATGCCCTCGTTTGGGTGTAGGGACTGATCAGAGCCCGAAGGTACGGAGGTGCCGTTCCCCTCACTGCTCCATAGGCAAGCACCATGGTCTTGTAACGGATGCGAGCTTCAACTGGAAGCCAGTGGAGTGTGCGGAGGAGGGGGGTGACGTGAGAGAACTTGGGAAGGTTGAACACCAGACGGGCTGCGGCATTCTGGATGAGTTGTAGGGGTTTAATGGCACAGGCAGGGAGGCCAGCCAACAGCGAGTTGCAGTAATCCAGACGGGAGATGACAAGTGCCTGGATTAGGACCTGTGCCGCTTCCTGTGTAAGGCAGGGTCGTACTCTCCGAATGTTGTAGAGCATGAACCTGCAGGATCGGGTCACCGCCTTGATGTTAGCGGAGAACGACAGGGTGTTGTCCAGGGTCACGCCAAGGCTCTTCGCACTCTGGGAGGAGGACACAACGGAGTTGTCAACCGTGATGGCGAGATCATGGAACGGGCAGTCCTTCCCCGGGAGGAAGAGCAGCTCCGTCTTGCCAGGGGTTCAGCTTGAGGTGGTGATCCGTCATCCATACTGATATGTCTGCCAGACATGCAGAGATGCGATTCGCCACCTGGTTATCAGAAGGGGGAAAGGAGAAGATTAGTTGTGTATCATCAGCGTAGCAATGATAGGAGAGGCCATGTGAGGATATGACAGAGCCAAGTGACTTGGTGTATAGGGAGAATAGGAGAGGGCCTAGAACTGAGCCCTGGGGGACACCAGTGGTGAGAGCACGTGGTGCGGAGACAGCTTCTCGCCACGCCACTTGGTAGGAGCGACCGGTCAGGTAGGGACGCAATCCAGGAGTGAGCCGCGCCGGAGATGCCCAGCTCGGAGAGGGTGGAGAGGAGGATCTGATGGTTCACAGTATCAAAGGCAGCAGACAGGTCTAGAAGGACAAGAGCAGAGGAGAGAGAGTTAGCTTTAGCAGTGCGGAGAGCCTCCGTGACACAGAGAAGAGCAGTCTCAGTTGAATGACCAGTCCTGAAACCTGACTGGTTTGGATCAAGAAGGTCATTCTGAGAGAGATAGCAAGAGAGTTGGCTAAAGACGGCACGCTCAATAGTTTTGGAAAGAAAAGAAAGAAGGGATACTGGTCTGTAGTTGTTGACATCAGTGGGATCGAGTGTTGGTTTTTTTGAGAAGGGGAGCAACTCTCGCTCTCTTGAAGACGGAAGGGACATGGCCAGCGGTCAAGGATGAGTTGATCAGCGAGGTGAGGTAGGGGAGAAGGTCACCGGAGATGGTCTGGAGAAGAGAGGAGGGGATGGGGTCAAGCGGGCAGGTTGTTGGGCGGCCTGCAGTCACAAGTCGCAGGATTTTATCTGGAGAGAGAGGGGAGAAAGAAGTCAAAGCATAGGGTAGGGCAGTGTGAGTAGGACCAGCAGTGTCATTAGACTTAACAAACGAGGATCGGATGTCGTCAACCTTCTTTTTCAAAGTGGTTGACGAAGTCATCCACAGAGAGAGAGGAGGGGGGGGGATTCAGGAGGGAGGAAAATGTGGCAAAGAGCTTCCTAGGGTTAGAGGCAGATGCTTGGAATTTAGAGTGGTAGAAAGTGGCCTTAGCAGCAGAAACAGATGAAGAAAATGTAGAGAGGAGGGAGTGAAAAGATGCCAGGTCGGCAGGGAGTTTAGTTTTCTTCCATTTCCGCTCCGCTGCCCGGAGCTCTGTTCTGTGAGCTCGCAATGAGTCATCAAGCCACGGAGCTGGAGGGGGAGGACCGAGCCGGCCGGGAGGATAGGGGACACAGAGAGTCAAAGGATGCAGAAAGGGAGGAGAGGAGGGTTGAGGAGGCAGAATCAGGAGATTGGAGGGAGAAGGATTGAGCAGAGGGAAGAGATGATAGGATGGAAGAGGAGAGAGTAGTGGGAGAGAGAGAGCGAAGGTTGCGGCGGCGCATTACCATCTGTGTAGGGGCAGAGTGAGTAGTGTTGGAGGAGAGCGAGAGAGAAAGGGAAACAAAGTAGTGGTCGGAGACATGGAGGGGAGTTGCAGTGAGATTAGTAGAAGAGCAGCATCTAGTAAAGATGAGGTCAAGCGTATTGCCTGCCTTGTGAGTAGGAGGGGACGGTGAGAGGGTGAGGTCAAAAGAGGAGAGGAGTGGAAAGAAGGAGGCAGAGAGAAATGAGTCAAATGTGGACGTAGGGAGGTTGAAATCCCCCAAAACTGTGAGGGGTGAGCCATCCTCAGGAAAGGAACTTATCAAGGCGTCAAGCTCATTGATGAACTCTCCAAGGGAACCTGGAGGGCGATAGATGACAAGGATATTAAGCTTAAATGGGCTAGTGACTGTGACAGCATGGAATTCAAATGAGGAGATAGACAGATGGGTTAGGGGAAAAATTGAGAATGACCACTTGGGAGAGATGAGGATTCCTGTGCCACCACCCCTCTGACCAGATGCTCTCGGGGTATGCGAGAACACATGGTCAGACGAGGAGAGAGCAGTAGGAGTAGCAGTGTTTTCAGTAGGAGTAGCAGTGTTTTCACCACTAGTCAGCTACCTGCTCCCCATGTCCTCCTCCTGACTCACGGACTTCCTACCCCCCTCTGCTCCCCATATGGACATCCCCCCCGCCACGGACATTTACCCTGCCCCCACCCCAATGGACATTTATCATTGCCACAGTTGTTAATATGTATATGTTATTATTATTATTTTTTATATTACCTATTTTTATTATATTTGTATTGTTATCTTTCACTTTGTCCTGCATTCTTGGAGCTCAAGAATTGCACTGTAATTACATCTGTAACCCTGTATATGTGACTATTAAACTACTTTAATCTAGCTGGGGCTAGCTGGGAAGTCTCACGAAAATTCTCTCCCACAGAGTGAAAATCTACCTTTCAACACATCGGTGCGCAAATACGAAAACGCTATCAAAGTCCACTTTACATGCGTTTAATGGAAAATTAAGCTTGACAGTTTGCTATTGATCATTTATCAACCTGAGAACTCGGCGGGTGTATCAATCTGGAGAAATAAAATAAGACTTGTGAAATCAAGCGTGGCCCCGATATACAGAGAGTGCATGGGTCAAGTGTGTGTGTGTGTGTGTGTTTATTCATCTATGTGCGTGTGCATGCATATCTGCACATTTCTGCATGCATGTTCTTCCATGCATGTGTGTCAGTGTGCAGAGATATCCATGACCTAACTCCACTTCGCCAAACCCGCTCTTTCTTCTGGAGGCAGTCTTTGCCAGGTCTGCAGTGGAGCATGCAGTGTTATTGTGCTGGGTTAAGTGCCTCAAAATCTAATTACTCTAATGTCTGTTGCCGTCTTAAATCACACTTATTGGCTAAGTGCACTGGTTTGTCTGTCCTTCAGAGGAAAGCTCCTTCACACTTCTCCCTGAGTAATAATTCCAATTGGATATGAGCAATTGCACTTATTGGCTGGGGCACGGCGATGGCTGCCGGGTCTCTGATTTGCTGCCAGGGGTGTCTATTGGCTGCTTGCTATTGGCTCCTGGGAAAGAGTGGGAGGGTAGCTCTCCCTTTCCTCCTCCTGTGGTAGAGCGTGTGAATGCAAGGACTCCTTTCTCTCATTGTTTGAGTGACTGCAGGTATTGGTGTCTGCCTCTGAGCGCGCGCGCGTGTGTGTCTGGGAGTGTGTGTGTTGGAGAGGGAAAGAGATAAAAAGAGAGTGAGGCGAGCAGCGTTTCTTCTCCCCCTCTAGCCTCCCCGTCTCCCTGCTCCCTGTCACTCCATTCTTCTTCCTCCCGGACCACCCTGCCTCCAGTCGGATAGACCCTGGACCTCCCCAGGACCCTCCTCCCATCACCCCTTTGACTCTCCTCACTTCTCCGACCAGCTTTGTCAACTGAGCAGGTAAGATGCTCATACTGCTGCGACTCTCCTTATCTCCCCCTTTATTATTCCCTCTTTGGATTTCTCTGTCCTTCTCTCTCTCTCCCTCTCTCTCTCTCTCTCTCTCTCTCTCTCTCTCTCTCTCTCTCTCTCTCTCTCTCTCTCTCTCTCTCTCTCTCTCTCTCTCACTGTCTTTCTAGCTTTCAAGTTCTCCCTCTAGCAGTTCCCCTCAGAATTAGGCATGTTTTGAAAGTGGAAGGTAAAGGGAGATTAAACTTGGGGGGTCACAGTCTTTTGTCCCTCCAACTGATATCACACAGAGAGCTTACCTTTTCTCCACAGTAATAAATCTTCATCTTTCCCATCTCCCTTTGCAATATTGGGCCCTCAGGGTTAGAGCAGAAGCTAACACAGAGAGAAGGAAATTAGCTCTCCTACTTCAAACTGTTCCGGGTATAAATGGTCTGTGACAGTGCACCATATTTTGGTCGCATCCTTAATTGATTTACACTGTTTACTGTTGTTTGCAATAACTATTTATAGATCTCAAAGTATCAGCATGCGCTAGCTACTTCCCCAAATCGAGAATACGCAGGTCCACCAGAAACCAGAACACATGACATTGCACAAACGGTAATGACTTCAGAACGTTCGCTTGATTGAATCGAGCAATCTTTCTCCAGCAAGCAGTACCAACATTAGCATGCTCTATAAAGCATTTCTGCCAACAGCAGAAGAAGAAGGAAAAAAGCTGCTTTGTCCTCCACACGGACTCCACACATCCTGTGCTTTGCCAGGAAGGGGATGTTGTGCGATACTAAAGTGATTTTTAGACGTCAATACTGCTGGGCCACCGGAGGTTTCAACAAATTTAACTCAGCCTCTGATGCTCGGCTATTTCAAAGGGACTTCCCCTGTGTAAAGGGTGACCTTTCTATTTGTGATAATGATTTTTTAATTTGCTCCGAAAATGCATCCGCGCTAAAGCCTGCTGGGAGTATGGGACCTTTAAGTGAAAGCAACTCTCTTGGGGGGTAACAGCCCTTGCTGAGATTGTTCTGTTGTGTTCTGTACATTTACAATGGACTATGAAAGTGCTGTGGGGACCCCTTGAGACTACAATGACTTGTGTCCTTTCTACTTTAAACAACATGGGTTAATTTAGTCTGAGAGAAACTTACAGTACCTCTGTGTCATTGATTGCAGTTGCATATAGCTGTTATTGAAGTTGAGTGTCAGGGAGAAGTGATGAGGCGTAGATTAGTTGTGTGGATTTTTCAGAGAGAACAGGTGTCTTCATTTACAACGATATCCCTATGAAGCCGAGCTGGCTCTGTGCCAAAGGCAGGATCAAGTGAAAGTGGCTCTTGAAATTTCCGCTAAGCTTTTACATTTTTCTTTTGCCACTTGAATAGGTGTCCGCAATATGGCAACAATTTCAAATGTTTAAGGTTAGGGATAAGCTCAGACATTAACTCAAAATTCTTAAGGTTAGGCATTAACTCAGAATGGTTAAGGTAAGGGTTAAGGTTTGGGATAGGCTTAAAACAAAAATATAAAAAACAACTTTATCACTGAATTCGAACTTGCAACCTTTGGAATCAGAGGCAGATGCTTACACCCATCCACCATCCCCGTTCACAATGCCGAAACCTACTTGAAGGTAACAGCGCTCACTGTTGCCCCTTGTGGCCAGTCTCCACGTCATCTCCCGATGTCCTCAGACATGGATGGACGTTGAATAATGAATTGTGTAACGGGTGACCTGGCTGCTTCTCTCTCTCTCTTCTGTTATCTTCTGTTATCTTCTGCTCTCTTCTCTTCCCTTCTGTTCTCTTCTCTTCTCTTTATAAGGAGTGGTGGTGTGTTGGACTCTCTGAGACACAACACTAGTATGTCATGCCAGAGGTTAAAGTTCAAATAAGATCATCTTGTTTGGTAATCCGAGGGATGGAGCTGGGGAAATGTAACTAGTGTCATATTGCTTGACAGAGTTATGGAGGCTAGGATTGACAGTCTTTGCAATTGGCATGATAGTTTTAAGCATTTTGAATATAGTTTGTTTACAATACTAACAGCCTTTGATCTTGGGGGTTTCTGATTGGATAAGACAATTGTACTGAGATCACAAGGCATTTCTAAGTTATATTATTCAAGAACCAATGGGCATCTATCATTAATTGAAGGGCAACAATAGTCAAAAGTTGAAACTTAAAAGAGGCTTTGTTCTTTCATCAACATGCTAGTGTGTACTATTCAATGATTTATATATACACTAGATGACTAATAGAGGGTGCTGTGTTGAAGCCATTCACCCACCGTGCCTCTATCTTGGCACCCCCCCCAATAAAAAATATTTTGCAAGCTATATAAATGCATTTATTAATGTATACATTCGTTTTTGACATTTATTCTATTTCAGACACCTTAATGCAAACTTTTAATTAAAAAATATATATATTATGTGAGCTAAACACAAACATTTTAAATAAAAACAAATATTACAACATTTTCCTTAAAGTATAATTTTTAGACATGCATGTAATTTATTTGTATTATTATTATTGTTTTTAGTCATTTAGCAGACACTCTTATCCAGAGCGACTTACAGGAGCAATTAGGGTTAAGTGCCTTGCTCAAGGGCACATCAACAGATGTTTTGCTCTGGGATTAGAACCAGCGATCTTTCAGTTACTGGCACAATGCTCTTAACCACTAAGCTACCCAAACATTTATTTGAAACACTGTAGAATTCCATTCATTCCTATGGAGGACTGCTCCTACTGAGGAGTGCCAATATGGCTGACCGGTGGCTTCAAAGCCTCTCAAATCAAATCAAATGTTATTTGTCACACATACATGTTTAGCAGATGTTATTGCGGATGTAGCGAAATGCTTGTGCTTCTAGCTCTGATAGTGCAGTAATATCTAACAAGTAATATCTAACAATTTTACAACATATACCCAATACACACAAATCTAAGTAAGGAATGGAATTTAAGAATACATATTTACATATATGGACAAGCAATGACAGAGCGGCATGGACTAAGATACAGTAGAATATTATAGAATACAGTATATACATATTAGATGAGTAATGCAAGATATGTAAACATTATTAAAGTGACTAGTGTTCCATTTCTTAAAGTGGGCAGTGATTTCAATAGGCAGCAGCAGTCTCTAATGTGCTAGTGATGGCTATTTAACAGTCTGATGGCCTTGAGATAGAAGCTATTTTTCATTCTCTCGGTCCCAGCTTTGATGCACCTGTACTGACCTCGCCTTCTGGATGATAGCGGGGTGAACAGGCAGTGGCTCGGGTGGTGTAGGTGTCCTGGAGGATGGGTAGTTTGCCCCCGGTAATGCATTCGGCAGACTGCACCACCCTCTGGAGAGCCCTGCGGTTGCGGGCGGTGCAGTTGCCGTACCAGGCGGTGATACAGTCTGACAGGATGCTCTCAATTGTGCATCTGTAAAAGTTTGTGAGGGTTTCACCACACTCCCAGAGCCCTCACCTCCTCCCTGTAGGCTGTCTCGTCATTGTTGGTAATCAAGAATAATACTGTTGTGTCGTCTGCAAACTTGATGATTGAGTTGGAGGCGTGCTTGGCCACGCAGTCATGGGTGAACAGGGAGTACAGGAGGGGGCTGAGCACGCACCCTTGTGGGGCCCCAGTGTTGAGGATCAGCGAAGTGGAGATGTTGTTTCCTACCTTCACCACCTGGGGGCGGCCTGTCAGGAAGTCCAGGACCCAGTTGCACAGGGTGGGGTTCAGACCCAGGGCCTCGAGCTTAAGGATGAGCTTGGAGGGTACCAATGGCCAATACATAGCATCAGCAATCCAGGGTTTATATACATCATTGCGTGGTAGCAAAAGTGAAGTGGAAATGTTGCTAACACTTTACTTAAACCCATAGTAATGCACTATTATTCTTTATAAGCAGGTATGATACCTCCCTTCTTGTTATGCCACACCATAATAAAGGATACCTTATGTAGTGTTATCGAAATGTTGGAGACTCAAATATATAACACAACTTGAAAATAATTTGTGACATATAGTATCTCTAAGTAGTTCCACCACTACCAAACAGTTGCATTGTCAGAAATGAAGCAATAATACAATACAATAATGACACTGAGTCTATTCTCTTTGAAGGGCCTTCTTCTTGTCTTGAGCCATGCTCTCAAAGCAGCTGGTCCCTTTGTGCTTTGGCTGCTTCTGCCTGTTCCGGATCTCATGCTGCCCTGGCTTGGGAGTTGCCTCGGCGGCAGTGGCACAGCACGAAAAGGCCACTGACATTCACTGGCCGGTGTCCCCATGTCTGCCAGATGGGATGGGGAGAGCACAAAGCAGACACATACAGTACCAGTAGCATGTACTCTGGTCAGCTCTGGGTTCTGTTGTCATGAACGCTCTTTAGTTTGACATTGTTTTTGTCTTTAAAACGGTGCTGTCTGACAAAAAATGATAGTTTTAGGTATTCCATGTTCCGAATGATTTGAGCTATGTTGACATTTCTGTTTTTATCTTTCTCTTAAATGTAATTTAGCATACACCTTTATTTCTGCAATAATCTCACCTTGTTTGAACCCTTATAGGCCTATGAGCTGTAGGCTATGATATTGCTGCGGTATAGGTACATTGTTCAGAGCATGTCTGTGGTCAATACATTATTCCCTAACAACATATTGTAGATTAGAATCTAATATTTCTAACGCCTTAATGCCCTTTTGATGCCCTATGGACACAGCTGCACTACGCCACAGCAATGGCAGGACACTGCCTTGTGTCCCATGTTTCTCTCCCTCTCTCCTTCATCTCAGCCCTGATTGGTAAACAGGCCTCCCCCACTGCGCTGGGGTTGTAACTTAAAGGCATCCGGCCCGTGTCATAACTCAAAAGCAAATGCAATGCTGGAGGGGGCTGAAACTGAACGCTGCACCTTTTCAAAGTTGAGGCTATAGGAGAGAATGATGGCCTGTGAATTCAGGGGCCTTTTGTCTCGGCAATGTAATTCAAGCCGGCGATGGGCTGTGAGATCAATGAGGGGCTGAAGAGCCCAGAGAGAGAGCGAGAGAGGGGTGGAGCTTGGCGCTTTGCCTCCCGCTGCCTGTGTTAACGTCGCACTGGGTGGTGCAGTTAGGTCGTGAATAGGCATGCTGCCACAATGTCAAAAAGCTATTTTTATACCCGTTAATACATAGGGGGTTCGGAGAAATGCTCTAGTGGGATGTAACGTGGAAATATTATTGTTGGCTAGGAACAGGCCTGGCTTTGTTGATCAAAGTATGGTTGGTGGCATGGGAGGGATGCTGTGATTCCATTACAACCAGATCAAAACTGGTATGCAGGAGTTCAACACTCTGTTTGTGCTGTTTGAACCCAATGATTCCACAGATTAATGTTTATTGTTTATAATAAAAGGAGAACATGTTTCCTTGCACGGTGAGAACAATATAGTTTCACCTTATCCTTGAAACCCATGGATGCTGGTTTCAATTCAGTAGGACCCTAGGTCCCAAAAGCCAGAGCAAACTGGAGTTTAAAGTGGTCATTGACCTAAGCTAGTCACACTTTAGGGTTCTGCTTTCAATAGTGCCCTCAAAAGCCATACCTACTGTACTGTAACACTGTGTGCTCTTGCAAAGAGACACGTCTGCAGCTTATACAGAAATGCTATCTGGTAATGTCAAGAAAAATGTAAGGGATACGCTTGATTCTGTCTCTTAGCCCGCATTTAGCCCACACGCTCTCAGCGCTTTTGCTTGATTAAAAGCAACCCAGGAGTTTGTAGTGCACGGTAGGTGCAAGCGCAAGGGCTGACAGCTTAACCGCTGATTATTCAAGCCTCTTAGGCTAAGCCACGGCACTCGAATGATTAACATCGACTCTTTTCCCCCTCTCTCTCTCTCTCTCTCCGTCTCAATCTCTCTCTTTCATTCTGTCTTCATTGGGGGAGTGGAGTTTAGGAAATGGGAAAAGATGGAGACAGCCCGCAGAAGGCAGACCTGTTGTCTCGTAGCTCGTGGGGATCAGTGCATGGCATAGTGATTCATGTGGTGCAGAGGCTTTATATACACATAATCCACACCAGTAGCGTAGCAGCGATGGTTGACTGTGTGAGGCGAGCGCACCGGCCAGGCTCTCCTATTGCGCCCCCTCCTCCTGCCACAGGGGTGTGAGAGTGTGTCACCAGGTCACGTGGTTATGAAGCAGCGTCTGACACACAACTCACTCCTCTCCCCAAGGGGTCATATCATCACCACTTCTGAAGAGTGCCAGTGGCTCGTTAAGACAGCAGATATTTCTAGGGTTAAAGAATGTTCCTGAAATGGGGAATGCTGTGAAGTATTCTTTGAAACTTGCTTTGTCCAGGTTTCTTGAAGAACTTTAAAGAGCATTCCCCATGATATACATGTCATGATATGACCGTAAGAAGTGTGTGGCAAAAACAATGTGATCACAGTTTTGGTCTGCTGTTTGGTCTGTGTTGAATTGCCTTCAAAGCATCTCTAGAAAGTGTACACTCTAGCATTAGATCATAACATCATGAGAACATTGCCACACGTTCGACATACATGGTACACCCTTTGTTTGATACTGTTCGGACTGGGAATGATCATCAACTTGTGTCAGAGTTATCGAATCATAACGAAAGCTCTTCTCCTTGGTAGTTGGGCTGTGTTGGATTACCCCTCCGACTTGTTGGCACAGCCACAGACGACAGCACAGTGACACGCCTGCCGGACAGATTGGCCCCAGTTGGGGGGGACATAGGGTGGGAAGGAAAAAGGTGTTGGCTGCCACTGAGGTGTCATTATTACCTTTTGTTTGGCTAAAGCACTACAGCCTTAGGGTACCCACTACCTAACCACGTTTGAACTTGAAATACCAGGTGTAGATTTGGTTTGGTTCCCTCTCACCCCCTTTTGAGAGAGGATGGGGGATGTGCCCCTTCGGCTTGCCTGACACACTTTCCCTGAGCCGCTGGTTTTTCAGCTCCCAAGGCATCCGCAGAGCCCGCTAAGTCAGCAAGAACGCTGCCGAGTGTGCATGTAGAAAAGAGCGGATGGCTGTAGGAAGAATGAGAAACATTTCCCTCTCCGCTCTTTGCAGTGTACAGGGCCTCTCTGTCTATTGCGTCGCCTGCAGAAACCTAAATACGCTTCAAATCCCATTATTCCCATTATCCCACCTTCCCTAGTCTCTGCGCTAATTCATTAGTCACTAAAAGTTTCAGACCCCCTGGCCCGATTTCATCAAAACTGTTAACCAGGTTTTTGGGTAAGACAAAACAGCATTCCCTCTAGCTCTGCAAGAATTTATGTTTCGGATAAATGTAGTCAACAAAATTATTTCAATGTGAACCAAAACAACTTTACTGTATTCTAGGTCTAACTTTGCAACACTAGAAAAAAAATAACATTCTCCACCTTAAACCTAGCCCTTCGTTTCATCCCTTTGTCTTTCTCTACCTCCCACCCATGCCCCATCCCCTTCACATTATGAATGGAATGCTATTACTCTCTTCCTACTCTCTATTATTCATATAATGCAATGCTGAAACTGTGTCAGTGCTAAAACTTAGCAGACCATGGAGGATCTCCAGTAATGCTGCCTCCTTTCCTTAATCTGCACTGATCAGACACATGGACCGGTGAGGGTAAAATAGGGTAATATGCTGAGAGCCAACAGGGGTGTCTGCTGTCACCTCACCAGTTGTTTAATGAGAGGAAGAAGGAAAGGAAGCCACCTTAGACCATTGAGATGAAGTGCAGGCCTGGACCAAAATCCTGTTTCTGTCAACCATGAAATGAAAGGGTCAAAGATCATTGGTTGACAGATACCAGGATGTTTTTTTTTTTTAATCTTGCTTTTCTAGACTGACACATTGGCCTCCTGACAACGGCAGAACTCCTCGAGGCATCAAGTGGTGCGCAATTAAGAACAGCTCCTTGATTTTGACATTTTAAAGAGCTCATCACCAAGTTGAGCCGCAATCTGTTTCCTGCAGGCAAATCTAAGTAGCAGATTACTTAGTGTGGTGCGATTTCTCCCACCAAGTTTGGAGTTTGATCCATCGGCTAATTCGCTTTCATCATCTCTCAGAGAGTACCGCAGCCTGTGACATCATGATGCCCCCCCCCCCCTTATTTCTTGAAAAGCAGAAAAGAAGCACTATCTATTATACTCTGGCAGGGGACAATAATGTGTGTGGGGGAGGAAGAGGGGGTGGTATGGGTGATATTGAAGTCTGGGGAAATGCCTTTGAATTTTCCAAAATATTTTTTTTTTTTCTGTGGGATTAAGACATTAAAGTCTCCAAATCATCAAAGTGCTTTAATGTCACTGTTTCATGAGGAGGGGATCTGTGTTGCCTCTTGAAGGTGTGAGCAGCATGTCAAACGCTGCTAAACGATTCAGCATATTACTCTTCCTCTCCCCGACCAATCTTATTTTATTTTACCTGCATATTCAAATGACTAATACCGCTTTTGTTGTTGAGTCGATCGTGGTTTGACTTCGACAGTATTTTAATGGTTATGTTCCAAAATTATAGAACATTTTATTTTCAGTGAGAGAAAGGCCTTGTTAATTTGTGTTTAAACGAAATGTCAATCAGTTCACCCATTTACACCATTTTATATCTGTCATATTGTCAGGTCCACCTTGACACCCTAATTAGTGAGGAGATCTTTATGCTTCTGTATGCATGTGTGGTTATGAGAGATTCAGGGGGAAAGAGAGTGAGTGAGTGAAAGTGAGTGACAGAGAGATAGACAGAGACGGAGGGAAGGCGACAGACAGACCGACCGACAAACACAGAAAGAGTGATGAGAGAGATGCATTAGACACAATTACACATTGAGGAGCAATCAAGCTTCATTTAGGACTTGATCAAAGAGAGAGAACGGGATGGGAACAGGCATTGAAAAATTGACTGGTCAACATTTTTTTCTGGTCATTTATCAGATTTATGAAATAAGACATATAACATCTGCAGAACATTTGTAATTGTCCACATGTGGGGAAAATAGCAACTGTGACATTTCCATACACATAAGGAGGTCATATGTATTTTAATGCAGGAAAATGTGTTTGACTGATATAGCTGTACTGCCCAAGTAATGACATTCCATGAGAACAATACTCAAATAAAATAAAATGTGCTGAATACAACAGGTGTAGACCTTACAGTGAAATGCTTACTTACAAGCCCTTAACCAAGAATGCAGATTTAAGAAAAATAAGCGTTAAGTAAAAAAAAAGACAGGTAAAAAATGTAAATTAAAATAATTAAAGAGCAGCAGTAAAATAAAATAACAGTAGGGAGGCTATAAACAGGGGGTACCGGTACAGAGTCAATGTGCGGTGGCACAGGTTAGTCGAGGTAATTGAAGTAATACAGTGGGGGGAAAAAGTATTTAGTCAGCCACCAATTGTGCAAGTTCTCCCAATTAAAAAGATGAGAGAGGCCTGTAATTTTCATCATAGGTACACGTCAACTATGACAGACAAATTGAGGAAAAAAAATCCCAAAAATCACATTGTAGGATTTTTTATGAATTTTTTTGCAAATTATGGTGGAAAATAAGTATTTGGTCACCTACAAACAAGCAAGATTTCTGGCTCTCACAGACCTGTAACTTCTTCTTTAAGAGGCTCCTCTGTCCTCCACTCGTTACCTGTATTAATGGCACCTGTTTGAACTTGTTATCAGTATAAAAGACACCTGTCCACAACCTCAAACAGTCACACTCCAAACTCCACTATGGCCAAGACCAAAGAGCTGTCAAAGGACACCAGAAACAAAATTGTAGACCTGCACCAGGCTGGGAAGACTGAATCTGCAATAGGTAAGCAGCTTGGTTTGAAGAAATCAACTGTGGGAGCAATTATTAGGAAATGGAAGACATACAAGACCACTGATAATCTCCCTCGATCTGGGGCTCCACGCAAGATCTCACCCCGTGGGGTCAAAATGATCACAAGAACGGTGAGCAAAAATCCCAGAACCACACGGGGGGACCTAGTGAATGACCTGCAGAGAGCTGGGACCAAAGTAACAAAGCCTACCATCAGTAACACACTACGCCGCCAGGGACTCAAATCCTGCAGTGCCAGACGTGTCCCCCTGCTTAAGCCAGTACATGTCCAGGCCCGTCTGAAGTTTGCTAGAGTGCATTTGGATGATCCAGAAGAGGATTGGGAGAATGTCATATGGTCAGATGAAACCAAAATATAACTTTTTGGTAAAAACTCAACTCGTCGTGTTTGGAGGACAAAGAATGCTGAGTTGCATCCAAAGAACACCATACCTACTGTGAAGCATGGGGTTGGAAACATCATGCTTTGGGGCTGTTTTTCTGCAAAGGGACCAGGACGACTGATCCGTGTAATGGAAAGAATGAATGGGGCCATGTATCGTGAGATTCTGAGTGAAAACCTCCTTCCATCAGCAAGGGCATTGAAGATGAAACGTGGCTGGGTCTTTCAGCATGACAATGATCCCAAACACACCGCCCGGGCAACGAAGGAGTGGCTTCGTAAGAAGCATTTCAAGGTCCTGGAGTGGCCTAGCCAGTCTCCAGATCTCAACCCCATAGAAAATCTTTGGAGGGAGTTGAAAGTCCGTGTTGCCCAGCGACAGCCCCAAAACATCAATGCTCTGCATGGAGGAATGGGCCAAAATACCAACAACAGTGTGTGAAAACCTTGTGAAGACTTACAGAAAACATTTGACCTGTGTCATTGCCAACAAAGGGTATATAACAAAGTATTGAGAAACTTTTGTTATTGACCAAATACTTATTTTCCACCATAATTTGCAAATAAATTCATTAAAAATCCTACAATGTGATTTTCTGGATTTTTTTTTACAGGCCTCTCTCATCTTTTTAAGTGGGAGAACTTGCACAATTGGTGGCTGACTAAATACTTTTTTTCCCCACTGTATGTACATGTGGGTAGAGTTAAAGTGACTATGCATAGATAATAAACAGTAACAGCAGCATAAAAGAGGGGGTGGGGTGGGGGGACAATGCAAATAGTGCTGGTAGCCATGATTAGCTGTTCAGGAGTCTTATGGCTTGGGGGTAGAAGCTGTTAAAAAGCCTTTTGGACCTAGACTTGGTGCTCTGGTACTGCTTGCCGTGCGATAGCAGAGAGAACAGTCTATGACTAGGGTGGCTGGAGTCTTTGACCATTTTTAGGACCTTCCTCTGAAACCACCTGGTATAGAGGTCCTGGATGGCAGGAAGCTTGGCCCCAGTGATGTACTGGGCCATACGCACTACCCTCTGTAGTGCCTTGCGGTCGGAGGCCGAGCAGTTGCCATACCAGGTGGTGATGCAACCAGTCAGGATGCTCTCGATGGTGCAGCTGTATAACTTTTTGAGGATCTGAGGACCCATGCCAAGTCTTTTCAGTCTCCTGAGGGGGAATAGGCTTTGTCGTGCCCTCTTCACGACTGTCTTGGTGTGTTTGGACCATGATAGTTTGTTGGTGATGTGGACACCAAGGAACTTGAAACTCTCAACCTGTTCACTACAGCCCCGTCGATGAGAATGGGGGCGTGCTCAGTCCACAATCATCTCCTTTGTCTTGATCACGTTGAGGGAGAGGTTGTTATCCTGGCACCACACGGCCAGGTCTATGACCTCCTCCCTATAGGCTGTCGCATCGTTGTCGGTGATCAGGCCTACCACTGTTGTGTCGTCTGCAAACTTAATGATGGTGTTGGAGTTGTGCCTGGCCATGCAGTCATGGGTGAACAGGGAGTACAGGAGGGTACTGAGCACTCACCCCTGAGGGGCCCCCGTGTTGAAGATCAGCGAGGCAGATGTGTTGTTACCTACCCTTACCATCTGGGGGCGGCCCGTCAGGAAGTCCAGGATCCAGTTGCAGAGGGAGGTGTTTAGTCCCAGGGTCCTTAGCTTAGTGATGAGTTTTGAGGGCACTATGGTGTTGAACGCTGAGCTGTAGTCAATGAATAGCATTCTCACGTAGGTGTTCCTCTTGTCCATGTGGGAAAGGGCAGTGTGGAGTTCAATAGAGATTGTATCATCTGTGGATCTGTTGGGGCGGTATGCAAATTGGAGTGGGTCTAGGGTTTCTGGGATAATGGTGTTGATGTGAGCCATGATCAGCCTTTCAAAGCACTTCATGGCTACAGACGTGAGTGCTATGGGTTGGTAGTCATTTAGGCAGGTTATCTTAGTGTTCTTGGGCTCAGGGACTATGGTGGTCTGCTTGAAACGTGTTGGTATTACAGACTCAGTCAGGGACATAATAGAGGGCCAGAGTTTCTCCTCCTCTCTAATTTATGGCAGTGTTAAGGTGTCAAGACCGGCACAGCTAGGCAGTAACTTACACAGACGTTAACACAACACTCAGGCAATACATCATTACATTTCTTCCCCAAATGTGCGGTGTTATGGCACTAACTGGTGGTCGTATGGGGAACTTGTTTGTGGCAATATCACTTCCTTAGTGTCAAAGGAAATAAAAATAAATAAAGATCAAAAACACAACAAAATATAGTTCTCCCACCTTAATCATCTACTTGGACTCTATTCTATGTATGCCCATGGTCTTGGCTAAATTACTCTATCATGACATTTGTTTAATGTCATATCTAGGGCGATCCTACTTGAAGATGGGTAGTTAAGGCACTCTCTAAAATGGCATCCTGAATGACAAAGCTTCCATTGGTGGCATTACAGGGCTGACCTAGCGAATTCTGGGGAAGAAGCTGGGTGTGCTGTGGATGGGTCACCTGATGGGTTTTTGGAATCTATTGCCAGTTTTCCGAAAATCGGGATTGTTTCCATCCCACAGGTGATCCTAGCATAAGACCTCATTAGATCTTCCATTGCGCGTGTGCACCTGTGTACATAGTAGGTGCACACGCCAAGGGCAATAAGACCAAGGATCATGGTAACAACAGTCAGGATACTGTCCAGCACCGTTCAAGAGTGGTTGACAGACCAATCTTTTGGCTTATTGCCAATCATGTCAACTAAAAGTGCCTCATTCAGTACGCTAAGATCAACAGTCACCGGTCCCTCTTACTGAATTTGGTTTTGAATAGCTGGTGGTAACTCAGCCATTGATTCCCTACCACTTCCACTTGCGTGGTGGTGACTCCACCTCTTGCTGTTAGTTTGGCTCTACAGCGTTCTTCGCTGGTGATAGGCTTAAGGCCACAAAGGCGCTCAGTGTTATCCCTGACGAAGGGTTTGTAGGACACAAGTAGAGGACGTCTTTGGTTAGAGTACACATTAACAGGTTAGGGGTGAGATAGAAATCTGGATTGTGTTCCTGATAAGCTATGACTGGAGGTGTGATTATTTTCACATGGGTGTTGTCGCGCCAAAATCCTACGTTTAGAACTGTTTTCAACCTATAGATATTCTCCAGTTCAACAACCGGCAGCATCAGTAAAAATCCTAATTCATTTTGATTAACATCAAAGTGTATTGGAATTGCAGACCCCAGACTGTAGGCCAGGTGGAACTGTAATGGCTTTATCATGGTTGTGGTAGCTGAGGTCAATATGTTGTGCACCATTGAGAGGGACACTAGATATGAGGGGATTCTATTCATGGCCAAGTGGTCCATAGAAGAGCAAACTTCACAGATAAAATCTTCCAACAACAATCAAACCAATTGGACATGGGCATAGTCATGGTTCATGACCTCTACTAGCTTGCCTACCGACAGGAGGGTTTTGTTCAGGAGAGTAGCGTGTGTGTTTACCACCAGAATAGTGTCCTGGAGAGACCTTCCCACATGCTGCAACCTGTGTACTTCACGTGCAGAAGAAAATGCGGTATCATCCTCCATGATGACGGAGTATATCAACAGGTCATTGTCAGAATCGACATCCAGCCTGAATGTTGATGTGTTGTCCAGTGGCAATACGGGAGTTATTGTGATTGCCTTTGACGGACAAGTAAAAAGCGTCCCTTCCTCACCACATAGGTCTAGGGAGGAAGGAAGAGGCCCAATCACGGGAACAATAAGTTCAAAATCATGGAATGAGTAGTCAATCAATGTTCCTAGCTGAGTGTGCCGAGGAATGGAGATATCCGCTTGAGTCAGATTCTGCACCAAGAGGTAAGTGGATCTAGCGTTTAGCTCCAACAGCGGGTTACCATTGATAGTTAGCCCCAATTCGAATAATTGCGGCGAGGGTTGGAAGAACACAGTGGTGCCTTCCATCTGGTAGCCGGGCGCCAGGTTCAGTCTTATAGAAACCTCTGTGGTTCTTGCCGGTATCACCACGGCGGACTCAGTTATCACGTAGCAAGCTTCAGGAATAGTCTGCCCGGATGCCATTCGCACAGGGTCGAAAGATAAGGCATGTTGAGCTAGCTGCGCGAAAGACCAAAGAACTTGGTGTATGGTATCGAGTTTAACACCCAATCTCACCAAAATGTCCACTTCCACATAGACTATATGTGGGAGGTTCACGACAACCAGTAAGTAGTGAAATACTTCCTTGTTTCCAATGCGGATTGATAGCGCACATACCCCTAAAGCGGTGAGTGTCATCTGGGGAGTTGTTCCCAGTGGGAATCTGAATGTTTTCAGAACAAGGGGGTGGCAGTTAGCCGCTTTTGAAATGTCGTTGAACATTTCCAAACTGATTGCAGATTTTTCGGACCAGGTTGCCAGTATGGCATACTCAACCATTGTGCCGTTTAGGCACACGCCGCCTATCAGTGGAGGGTGGTATGTATCGGCTGGTGATTAAACTAAGCTACATAGGAAAACCTAATGTTCAGTTAGTTTCCGAGTTGAACTAGTCACCTTGTCATCTGCCACAAATGGCGGACTCATTACTAAGTTCACTGGGGGTATGTCAGTTGACGACGCTGAGCTGTCGTCATCGCATAATGTATTGCATGTAGCCTTCGATGAAGGCGGTGGTGTCAGCTGAGTTATTGCGATTTGTGCCCAGATTTGGTTGGATTTCCAATCCATCAGTGGTACCAAACGGTCTATTAAATCCATCCCAATCAGCATATGCTCGGTGTCAATGCTAGTCACGTACACATGGTGGACAAGTGACACGCTTCCAAGTTCAGTTTTAGTAGGATACGCTTGGTAAGAGGCGAGGTAGCCTGAGTGAAATCTCAAAGTTTAGTGTCACATCGTTCCGTTTTTTAACCAATGTTTCACTTAGTCCACTGCCCTGTTGAGTTCATCCAGCAAAGTTTGAGATATGAGGGAAATAGTCGAACCCGAATCTATCAGTGCATCAGAGGTCAAACAGTCCTCTAAGACAGCTTTGAGGTATGGCCTGTACAAGGTTTTTCTGGTCATATCGCCAACAAAGTGGAGTGGGTTGGCAGAACGGAGTGGTGAGTTATCTGTGTCGATTTTTAAGACAGACTGCTGTACTTCGTGACCCAGTGGGTCCTCTATAGGAATGGGAGAGGAATCAGCTGTTGCAACGCTTCTTACCTTGTGCGTCGCAACATCTGTATCATGGTCTCTAGACAAAGCCCATCGGCTTGTGTCTAGATCAAGTGAGCCCTGGCCTGGGATTTGCATAGGGCGTGGTTAAGGTGAACGTTTCCGACCTCGCAAATGGTGTTAATTTCGGGGGACCCATTCTCCGGCAATTTCATGCCTAGTCATGGTGACTTACAGTGGCTTGCGAAAGTATTCACCCCCCTTGGCATTTTTCCTATTTTGTTGCCTTACAACCTTGAATTAAAAATGTATTTTTGGGGAGTTTGTATCATTTGATTTAAACAACATGTCTACCTCTTTGAACTTGCAAAAATTTTGGGGGGGTGAAACAAACAAGAAATAAGACAATAAAACAGAAAACATGAGCGTGCATAACTATTCAACCCCCCCAAAGTCAATACTTTGTAGAGGCACCTTATGCAGCAATTACAGCTGGAAGTCTCTTGGGGTATGTATCTATAAGCTTGGCACATCTAGCCACTGGGATTTTTGTCCATTCTTCAAGGCAAAACTGCTCCAGCTCCTTCAAGTTGGATGGGTTCCGCTGGTGTACAGCAATCTTTAAGTCATACCACATAAATTACAATTGGATTGAGGTCTGGGCTTTGACTAGGCCATTCCAAGACATTTAAATGTTTCCCTCAAGAATTTCCCTGTACTTAGCGCCATCCATCATTCCTTCAATTCTGACCAGTTTCCCAGTCCCTGCCGATGAAAAACATCCCCACAGCATGATGCTGCCACCACCATGCTTCACTGTGGGGATGGTGTTCTCGGGGTGATGAGAGGTGTTGGGTTTGCGCCAGACATAGCGTTTTCCTTGATGGCCAAAAAGCTCAATTTTAGTCTCATCTGACCAGAGTACCTTCTTCCATATGTTTGGGGAGTCTCCCACATGCCGTTTGGCGAACACCAAACGTGTTTGCTTATTGTTTTCTTTAAGCAATGGCTTTTTTCTGGCCCCTCTTCCATAAAGCCCAGCTCTGTGGAGTGTACAGCTTAAAGTGGTCCTATGGACAGATACTCCAATCTTCGCTGTGGAGCTTTGCAGCTCCTTCAGGGTTATCTTTGGTCTCTTTGTTGCCTCTCTGATGAATGCCCTCCTTGCCTGGTCCGTGAGTTTTGGTGGGCGGCCCTCTCTTGGCAGGTTTGTTGTGGTGCCATATTCTTTCCATTTTTTAATAATGGATTTAATGGTGCTCCGTGAGATGTTCAAAGTTTCTGATATTTTTTTATAACCCAACCCTGATCTGGACTTCTCCACAACTTTGTCCCTGACCTGTTTGTAGAGCTCCTTGGTCTTCATGGTGCCGCTTGCTTGGTGGTGCTCCTTGCTTAGTGATGGTACTCTGGGGCCTTTCAGAACAGGTGTATACAGTATATACTGAGATCATGTGACACTTAGATTGCACACAAGTGGACTTTATTTACATTTACATTTTAGTCATTTAGCAGACACTCTTATCCAGAGCGACTTATAGTTAGTGAGTGCATACATTTTTCATACTGGCCCCCCGTGGGAAACGAATCCACAACCCTTGCGTTGCAAGCGCCATGCTCTACCAACTGAGCTACAGGGGACTGTATTTAACTAATTATGTGACTTCTGAAGGTAATTGGGTGCACCATATCTTATTTAGGGGCTTCATAGCAAAGGGGGTGAATACATATGCACGCACCACTTTTCCGTTATTTATTTCTTAGAATTTATGTAGTTATTTTTTTCATTTCACTTCACCAATTTGGACTATTTTGTGTATGGCTATTACATGAAATCCAAATAAAAATCCATTTAAATTATAGGTTGTAATGCAACAAAATAAAAAAAACGCCAAGGGGGATGAATATACACTGCTTAAAAAAGTCAATCACACTTCTGTGAAATCAAACTGTCCACTTAGGAAGCAATACTGATTGACAATAAATTTCACATGCTGTTGTGCAAATGGAATAGACAACAGGTGGAAATTATAGGCAATTAGCAAGACATCCCCAATAAAGGACTGGTTTTGCAGGTGGTGACCACAGACCACTTCTCAGTTCCTATGCTTCCTAGCTGATGTTTTGGTCACTTTTGAATGCTGGCGGTGCTTTCACTCTAGTGGTAGCATGAGACGGAGTCTACAACCCACACAAGTGGCTCAGGTAGTGCAGCTCATCCAGGATGGCACATCAATGCGAGCTGTGGCAAGAAGGTTTGCTGTGTCTGTCAGCGTAGTGTCCAGAGCATGGAGGCGCTACCAGGAGACAGGCCAGTACATCAGGAGACGTGGAGGAGGCCGTAGGAGGGCAACAACCCAGCAGCAGGACTGCTACCTCCGCCTTTGTGCAAGGAGGAGCAGGAGGAGCACTGCCAGAGCCCTGCAAAATGACCTCCAGCAGGCCACAAATGTGCATGTGTCTGCTCAAACGGTCAGAAACAGACTCCATGAGGGTGGTATGAGGGCCCGACGTCCACAGGTGGGGGTTGTGCTTACAGCCCAACACCGTGCAGGACGTTTGGCATTTGCCAGAGAACACCAAGATTGGCAAATTCTCCACTGGCGCCCTGTGCTCTTCACAGATGAAAGCAGGTTCACACTGAGCACATGTGACAGATGTGACAGAGTCTGGAGACGCCGTGGAGAACGTTCTGCTGCCTGCAACATCCTCCAGCATGACCGGTTTGGCGGTAGGTCAGTCATGGTGTTGGGTGGCATTTCTTTGTGGGGCCGCACAGCCCTCCATGTGCTCGCCAGAGGTAGCCTGACTACCATTAGGTTCCCGAGATGAGATCCTCAGACCCCTTGTGAGACCATATGCTGGTGCGGTTGGCCCTGGATTCCTCCTAATGCAAGACAATGCTAGACCTCATGTGGCTGGAGTGTGTCAGCAGTTCCTGCAAGAGGAAGGCATTGATGCTATGGACCGCCCGTTCCCCAGACCTGAATCCAATTGAGCACATCTGGGACATCATGTCTCGCTCCATCCACCAACGCCACGTTGCACCACAGACTGTCCAGGAGTTGGCGGATGCTTTAGTCCAGGTCTGGGAGGAGATCCCTCAGGAGACCATCCGCCACCTCATCAGGAGCATGCCCAGGCGTTGTAGGGAGGTCATACAGGCACGTGGAGGCCACACACACTACTGAGCCTAATTTTTACTTGTTTTAAGGACATTACATCAAAGTTGGATCAGCCTGTAGTGTGGTTTTCCACTTTAATTTTGAGGGTGACTCCAAATCCAGTCCTCCATGGGTTGATAAATTTGATTTCCATTGATAATTTTTGTGTGAATTTGTTGTCAGCACATTCAACTATGTAAAGAAAAAAGTATTTAATAAGATTATTTCATTCATTCAGATCTAGGATGTGTTATTTTAGTGTTCCCTTTATTTTTTTTGAGCAGTGTATTTGCAAGGCACTGTATCTTTTCCCCCTTTCTCAACATTCTTTCGATGCAGTACATCTCTTATCAGAGCTTTTAGAGAGCTTTGGGTTACGTTTTGGTCGTCATCGAACCCTTTGTTACTCTTGTTACACTTGTTACCCTTGTTCGCTGACCATTTGTGAGGGTTAGATGCAGGAACGTAGCTGCCAGATCGACCTCTGCTGGGCCTACTGCGGTGGTCATCGGTGTGGTATGTACGTGGTAGACACACACCTGGTGCGTCATCTTTTTCCGCTCCTGTCCCTGATGCCGCACCCACCAACTGGAGTGATTGCACCCTCCCAATCTTGAAAACTGAGGTGGCCGAGTTCTTAGCCCGGCCGGCTTTGGATGCATCAAAAGCTGTGCTCGCAAGCTCTCAGAGTGCCGAGATTGGCAAACCAACGTGGGCAGTAGGGCCCAAGTAGTTAATGAAGTTGGGATACATGTTTGACAGAAACATTTGCTTGAATGGTAAAAGCTCTTCCATTCCTGTTTCAGTGAGCATGCAAAAGTAATCTGAACGAAGCCTATGATAGTAGGCTTGTGGGTGTTCATTCCGAGCTTGTTTAACAGTATTATCCAGTGAGCTGTCGTGTTTGCGAGTCGCAGAACCACTGAATTCTATTTTCAAAGCTGTGGCAAGTTTAGCGTAGTTGTTTTGCACGTGTTGCTGTAGTAGACGGATGAACCTTGTCACGTGTCTGTTGGACTTTCGCTTCAACGGGTAAAGCCTGTCAGTATTCGTAGCATTCGGGTAGCCATCCAAGGTGTCCTCTATGTCTGCTAAGAACGTCTCAGTGTGGTTTGGCTTACCTGAACGGGGTCAAAGATGCGGAAGTTTTTGACGATTTTGTCAAGGCGTTCCGCGGCAAGTGCGCGGGGAGCGTCTGCTCCCTCTCGTGGGGAATTTTTGACTGAAGGGCCAAGAGGAAAAGGCAAATAGAAATTTTGTTGGCGTAGTGGCGCCATGTTACTCTGGGCCGAACGACCAAGATGAAAAGACTGAGGGACCCCTATGAGAGGTGAAGTCTGAAACCTCCTGTCGTCTACACTACGTTCCCCAGGCTCCGGTTGCGAGGTTGGTTGCTCGGTTGGGTAGCCATGTGGTAGCGCGTGGCTGTTCTGGAGTTCCTCCAGATGGTACCTAAGGGTGGTGTTCTGCTGCATCGCAGAGTCCACTTGGGAGCTGAGGGTATTTATTTTAGATGTGTCAGTGTCGCAGTTGCTCCGTTCAGCCTCATACTTATCTGTCATGGTTTGCAGGGAGAGGTCTCGAGTGCAGTTTTCCAACTTCCTCACCTGGGTTCTCTCATTGTTCATTCGGTCAGCGACTTCAATGAGTTCCGCTGTTTTGTCATCCAACTTGGTCAAGGTGTTTATTAACTGATCGTCTTTGGTCTGCAGCTTTTGGAATAGAACATTATTGCTTTGAGTGGTGTCATTTAAAACTGCTTGCAGGGCATCAAGTTGGTCACCCTTGTTTTTAGCTAGCTCGTCAGATTCATTAAGTTTTGCGTGGACTACGTCGTATTTACTGTTGGCTAAATTCAGTTGTTCTTGTAGAAAACAGATTTGTTCGAGAGTTTGTGCTCATTCTTCGTCATAAGTGTTTGCCAGATCTTTTAATTGATCCGTTCTCAAATGCAGCTCCTCGGCTAACAGCATCTTGTCTTTGTCGGCTTTTGTCATTAGCTTCCTGGTTCTCTCCACCTGTCCCTTCATCTCAACAGTTTCTTGCTTGTGTTCTACTGAGCACAGCGGTATTGGACCAATGTCCATCTCTGCTGGTGGGCATAGTTCAGGGCTAAACTGGAGAGAACCTTTACAAGGCATGTGCCTGCCGGCCTATTTTGGATGGAGTCAGTCGCGATTTCTGCAGGTTTTTTGCTTATGGCATTGTGATCTAACATTCTCAACCCTTCGGCATAGTTTGGATTTGCATCGCTGCTGAGGTCAGCGATCAAGCTTTCTGTGGGTGAGGGTTCACTTATTAGCGGGGGAGTGGATGGCACCCCCTCTGATAGCTTGCTCATTTTGATGATTATTAGTTGTTTAAATGTATTTAAAATGTTGGGTTTTGAGTCGTTGGAAGCTGCAGAAACGATTTTATTCGGTTTACAGACATCAATGAATCATCAATACTGGATCAGTAATGTGTGAGTTGGCTTTTAACAAACTTGCAAAAGCTATTTTAATTTATTAATCAATGTTATTGATTAATCATACCTGTATAGGCTATCTGGGAATTAAACGTTTTAATTAACCTGATAGCATTGTTGTATCTAGGTTAATATGGAAAAGTTTAAATTGTCTCCTTTGTTGAACCAAATCAATCTGGATCTTATCCAAATGATCAACCTGAAAAGGTATGTTCGGCAATTTAACTTATTAAATTGAATGAGACAATGAAATCCAATCATTTGAGATTGGATGGATATCATACAGTGTAACCCGTTGTAATAGTGTGTTAAGAGTGTGCCCTCACATTAATTGTTTCAAAAACAATTACTGGCGATTCTTCACCACCAGAGGTCGCTGATCGCAGAAAGCTGAAATCAAACGGGAGTCCCGAGGGGCAGAACTTCCGTTGGAACAAAGGGAAAAACAAAAATGGCTGCTCTCCCTTCGTTAGCTTAGCATCTAGTGCAAAGCTACCCTACTTGTACAGGGAATGTAATTTCCACGCACACACAGGGTCCCCTTTAACAAGGGACGTTTTTTTTTAATGACGTCTCACATTAACCCTTTCGGCGATTCTTTGGCTAGCAATGTTTTACCCGGAAGACGCAAAACATAAAATAAATGTTTTTGCCATTGGTCTTACTCACACTACCGAAGCGTGATAGACAGAGAGATAATACTTTGCTTCGGCCATCAACTATATCTTCTCAAATTTCTTTAATTGACTGGCCCATATGTCTTAGCTCAAGAAATTAATGCTCTTGATAACTGCATTGGCTGGCTCATATGTCCTAGCTTGTAGCATTCAGTAACTCCCCTACACACTGTCTTTTCGTCAGATATACAACACCAGAGTCAATCTCTCCCTACCAGTATCTGGATGAAAATGTACCACAAACACGCCACTCTCAACAACAATCCTGCCTATAGCGTTATAATCATGTAATAATTAACTCATTAGGAATTTGGGGCACCACAGGAAAAGTTGTTTAACGAGTTACCGTTTCCCGAATTAACTCTAAAGATATCTAGATATCTCTTGTCATTTAACAGTCATTTATTAATAATTTACCTCATATCAGTCTCATTCTGAAAGTCGTAGACTCTTTGAGTCTGCACGAACCCGGGACTTACTGATCATTCTGTACCACACAAATTGATTTCATTATTTATTTCCTAACTAACTAAAAATGATAACACAAGATACAAACACGTACATAGTATAGGTAGGGATTAGAAACTTAATACAATGAAAACGGGTCCCTAGTGGACTAACACAATATGACACTTGTTACAAAAGATGGTGAGTTAAAGAGAGAGAGAGAGAGAGAGAGAGAGAGAGAGAGAGAGAGAGAGAGAGAGAGAGAGAGAGAAAGAGAGAGAGAATACACTTGGATACACATGGAACTACGCTCACAGTAATCCTAATACCTTGCCTCGAATTGCCGCCCGTTTGGTAAGAAGTAATGCATGTATTTACGAGGTCTTCGTCGTGTATCTGTTGGACCCAGGCCTTTGTGGGAAGGGGTCAATTGGGCCTTCTCTTTCTGATGGCCTTTTAGATGTAAGGCTCTGATTGTCCCCAAGAGGTCACAACGTCCTTCTTCTTAGTTGTCTGTTTACTTTCACTCGTTCTGGAAGTGGTCTTCTGAGGATGGCTAATCAGCCGTGTCGATGATCCCCTGTGGCGTGATGAGAGCAGTGTAGTAGACGATGGTTTGAAGAGAGTAACAGGATGCTCCCACTTAAGTCACCTTCTTAGATACAGTACTTAGAACAGCTACTCAGCCCTAACATTGATTGTTAGTGAAGGCAACTTTGTCGTCTTCACCTCGTGTTGATTTTCAGGCTCGCTGCAGCTTGAGGTCCGTCTAGTCTGATCTGATAATTCTTAACTCAATCTTTTATGCATTCGGGTAAAGAGGGGCGTTTCCGTCATACTGACACTCTCTGAGCTCCATCGGGCGTGGCTAGTTACGGCGCAAAAGTATTATCATAACTATGTTAGAAAGCTAAAATCACATTCCTATCTGCACGAAAGCATTGTCTTCCTCCTTGATATTTTCTACACAACATAAAGGATGTAAACCTGATATACACAGTGTAAAATGTCACAAGCCGTGCTAGAACTCCGGTCTCAGATGTGGAGAGCTGGGGGTAATACCCCTTAGCCACAGAGGAGGTGTAGTAGGACCCAAATGAAACACCCAAGGCAATACTCCAGGCCAGTAGATTTAATGTAAAAACAAAGGTTCTTCGCCATTCACAAATAGTCCAACAAAAGTTCTTCTCAGAAAGAGGTATGTTAACAAAACAGGAGGCAAAACAAAATAACTCCACGAGGGGAGAAAAACAAACTAAAGATAACTTAGAAAACCTTACTTGGAAAGACACGGTGGAACAAAGCAGGAGACACATAGCCAGGACTCAATAACCAAGTGAGAAACAAGGGGAAAACACACAGCTAAAATACACAAGGGGAAACAAGGCACAGGTGACCTGGATCAAGCTAATTAGGACACACGAGGAAGAACTAAGGCAGAGGGGAACACAGATGACCTCTAGAGGCCCGGAGACAAACAGGAGGCAGGAAGCTGACAGGACCCCCTCCTCTAGGAACGACTCCTGACGTTCCTTCCAGAACACCCCGGCCCCAGGGTGCGAAAATCTCGGATCAAACCTGGGTCCAGGATGTCCCTGGCTGGAACCCAGGAGCGCTCCTCTGGCCCGTAGCCCTCCCAGTCCACCAGATACTGCAGAGAGTTCTGGACCCTCCGGGAGTCCAGTATCCGGCGGACTGTGTAGGCTGGCTGGCCGTCAATGATCCTGGGAGGTGGCGGGGGTCTGCGTGGGGGGGCAAAAGGAGAAGACAAGACAGGTTTAAGGAGTGAAACATGGAAAGTGGGGTTAACTCTAAGGGAGCGAGGCAGAACCAAACGATACGAAACAGGGTTAACCTTTCTAGCAATGCGGAAAGGGCCGATGTATCTCTGGGAAAGCTTCTTGGATTCGACCCGGAGGGGCAGGTTCTTAGTGGCCAACCAAACTCTCTGACCAGCTCGGAAACTAGGGGCCGTCCGGCGGTGTCGATTAGCCTGACTTTGGTATCTCTGGGAGGTCCGAAGGAGGATACACCTGGCCTTCTTCCAGGTCCGCCTACAGCGTTGGACAAAGCGCTGGGCCGAGGGAACACCAACTTGCGCCTCTTCCTCTGGAAATAATGGAGGGTTGTAACCGAACTGGCATTCGAAGGGGGACAATCCGGTGGCTGAAGACTGGAGGGTGTTGTGGGCATATTCAGCCCAAATGATATAGGTGGCCCAAGACGTGGGATTACTGGCCGCCATACACCGCAGGGTGGTCTCCAGATCCTGATTAATCCGTTCCGTTTGGCCATTAGACTCTGGATGGAACCCTGACGATAGGCTGGCTGTGGCCCCAATAAGCCTGCAGAAGGCCCCCCAAAAACCGGGACGAGAGTGGGGACCTCGGTCAGAGACCACGTCCAGGGGAATGCCAAATATCCGGAAGACATGGTTCATGAGGAGCTCAGCAGTCTCCTTAGCCGAGGGCAGCTTGGGCAGGGGAATAAACCGGGCAGCCTTAGAGAACCGGTCAACGATCACTAGGATGACGGTGTTGCCCTGGGATGGAGGAAGTCCCGTAACAAAGTCCAGAGAAAGGTGTGACCATGGCCTTCGAGGAATAGGTAAGGGATGGAGCAGTCCCTGGGGTCGCTGGCGCGTCGACTTTCCCTGGTTGCACACCGGGCAGGCCTCAACATAGACCTGCACGTCCTTCTTGATGGACGGCCACCAAAACCGCCGTCGGAGGAATTCCAGTGTGCGAGCACTGCCTGGATGGCATGTCAAGGGCGACTCATGACCCCACTGCAAGACGCGGGCCCGAACAGAGAGAGGAACGTACAGGCGACCGGCAGGACCACCGCCTGGATCGGGCTCATGGACAAGGGCTTCTCGTACCCCTCTTTCTAGTTCCCACTGAAGAGGTGCGGACGATCCTAGACCTCGGAATAATCGATGCCAAGGGCTTCTCTTGTACCTCGGGAGAATAGGCTCGAGACAGGGCATCCGGCTTGACGTTCTTGGTGCCAGGTCGGTAAGACAGGAGGAACTGGAATCGATTAAAGAAAAGGGACCATCGTGCTTGCCGAGGGTTCATCCGCTTAGCCTGTTGGAGATATTCCAGGTTCTTGTGGTCTGTGAGAACCTGGAACGGGTGCTGAGCCCCCTCAAGCCAATGGCGCCACTCTTCCAAGGCCAGTTTTACTGCAAGCAACTCTAGATCCCCCACGTGGTAGTTGCGCTCGGCCTCAGACAGGCGGCGAGACATGAAGGCACAAGGGTGTAATCTCCCATCCTCACCCCTCTGTGACAGGACGGCTCCCACCCCCCACCTCTGAGGCGTCCACCTCCACCACGAAAGGTCTTTCTGGGTCAGGAGTCACCAGAATCGGAGCAGACGTGAAGCGGCGCTTGAGATCCTCGAAGGCCCCTGCTGCTTCCGGACCCCAGTGAACCTTGGTCCCTCCTCCCTTGGTAAGCGTCGTCAAGGGGGCTACCACTGAGCTGAAATTCTTGATGAACTTCCGATAGAAGTTAGAAAAGCCAATGAACCGTTGAACCTCCTTGACCGTGGCAGGTGTGGGCCAGCTGCGGACCGCTTCGACCTTCTTGGGATCCATCTCTAGGTGCCCGGGAGTGACAATAAACCCGAGAAACTGAGTCTGAGAAACATGAAATTCACACTTCTCAGGTTTAACATAGAGGTGATTGTCAAGGAGCCTCTGGAGAACCCGGCTAACATGCCCCTCATGCTCCTTCAGTGACCTCGAGAAGATGAGGATATCGTCCAGGTACACGAAGACGAACAGATTAAGCATATCCCGGAGAACATCATTAATCAGGGCTTGGAATACTGCGGGGGCATTGGTGAGCCCGAACGGCATCACCCGATATTCATAGTGCCCGTGGGCGTGTTGAACGCCGTCTTCCATTCGTCACCTTGCCGGATCCGCACGAGATGGTAAGCATTGCGGAGATCCAGTTTAGAAAAAATGGAAGCCCCCTTGAAGCAGCTCAAAAGCAGTGGCCATGAGAGGAAGAGGATATCGATTCCGAACCGTGATCTTGTTGAGTCCCCGGTAATCAATACAAGGCCTAAGACCCCCGTCCTTCTTTTCAACAAAAAAGAGCCCGCCCCAGCCGGGGAAGTAGAGGCATGGATGAGGCCGGCTGCCAAGGACTCCTTAATGTAGGTGTCCATAGCTGCGTGCTCGGGGAGGACAAGGAAAAGATCCGACCTCTAGGAGGGCAGCACCCAGGGAGTAGATCAATGGCACAGTCATACGTGCGATGAGGCGGTAAGGAAGTAGCCCGGGCCTTGCTGAACACAGCCTTGAACCGATGGTAAACACTGGGGACTAGGGAGACGTCAACAGACTCTTGAAACTGGGTACTAGGGGCTGAGGGACTCTGAAGCATGCAGGTGAGTTGGCAAGTGGGACCCCAGCTTAGAATGGTGCCAGTAGGCCAGTCGATCTGGGGATTATGTCTGCATAGCCAAGGGTGACCCAGGATAATAGGATACTCGGGAGAGTCAATGAGATAGAAGGTTTCCTCCTGCTGGTGTTGAGAGATGGTAAGTCGCAGGGACTGAGTCGCCTCTGTAACCTTTCCTGGTTCCAGAGGTCTGCCATCTAAGGCTGTAACTTCCTGGGGATGAGGAAGTAGTTGGGTAGGGATCTTAAGTTCCTTAGCCAAGGTTACATCCAGGAAATCACCTGCGGCACCGGAATCGATCATAGCCTGGACCCGATGCTGGTGGCCCTCCCAGGACAGAGTGGCTGGAATAGCCAGGACAGCGTTAGTAGGAGGAGCTCTAATTCTCCCCATCACAGCCCTCCTGTAGCTGGGCGGGGACTGGCGTTTCCCGAAAGCTCGGGGCAAGTGGATCGGAAGTGGCCGGCAACCCCGCAGTAGAGGCACCGACGCTCCCTCATGCGACGTTCCCTTTCATAGGGAGAAAGCCTGGAACGGCCTAACTGCATGCTCTCCGGGGAATCCTGGAGCAGTTCAGGAGCCGGGGAAGCTCTGAATGACGGAGTCCAAACAGGAGAAACAGAGCTGCTCCGAGGAACTTGGGACTGAGACACCTGGCGGCGAGCCGTTCTCCGCTCTCTTAGACGATTGTCCAGGCGGATGGCCAAGGCTATGAGGGACTCGAGATCTCCAGCTGGTTCTCGGGTGGCTAACTCATCTTGAAGGGGCTCAGATAACCCTCCCTGAAAGCAGACCCTCAGCGCTTCATCATTCCATCCGCTCCTTGCTGCTATGGTCCGAAAATCAATGGCGAAATCTGCCGTGCTTCGGGAGCCCTGACGGAGAGACAGTAGGCGCTTGGAAGCCTCCCGCCCACTGACAGGATGATCGAACACCCGCTTGAACTCTTCTACAAATGCAGCGTGGGAATCACAACAGGCCTCCTGGGACTGCCACACCGCAGAGGCCCAGGCGAGCGCCTTGTCTGAAAGAAGGGTAATGATGTAGGCAATCTTGGAACGGTCTGTGGGAAAACTTGAGGATTGGAGCTCGAAGGTGAGGGAGCATTGGGTGAGGAAACCCTGGCAAGAGCTTGGATCCCCAGAAAAGGGCTTGGGAGGTGGTAGTCGGGGCTCCGCCAACCGAGAAGGCAAGTCGTCACTGGGAGGTGACCTGGGGGAAGGGAGAGGACCAAGGAGGCGTTCAAAGAGCTGGTGAAGGGAACTCATCATTTCGGCCAGGAGTTGAGAATGTCTAGCCATCAGCTCCTCTTGTCGGCTGCGAACGGCTTCATGGCGCTGGAAAGAAGCCTCATGTCGAGTGATCACCGCCAACAGGTCCTGGGAACTGAGTGTTTCTGGGTCCATGATGGACTTGGTTATTCTGTCACAAGCCGTGCTAGAACTCCGGTCTCAGATGTGGAGAGCTGGGGTAATACCCCTTAGCCACAGAGGAGGTGTAGTAGGACCCAAATGAAACACCCAAGGCAATACTCCAGGCCAGTAGATTTAATGTAAAAACAAAGGTTCTTCGCCATTCACAAATAGTCCAACAAAAGTTTTTCTCAGAAAGAGGTATGTTAACAAAACAGGAGGCAAAACAAAATAACTCCACGAGGGGAGAAAAACAAACTAAAGATAACTTAGAAAACCTTACTTGGAAAGACACGGTGGAACAAAGCAGGAGACACATAGCCAGGACTCAATAACCAAGTGAGAAACAAGGGGAAAACACACAGCTAAAATACACAAGGGGAAACAAGGCACAGGTGACCTGGATCAAGCTAATTAGGACACACGAGGAAGAACTAAGGCAGAGGGGAACACAGATGACCTCTAGAGGCCCGGAGACAAACAGGAGGCAGGAAGCTGACAGTAAAAGCTCTTCAAGTCACAATGTTTTCGTTATAACGCCTTTATACCATTTCTAATGACATCACAAAATATACATTCATTTTCCATATTCCATTTCTCATCATTTCCAACATTTGGATGTTGCAATATATTGTCCCAACGTTCATTGTTGGATTTTGAAGTTTTTGGGAGGCAAAAAGTATCTGAAACAAAGGCATTCCTTTCACCAAACTAGAGAGCCAGAGATATATTCAGGGAGAGTCATGACACATGTAATACATTTTAATTGACGGGGAAATACATTAGGCATTCAAAACAACTTTTTAAAACCTGTCATGACACCTTCATGAGTAGGCATATTGCACAAGCTTGCTGAGCTAAAGTCTAGGCCCCTCAAATTCAAATCTGGACCTCAAAGCCAGTTTCACTGATTTTTTCATTATTCCACTCTAAACAGGGACTGATTTAGACCTGGGACACCAGGTGGGTGCAATTAATTGTTAGGTAGAACGAAAACCACCAGGCTCCGGACCTCATAGGGTAAGATTTGAATACCTCTGGCCTAGGCATTATTTTGGGTAGCTGATGCAGGTCTTCAAGGTTACTTAACTCATTACACTGGAATCAATTTATCAGGGGCCATCACCTACTGCCATTGTGGCCTTGAGTGAAGGCCCTTAAACCCTAAACTGCTACAAGGGCAATGCTATCTGGCTGACCCTGTGCTGCTCCCAGACAGTTAGTGTGTGTGGTGTGTTAGGGGGTTGGTACTGGGACAGCGAAAAGACAAGTGTCCGTTACAATGGACAAATAAAGACATATTCTAAGGGACTTTTTATAAAAATAAAACAGCTCTTCACTGACGTTGAACAAATGTGTTATGAAGGGTCTTAAGAATGAAACTGCAACATAAAGGTGTCATGACCGGATTATATACAGATGTTATGAATGCCTTATGTACACCCCCGTTCAAGTAAAGTGTTACTTCTTAGGCCTCAATTTAGTCAATTGGAAACCACACTGCCATTTCACCCTGAATGTTTAAGCTGTATTTGAGATGTTGTCATATTGACACAAAACCTCACCTAATACAGCATAAACATTATGATTAAACCTGTGTGGCAGTTATCCTCTATAAACAACTGATTGACTTGAGGTCTTCGAGTTTGTAACACTGGAAGTGTCTTGTTTAGGACGAAATCACATTTTTGGAATACGATCTGTGCAAAATCATAGACAATCTGGGATATCCTCATCCCTCAAAGTGGCGCGGCTGCCGTTGGGCTTGAACACAGACTCCAGATTGTGGCTTTAACAATAGATTTGTTCACATGGTTATTGATGGTACTTGTAAATAATATCATGGGTCAGTGCCTTCTTTTCCCACTCCACCGCTTGACAGGACATTACACACACACACACACACACACACACACACAGACACAGCACGCATGCACTTACACACACAAACAGGACTGTGATGACCAGGCAGAAAGCCTGGCTCCTCGGGCATAAATATGTCCAGGTTCAAGATATACATCTGAGTGGATCAGTCTCCTACTGTAGCTGCTTGTGTGTGTGTGAGTGTCTGTCTGTCTGTCTGTCTGTCTGTCTGTCTGTCTGTCTGTCTGTCTGTCTGTCTGTCTGTCTGTCTGTCTGTCTGTCTGTCTGTCTGTCTGTCTGTCTGTCTGTCTGTCTGTCTGTCTGTCTGTCTGTCTGTCTGTCTGTCTGTCTGTCTGTCTGTCTGTCTGTCTGTCTGTCTGTCTGTCTGTCTGTCTGTGTTGGTCTGTGTGGATAGCTTCTCCTCCTTCTCTGTGGTACTACACAAAAGTAGACAACCTAACGGGGTCAAACTAAGGGTATCTAAGAAATAGAAAATTACCTCTTTAGGATTATGCAAAACACATCCATATCAATCGCCTCTAGATGAGTTTCGCCAAGGGCTGACAACAACCAAATTTGAAGCGGCACCGGTTTTATGGTAGTTCATTACTGATAACAAGGAATGCTAGAGCCTGTTTGGAAGTGCTATTTGATTAGCCAGATTGCATACATTGCTGTAACTGGGCTGTTCTATTTAACAGAAATAGCAGTGAGTGATAATGATGCTGTGAACATTTACTTACTCGTCTTCGTTGTCACACCCTGGCTCTGGGACTCATTATGTTGAGCCAGGGTGTGTTCATTCTGTGGTGTTCATTCTAGTTTGTTGTATTCTATGCTTGCCTGAGTGACTCCCAATCAGAGGCAACGAGTGTCAGCTGTTGGCTGGTTGTCTCTGATTGGGAGCCATATTTAAACTGTCTGTTTTTCCCTTTGTGTTTGTGGGTTTTTGTTCCGTGTTCGGTCATTGATACCGTGGACGTCACGAGTCGTTTCTTGTTTTGTATTCATGTTTAAACTTTAACTAATTAAAGTATGTTTGTTCATCACGCTGCGCCTTGGTCTGTTCCCTATGACGATCGTGACAGAAAAACCCACCATGCAACGACCAAGCAGCGTGTCCAGGGGCAGCTCTTGGGCTGGACATGGGAGGAAGCGCCGGGAGAAGAGACTGTGGAGGCGCGCCGTAGAGAGGAGCAACGGCGTGATCAGGGTCGTCGTCGGGCGGTCGAGAGGCAACCCCAGAATTTTTTTAGGGGGGGGGCACACGGCATGGACGACGGGGCTGACGGAGGCAAAAGAGGGGCGGATTCTGGAGGCCACCAGGTTACGGATACACCGCCCTGTACGTCCTGTGCGGATGCCTCACACAGAGTGTGTGAGGGTAGGCATTCAGCCAGGACGGGTTGTGGCCGCTCTTCACTCCAGGGCTCCTATCCGTCTCCACAGCCCGGTTCGGCCTATCCCTGCTCCACGCACCAAGCCTACGGTGTGCGTCGCCAGCCCAGTCCGGCCAGTCCCTGCTCCACGCACCAAGCCTATGGTGTGCGTCGCCAGCCCGGTCCGGCCTGTCCCTGCTCCACGCACCAAGCCTACGGTGTGCGTCGCCAGCCCAGTCCGGCCAGTCCCTGCTCCACGCACCAAGCCTACGGTGTGCGTCGACAGCCCAGCCCGGCCTGTCCCTGCTCCACACACCAAGCCTACGGTGTGCGTCGCCAGCCCGGTCCGGCCTGTCCCTGCTCCACGCACCAAGCCTACGGTGTGCGTCGCCAGCCCAGTCCGGCCTGTCCCTGCTCCACGCACCAAGTCTACGGTGCGCGTCGCCAGCCCGGCCTGGCCTGTTCCTGCCACTCGCACCAAGTATACGGTGCGCGTCGCCAGCCCGGCCCGGCCTGTTCCTGCCACTCGCACCAAGTCTACGGTGCGCGTCGCCAGCCCGGCCCGGCCTGTTCCTGCCACTCGCACCAAGTATACGGTGCGCGTCGCCAGCCCGGCCCGGCCTGTTCCTGCCACTCGCACCAAGTATACGGTGCGCGTCGCCAGCCCGGCCCGGCCTGTTCCTGCCACTCGCACCAAGTCTACGGTGCGCGTTGCCAGCCCGGCCCGGCCTGTTCCTGCCACTCGCACCAAGCCAGGGGTGCGAGTCGTCAGCCTGGTAAGGCCCGTCCCTCCTCCACGCACCAAGCCAGGGGTGCGCGTCGTCAGCCTGGTAAGGCCCGTTCCTCCTCCACGCACCAAGCCAGGGGTGCGCGTCGTCAGTCCAGCACAACCCGTGCCTGGGTCACCGGTGCCTGGTAAGGTACCGGTCAACTGCTCCACGATGGAGCTGAAGCTAACCGCTCCTGCGAAGTCCAGTTCGGCTCCAGCCGGCGGGGCCAGACTGGACCAGGGGCGCTATGGGGGGTGTATTGGAGGGTGGTGGTCAAGGCCAGGGCCAGAACCGCCGCCGAGGAGGTATGCCCGCCCAGCCCTCCCCTGTTGTGTTTAGTTGAGGCGCGGTCGCAGTCCGCGCCTTTAGGGGGGGGTACTGTCACACCCTGGCTCTGGGACTCTATTTGTTGAGCCAGGGTGTGTTTATTCTATGTGTTTATTTCTATGTTGGGGGTTCTAGTTTGTTGATTTCTATGTTTGCCTGAGTGACTCCCAATAAGAGGCAACGAGTGTCAGCTGTTGGCTGGTTGTCTCTGATTGGGAGCCATATTTATACTGTCTGTTTTCCCTTTGTGTTTGTGGGTTTTTGTTCCGTGTTCGGTCATTGATACCGTGGACGTCACGAGTCGTTTCTTGTTTTGTATTCAGGTTTAAACTTTAACTAATTAAAGTATGTTTGTTCATCACGCTGCGCCTTGGTCTGTTCCCTATGACGATCGTGACATTCGTCCTGATTGGGACATAGCATAAGGCCTGCTCTTTAGATTACTGACAATATGATATTATATATAATATTAATGAACATGCATAACATGTTTATTTTTCTCAACATAATAATAATAACTAATGAGACTGAACATTGACTTATACTGTTTCTAAATTCTCAAAATAGCATTGCTTTCTCTTAAAATAAGTATTCCAAATGACCTGTGCACTGGGAATGGACTTTTAAAGGTGATTTCTGAGGCTGTTTTAAGCCTCCAGGACCGTAAATGGTGATTCCTGGTCTATATTATAATTTCCAACCATTTATTTGTGGATTTTATTTTTTTCTTGGGGGACAATTTTCCACGGAATGTCATATCATGCGGTATGTCACCTCACAAAATACCTCTGAACAAACTGTGAATTTCAGCTTTCTGAAGAGCTGACACATTAACTTTAGTAAACCTGGGTATAAAAACAGGCTATGTCCCAAATGGCACCCTATTCCCTATTTAGTGCACTACTTTTGACCAGGACCAATAGGGTAAAACGTAGTGCATTATATAGGGAATATGATGCAATTTGGGATATGGCCATAGCTCTACTAATCCTCCCTTTACAGTGGCACAAAATGACAAGAAAGCAAGTCTTACTGCACAGTGAATGGGCTCTCCCCAAGTTACATCAAAGCGCTCCAAGGAATTACACACACAGTCAAACTTATGTGATGCAAGTAGTTCTGGTGGCCCATAGTGCAATTAAGCAATTCATACATTATGTAGTGTTTGCTAAAAAAAAACGTAATATGGCTAGCTAAGCCCCTCTGCTGAATCTTTTGTGTAAAAGTGACTATAAGTCCTACTGCTCCTGATGTGTTTCTAGGCATAAGCAGTTTTACAATTTCCCTGTTTGTGTGTGTTTGTGTGTGTGTGTGGGTGGGTAGGTAGGTAGGTAGTTGGGTGGGTGGGTGCGTGCGTGAGAGAGAGAACGAGATCCCCTCCCCTACATTTTCTGTCTGGAACCTTGGATGCTGAAGCTCCCAAACTTTTCAGACAGGATTTTTCAAAGACTGTATGTCAAAAGTACCTTATAAATTCCTTGCCAGCACTGATTGTGAAAGAGTGTACAAAACATTAAGAACAACTTCCTAATATTGAGTTGCAACCCCCAAGGTGTCGAAAGAGTTCCACAGGGATGCTGGCCCATGTTGACTCCAATGCTTTCCAGTTGTGTGAAGTTGGCTGGATGTCCTTTGTGTGGTGGACCATTCTTGATACACACGGGAAACTGTTGAGCGTGAAAAAGCCCAGCAGCATTGCAGTTTTTGACACAAACCAGTGTGCCTGGCACCTACTACTATACCCCGTTCAAAGGCACTTAAATATTTTGGCTTGCCCATTCACCCTCTGAATGGCACACACATACACAATCCATGTCTCAATTGCCTCTAAAAAATCTTTAACCTGTCTCCTCCCCTTCATATACACTGATTTGAAGTGGATTTAGCAAGTGACATCAATAAGGGATCATAGCTTTCACCTGGATTCACCTGGTCAGTCTATGTCATGGAAAGAGCATGTTTTCTACATTCAGTGTATATCAATGATGTTGTTGTACTTACATTACTGATCTATGTATCATTGATATTTGATGAATAGTTTAAACACATTTGTACTGTCCCATAGTAGCTACATGTAAAATGTGTCACTGTGCTTGCTCAACAGTATAGCTTCCTTCTTCACATGTCTGTGACTGGGAGTGATCTCGGGTCCTCTGCTTCGCAAACACAAGTGACTGCCTGCTTGACACCATTTTAGCCAGTGCCACCAAAAAGGTACCAATCCGATAGTGAAGGTGTAGACATTTCAAGCTGGGGAGTGAGGCTATGGTACAATCAGACCTGATTTTAAATATATGCGTATTTAAGTATTTGTGTTTTAAATACTCATTTTCTGTGTATTTAAGGATATTCGAATAATGTGGCCAAATCAACTACTTCTATTTTAAGTATTTGCAGTTGCGGTGCGTGGGTAAAAGGTAGCCAAGCCAAGTCAGTAAAAAAGCCATATTACAACCAATGTTGTGATAATTGCATAGTTTGCTCTATAACCCATTTGTTCGTACGCCACCGTGATATACAATAAGGCAGTGACAACAAAAAGACAACAGTCACCCACTGGCGGAATACAGTGGGGGAAAAAAGTATTTAGTCAGCCACCAATTGTGCAAGTTCTCCCACTTAAAAAGATGAGAGAGGCCTGTAATTTTCATCATAGGTACACGTCAACTATGACAGACAAATTGATGAAATAAAATCCAGAAAATCACATTGTAGGATTTTTTATGAATTTATTTGCAAATTATGGTGGAAAATAAGTATTTGGTCACCTACAAACAAGCAAGATTTCTGGCTCTCACAGACCTGTAACTTCTTCTTTAAGAGGCTCCTCTGTCCTCCACTCGTCACCTGTATTAATGGCACCTGTTTGAACTTGTTATCAGTATAAAAGACACCTGTCCACAACCTCAAACAGTCACACTCCAAACTCCACTATGGCCAAGACCAAAGAGCTGTGAAAGGACACCAGAAACAAAATTGTAGACCTGCACTAGGCTGGGAAGACTGCATCTGCAATAGGTAAGCAGCTTGGTTTGAAGAAATCAACTGTGGGAGCAATTATTAGGAAATGGAAGACGTACAAGACCACTGATAATCTCCCTCGATCTGGGGCTCCACGCAAGATCTCACCCCGTGGGGTCAAAATGATTGGGAGAATGTCATATGGTCAGATGAAACCAAAATATAACTTTTTGGTAAAAACTCAACTCGTCGTGTTTGGAGGACAAAGAATGCTGAGTTGCATCCAAAGAACACCATACCTACTGTGAAGCATGGGGGTGGAAACATCATGCTTTGGGGCTGTTTTTCTGCAAAGGGACCAGGACGACTGATCCATGTAAAGGAAAGAATGAATGGGGCCATGTATCGTGAGATTTTGAGTGAAAACCTCCTTCCATCAGCAAGGGCATTGAAGATGAAACGTGGCTGGGTCTTTCAGCATGACAATGATCCCAAACACACCGCCTGGGCAACGAAGGAATGGCTTCGTAAGAAGCATTTCAAGGTCCTGGAGTGGCCTAGCCAGTCTCCAGATCTCAACCCCATAGAAAATCTTTGGAGGGAGTTGAAAGTCCGTGTTGCCCAGCGACAGCCCCAAAACATCACTGCTCTAGAGGAGATCTGCATGGAGGAATGGGCCAAAATACCAGCAACAGTGTGTGAAAACCTTGTCAAGACTTACAGAAAACGTTTGACCTGTGTCATTGCCAACAAAGGGTATATAACAAAGTATTGAGAAACTTTTGTTATTGACCAAATACTTATTTTCCACCATAATTTGCAAATAAATTCATTAGAAATCCTACAATGTGATTTTCTGGATTTTTTTTCTTCTAATTTTGTCTGTCATAGTTGACGTGTACCTATGATGAAAATTACAGGCCTCTCTCATCTTTTTAAGTGGGAGAACTTGCACAATTGGTGGCTGACTAAATGCTTTTTTTTCGCCACTGTACATTCAACTACACATACGTTTGTTTCATCACAAAACCGGAGAGCAACAAGTCCACAAAGCAAATACTGCATATAACAAACAGTTACATCACCTGCAGCATGGTCAAGCAAGTTAATGTTTTTGACAATTTGCTAAACAACTACTGATTTAGAACCACGGATTTACCGCAAGTCAGCACAAAGACAACAGGAGCACTGCCTCCGCTATTCCAGCACCATTTCAACTTAAACATTTAAACGTCATCAAATCAACAAGGCCATATATAGCTGAAGTCTGGAAGTTTACGTACACCTTAGCCAAGTACATTTAAACTCAGTTTTTCACAATTCCTGACATTTAATCCTAGTAAAACTTCCCTGTCTTAGGTCAGTCACCACTTTATTTTAAGAATGTGAAATGTCAGAATAATAGTAGAGAGTGATTTATTTCAGCTTTTATTTCTTTCATCACATTCCCAGTGGGTCAGAAGTTTACATACACTCAATTATTATTTGGTAGCATTGCCTTTAAATTGTTTAACTTGGATCAAACGTTTCGGGTAGCCTTCCACAAGCTTCCCACAATAAGTTGGGTGAATTTTGGCCCATTCCTCCTGACAGAGCTGGTGTAACTGAGTCAGGTTTGTAGACCTCCTTGCTCACACACGCTTTTTCAGTTCTGCCCACACATTTTCTATAGGATTGAGGTCAGGGCTTTGTGATGGCCACTCCAATACCTTGACTTTGTTGTCCTTAAGCCATTTTGCCACAACTTTGGAAGTATGCTTGGGGTCATTGTCCATTTGGAAGATCCATTTGCGACCAATCTTTAACTTCCTGACTGATGTCTTGAGATGTTGCTTCACTATATCCACATAAATTTCCTTCCTCATGATGCCATCTATTTTTGTGAAGTGCACCAGTCCCTCCTGCAGCAAAACACCCCCACAGCATGATGCTGCCACCCCCGTGCTTCACGGTTGGGATGGTGTTCTTCGGCTTGCAAGCGTCCCCCTTTTTCCTCCAAACATAACGATGGTCATTATGGCCAAACAGTTCTATTTTTGTTTCATCAGACCAGAGGACATTTCTCCAAAAAGTACGATCTTTGTCCCCATGTGCAGTTGCAAACCATAGTCTGGCTTTTTTATCGCGGTTTTGGAGCAGTGGCTTCTTCCTTGCTGAGCGGCCTTTCAGGTTATGTTGATATAGGACTCGTTTTACTGTGGATATAGATACTTTTGTACCTGTTTCCTCCAGCACCTTCACAAGGTCCTTTGCTGTTGTTCTGGGATTGATTTGCACTTTTCGCACCAAAGTACGTTAATCTCTAGGAGACAGAACACGTCTCCTTCCTGAGTGGTATGATGGCTGCGTGGTCCCATGGTGTTTATACTTGCGTACTATTGTTTGTACAGATGAACGTGGTACCTTCAGGCATTTGAAAATTGCTCCCAAGGATGAACCAGACTTGTGGAGGTCCCAAAAACATTTTCTGAGGTCTTGGCGGATTTCTTTTGATTTCCCCATGATGTCAAGCAAAGAGGCACTAAGTTTGAAGGTAGGCCTTGAAATACATCCACAGGTACACCTCCAATTGACTCAAATGATGTCAATTAGCCTATCAGAAGCTTGTTTAAAAGCACAGTCAACAGTGTATGTAAACTTCTGACCCACTGGAATTGTGATACAGTGAATTATAAGTGAAATAATCTGTCTGTAAACAATTGTTGGAAAAATTACTTGTGTCATGCACAAAGTGGATGTCCTAAAAGACTTGCCAAAACTATAAGTTTGTTAACAAGAAATTGTGGTTGAAAAACAAGTTTTAATGACTCCAACCTAAGTGTATGTAAACTTTCGACTTCAACTGTATGCTTAGATTAATACACTGAAAACAAATTTAAAGATACCAAAAACAATTTAGTCCAATCAATGTTGCTAAATATCATGTGGCTGTCCATCGGACTGATTTCTGTGTGTGTGTGTGTGTGCGCGTAAGTACCCCCAAAAATGGGGGATTCATTGTAGACTAGTTGAACGCCAATGCAATCCTCCTCTCTTTCATGTTGGCAAAATGGTCTATGGCTCTGTCATACAGTACACTGTTCGTTTTTGTTGTCATAGGCTACCTAGCTAAAATGCTAGCCTGACTTCCTCGCATGGGCAACAATGTACCAGCAAAGTTAGCTAGCTAGTTAACGTGAGCCTATTAGGTTACATCTAGGCTACATATTGAACTTCAATCATCTCAGGCCAGTGTCACAACATATTAATTTATGGTTAGATCAGAATCTTCATCATAATCATTGGCCTGTACGGAGCTTTATGTCAAAACCACAAGTCTAAATCTCCATCTCCATCCATGGCTTAGGAATGGGCCGATTTAGCAAGCTAGCTACTGCAGGACATCAACACAAGCAGACCAGAAACAGACAAGTTTTTCTGAAGGTGACATTTTGCTTAGGAAGTGATTTGATTGGTCTGAAGCCAAATCCAAACTGGCCTCCTTTGGGTTGCGTTTTGCTGCACCAGGACAACCTACAGTTAAGCTCAGCTCAACGCTGATTGGCTAATTATTTTATAATTGTTTTATCAATGGAGGCCAAATACTTGCTGGCATCAATCAATCAAATGCTACGGCGGCAACATGTTATTCTCTTTTGGTCCAGACAGCATCAGATACATGGGCTACACATACAGAGACAGAGGGGTGCTGTTTCCCTAGCTCTGATGATTACTCCGGTGAGATTTGGCCACTTGCAAAATTATGTAAACACAGAGAGAGACGAAATAAATAAAAAAGTTATAATTGTTTCATTTTTTAGTTGTCACATATTTGTGGAAGCCTTATTGTTGAGAGTTAGAATAGTAGAATACACATAACAATGATCTCTTGTTATGTCAGTCACTGACAGTCACTCAATTAGCCATGTCAGCTAATAATTTTTAGATTGGTAAATTAGTCTAGCCAATTATCTAAACTAGTAATCATGACCGTATACTGACCGGTCACGCAGGGCACGTGCCCAGGGGCTCTAACCTCCAGGGGGCCCCCATTTTTGATTTTGCTACTCATGTCATTAACATGGCATATGTCATGGCAAAATATGTAGAATTGCATGAAATCTGTTATAAAATTGCAACATTTTCTCTCCGCCCCATGGCAAAATGTGTAAAACTTGCTTTAAAACTGCAACATTTGGTATTTATTTTTTGGAACTCAGTCGGGGTCTCAACTTAGTCTCAACATGCTCTACCAACTGAGCTACAGGGGACAGAATAGTAGAATACACAAGGTGCAAGTTCGAACTTTGATTATAGAAAAAGGCAGTGAGTCAGTGGTTTGCGCGCCATTAATGCTGAGCAATTAGTGCTTTTTGAGGTCGGTTTCGGTTCGATTATTAAACGAAACAAATTGTTTTATTTTATTAAATGCATTATGTGGGTTGAATGCTGTAAGAAAACAGAATAAAACAATTAATACAAGTCCCATGATGGTAGTGACTGCCCATGACTGCTTATCACTTATTAAACATCAGTTACACATTACTTTACTTTAATAAAATATTTCAGTTGTTGTGTGTATTACATTTATTTTATTTGATTACTTTATTATTTCAATCCAAGTCATCATCTCATCTCTATAGAGCTGCTGCCTATGCTGTCTGACAAAATCACTATTTTAGTAGTTCTTAAATGTAAATAAGGCATACTTTTATGCTGAATACCAACTATCAAGCACTTAGATCATGTATTTTCAAGCAGAGATACCTCACGAAGAAATTGCTCTCTATGTATCACCTCTTGATAATGCATTATTCTTTCCCCTTATGTAGCAGGCATAAAAGAAACACAGACCGGACAAGTAGCTTCTCAATGGATTATGGTCACTGTAGTTAATTATCACCTTTTCTGCAATAAACTATGTAGAACATTGGCCTGTTGGAAACTACAACTCCCTACTACATTGCACAGTTAGGGCATGATCAGATTTATCTCTAGAGAAACTGCAGTACAATGTGTGCATTGAGCTCAGAAAACAAACCAATGAAATGGAATTCAAATAATTGAACCAATATTGGTCAATTAGTTGTTTAAAAAACAAAAAATAACTGACATTTCGGTTAATCGTTCAGCACTACGTGCCTTAGACAGGCAATTGCTTTGGAGTTGTTGAAAGAATGCTTTGACATTTCTATATGATCAAGCCATGAATACTATATCTAAACCTACATGCATCAGTATCTCTTGCGCTTTTGACGATGATTTCACAAGGCCTAATTCACATGATACGCCTAAATAAAACCACTAGGCTAATAAATAATCACATATTTTTTTTCGATTATTTCATTAACCTACACTACCAGTTAAGGGTTTTTCTTTATTTTTACAATTGTTTCATTGTTGTATAATAGTGAAGACATCAAAACTATGAAATAACACAAATGGAATCATGTAGTAACCAAAAAAGTGTTAAACATATCAACATATATTTATATTTGAGATTCTTCAAATAGCCACCCTTTCTTTGCCTTGATGACAGCTTTGCACACTCTTGGCATTCTCTCAACCAGCTTCATGAGGTAGTCACCTGGAATGCATTTCAATTAACAGGTGTGCCTTCTTAAAAGTTTAATTTGTAGAATTTATTTCCTTCTTAATGTGTTTCAGCCAATTAGTTGTGTTGTGACAAGGTGGGGGTGGTATACAGAAGATAGCCCTATTTGGTAAAATACCAAGTCCATATTATGGCAAGAACAGCTCAAATAAGCAAAGAGAAATGACAGTCCATCATTACTTTAAGACATGAAGGTCAGCCAATACGGAACATTTCAAGAACTTTGAACGTTTCTTCAATTGCAGTAGCAAAAACCATCAAGCGCTATGATGAAACTTGTTCTCTTGAGGACCACCACAGAAATGGAAGACCAAGAGATACATCTGCTGCAGAGGATAAGTTCATTAGAGTTACCAGCCTCAGAAATTGCAGCCCAAATAAATGCTTCACAGAGTTCAAGTCACAGACACATCTCAACATCAGCTGTTCAGAGGAGACTGTGTGAATCAGGCCTTCGTGGTCGAATTGCTGCAAAGAAACTACTACTAAAGGACACCAATAAGAAGAAGAGACTTGCTTGGGCCAAGAAACACGAGCAATGGACATCAGACCGTTGGAAATGTGTTCTTTGGTCTGGAGTCCAAATTGGAGATTTAGAATTCAAGGCAAACTTAACCAGCATGGCTACCACAGCATTCTGCAGCGATACGCCATCCCATCTGGTTTGGGCTTAGTGGGACTATCATTTGTTTTTCAACAGGACAATGACCCAACACATCACCAGGCTGTGTAAGGGCTATTTTACCAAGAAGGAGAGTGATGGAGTGCTGCATCAGATGACCTGGCCTCCACAATCCCCCGACCTCAACCTAATTGAGATGGCTACTTTGAAGAATCTGAAATATAAAATATATTTTGATTTGTTTAACACTTTTTTGGTTACTTCCATACAGTGAGAGAAAAAGTATTTCATCCCCTGCTGATTTTGTACGTTTGCCCACTGACAAAGAAATGATCAGTCTATAATTTTAATGGTAGGTTTATTTGAACAGTGAGAGTGTCAGCTTCCTGCCTCCTGTTTGTCTCCGGGCCTCTAGAGGTCATCTGTGTTCCCCTCTGCCTTAGTTCTTCCTCGTGTGTCCTAATTAGCTTGATCCAGGTCACCTGTGCCTTGTTTCCCCTTGTGTATTTTAGCTGTGTGTTTTCCCCTTGTTTCTCACTTGGTTATTGAGTCCTGGCTATGTGTCTCCTGCTTTGTTCCACCGTGTCTTTCCAAGTAAGGTTTTCTAAGTTATCTTTAGTTTGTTTTTCTCCCCTCGTGGAGTTATTTTGTTTTGCCTCCTGTTTTGTTAACATACCTCTTTCTGAGAAGAACTTTTGTTGGACTATTTGTGAATGGCGAAGAACCTTTGTTTTTACATTAAATCTACTGGCCTGGAGTATTGCCTTGGGTGTTTCATTTGGGTCCTACTACACCTCCTCTGTGGCTAAGGGGTATTACCCCCAGCTCTCCACATCTGAGACCGGAGTTCTAGCACGGCTTGTGACAGAATAACCAAGTCAATCATGGACCCAGAAACACTCAGTTCCCAGGACCTGTTGGCGGTGATCACTCGACATGAGGCTTCTTTCCAGCGCCATGAAGCCGTTCTCAGCCGACAAGAGGAGCTGATGGCTAGACATTCTCAACTCCTGGCCGAAATGATGAGTTCCCTTCACCAGCTCTTTGAACGCCTCCTTGGTCCTCTCCCTTCCCCCAGGTCACCTCCCAGTGACGACAGGCCTTCTCGGTTGGCGGAGCCCCGACTACCACCTCCCAAGCCCTTTTCTGGGGATCCAAGCTCTTGCCAGGGTTTCCTCACCCAATGCTCCCTCACTTTCGAGCTCCAATCCTCAAGTTTTCCCACAGACCGTTCCAAGATTGCCTACATCATTACCCTTCTTTCAGACAAGGCGCTCGCCTGGGCCTCTGCGGTGTGGCAGTCCCAGGAGGCCTGTTGTGATTCCCACGCTGCATTTGTAGAAGAGTTCAAGCGGGTGTTCGATCATCCTGTCAGTGGGCGGGAGGCTTCCAAGCGCCTACTGTCTCTCCGTCAGGGCTCCCGAAGCACGGCAGATTTCGCCATTGATTTTCGGACCATAGCAGCAAGGAGCGGATGGAATGATGAAGCGCTGAGGGTCTGCTTTCAGGGAGGGTTATCTGAGCCCCTTCAAGATGAGTTAGCCACCCGAGAACCAGCTGGAGATCTCGAGTCCCTCATAGCCTTGGCCATCCGCCTGGACAATCGTCTAAGAGAGCGGAGAACGGCTCGCCGCCAGGTGTCTCAGTCCCAAGTTCCTCGGAGCAGCTCTGTTTCTCCTGTTTGGACTCCGTCATTCAGAGCTTCCCCGGCTCCTGAACTGCTCCAGGATTCCCCGGAGAGCATGCAGTTAGGCCGTTCCAGGCTTTCTCCCTATGAAAGGGAACGTCGCATGAGGGAGCGTCGGTGCCTCTACTGCGGGGTTGCCGGCCACTTCCGATCCACTTGCCCCGAGCTTTCGGGAAACGCCAGTCCCCGCCCAGCTACAGGAGGGCTGTGATGGGGAGAATTAGAGCTCCTCCTACTAACGCTGTCCTGGCTATTCCAGCCACTCTGTCCTGGGAGGGCCACCAGCATCGGGTCCAGGCTATGATCGATTCCGGTGCCGCAGGTGATTTCCTGGATGTAACCTTGGCTAAGGAACTTAAGATCCCTACCCAACTACTTCCTCATCCCCAGGCAGTTACAGCCTTAGATGGCAGACCTCTGGAACCAGGAAAGGTTACAGAGGCGACTCAGTCCCTGCGACTTACCATCTCTCAACACCAGCAGGAGGAAACCTTCTATCTCATTGACTCTCCCGAGTATCCTATTATCCTGGGTCACCCTTGGCTATGCAGACATAATCCCCAGATCGACTGGCCTACTGGCACCATTCTAAGCTGGGGTCCCACTTGCCAACTCACCTGCATGCTTCAGAGTCCCTCAGCCCCTAGTACCCAGTTTCAAGAGTCTGTTGACGTCTCCCTAGTCCCCAGTGTTTACCATCGGTTCAAGGCTGTGTTCAGCAAGGCCCGGGCTACTTCCTTACCGCCTCATCGCACGTATGACTGTGCCATTGATCTACTCCCTGGGTGCTGCCCTCCTAGAGGTCGGATCTTTTCCTTGTCCTCCCCGAGCACGCAGCTATGGACACCTACATTAAGGAGTCCTTGGCAGCCGGCCTCATCCATGCCTCTACTTCCCCGGCTGGGGCGGGCTTCTTTTTTGTTGAAAAGAAGGACGGGGGTCTTAGGCCTTGTATTGATTACCGGGGACTCAACAAGATCACGGTTCGGAATCGATATCCTCTTCCTCTCATGGCCACTGCTTTTGAGCTGCTTCAAGGGGCTTCCATTTTTTCTAAACTGGATCTCCGCAATGCTTACCATCTCGTGCGGATCCGGCAAGGTGACGAATGGAAGACGGCGTTCAACACGCCCACGGTGCACTATGAATATCGGGTGATGCCGTTCGGGCTCACCAATGCCCCCCGCAGTATTCCAAGCCCTGATTAATGATGTTCTCCGGGATATGCTTAATCTGTTCGTCTTCGTGTACCTGGACGATATCCTCATCTTCTCGAGGTCACTGAAGGAGCATGAGGGGCATGTTAGCCGGGTTCTCCAGAGGCTCCTTGACAATCACCTCTATGTTAAACCTGAGAAGTGTGAATTTCATGTTTCTCAGACTCAGTTTCTCGGGTTTATTGTCACTCCCGGGCACCTAGAGATGGATCCCAAGAAGGTCGAAGCGGTCCGCAGCTGGCCCACACCTGCCACGGTCAAGGAGGTTCAACGGTTCATTGGCTTTTCTAACTTCTATCGGAAGTTCATCAAGAATTTCAGCTCAGTGGTAGCCCCCTTGACGACGCTTACCAAGGGAGGAGGGACCAAGATTCACTGGGGTCCGGAAGCAGCAGGGGCCTTCGAGGATCTCAAGCGCCGCTTCACGTCTGCTCCGATTCTGGTGACTCCTGACCCAGAAAGACCTTTCGTGGTGGAGGTGGACGCCTCAGAGGTGGGGGGTGGGAGCCGTCCTGTCACAGAGGGGTGAGGATGGGAGATTACACCCTTGTGCCTTCATGTCTCGCCGCCTGTCTGAGGCCGAGCGCAACTACCACGTGGGGGATCTAGAGTTGCTTGCAGTAAAACTGGCCTTGGAAGAGTGGCGCCATTGGCTTGAGGGGGCTCAGCACCCGTTCCAGGTTCTCACAGACCACAAGAACCTGGAATATCTCCAACAGGCTAAGCGGATGAACCCTCGGCAAGCACGATGGTCCCTTTTCTTTAATCGATTCCAGTTCCTCCTGTCTTACCGACCTGGCACCAAGAACGTCAAGCCGGATGCCCTGTCTCGAGCCTATTCTCCCGAGGTACAAGAGAAGCCCTTGGCATCGATTATTCCGAGGTCTAGGATCGTCGCACCTCTTCAGTGGGAACTAGAAAGAGGGGTGCGAGAAGCCCTTGTCCATGAGCCCGATCCAGGCGGTGGTCCTGCCGGTCGCCTGTACGTTCCTCTCTCTGTTCGGGCCCGCGTCTTGCAGTGGGGTCATGAGTCGCCCTTGACATGCCATCCAGGCAGTGCTCGCACACTGGAATTCCTCCGACGGCGGTTTTGGTGGCCGTCCATCAAGAAGGACGTGCAGGTCTATGTTGAGGCCTGCCCGGTGTGCAACCAGGGAAAGTCGACGCGCCAGCGACCCCAGGGACTGCTCCATCCCTTACCTATTCCTCGAAGGCCATGGTCACACCTTTCTCTGGACTTTGTTACGGGACTTCCTCCATCCCAGGGCAACACCGTCATCCTAGTGATCGTTGACCGGTTCTCTAAGGCTGCCCGGTTTATTCCCCTGCCCAAGCTGCCCTCGGCTAAGGAGACTGCTGAGCTCCTCATGAACCATGTCTTCCGGATATTTGGCATTCCCCTGGACGTGGTCTCTGACCGAGGTCCCCAATTCTCATCCCGGTTTTGGGGGGCCTTCTGCAGGCTTATTGGGGCCACAGCCAGCCTATCGTCAGGGTTCCATCCAGAGTCTAATGGCCAAACGGAACGGATTAATCAGGATCTGGAGACCACCCTGCGGTGTATGGCGGCCAGTAATCCCACGTCTTGGGCCACCTATATCATTTGGGCTGAATATGCCCACAACACCCTCCAGTCTTCAGCCACCGGATTGTCCCCCTTCGAATGCCAGTTCGGTTACAACCCTCCATTATTTCCAGAGGAAGAGGCGCAAGTTGGTGTTCCCTCGGCCCAGCGCTTTGTCCAACGCTGTAGGCGGACCTGGAAGAAGGCCAGGTGTATCCTCCTTCGGACCTCCCAGAGATACCAAAGTCAGGCTAATCGACACCGCCGGACGGCCCCTAGTTTCCGAGCTGGTCAGAGAGTTTGGTTGGCCACTAAGAACCTGCCCCTCCGGGTCGAATCCAAGAAGCTTTCCCAGAGATACATCGGCCCTTTCCGCATTGCTAGAAAGGTTAACCCTGTTTCGTATCGTTTGGTTCTGCCTCGCTCCCTTAGAGTTAACCCCACTTTCCATGTTTCACTCCTTAAACCTGTCTTGTCTTCTCCTTTTGCCCCCCACGCAGACCCCCGCCACCTCCCAGGATCATTGACGGCCAGCCAGCCTACACAGTCCGCCGGATACTGGACTCCCGGAGGGTCCAGAACTCTCTGCAGTATCTGGTGGACTGGGAGGGCTACGGGCCAGAGGAGCGCTCCTGGGTTCCAGCCAGGGACATCCTGGACCCAGGTTTGATCCGAGATTTTCGCACCCTGGGGCCGGGGTGTTCTGGAAGGAACGTCAGGAGTCGTTCCTAGAGGAGGGGGTCCTGTCAGCTTCCTGCCTCCTGTTTGTCTCTGGGCCTCTAGAGGTCATCTGTGTTCCCCTCTGCCTTAGTTCTTCCTCGTGTGTCCTAATTAGCTTGATCCAGGTCACCTGTGCCTTGTTTCCCCTTGTGTATTTTAGCTGTGTGTTTTCCCCTTGTTTCTCACTTGGTTATTGAGTCCTGGCTATGTGTCTCCTGCTTTGTTCCACCGTGTCTTTCCAAGTAAGGTTTTCTAAGTTATCTTTAGTTTGTTTTTCTCCCCTCGTGGAGTTATTTTGTTTTGCCTCCTGTTTTGTTAACATACCTCTTTCTGAGAAGAACTTTTGTTGGACTATTTGTGAATGGCGAAGAACCTTTGTTTTTACATTAAATCTACTGGCCTGGAGTATTGCCTTGGGTGTTTCATTTGGGTCCTACTACACCTCCTCTGTGGCTAAGGGGTATTACCCCCAGCTCTCCACATCTGAGACCGGAGTTCTAGCACGGCTTGTGACAGAGAGACAGAATAACAACAAAAAAATCCAGAAAAACGCATGTTACAAATGTTATAAATTGATTTGCATTTTAATGAGGGAAATAAGTATTTGACCCCCTCTCAATCAGAAAGATTTCTGGCTCCCAGGTGTCTTTTATACAGGTAACGTGCTGAGATTAGTAGCACACTCTTAAAGGGAGTGCTCCAAATCTCAGTTTGTTACCTGTATAAAAGACACCTGTCCACAGAAGCAATCAATCAATCAGATTCCAAACTCTCCACCATGGCCAAGACCAAAGAGCTCTCCAAGGATGTCGGGAACAAGATTGTAGACCTACACAAGGCTGGAATGGGCTACAAGACCATCGCCAAGTAGCTTGGTGAGAAGGTGACAACAGTTGGTGCGATTATTCGCAAATGGAAGAAAGACAAAAGAACTGTCAATCTCCCTCGGCCTGGAGCTCCATGCAAGATCTCACCTCGTAGAGTTGCAATGATCATGAAAACGGTGAGGATCTTGTCAGAGATCTCAAGGCAGCTGGGAACATAGTCACCAAGAAAACAATTGGTAACACACTACGCTGTGAAGGACTGAAATCCTGCAGCGCCCGCAAGGTCCCCCTGCTCAAGAAAGCACATATACAGGCCCGTCTGAAGTTTGCCAATGAACATCTGAATGATTCAGAGGAGAACTGGGTGAAAGTGTTGTGGTCAGATGAGACCAAAATCAAGCTCTTTGGCATCAACTCAACTCGCCGTGTTTGGAGGAGGAGGAATGCTGCCTATGACCCCAAGAACACCATCCCCACCGTCAAACATGGAGTTGGAAACATTATGCTTTGGGGGTGTTTTTCTGCTAAGGGGACAGGACAATTTCACCGCATCAAAGGGACGATGGACGGGGCCATGTACCGTCAAATCTTGGGTGAGAACCTCCTTCCCTCAGCCAGGGCATTGAAAATGGGTCGTGGATGGGTATTCCAGCATGATAATGACCCAAAACACACGGCCAAGGCAACAAAGGAGTGGCTCAAGAAGAAGCACATTAAGGTCCTGGAGTGGCCTAGCCAGTCTCCAGACCTTAATCCCATAGAAAATCTGTGGAGGGACCTGAAGGTTCGAGTTGGAGAAGATCTGCAAAGAGGAGTGGGACAAAATCCCTCCTGAGATGTGTGCAAACCTGGTGGCCAACTACAAGAAACGTCTGACCTCTGTGATTTCCAGCAAGGGTTTTGCCACCAAGTACTAAGTCATGTTTTGCAGAGGGGTCAAATACTTATTTCCCTCATTAAAATGCAAATCAATTTATAACATTTTTGACATGCGTTTTTCTGGATTTTTTTGTTGTTATTCTGTCTCTCACTGTTCAAATAAACCTACCATTAAAATTATAGACTGATCATGTCTTTGTCAGTGGGCAAACGTACAAAATCAGCAGGGGATCAAATACTTTTTTCCCTCACTGTATGTGTTATTTCATAGTTTTGATGTCTTCACTATTATTCTACAATGTAGAAAATAGTATTAATAAAGAAATATAGCCAATATACCACGGCTAACGGCTGTTCTTATGGACGATGCAGTGCGGAGTGCCTGGATACGGCCCTTAGCCTGATATATTGGCCATATACCACACCCCATCGGGCCTTATTGCTTAATAATACCATGGCATTGTTGAATACTTGTTTCTGATTGGCTTGAAGGGCATTCTAGAGCGTGTATTATTTCCCTATAACACACAGTATATTGAATGGTAGAATTAAATGGCTATAGTTCATTCTTACATGTTCTACGTTTGAGCTGCTTTTGAAAGCAAAAGTTGAATTGAAAACATTATTGGTATTGTTGAATTCGATTTTCATAATGGCAAGCTAGGACTGATGGTTTGGTTAGCTAAACTAGCAAGTCTGTCTGTTTGGTTACGAAGGCAACTACTGTAGCTATCTAGTAAACTTGGTAGCTACACATTTCTACCGGCAAATTAACACATTTCTAGCGGCAAATGTGTAAAATTATAGCCATTGTATAAAGGGACAATCAACGCGGGGCTCTATGCGTTCTCTGCTAGCGTGTCGTAGAACACACCTTCCACATCGTTCATTATTTTCCATAGAACGCATAGCCCCTAGTTGATTATCCCTTACTTATTTGCAACAATGTCATTGAGCGTCATCACCATCTTTCCTTTGTGGTACCTCAAACTGTTGTGATTACCAGCTGATATAAACTTTTATGAGTTGATTTTACTCCTGGCTAAGAGATTGTCTGAGCAGTGTCTTAACATAATCCTAAACCATACTCTGAGCTGGGAGGTTGTTTTTGTATTAAAAAGCGGTTTTAACAGGAATCTTAGGACCATTTTTGAGACGCATTGTGGATATGGGCCCTGGGTTCAAATGCATGGGAGTATTTAAATATTTATATTTGACTGTGTATTTGAGTATTTTCAAATACATGCCAATGCTTTCCAACTGTATGTCCAAATAAATTCCAATATTCAAATTCTTACCTTGAAATGTATGTGAAAGTAAAACAGTAAATACTATTTGAACCCAGGTCTGGGTAAAATCTAACGCCGTTACATAGTGTAATTCTAACCACCCTGTAACAGTACATGTAGATGTGGCATACTTCGCCTTTCTATTTAATAGTGATATGCCTAATTATAGAAGGAAAAAAATGGAAGTACTATGTTATTATATTATTAATTTGGAATAATACCACTATTATAAATTGTAACAGAAAGGTCAAATATATTCTGTACATTAAATCATTTTTTCTGTCAGGGGTGCTGAAGGTGGGTGGGGTGCAGGAATCAAGCGCAGGACGCAGAAGCTAAGTCCAAAAGACTTTAGTGAATTATTCACGTAGTAAACAAGCACAATGAGCCCGGAGGCGAAATAAAGGCGCACACAGGCGTCAAACAAAAGGCACACTAACATGTGCGAAAACCTCTCCAAACAACGGAGGGAAGTACGTAGCTCAGAACACCAAAACAGAAGAGCAATCACACACAACACCATACACACACAACGAGAACTAAATAGGACACTAATGAGGACTAACTAGACACAGGTGTACAACATCAAGACAAAACCAAACGAACATGAAACATAGATCGGTGGCAGCTAGTACTCCGGGGACGACGACCGCCGAAACCTGCCCGAACAAGGAGGAGGAGCAGCCTCGGCCGAAACCGTGACAGTACCCCCCCCTTGACGTGCGGCTCCAGCCGTGCGCCGACCACGGCCTCGGGGACGACCAGGAGGGCGCGGAGCAGGGCGCGCGGGATGGTCCCGGTGGAACTCCGACAGGAGAGATGGGTCTAGGATGTCCCTCCGCGGCACCCAGCACCGCTCCTCCGGGCCGTACCCCTCCCACTCCACGAGATACTGGAGACCCCCCATCCGGCGTCTTGAGTCCAAGATGGACCGAACGGTGTACGCCGGAACCCCCTCGATGTCCAGTGGGGGCAGAGGAGTCTCTCCTATCTCACCTTCCTGGAGTGGACCAGCTACCACCGGCCTGAGAAGAGACACATGGAACGAGGGGTTAATATTCTTATATTCAACAGGCAGATGTAACCTATAACACACCTCGTTCAATCTTCTCAGGACTTTAAAAGGCCCCACAAACCGCCGACCCAGCTTCCGGCAGGGCAGGCGGAGGGGTAGGTTTCTGGTAGAGAGCCAGACTCGATCTCCGGGTGCGTACACCGGCCCCTCACTGCGGTGGAGATAGGCGCTCGCCTTGTGACGACGGATGGCCCGCTGCAGGTGGACGTGTGCAGCGTTCCACGTCTCCTCCGAGCGCCTCATCCAATCATCCACCGCAGGGGCCTCGATCTGGCTCTGCTGCCAAGGTGCCAGAACCGGCTGGTAACCTAACACACATTGGAAGGGGGTTAGGTTGGTAGAGGAGTGGCGGAGAGAGTTCTGGGCCATCTCGGCCCAGGGAATGTACCGAGCCCACTCCTCAGGCCGGTCCTGGCAATACGACCTCAGAAACCTACCCACATCCTGGTTGACTCGTTCTACCTGCCCGTTACTCTCCGGGTGGTACCCTGAGGTAAGGCTCACCGAGACCCCCAAACGCTCCATGAACGCTCTCCATACTCGGGAGGTAAACTGGGGGCCTCGATCAGACACTATATCCTCGGGTACCCCGTAATGCCGGAAGACGTGGGTAAATAGTGCCTCTGCGGATTGTAGGGCAGTAGGAAGACCCGACATAGGGAGAAGACGACAGGCCTTAGAGAACCGGTCCACAACGACCAGGATGATGGTATTCCCCTGAGAGAGGCGAAGGTCTGTCACAAAATCCACCGAGAGGTGGGACCATGGTCGTTGTGGAACGGGCAGGGGTTGTAACTTACCCCTGGGCAGGTGTCTGGGCGCCTTACACTGGGCGCACACCGAGCAGGAGGAGACATAAACCCTCACATCCCTGGCTAACGTGGGCCACCAGTATTTAGTGCTAAGACAATGCACTGTCCGGCCAATACCCGGATGTCCAGAGGAGGGTGACGTGTGAGCCCAGTAAATGAGTCGATCCCGAATCTCGAGCGGAACGTACTTCCGACCCTCAGGACACTGTGGAGGGCTGGGGTCGATGCACGAGCGCTCGCTCGATTTCGGCATCGACCTCCCACACCACCGGTGCCACAAGACAAGACTCCGGTAGTATGGGAGTAGGCTCAACGGACCTCTCCTCCGTGTCATACCGCCGGGACAGCGCATCTGCCTTACCATTCTGGGACCCAGGGATGTACGTGATTTTAAATACGAACCTGGCGAGAAACATGCTCCATCGAGCCTGGCGAGGGTTCAGTCTCCTCGCTGCCCGGATGTACTCCAGGTTCCGATGGTCAGTCAAAATGAGGAAAGGGTGTTGAGCCCCCTCAAGCCAATGCCTCCACACCTTAAGGGCCTGAACTACAGCTAACAGCTCCCTGTCCCCGACGTCATAATTTCGCTCCGCCGGGCTGAGCTTTTTAGAGTAAAAATCACAGGGGCGGAGTTTAGGTGGCGTGCCGGACCGTTGAGAGAGTACGGCCCCTATACCGGCCTCAGACGCGTCCACCTCGACCTGAAAGGGTAATGCGGGGTCCGGATGCGCCAGCACCGGAGCCGACGTAAACAGGTCCCTCAGTCTCCTAAAGGCCCTGTCCGCATCAGCTGACCACTGCAGGCGCACCGGACCCCCTTTCAGAAGGGACGTGATGGGAGCTGCCACCTGTCCAAAACCCCGGATAAACCTCCGGTAGTAATTCGCAAAGCCCAAGAACTGCTGCACCTCTTTGACAGTGGTTGGGGTTTGCCAATTACGCACAGCTGACACACGATCCACCTCCATTCTCACCCCTGACGCGGACAACCGATAGCCCAAAAAGGAGACCGACTCCTGGAAAAACAGACATTTCTCTGCCTTGACATATAGGTCGTGCTCCAACAGCCTCCTCAATACACGACGCACCAGGGCTATATGCTCGGCTCGGGTAGACGAGTACACTAGAATGTCATCAATGTACACGACCACCCCTTGCCCCTGCATATCCCGGAAAATGTCATCTACGAAGGATTGGAAGACTGATGGAGCATTCATCAACCCATATGGCATGACGAGATACTCGAAATGACCTGACGTGGTACTAAACGCTGTTTTCCATTCGTCGCCCTCCCTAATGCGCACCAAGTTATACGCGCTCCTAAGATCCAGTTTTGTGAAAAACCGCGCTCCATGCAATGACTCCGTCATGGTCGCAATCAGAGGGAGTGGATAACTGTATTTCACAGTAATCTGATTGAGACCACGGTAATCGATGCACGGGCGCAACCCTCCATCTTTTTTCTTCACAAAAAGAAGCTCGAGGAGGCGGGAGAAGTGGAGGGCCGTATGTATCCCCTGTCTCAAAGATTCGGCTATGTAAGTTTCCATAGCTTTTCTCTCCTCTTGAGACAAAGGATACACGTGGCTCCGTGGGAGCGCTGCTCCTGCCTGGAGATCAATCGCACAATCCCCCTGTCTATGAGGAGGCAACTGCGTCGCCCTAGCTTTACTAAACACGAGAGCTAAATCCCCATATTCAGGCGGAATGTGCAGTGCGGGCACTTGGTTTGGACTTTCCACCGAAGTCGCCCCTACGGAAACACCCAGACATCGCCCCTCACACTGAGCAGACCACCCATTGAGAGCCCTCTGTTGCCACGAAATAGCAGGGTTATGGGTGCTTAACCAGGGAATTCCCAGCACCACCGGGTACGCAGGAGAGTCGATCAGATACAACTGTATAGTCTCCTCATGACCCCCCTGCGCACACATCCTAAGTGGCGCTGTGACTTCCCTAATCAACCCCGACCCCAACGGGCGGCTATCTAAAGCATGAACGGGAAAAGGCTTGTCAACAGGTAGGAGAGGGATCCCTAAATCTAAACAAAACTTCCGATCAACAAAATTCCCAGCTGCGCCTGAATCTACTAGCGCCTTATGCTGGGAATGAGGTGCAACCTGTGGAAAACAAACAGGTATACAAAAGTGCGCAACAGAGAGCTCTGGGTAAGTGGGGCGTCTACTCACCTGGGAAGGCTCCCCAGTGCGTGGCCTGTTGTCTCCTCCCTCGGGGAACCCTCCCCAGCACCTGGCCGCAGTGTGCCCTCCACGACCGCACTTGGTGCAGGGGACAGGCCCCCTCAGGCTCCTCCTCCTCCTTTCTCTAGCGCCAGCACCCCCAAGCTCCATAGGGCTCGGCTCGGAGGTGCCGGAGGGTGGAATGGACGGACCCCACTTGGGACGTCCACGGTGGGCCAGCAGGGTGTCCAGACGGATGGACATATCGACCAACTGGTCGAAGGTGAAATTGGTGTCCCTGCAGGCCAACTCACGTTGAACGTCCTCCCGTAGGCTACATCGAAAATGGTCGATGAGGGCCCGTTCATTCCACCCTGCGTCTGCCGCTAGAGTCCGGAACTCCAGCGCGAACGCCTGTGCGCTCCTCCTCCCCTGTCTCAGGTGGACTAGACGCTCCCCCGCCGCTTTGCCCTCAGGTGGATGGTCGAACACGGCCTTGAAGCGACGGGAGAACTCGGGCGTAGGAGATGGTGGTGGCGTCCATCCTCCTCCACTCGGCGTTGGCCCATTCCAACGCCTTGCCCGTGAGACAGGAGATGAGGGCGGAAACGCTCTCGTGTCCCGAGGGCACCGGGTGTACAGTGGCCAGGTAGAGCTCCACCTGCAGGAGGAACCCCTGACACCCGGCAGCTGTTCTGTCATACGCCCTCGGGAGCGAGAGCCGAATCCCACTGGGTTCCGGACCTGGGACTGGTGGACCGGCCGATGGGGGTGGCAGGGTAGGTGGAGGTGTGGGTACCCCTCTGGACTCCCATCGGTGCAGGGTGTTGATGACGTCCTGTAGAGCGGTCCCCAGTTGTCGTATCTGGTCATCCTGGCTGCGGACATGCTCCTCCAGCGACTCAGGCGTGACTGTTGCTCCTGCTGATTCCATTAATAAAGGTGTGTGATTCTGTCAGGGGTGCTGAAGGTGGGTGTGGTGCAGGAATCAAGCGCAGGACGCAGAAGCTAAGTCCAAAAGACTTTAGTGAATTATTCACGTAGTAAACGAGCACAATGAGCCCGGAGGCGAAATAAAGGCGCACACAGGCGTCAAACAAAAGGCGCACTAACATGTGCGAAAACCTCTCCAAACAACGGAGGGAAGTACGTAGCTCAGAACACCAAAACAGAAGAGCAATCACACACAACACCATACACACACAACGAGAACTAAATAGGACACTAATGAGGACTAACTAAACACAGGTGTACAACATCAAGACAAAACCAAACGAACATGAAACATAGATCGGTGGCAGCTAGTATTCCGGGGACGACGACCGCCGAAACCTGCCCGAACAAGGAGGAGGAGCAGCCTCGGCCGAAACCGTGACAATTTCATACATTTGTAAACATTTATATAATTATCTTGTCACTATTTTGTGTAGATCAATGAACAAAAAATCACAACTAAATCAATTTCAATCCCACTTTGTAACACAACAAAATGTGAAGAAATCCAAGGGGGGTGAATTTTTATGATAGGCACTGTAGATACTTATAAGAAGCAGTGAAGGTGCATTCCACCTGTAAATAGCTTTTAATATCTATGATGTATCTGGTGTTGTAAAGGAATAATAACAATTCTGATTCTTGTTCTCGGAGGATCAACGCATTAACAATATAACACTCCTTTCCATGGAATGGTCTGTGCATTGTTGTAGTACTCAAATCATGAATGATCAAATTGATGGCATATCCATTCCTGTACTCTAAAATGAGCCTACTCTATTCAGTTGGATAGTCAAAATGTATAGTATTTGGTAATTTTTTCAGTCTTTGGATCGTTAATGATTTTTTTAACCTAATTTGATCCAGAGGATCAAGTACTTATTTCCTGTACATGTTGGCCAAATCAATCACAACTTCAATCTAATCATCCTAATGAAACTACCCAATGAGAATGAATACATTTCCCTCCATGTGTAGTCCATGAGTCTGCACCAGATACCCTTTCAAGAGACGACTCCATTTGCCTGGAACCGCTTTTGGTTTAATGAATACAGGCATGATGCACTTTATGATTTCAGCAGTCCAAAGTATAGAGTGTTTTCAGCAGTCCAAATAGGTTCACTTAAGAAGTATGTATATTTCATTTTGAAATCTTTCTCCTTTTAAATCATTGTTCATCTGCAGATACAATATGCATCCCTTGTTGGTAAATATATAAATGGCCCTTTCTGTATATCGCAAAGCGCACAGCTCCTTTTACTCCTCCGGAGATAATATGGATATAGAGATGTATCTGCTTGTGTTTTGAAGCCAGCTGTCGTATGGGGCCTGCGATTCAGTATTAATACTCATAATATAAATTGTTTAGGTTGGATTAATATTGTATGATATGTTCTGTAAGGTAAAAAGATATGAGTGACTTATTTAGGAACATAAAATGGTGGTCTTAAATTGAAAACATAAAAGAACTGTGCTAACCTCAGGGAATAACGATTTGCGGTTATAGGATGTATGCTCTTTATGATGTAATCAGTTGCCATTTGCTTGTATTTTGTTTAGTCTTACTTTATAGATACACCAGTATTCAGTTCAACGTGGAAAGAGACATTATTGATGCTTTCGAATTAAGTTGCATTTAAATGCAGCCCTCAAGCTTCTGAGTAGTAGTTTTGCTCCAATCACATGGACGAACAGTGCCTTGTCAATGTCAGGTTGTCACTTGTCAATCCAATGCCTTGGCCACATTCAGTAGGCAAACAGTGTGGAATGTTGCAGATAGAAATATCATGAACAGAACTGATGAGAATCTTTATCGTACATGTCAGAGAGGCATTCTTATAAGGGCCATACAGTATAGACCTGAAGAAAATAGCTTGCCCCACAGTCTTGTAAAGGTTAAATGCTCTGTAGATCTATATATCTAAGTGTATTTATTCTCCCTGCCTCTCCGCCTCCATCTCGACAAATATGCTCAGACAGACGGATGTGCATGTGCTATTACTATCAGAACAGCCTATAGTCTTGAACAGGGGTCAAACGCTAATCTCTAAAGGTGAAGATATTGTGAGGATATTTAAAGAGGAAATTAAAGGAGGAATAAGCGAGGATAAGTATTAGGCTTTTTAGATATCATTACACATTAATATCTGATTCATGTGCCGAGGCCTTTTGCTGACTTCAATGCTGCGTTGTAATAGAGTTTCACCTCTGGGATTCTTGCCATTGGCTCTCTGTCAGAGGAGAGATCCGATCACCATACTCCACCCTAGTTCCGAGGAGGAAGATAAGCTCCCATTCTCTGTGTGCGTCTATCGGTCCCTGTCTTTTATAATTTCCTGTAGACTAGTAGAGGGATGTCTTGGGGATGGGGGTTGAATACATCAGACACATGTTTTGATCCAGGGAGGCTTGTTAAACTTTCTAAATTCCGCAGCCATTTCCATTGAAAATAAATATACCAATATTTATGTATCAGAATGTATCATCCTCTAGACCTAGAACATGATGCATACAATATCTAACAACCATGGAATCTTGTGTACATTCTGCGTCTGGCACGGCTTGGCTAAGGGTTAGGCCAGGTTAAGTGTGGTCCTCTGTAGCTCAGCTGGTAGAGCACGGCACTTGTAACGCCAAGGTAGTGGGTTTGATCCCCGGGATCACCCATACACAAAAAAATGTATGCACGCATGACTGTAAGTCGCTTTGGATAAAAGCGTCTGCTAAATGGCATATTATTATTATTATTATTATTATTATTTAAGATTTTGTGGTGTATTATTGTGTGAAAGTGAATGTGATGATCCAGCAGAGGGCAGTGTCTTCCCCCAGTAAATCAATCTCAGTGGTGAAGTGGTGTAGGGCTGATCTTGGGTCTGTTTTGCGTTTCCCCCACTAATAGTTAAGGTTAGGATTAGGACTGGGGAAGCTGATCCTAGATCTGTATCAAGGGGAATCTTCACCCTGGTGCAAGTCAGGGCCAGTTTTCACAAGTCTCAGAGTAGGAGTGCTGATATGGGATCAGGTTTGCCTTTTAGATCATACTGAATAAGAATATATGGACAGGGAGGGACCTGATCCTAGATCAGCACTTCAACTCCAGGCCGGCTCCAGGCATAAGCAACATAAGTAAGTAGTCTAGCCAGCTGTCTAAACTTGTAATCATGGTTGAATAGGCCCTTTTCACGATAACGTCATCTAACTTCCGCCTTTCCGCGTAGCAGGTTAACTTCACTTCCGTTCGCCCGTAACCTGAGACTTCTCAACGAAAATACAACTGTTGACCACTAACTAGCAAGCTAGCTACTTGAAGAAATTCCAAAAGGTACGTTTAAGTTAAATTAGTAAAGTTAAGAGTAATAATGTTTACGTATATGCAATGGTTTGTAACTTGCTAACGTTATTGTTAATTCATAATTGTTCACTGCCTTAGTTACTTAAAAGTGGGCTAACGTTAGCTAACAACAACTTAGTACCAGATACCGATAACGTTAAAAGGTAGCGTTACATTGCTGCCTGGCTGTAATGTAACAAGTTTACTTAGCTAGCTATCTAACCCTTTGTTAGGCAGTTAGTTTATTCATGAATGTATAGTAACTCACCTATTCAAATACTGTTGTGCATGATAGCTAGATAAATATTGATTCCTGGTCAAAGCTGAATGTTAATTTAGCTGTTTCTTTTCTCTCGGTGTCTGTATCGCAACAGTATCCCATCCAACACCGAAGCATGGCACAATCTTCGAGAAGATGCTATTGCAGTGTACCATTTTGTTCAAACAACAAACAGAAATTCCCGTATCTGAGTTTTCACGATTTCCCTGTTGATGGAGAAATACGTGCCCGTTGGGTGAGGGCGATCAGGAGAGATGAGGGACCAAGTTTTAAGATTCTTCGTGGGAGCACCTTTGTTTGCAGTCAGCACTTTCCCCCTGAGGATAGATACACATCGGCCAGTGGACGGATCCGTATTAAACAGGGATCAGTGCCGTCTAGATTCCACTGGAATGATTGGGGTAAGGATAGGTAGACAGCGTTAAACGTAATACTACTGTAATCCAATAATATATTACTTGTACAAAATGTTTAATAATTTAATCCTGATGCAATATAGCTGCTACATTTTGTCATTTTAGGGACTGAAAAGTGATTACCAAAATGTATCATGACAAGCATATGGTTAATTTCACACATATAGGAGGCGGCTCACAAGCTCGGGAGTCAGTTTACCAGCGAGCAAGAAAGCGTCTTGGTGTTGCTGTCCTGGATGATTCTGATCATGAGATGCCTGACAGCACAGAGGGTGCTTTGCCTGCAGTGACAAACGATCACGACTATGCCTGCCGTCCTTCTCCTGGTTAGTATTACAAATAAGAGTAACCATGTATCTGTTTGGCAAAAAAAAGTAAAAGTATATGGCAGTTAAGTAAAAATACTATTTTATACTACGATTTGGAGTAACTGGTCTCTCTGTGAAAAGACTTGGCGTTTTAAACCTCATCCATCTTAGAAGCTTCTTCAGTTTTATTTATTGAAAATGGGATGGGATAGATGAGTAATAACTAACCTACCAACATGTATGCTTTTTTCTTCCCCTTAAGGTAAACTGGACAGTGCTACTCAAAGAATTCGAGAGTTGGAGCTGCAAGTGTTGTCCCTAGAAATTGAGATCCAGCACCTGACAGTTAAGAAGCAGCATCCACTCCTTTTTAATTTTTGTGTCACAGATGAGGACTATCGCTACTACACACGATTCAGCTCAAAGGACGTCTTCACTGTGTTTTGGGATTCTGTTTATCCCTCTGCTTCACGGCTTGTATACTGGTCTAAGGCACAGCAAACGGCACATGTGACACCTAGCCCTCACCGAAAACTTCCACTTATTGATGAACTATTTATGTTTCTGTGTCGGTGTTGCAGCTGGGCTTCAGGAGAAAACCTTGTCTACCATCTTTGAGGTCAGCCTGTCCACAGTTAGCCGCATCATTTTAACATGGACTAGCTACCTTTACCAGGTTCTTGGCTCACTGCCGGTGTGGATGACAAGAGAGCAGGTGCAGGCCACAATGCCTGATAAGTTCAAGCTCTACTGCCCTCAGGTGAGAGTTATAGTAGACTGCACCGAGATCCGCTGTGAAACACCATCCTCCCTCTCACTACAGTCAGAAACCTTTTCGAGCTACAAAAATCACACCACCTTTAAAGGGCTGATTGGTGTAGCTCCATGTGGTGTTATCACATTTGTATCAAAGCTCTACACAGGCTCCATCTCCGACATGGAAATAACACGGAAATGTCAGATCTTGCATTTACTTCAGCCCGGAGATGAATTAATGGCGGACAAGGGTTTCCTGATCGAGAGGATGTTGTCAGAAGTGGGGGCAACACTCGTCATCCCTCCACTGAAAAAATCTCCTCAGCTCAGCAGGGAGGACACTCTTAAGACCCAGGCCATCGCCCGGCTGAGGATTTTAGTCGAGAGGGCCATACGGAGGGTGAAGGAGTACCATATCTGGGATGGGCTTGTTCCTCTTTCCACAGTGGGTTCAGTGAATCAGCTGTGGGCCATCTGCTGCCTCATGTCGAACTATCAGGGACCTCTTGACATTAAAGGAGACAAACCAGTCTGATGTTTTTGTCAACTGGAAGTTGTATATTTCCTGAGTAAGCTAGATGGGCTGTAAATAGAAGTACTTTTATATTACTGTATTGTATGTACAAAAAAATGTAAATATGAATTAACTTTGTTGGTAATTTAATTGATCTAATGTTATACTGTATGTTTTTGTTAAGGGTAATAACTTTTTCATAGCTATTAATGAACCTAATGTGATATATTGTAAAAATATCCAACTATTAACCATGTTATGTGCTTATGTGTCATGGCACTGATGGAACTATTAAATATATGTTTGCAAGCAACTGCTTCCAATCCTTTTTGATTTTGGTAAGAGCATTTACAACATCGCAATCCTTTTCAAAATTTGTATTTCAATACATAGATATACAGTATATAACACAATTAAGAAAGGGCGCGGCATTAGCCATTAATACATTACTGACTCTTATCTTACGGTCGATACAAACAGCAGTAATATTAAAAAGAGGCTGCAAAACAGAAACTTCGTCAGCTCATAACCTTCGCTAGCATAGGGCTAATTTAAGCTAAATAAAGATAAACACGTACCTTCATAATCAAACAGGTAACCTTCAACGAAGAACTTGTAGCCTTTATCAAGCTTCGATCTTGAAGTAAGGGACCACTTGTCAGCAAGTCGTTCTACGTCGTTAAGTCGTATTGGTGGCAGATGTGAAAGGGACTGGGTGAACTCCATAATGATGTGCTACTAGCTAAGCGTTCCTAAGCGACACCGGATGTAAACATAACCTGCATCGCGGCAGAACGGAAGTTGTCTGACGTCACGTGAAAAGGGCCTATACCGACCGGCACGCAGGGCATTTGCCCAAGGGCCCTGACCTCCAGGGGGCCACCATTAATATTGATTTAGTTTGTCACTCTCACTCAGATGTCATTAACATGGCTTAAGTCTTGGCAAAAATAGTAGAAATGCATGAAATTTGTCATAAAATTGCTAAACTTCTCACCGCCCCATGGCAAAATTGAAGAATTGCCGAAATGTTGCAACATTTTCTCTACTCCCCATGGCAAAATGTGTAGAATTGCAAGAAATTAACTTTAAAACTTTAAAACAACCAAATATTGCTTACGGCCCCCAAAAGGCTAGGGCCGGCCCTGCATGGAATGTTGTCTTGAAGAGGCCAACCATTGAAATGGCTTAACTTAACATATGGACTATGTGTTTTACAGGCTATAAAATACCACATTGCGATATGAAACACATTAATTTTATTGATTTGAGATGTACTGGTAGAATGTAGGTAAAAACACAGTACAGTATTTATACTTTCTCTATGAGTTAATTGATATTCATGTAAAGTATGAAAGTCAAATGCATAGGGCGTTACTTTATTACTGATGTATTGCCTTTAATTGCTGTGCTTTCTTTCTTCCAGTTTTTCCAATGAATCCAATATAAACCTGAAGAGGAACATATTATTGGACACTGTTAAACCATTTGACGTGGTCACCAAGGAAGCATTGCTCAGGTAAATACTAATATAGGCGGGTTAATGCTGTGTACCTTAAGTTTCTTAGCTTTCACTTCACATTTCATTTCATTTCTTGTCAACAGTGATGCCCTTGCCTGCACTTGTTTGTAAAATGTGGGGGTGGGTCTTGGCAAATTAATGTAACTGCCACAGAGTTATTCCAATTATTTGGTAACCACCCCCTAAAACCAAATTACCTTAAATGTATAACTGGAAATTACAATTACAATCTCAGCGCAAACAATATACTGTATATCAGCACAGCAGAGACATTCACATCTGAACTGTGACCCATTATTGTGATGATATATTCTAGTATACCATGTATATTACATTTTATTGTATTCCACTATTATCCCGTGACCGTCTTTCTCTCCTGTTCCAGTTGGAACGGCACTGGACAGACGGAAGTCTCCCCAGTCCTCTGGAAGGTTGACAGCACAAGGTCACATGACCTGGAAGAGAAAACCCAGGAGACTTTTGGGATCCCTCTTTGGTGAGAGAACAATGACACCTCACAATGATCTTCCTTAATGGCCAGGGTTGTGTTCATTAGGGCCACGCAATGGTAAGCGTTATAAAACATTTTGCAATGGGAACCAAGTTCAGGTTTTCCATCCCTGTTTCAGTCCGTTTTCGAACATGACTCAGGTCTCCCTTGAAAAAAGGTATTTGACCTGAATGGGACTTCCTGGTTTAAATTAACATTAAATAAGTATAAAATAAAGAATAATCAATTTTTTGAATGTCCACCTTTCTGCCAAAACCCATGAATATGAACAAAGCTATGATTGATATCGGTCGCAAATAGAAGCTAGGTTCTCCCATCGAAACTGTAACTAGAATATCTATCTGAGTAGATATGGCAATGCAGCACAGATATGTACATGCACACATGCTTGCACACACACACACAATCAATCATCCATGCAATCACACATGCATTCACACATATACACAAACAAACACATAATCGCACATGCATTTATAAATGCATGCACATGCCCACAACACCCACATAAATACACAGAGAGACAGGTTAACATTATAGCTTTGCATCAATGCATTCAGTATAAATAATGCCCCACTATAATTGAAAGAGGAAATTATGGGAAATACATAATGGTTTAGTTTCCAGTAGCAATTCTCTTTTTGCTACTTTTCCCTAATGAGAGAACTCAGCAAAACGCATGACGATTAAATAACCCACTCCACATATGCACATGTGCTTGCCTTTGTGCTCGGTGGTGCTTTCCTCTTTAGCTAACAGTACATGGAGGCCTTGCCTGAACAAGGTCTAGTCTACTGCCGTAGAACGTATGAACCAGAAGAGATGACAGGCTGATGATAATGTTTGTCATGTCAATTAGCCCTATCTAGATGTTGACTTTCTATGTTTGGTGCTCTGGCTGTGTAGAATGGGCCGGTTATCAACCTGGAGACAAGTCTAAAGGCTGATGAACTGATCCGCACGGAGACGAAGCTGTGCTCGGTTGTCCCCTCTGCTCTCTGCCAAACGGCTCCATTAATGCCCTGAGAACACACGACCTAGCGCAACTCTGGTGAGTAAGGCTACGTTATCTCTTTTCTTTTCTTTAATTTGTGGATGTCCATCACCCATTTCGTATGATATGTTATGAATTTGCAAAAGTACATTATGTTACGAATTTGCAAAATGTACAATATGTTACGAATTAGCAAAACATACTATATGTTACGAATTAGCAAAACGTACTATATGTTATGAATTTGCTAAACATATGATATGTTAGCATTTATAGCTAGGTGGCTAATGTTAGCTAGCTGGCTAATGTTAGCTAGGCTAGGGGTTAGGGTTAAGGTTAGGTTAAAGGGTTAGGGTTAGGGGAAGGGTTAGCTAAAATGGTTAGGTTTAGTGGAAGGGTTAGCTAACATGCTAAGTAGTTGCAAAGTAGCTAATTAGCTAAAAAGCTAAAGTTGTCCATGATGAGATTCGAACTCGTAATCTTTGGGATTGCTAGACGTTCATGTTAAATGCCCACCCATCAACCCCGACCAACCACCCTACTTTTGTTTTTACCTTAAGTAACCATCTGTCTTATGTAACCATACCAAACTAATTTGAGTATCCCAGGTTTACGTATACCATGTTACGTCCAGTCTATGGGACCAGTCTGCAATGCAAGGTAGGTCTATACACAGGGAGGGTGGTAACAGTTAGGTCACTCTTCGAGAGATCATGGCTTTCATAGTATTTTCTAATTCTCAAGGATGTGAGAGAATAGGAGCTATTTTACCGTTCTCAGTTTGTCAGAAGTGCAGACATTACAACGTATACTGTATGCAAAGATATATTGGTTCTTATGACTGTGGCAGATAGTTATACTGCTAGGACTATGTGCAGGCAGGCAGATGTGGTAGTCTAGGGTTTCTTCTGAGTCTGCACTTTGAGCTGAGTGACGCTCGTGTCAGACGGGCACACATTACATAGGGGCCCATCTGTGTGAGAGTGACTGATCAAGATGGGCCAAAAATGTGTCTTTTTAATATCTGTGGTAGTTTTTAACGGCCACCGTCATCGTCACTGCTTGGATGAAAGGGGGGAAGGAGGGGGATGCCAAATAGTTGATTTTCTACTCTTATGGGAAAAGTGTCTGGTAGTTGTTGTTTTTTCTGGATGTGTTATAACTTTTATAAATGCAGCATTTATTAATGTATTCATAACTCATAAAATAATCTGTCAGACCAGTACACAGGGAGGCAGTCTCATTTCCTCTGTCGTACTCCTTTAATAACTTTGAAATAGTGTGCAGGCACTGGCATTTATGTTGCTCTCCGTAGTAGAGAGTACAAACAAAAACAGATACTCTCTCTCACACAAGCACAGATGCACGCAGGCACACACTCACACAAGCATGCACGCGCTCACACATCACTACCTTATCTCTGAGTCATGCTCTAACACTACATAGAATTTGTCAGACAGTATTACAGCCTCTACTAGCAACATTATTTTCTTTTGCCATTGCACTTTTACTAGCACAAATCAAATGAATCCTATAATGAGCTTGAATAGGGAACGCTGAATTGACATACTAATTAAAACGCAGGAGAGGAAATTAAGACATTAAACGTCATGAGCATTTTAATGGAGAGGGTGTCTGTTTCTTTCGCAGACGTAAGGACATAGTCATGTCAGAAGCTGGCATATTCATTACTTGCCAACAACAGCTGCAAATTCCAATAAAACTACATCACATTTTGAAGTTCACTTTCCCTGGCTTGTCTAACAACACTATCATGAATCTAGCAAATAAGTTTTGTGGGTCAGGGTGCAGTATTTATTTAGTTTCATAGCACAAACGTTTGTTAGCATGTTTCTCACACTGGCTTTAGCCATGGAGGGAGCAGGCCTGCCAAGGCAACTGCAGGGGGGGTTGCATAGCAACACTTGCCTCGGCGGGAGACAACGTCTTCATAGCGTGACAAATTCCCATGATTTGTGAATTTGCACACCTAGCGCGATAACTTATTTTTTCAAAGACAATTTAGCTTTCAGCTATAAGGGAGAAGTACAGTATGTTCCAAAATAACTACATTATGGCATGACCTGGAACGCAACAGAGAAGATGTCTAACACTTCCCCGGTCTGGACGACCTGGAATGATACAGATAAGATTTCTAGCTGCCCACAACCACACAACTACTGACCACAACTACTAAACCACAACTACTGACCCCAACCACAACACTACTGACCACAACCACACAACTACTGACCACAACTAATGACCACAGCCACACCACTACTGACCACAACTACAGACTACAACTACTGATCACAACTACTGACCACAGCTACTGACCACAATCACACAACTACTGACCACAACTACTAAACCACAACTACTGACCACAACCACAAAACTATTGACCACAACTACTGACCACAACTACTGACCCCAACCACACAACTACAACTACTGACCACAAAACTAACTGACCCACACAACTAATCACCACAACAACACAACTACTGACCACAACTAATGACCACAGCCACACCATTACTGACCACAACTACTGACCACTACTGATCACAACTACTGACCACAGCTACTGACCACAATCACACAACTACTGACCACAACCACAAAACTACTGACCACAACCACACAACTACAACTACTGACTACAAAACTACTGACCCACACAACTAATGACCACAACAACACAACTACTGACCACAACTACTAAACTTTTGACCACAACTACTGACCACAACTACTGACCACAACCACACAACTACAACTACTGACCACACAACTACTGACCCACACAACTAATGACCACAACAACACAACTACTGACCACAACTACTGACCACAACCACACAACTACTGACCACAACTACTGACCACGTCCGTACTGTAGGGCCCAAAGAACCTGCAACAGAAACGCACAACTACTGACCACTACTACTGATCACAACTACTGACCACACCTACACAACTACTGACCATAACTACTGACCACAACTACTACTCTAGTCTGCACTAACTCTGGTCCAGCTCTGGTTCCTGGTGTAGCGATTTAGATCTGGTTCGCACTAGCTCTGGTATAGCTGTGGTCTGCGATTTTAAATTATAACTACTTACTGTAAATGTGCACAAATTAGCATATAATACCCAACAACAATAATTGTAACTCTTGAACCATTCAAGCTAGAGACACCAAATCAACGTTCACATGTTCAGGCTATCCTATCCTATCAACCAACCAATCAATGTTTTTCATCTACCTACTTTTTCAACTATAACCAGTCACCACCATTACTACTGCAGACACTACCACTACTATAACTTATTTCAAAACCAAAATCCTTTCAAACAAGCTAGCAAGCACACCACATGTTCTTCAGGAAATGTACTTTTCAGTGATCACTGTTAGCCTAAAGAGTTTATTTATTAGCTAGAACTACAGCTAGCTATCAGTAGATCTACATACGAACCTATTCTACATTGTTCTACAACTACCACAAAAATACATTTACAGAGCTGTCATCACTTGATGCACCATCATATTTCCCTCCCCAAATAATAGCCTAAAACGTTCTAATCATTACATCATCATAAAATCTAACTTATTTACACTGAATGTTTTACAAAAGTAAAATATGCATCTATGTACAGTATCTGTCAGCATACAAATCAAATTTGATTGATTTAGTTAATGAGACTTGCAAAGCAACATCCTATTCTAAATCTTCATCATCTCACTCACTCACTCATCCCCATCGTGCCTACTGGCGCATAGGGCAATAACAAAGGCACTCCATTTCTGTCGGTCTCTGGCCATATTCTCCACCATGCCCCAGCTCTGCTGATGTTGTTGGAGCTCTGTCTCGATTGTTCTCCGCCATGTTGTCTTGGGCCGCCCCCTTTTACATCTGCCCTCTGGAGTCCAATGGACAGCTATTCTTAGGATGGAGTCTGTACTCAGGACGTGTCCAATCCAGCTCCAGAGGCGTCTCTTGAGTACGGCATCCATGGCTTCCTGCTTCATTCCGAATCCTAAATGAGAGTTGCAAGTACACAGCTCTGGTAAATGTTGAGTTTTGTGTTTGTGCTATATTATTGAACTTCGAAAAGTTGCCCTTTGCTGATGTCTTTGCTGGTGCCTCAATTCAGAAAGTATTCAGACCCCTTGACTTTTTCCACATTTTGTACGTTACAGCCTTATTCTAAAATGAATTACATTGTTTTTTTCCCCTCATCAATGTACACACAATACCCCATAATGACAAAGCAAAAACAGGTTGTTAGACATTTTTGCAAATGTATTACAAATAAAAACCTGAAATATCACATTTACATAAGTATTCAGACCCTCTACTCAGTACTTTGTTGAAGCACCTTTGGCAGCGATTACAGCATTGAGTCTTCTTGGGTATGACGCTACAAGCTTGGCAAACCTGTATTTGGGGAGTTTCTCCCATTCTTCTCTGCAGATCCTCTCAAGCTCTGTCAGGTTGGATGGGGAGCATCGCTGCACAGCTATTTTCAGGTCTCTCCAGAGATGTTCGATCAGGTTCAAGTCCGGGCTCTGGCTGGGTCACTCAAGGACATTCAGAGACTTGTCCTGAAGCCACTCCTGTGTTGTCTTGGCTGTGTGCTTAGGGTCGTTGTCCTGTTGGAAAGTGAACCTTTGCCCCAGTCTGAGGTCCTGAGCGCTGTGGAGCAGGTTTTCATCAAGGATCTCTCTGTACTTTGCTCCGTTCATCTTTGCCTCGATCCTGACTAGTCTCCCAGTTCCTGTGGCTGAAAAACATCCCCACAGCATGATGCTGCCACCACCATGCTTCACCGTAGGGATGGTGCCAGGTTTCCTCCAGACTTGACACTTGGCATTCAGGCCAAAGAGTTCAATCTTGGTTTCATCAGACCAGAGAATCTTATTTCTCATGGTCTGAGAGTCCTTTAGGTGCCTTTTGGCAAACTCCAAGCAGGCTGTCATTTGCCTTTTACTGAGGAGTGGCTTCCGTCTGGCCACTCTACCATAAAGGCCTCATTGGTGTAGTGCTGCAGAGATGGTTGTCCTTCTGGAAGGTTCTCCCATCTCCACAGACGACCTCTGGAGCTCTATCAGATTGACCATCGAGTTCTTGGTCACCTCCCTGACCAAGGCCCTTCTCCCCTGATTACTCAGTTTGGCCAGGCGGCCAGCTCTAGGAAGAGTCCTGGTGGTTACAAACCTCTTCCATTTAAGAATGATGGAGTCCACAGTGTTCTTGGGGACCTTCAATGCTGCAGAAATGTTTTGGTACCCTTCCCCAGATCTGTGCCTCAACACAATCCTGTCTCGGAGCTCTACGTTTTCGCAATGATGGTGTATTGTTTGTAGGTTGATGAGGAAAACATTTTATTTAATCATTTTTGGAAAAAGGTAATGTAACAAAATGTGGAAAAAGTCAAGGGGTCTGAATACTTTCCGAATGCACTGTATGGTGTTCCCAAGGTAAGTAAAACTGTGGGTTTTGTTCCGTGATTTTGACTGCTTTTGCTGTGTTGATGTTGATGGGCATGACCTTTGTCTTGCTGCAGTTGATAACCAGGCCGACTTACTGGCCAAAGGACTAGAGTCTGTCAGTTTTGTCTTGTAGATTTTCATCATACTTCGTATTATTATTTATTGGAATGCTACTCCTCTTACACCCTTTATGCAAAAAATGTAATTCAAACTTTAAAACATGGTGACCGGTCTGGAATAAGTTGCATATATACAAATGTTTGTCCTCTATGCACTTTCATGGGATTTCCTCAACATTATAAAGGCCCCATTGTGACATGTTTTCCAACATTCTATTCTATTCACTGTAAACAATGTCACTTTTGACACAAATCAGCTACTATGACCCCTTAGACAAAAAGTGTGAAATCTTCCCCAATTCTCTGCGATTCAAATATGAAATTGGAACAAAAATATCTGCTACCAATCTAACGATACAGATGTTTTAGTAACCACAAAAAAATTAAAATAATCCAACATTTTACTAACAACTGCAATTTTTACCACTTTCCCTGTACTTTAGACAAAGCATTTGAGTATATGACATATTGGTATACTTCTGCTATTTAAATATAGAATCAGAAAACAATTATCCTTTCCCAATAAAAAGTTACAGCTTCTTGTCGGAGTTTATAGTGATGTAAAGTAGCTAGCTAATGTCAGTTAACAGCTCTCTCATGTCTCGTCATTGAGCAGCCCAAACGGAGCCATTGCTGTGGATTATCACACACGCAGAGGAGCGCATGGGGCAGCGCAAACAAATATTATGAGGGTGAAGAGGGTGATTGAATTTAGAACTATAATGTATTGACAGTGAAGAATTGTGAACACCAAGAAAGCAGCTACTGCTGCCCAGGAGGCAGCCAAGGCAACAGCACGTTGTCCTCCTCAGTATCATGCACCATGCTCTAAATAACTCAACTGGCTAGTTTCCCTGTCTGTAAAAAGTAGGGTAGGCTGTACATTGATCCTGCTGCTCTGTTTGGATAGACCGAAGCTGTGTCTGTTCACTCGCTTCATATTTCACCCGATCACTTCTCATCGCATGTTTCGGTCTGATCATTTAGATTACTGCTGCCTCCTGTTAGCCTGCTACAATGATAAATCAATAGGCGAGGTTGTTTGCTAGCAAGCTATCAATGTGCATAATATCTAACAAGTGAAGGGAGAGTAGGGAAAGAAGAAATGCTGATGTGCATTCATACTAAGTGACAGCAAACTTGTCTGCCCGCTGCAAGTTTTGAGGACAGGACACACAGACCAGTGTTGGGGAAGCTAATCCGAAAAAATTGTTCACCAAGATACCAATTACTTCACACTGGAACAAGTTAAGCTACACTAAAGCTGCCTTTAAGAAAAATGTAGTTTACTTAACTAAAGTTACTTTGAAAAGTAGTTCACTACATCCAAACTACTTTGTGAAAAATTATCATATCCAAATCTGAAATGTCATAGAATACAAATTGCAAAAACAGATCACTCTGGAGTCAGATGTTAACAGAATATGTAATTTAGCCTATTAAACACAAAAACAATGTTTCAAGTGAGAATGAGGCAGGTCTGATGCCAAAAAAACAAATAAATTACTGCCTACTTCACCCATATTTTATTTTTGCAAAAAAAGTTGTCTGTAGTTCCAGTAGTTACCTACAATGCTACATGGCAAACAAGTAATTAACTACTGAAAACACTACCAAGATTTCAATTTAGTTCAACTACCACCAAGCTACTGCAAAATGTAGTAACATTGCTAGTTGGGGGGAAAAAATCATTTCGTGAATGAACACTCGCGCTTGACTTTTTTCCCCATTACTAGCTCTGACTTTGCTGATAGCTACTTTATTGAGAAAAAATGTACTTACTATGACGTGGTATATGTGGTTGTCCCACCTACCTATCTTAAGATGAATGCACTAACTGTAACTCGCTCTGGATAAGAGCGTCTGCTAAATTACTAAAATGTAAAATGTAAACTAAATGTAGTTCACTATTCCCCAACACAGACACAGTCTCTCTCTCTCTCACACACACACACACACACACACACACACACACACACACACACCTCCGTGCACTGCTCCTTATCTGCAGTTTTTTCGGTGTATAAATTGCGGGGAGATGGGTATTTTGCCAACATCTACTTAAGCATAATAAAACTCTTCAGTTTTTCCCCATCACCAGTATCACCTTTCAATTTACGGATATGATTACGAATGAGTGTAGACAGGTTATCACACCCCTAATAACAACACAGTAGATTAATCTGTCAATATGATACGTAGGCTAAAGGGTACACCCGACATCGAGTTCTCTAGCGGGTATGTGGAGGCTGTGTTAATTTATTTTTTTACATTTTAGTCATTTAGCAGACGCTCTTATCTAGAGCGACTTACATTAGTGCGTGCATACATTTTCACTTTTTTCGTAAAGAGCTGTGATCACTAGATGGACCATCATATTTCCCTCCCCAAATAATAGCCTAAAACGTTTTCATTCCTTATGAGTTCCTTCCTTCCACCACAACAGGAAGTATTCAAATTCATAAAGCAAAGAAAACTATCGCAGAACCATCATTTATTTTCTCCATCGTTTCAACATATACTGCATTTTTGGATGGACCACAACAACCAGAAACAGGATGTTAGCAAAGCTTGAATGAATGAATGGATTTGCAGCAGGGAAATCGACAGGGCATCTGACAACAAGACAAGGTGAGTCCAAAATAATTAAATTTGAGTTTCTGACTGAACAGCAGGACCAGTGAGTTTCCTACAATACTCTGTACTGTTTGATCATTACATCATCATTCAACAAAAGCAAACTTAATTTACACTGAATGTTTTACAAAGGTAATTATGCATCTATTTATCTGAAACCCACAGCATTAGTGATTAAGAGTTGATTTGCTTTCCTAAGAATTTTGTTCACATGATCCTACCTTTTATTCCCATCTTCTGACCGAAGATCTCTTTGCCCTATGTCTTTCTTCTTTCAGTTTTCACACGCAACAACTGTAATTTAGACATTTTAATTTGAATGAGAGTTTTGTAGCCTACCCAGCAAACAGGGAATGTCTTGAGGACATTCGGCAACATTCCCATTAGGTCCCTTAAGGCTTTCGGCACAACGTTATCCCACTGACATTCTGAGAACATTCTAAGAACATTGCGTGATGGTCCCAAGGGAACGTTCTCTGGGGGACCTTTGTGTAGTTCTCTGTAAGTTCCCAGGACATCACTGAGGACCATGTCAAGACCTTTTTAGTACGTTCTCAGGACTTCCATTTTCCTAGTCCTTAGGACGTCGCATGATGGTCCAAAGGGAACGTTCTCTGGGGGACCATTCTATAGTTCCCGGTTTGATCCAGGGGCATTTTTAGGATGTTCTTGGGACATTGTGTCATGGTCCTCTGAACATTCTTGGGACATTGTGTCATGGTCCCCTGGAGGTTTTTGTCATGTGATGGTCCCAGGTGTCCCAAAATATTATAAGTAAAGTAATGAAATGCTGTTCAGCTAAAATAGTAAAAAATATCTTTAATCAATGACAATACGATTACATTTGACATGATCACTTAGTACTGACTTTTAGTTATCAGTTAATCTGACAATTCTCTCATTGATTTCATTTACTTATTTCAGCAATTTGAGTTTGGGTTTTCAGTATAGTTGTCTAATGTTGGTGGGGACTATTATTCTGTTTTAATGTTACTCCTGAATCACTACGATAATTATAAATATTATAATTTTTCATCAGTGTATTTTTAACAGAACTGAGATTTACTTTGAAGTGCAAAGTGTAGGAATAGGCCTACAGGGGAAATCAGTCATTGATACAGACATGGTGGCGTAGCAGGAAGATCGGAATGCCGTGAACCAAGAGGTTGTGAGTTCAAATTCTAGGTGAATAATAATTACTGTATGACTAAAAATACACAATGTAATCATGTATGTCAAAGTGTGTCAAATACGTACGTTGAAAACACTGTTAAAAGCACTGTGTGTGTGGGTGTCCCTAGCATTGCCAAAAGACTGTGACTGGATCAGTGGTTCACCAATCAGGGCCTCGATGGGCTTGGCAACAGTAAAAAAGGGAGGAAGTGTAATGAAACTAGTTTCAGTGCCTTCAGAAAGTATTCATACCCCTTGACTTATTCAAATCAAATCAACCTTTATTTATAAAGCACATTTCAGACATGAATGCAATGCGCTTCAGACATGAATGCAACACAATGCGCATAACAGTAAAAACCTTAAAATGTAAATTGAAACAGAAATATTTACTACACAACAAACATAAGAGGATAAAGAAAAGAAAAAAAACAATAAAAACTGAAAGACAAAAAAAAATCACCCTAAGGAAAATCAAAGCTAAAAAGGTGTGTTTTAAGATCTCTTTTAAATACAGAATTTCCACAGTTTCAGCCTCCTCAAGTTCTCTGGCAGGCTATTCCAGAGGCAGGGGGCAAGGTAACTAAAGGCTGCCTCTCCATGCCTCTTGGTCCTAGGCTTTGGGATAGTTAAAAGGCCAGTGCCTTCAAAAGCATGTCTCATATGTATTGGGGTGCACAATCATGGATTGATTGAAAACCAAATAGAATAATCTTAGAATTAATTATAAAACTCACAGGCAGCCAGTGTAAAGACCTTAAAACCTGTGTAATGTGTGCTCTCTGTCTGGTCTTGGTCAGTACCTGTGCTGCAGGCATTCTGTATGTTTTGCAGTTCACCAATGGCCTTCTTGGGTAGACCAGACAGGAGAATATTACAGTAATCAAGCCTGCTTGTAGTAAAAGTATGGATGAGTCTCTCTGTATCAGCCTGAGATAGAAACGTCCGCACCTTAGCAATGTTCGTCAGGTGGTAAAAAGCTATTTTGGTCACATTCCTGATGTGTGAATCGAAATAGAGTTCAGAATCTAAAATGATACCTAGATTTTTTACCTGATGTTTTATCTTTATTACCCATGAATTAAAATGTGAGGCCAAATTCTCTCTCTCTGCTTTGGCTCCAATAATAAGTACCTCTGTGTTGTCTTGATTTAGCTGGAGGAAGTTGTGAGCCATCCAAGTATTTAAATCACTAATACAGTCTAATAATTGATTTGTGGAGCTAAAATCCTCTGGTGACACAGAAATGTAAAGTTGTGTATCGTCTGCGTAGAAGTGAAAATAAATGCTGTGCTTTATTCCAAATGTTGTTGTGTTACAGCCTGAATTCAAAATGGATTAAATTGATTTTTTCTGTCACCCATCTACACACAATACCCCATAATGACAACGTGAAAACATGTTATTAGAAATTTTTGCAAATTGAATGAAGAGGAAATAAAGAAATGTCTAATTTACATAAGTATTCACACCCCTGAGTCAATACTTTGTAGAAGCACCTTTGGCGGTGATTACAGCTTTGAGAGTTCTTGGGTATGTCTGTATCAGCTTTGCACATCTGGATTTGGGAATTTTCTCCCATTCTTCCTTGCAGATTTTCTCAAGCTCTATTAAGTTAGATGGGTAATGGTGGTGAACAGCCATCTTCAAGTCCTTCCACAGATTAGCAATGGGATTATAGTCTAGGCTTTGGCTGAACCAATCAAGGACTTTCACATTCTTGTTCTGAAGCCATTCAAGCGTTGCTTTAGCCGTATGCTTGGGGTCATTGTCCTGTTGGAACGTAAATCTTTGCCCCAGTCTAAGGTCATTTGCACTCTGAAGCAGGTTATCATCAAGGATTTGTCTGTATTTGGCTCCATTCATTGTTCCCTCTATCCTTACCAGTCTCCTAGTCCCTGCCGCTGAAAATGATCCTCATAGCATGATGCTGCCACCCCTATGCTTCAAAGTAGGGATGGTGTTAGACAGGTGATGAGCTATGCCTGGTTTTCTCCAGACATAGCGCTTTACATTCAGGCCAAAGAGTTACATTTTTGTCTCTGACCACAGAATATTTTACCTTATGCTTTCAGAGTCTTTCACATGCCTTTTTACAAACTCCAGGTGTACTGTCATGTGCCTTTTTCTCAGGAGAGGCTTCCGTCTGGCCACACTCCCATAAAACCCAGATGGTTGAAGTGCTGTAGAGACAGTTGTCCTTCTGGCAGGTTCTCCCATCTCAGCCAAGGAACTCTGTAGGTCTGTCAGAGTGATCATTGGGTTCTTGGTCACCTCCCTGTTAACAAACTATAGTTTTGGCAAGTCAGTTGGCCTGAATGTAAAGCGCTATTATATTATTATTATATTATTATATTATTATTATATATTTATTATATTTATTATAGTTAGGACATCTACTTTGTGCATGACACAAGTAATCTGTCCAACAATTGTTTACAGACGGATTATTTCACTTATAATTCACTGTATCACAATTCCAGTGGGTCAGAAGTTTACATACACTAAGTTGACTGTGCCTTTAAACAGCATGGAAAATTCCAGAAAATGATGTAATGGCTTTAGAAGCTTCTGATAGCCTAATTGACATAATTTGAGTCAATTGGAGGTGTACCTATTTCAAGGCCTAACTTCAAACACAGTGCCTCTTTGCTTGACATCATGTGAAAATCAAAATAAATCAGCCATGACCTCAGAAAATGTTCTTTAGACCTCCACAAGTCTGGTTCATCCTTGGAAGCAATTTCCAAACGCCTGAAGGTACCACGTTCATCTGTACAAACAATAGTACACAAGTATAAACATCATGGGACCACGCAGCCATCATACCGCTCAGGAAGGAGACGCGTTCTGTCTCCTAGAGATGAACGTACTTTGGTGCGAAAAGTGCAAATCAATCCCAGAACAACAGCAAAGGACCTTATGAAGATGCTGGAGGAAACAGGTACAAAGGTCTATATATCCACAGTAAAACGAGTCCTATATCGACATAACCTGAAAGGCCGCTCAGCAAGGAAGAAGCCACTGCTCCAAAACCGCCATAAAAAAGCCAGACTACGGTTTGCAACTGCACATGGGGACGAAGATTGTACTTTTTTGAGAAATGTCCTCTGGTCTGATGAAACAAATATAGAACTGTTTGGCCATAATGACCATCATTATGTTTGGAGGTAAAAGGGGGGTCTTGCAAGCCAAAGAACACCATCCCAACCGTGAAGCACGGGGGTGGCAGCATCATGCTGTGGGGGTACTTTGCTGCAGGAGGGACTGGTGCACTTCACAAAATAGATGGCATCATGAGGAAGGAAAATTATGTGGATATATTGAAGCAACATCTCAAGACATCAGTCAGGAAGTTAAAGCTTGGTCGCAAATGGGTCTTCCAAATGGACAATGACCCCAAGCATACTTCAAAAGTTGTGGCAAAATGGCTTAAGGACAACAAAGTCAAGGTATTGGAGTGGCCATCACAAAGCCCTGACCTCAATCCTATAGAACATTTGTGGGCAGAACTGAAAAAGTGTGTGTGAGCAAGGAGGCCTAAAAACCTGACTCAGTTACACCAGCTCTGTCAGGAGGAATGGGCCAAAATTCACCCAACTTATTGTGGGAAGCTTGTGGAAGGCTACCCGAAATGTTTGACCCAAGTTAAACAATTTAAAGGCAATGCTATATAAACTTCTGACCCATTGGGTATGTGATGAAATAAATAAAAGCTGAAATAAATCATTCTCTCTACTATTATTCTGACATTTCACATTCTTAAAATAAAGTGGTGATCCTAACTGACCTAAGACAGGGAATTTATACTAGGATTAAATGTTAGAAATGGTGAAAAACTGAGTTTAAATGTATTTGGCTAATGTGTATGTAAACTTCCGACTTCAACTGTATGTTGTGGTCCTGTGACAAACTGACCCATTTTGGGATGTCTGTGCTATCATATCATGTGTCTAGGAATTTATATCCATCCATCTTCACGATTATGTCTGTTGGGAAATGTAAATATTGGTGAACAATATCAAAGAAAGTTTTGTAACTTAGGTCTAGTTGCAGCAAAAAAAATGTATAGCTATCAATTGGAAAGCATCATACTCACCGTCAATAAGGAACTGGAGGGCTGAACTACTGTATGTAGTTACATTCGATTAGGTGCTATGTTTAATAAAATTAAGCAACAACAATTTTTTTTAATGTTTTATCAAATCTGGAAACCTTACATTGACCATCTTGAGGGGTGTGACAGACATAATCGCGTTTGAATTTGATATGTACTGTATATGTGTATTGAAGGGGATGCTATTGTGTGTTTTTGTTCGTTAATGGACAGGTGTGGGCATGTTGTGGTGTGTATCGGGTGTGGTGGTTGTTGTTTTTGTGGTGTTTCTGTTTGTTTGTTAAAAAAAAAATATATATATATATAATGCACTCTGACCCAACATAAATAACAAATGAAATAAACTAGGGTGTGTGGGGGGAGAACGTTTCTTTGCGACCATCAGGTTTTTTATTTTTTGCCTGATTCCATTTTGTTCTTTCCCAAATTCCATTTTTTCAGTTTAGTTTTTCCAGGTTTCCGTTTTTTCAGGTTTTGCTCTCAAAATCACTTAATAGAAAAACAACTAGATTGGATGTTCTAAGTCCACAACAATGCTTAAACCACATCAGTATACCAGTTTTGAGGTCTGGTAAAAATGTGAGAAATGTAGATTTTTGGGTGTAGTTACCCTTTAATTCAAGTGCACACCTAGCAAGAGGGTGTAGTTTTTTTTTAAGCACACATTCAAAATCAATTAGCAAAATGTTCCTTAGTATGACCGCCTTAAAACAATTCCAAATAGCTTAGTAGATCCCCCCCCACACCCCCCTCCAGTTTAGACAGGGTTAGACTGTGTCAAAAATAAGGGGTTAAATACATGTAAAGAAATATATAATACAAATAACTACATGTTTCCTGATCTTTCTTATATCTCTCAGATATAGGACAGACACTTCAGAACAAACTTTCTGTAGATTTGTTTGGGGGGGACTATCTGTTGTTCCATGTAGTGAATCTGTTATTCAATTAGTTTGTTTTGGCTAATAGCAGTAAGGCCAAAAATAATTTTTAATCAAAACATTTTTTATATATATATTTAGCTTTTTGATTTAAAATTCTAAATCAAAAAGCTAAATGATCCTTGGTATGACCTTCATAAAACAATTCCGTATAGTTTTGTTTCATTCAATGTTGATTTAAGAATGATTTCTCACTGCTAAAACTAAGTCAGTAAATGCATTGGAGCGAGTTGTAAGGCTAGCCAGTTGGAAAATCTACGTTTCAGGAGATATTGTGTGTGGGTCTGAATGTTCAGACACACAACACTAGTCTCCATTAAAGCCATGGCAATCATAATTTATTTTAAACATACTGTGCTGTGCTTTTTGTCCCTCTCTTATTCTTACCGGTATGTGAATATCATCAATTATGACAACAGTGCACAGCACTATATTCTGCACAATTGTGCCTGTAAAATTGATGAATGTCTGTCTGTTGGACGGATTGTGGTTTCTGTTAAGACTTGCTTGGGGTCCCTGTCTAAGACTAATGATCCATTTTGAGGCTGATTTGGTCTGACTCACTTTGGGTAGAGCATTTTAAACTAGGCTGCTGACTGTAGGCCTACACCCCCACCCCCATGCACCCCCATGCTTCACAGTAGGTATGGTGTTCTTTGGATGCAACTCAGCATTCTTTGTCCTCCAAACACGACGAGTTGAGTTTTTACCAAAAAGTTCTATTTTGGTTTCATCTGACCATATGACATTCTCCCAATTCTCTTCTGGATCATCCAAATGCACTCTAGCAAACTTCAGACGGGCCTGGACATGTACTGGCTTAAGCAGGGGGACACGTCTGGCACTGCAGGATTTGAGTCCCTGGCGGCGTAGTGTGTTACTGATGGTAGGCTTTGTTACTTTGGTCCCAGCTCTCTGCAGGTCATTCACTAGGTCCCCCCGTGTGGTTCTGGGATTTTTGCTCACCGTTCTTGTGATCATTTTGACCCCACGGGGTGAGATCTTGCGTGGAGCCCCAGATCGAGGGAGATTATCAGTGGTCTTGTATGTCTTCCATTTCCTAATAATTGCTCCCACAGTTGATTTCTTCAAACCAAGCTGCTTACCTATTGCAGATTCAGTCTTCCCAGCCTGGTGCAGGTCTACAATTTTGTTTCTGGTGTCCTTTCACAGCTCTTTGGTCTTGGCCATAGTGGAGTTTGGAGTGTGACTGTTTGAGGTTGTGGACAGGTGTCTTTTATACTGATAACAAGTTCAAACAGGTGCCATTAATACAGGTGACGAGTGGAGGACAGAGGAGCCTCTTAAAGAAGAAGTTACAGGTCTGTGAGAGCCAGAAATCTTGCTTGTTTGTAGGTGACCAAATACTTATTTTCCACCATAATTTGCAAATAAATTCATTAAAAATCCTACAATGTGATTTTCTGGATTTTTTTTTCTCAATTTGTCTGTCATAGTTGACGTGTACCTATGATGAAAATTACAGGCCTCTCTCATCTTTTTAAGTGGGAGAACTTGCACAATTGGTGTCTGATTAAATACTTTTTTCCCCCGCTGTATGTATGCAGTGTTGGGGAGTAGTACATGTAGTTAAACTAGTAATGTAACTACATTTTGCAGTAGCTTGGTGGTAGTTGAACTAAATTCAAATCCAGGTAACGTTTTCAGTAGTGAATTATTTTTTTGCCATGTAGCGGTGTAGCTAACTACTGGAACTACACAAAACTTATTTTTGCAAAAATAAAATAAAATATGGGTGACGTAAGCAACCCTTACAAAAAACTATTTGTTGCAGCAAACTTCCTGCAAGTTTGTGGCAAATCTGCTGAAAACTAAATAGTGTGCCACAAAATGTTGCCAGAAGTTTGCAAATGTTTGTCACTAGTGGTGAATCTGCAGCAAATCTTTGGCAACAATTATATTTATTGGGGGTTTTCTGGCAAAAAATTCTCTCAAGATTCTATTTGAATCTGTGGCAAACCTGTGGCAACAATATTTATTGCCACTAGTGGTAAACAGTTTAGCAGAAGTTTTTCTGGTGAACACATGAGTTCCAAGACCAGTAACTGTTGACGACCAGTCAGGGGGAGAAGACAAATCTGTTGGAAAATGGAAACCAAGCTACTGAAGTTGTCTGGTGAGTGCCTAACTTATTAATAAAACGTCCTAATAAACTTTCAAATTGTGTTAGCTTATTGATGCCTTGTTAGTGATGTCATGTTTATGGGATAGAGTGAAACACATTTTGGTGCTATAACAGTTTCAATTTGTCAGCACCACTAACTGGCTAGCTAATGTTTTGTACCCTCAGTGTATAAGGGTGTGTATAGAAAGAATGGACAGTATATGCATAGAAAAGGTGTGTACAGCAGTATTTATATAGGATTAGCCTTGACTAGAATACAGTGTATATACAGTGCCTTCAGAAAGTATTCACACCCCTTTACTTTCCCACATTTTGTTGTATTGCAGCCTAAATTTAACATTTATTAAATTGAGATTTTGTGTTAGTGATACAATACCCCATAATGTATAATAATAACAAATTGTATAATAAGTTCTGTGGACTCATTCTGTGTTCAATAATAGTGGTTAACATAATTTTTGAATGGCTACCCCATCTCTGTACCTCACACATACAATTATCTGTAAGGTCCCTCAATCGAGCAGTGAATTTCCAGCACAGATTTAACCACAGAGACCAGGGAGGTTTTTCAATGTCTTGCAAAGAAGTGCACTGATTGGTAGATGTGTAAAACATATACTTTTGAGCATGGTGAAGTTATTAATTAGGCTTTGGATGGTGTATCAATACACCCAGTCACTACAAAGACACAGGCGTCCTTCCTAACTCAGTTGCCAGAGAGAAAGGAAACTGCTCAGGGATTTCACCTTGAGGCCAATGGTGATTTTAAAATAGTTACAGAGTTTAATGATTGTGATATGAGAACTGAGGATCAACATTGTAGTTACTCCACAATACTAACCTAATTGACAGAGTGAAAAGAAGGAAGCCTGTACAGAAGAAAAATATTCCAAAACATGCATCCTGTTTGCAACAAGGCACTAAAGTAATACTGCAAAAAATGTGTATTTGTCCTGAATACAAAGCGTTATTTTTGGGGCAAATCCAACACAAAACATCACTGAGTACCACTCTTCATATTTTCAAGCATGGTGGTGGCTGCATCATGTTATGGGTTTGCTTGTCATGGGTAAGGACTAGGGAGTCTTTTAGGATAAAAATAAACTGAATACAGCTATAAGCACAGGCAAAATCCTAGAGAAAAACCTGCTTCAGTCTGCTTTCCAACAGACACTGGGAGACAAATCAATATTTTAGCAGGACAATAACCTAAAACACAAGGCCAAATCTACACTGGAGTTGCTTACCAAGACGTCATTGAATGTTCCTGAGTGGCCTAGTTAGAGTTTTGACTTAAATTGGCTTGAAAATCTATGGGAAGACTTGAAAATGACTGTCTATCAATGATCAACAATCAACTTGACAGAGCTTTAAGAATTTTAAAAAGAATAATGGGCAAATATTGTACAATACAGGTGTGCAAAGCTCTTAGAGACTTACCACAAAAGACTCAAAGCTGTAATCGCCGCCAAAGGTGCTTCTACAAAGTATTGACTCAGGGGTATGAATACTTATGTAAATTAGACATTTCTGTATTTCATTTTCATTACATTTGCTAAAATTTCTAAAAATATTTTCACTTTGTCATTATGGGGTATTGTGTGTAGATGGGTGAGACAAATATATTTTTATTACATTTTGAATTCAGGCTGTAACGCAAAAAATGTGGAATAAGTCAAGGGGTACGAATACTTTCTGAAGGCACTGTACATACTGTATGAAGTGGGTAAAAGAGTATGTATACATCATTAAAGTGACCAGTGTTCAATGACTATGTACATAGGGTGGCAGTCTTTAAGGTGCAGGATAGAGTACCGGGTGGTAGCCAGCTAGTAACAGTGACTGCCGGGGCGGCAGGTAGCTTAGTGGTTAAGAGCGTTGTGCCAGTAACCGAAAGGTCGCAGGTTCTAATCCCTGAGCCGACTAGGTGAAAAATCTGTCGATGTGCCCTTGAGCAAGGCACTTAACCCTAATTGCTCCTGTAAGTCGCTCTGGATAAGAGCGTCTGCTAAATGACGTAAATGTAAATGTACGTAAATGTAAATGTAAATGATGGCCTGGAGATCGAAGCTGTTTTACAGTCTCTCTGTCCCAGCTTTGATGCACCTGTACTGTCTCCACTTTCTAGATGGTAACGGAGTGAACAGGCTGGGGTCCGGGAGGCTGAGTTCCTTGATGATCTTCTTGGCCTTCCTGTGACATTGGGTGCTGTAGGGCAGGCAGTATGCCCCTGGTGGGCAGGGGGGCAGGCAGTATGCCCCTGGTGATGAGTTGGGCTGACCGCACCACCCTCTGGAGAGCAATGTGGTTGCAGATGGTGCAATTGCCGTACCAGGCGGTGATACAGCCCGACAGGATGCTCTCAATGGTGCATCTGTAGAAGTTTGTGAGGATCTTAGGGGCCAAGACAGATTTCTTCAGCCTCCTGATGTTGAAGAGGTGCTGTTGCGCCTTCTTCACCACACTGTTTGTATGGATGGACCATTTCAGGTTGTCAGTGATGTGCACGCCGAGGAACTTGAAGCTTTGTTACCCTCTCCACTCGGCCCCGTCGATGTGGATGGCAGCGTGCTCTCTCTGCTCTCTCCTGAAGTCCACGATCAGCTCCTTTCATTTTGTTGATGTTAAGGGAGAGGATATTTTCCTGGCATCACTCCGCCAGGGCCCTTACCTCCTCCCTGTAGGCTGTCTCGTCATTGTTGTATTGTCAGCAAACTTGATGATTGAGTTGGAGACATGCTTGGCCACGCAGTCATGAGTGAACAGAGAGTACTGGAGGGGGCTGAGTACGCAACCTTGTGGGGCCCCCGTGTTAAGGATCAGCGTGGCGGAGGTGATGTTGCCTACTTTCACCTTCTGGGGTCGGCCCGTCAGGAAGTTCAGGACCCAGTTGCACAGGACAGGGTTCAGACCCAGGGCCCAGAGCTTAGTGATGAGCTTGGAGGGCACTATGGTGTTGAAGGCTGAGCTGTAGTCATTGAACAGCATTCTTACGTAGGTGTTCCACTTGTCCAGATGGGATAGGGCAGTGTGCAGTGCGAAGGCGATTGCATCATCTGTGGATCTGTTTGGGCGGTATGCAAATTGTAGTGGGTCTAGGGTGTCGGGTAAAGTGGAGGTGATATGATCCTTAACTAGCCTCTCAAAGCATATCATGATGACAGAAGTGAGTGCTACGGGCAATAGTCATTTAGTTCATTTACCTTCACTTTCTTCGGTACAGGAACAATGGTGGACATCTTGAGGCAAGTGGGGACAACAGATTGGGATAGAGAGAGATTGAATATGTCCGTAAACACTCCAGCCAGCTGGTCTGCACATGCTCTGAGGATGCGGCTTGGGATGCCGTTTGGGCCGGCAGCCTTGCGAGGGGTAACATGCTTAAATGTCTTACTCACGTCAGCCACAGAGAACAAGAGCTCACAGTCCTTGTGAGAGGTAGATACTCCTCTAAGATGGTTTACACCTCATGTCTCTATCATAATCCGTTATTAGAGTTTTTTCACGTAGGATGGCCAAGATTAGGGTGACTAAATCAATAAAGGCCAGAGGTAAAAAAGTGGTCAAAAATCTGGAAAATAGCATTGTGTCAGCTAGGCTGGATGCTGTGTGAGAATTACGGCAAACTGACAGGCTCAACATTGAACTCGTAATTTTTCTTCTCGAATCCGGTGGACATAGAACAATATAGAGGTAAGATATATATCGATTTTGAGACATGACATGTAGTATTTTCATATTAAATATATGCTTTTCCTGTTATTTTTCAAATATTTTTCAGAAAAACAAGCATCTCTGTGAAATGTCAATGGAGCACTGAGCTTACCTTTTACATTTAATTCAGCTCGTGTCATGTTAATTTTGCTTTTTGCGATCCACAGAAACAAAAGTCTCTGCGAGAAGCGGCACCTCTCTGTCATCAGAGCTCGGTGCTTATTATCGGATGAATTAGGTTCCGAAATCCAACCTTTTGGATATAATGTTAAAGATATTTTAGAGAAAGACCCCACTGAATGATTCAGAACATGAAGAATCATATTTGTCTTGGTAAAATGTATTTTATAACATAAGGAAGTGACATTTCATCACCAAAGCCTGATTGGACATCTTACCTATACATTCATTATTTGTAACGATTAGATCTTTCATTGCTTTAAACTAGTAGCTAGCGTATCTTAATCATGTGTTGTTCCTTCTCTCTTTCTTTCTAGAAGGAATCTGTTACAAGGCAAAAAGGCAGATTGAGGCCTTCAATCAAAATAAGGACTGAGAAATGTGTGCACCAGGTCAAGGCTTCTTGCATGCGTGGTTAACACTAATTCATTTTCGAAAAATAATACACAAAGTAATTGCCATATTAGGCATAACTCAATTTTATGTTGCTTTTCTTCCAAACAAGCCTTATACACCTGAGTCAGGAAGAAGAGACAACTGTCTCTTAATGAAGTCCCCAGTCTAGATTGAAGATCTTGATTAGTTGAATCAATTGTGTTGAGGCTTGGCTGGAGAAACATCTTGTATACTGTAGCTCTCTAAGAATAGTTGTCCACACATTTAAAGGTAGATTAAGGCTAGTAGGCCTAAATCCCAGTTTATGCTCGCTACAATGTTTGTTTATATAGCATTTATAAAAGGGAGATGCATTGTTTCCTTGCGAAAAAATATATAGAATCAGCAACTTTGTAACATCTGACACCGTATTTCCAAAGCCAAGCCCCCTCAATGGTTGCTGAGTCTACCTTTTAACATGCCAAAATAGAAAATGTTCTCAGTAATTGTTTTCAGTATCCTAATGTTGTTTTTGTTTTGTGTTTTCTAATTGTTTCAGTGCATGCATTCAACAACCTTTGACGAAGGACTTCCACAGGACCGCCATCTCCAAAGTTCTGAACTGGGTTTGATTTTGTTTTTATTTATTTAATTATTACAATTTTGTTCATTCTCTTTTAAACATCCATTGGTTGAAAGCTCATTGCTCAGTTATCACTTGGTTGATGTAAATTCTGTGGTTTCCCCTTTAAACATCCTAAGGTCAACATCTCCATAGTTTTCACATTTCTCTCATCTAAATATTGTAGCTACATAAAAATATTTAATTAAACAATTTCTTTGGGAAATATTGAGTCTTTTCTTCATTAGCATGCTGGTGATTTCAAGTTGTATTGGATTTATTTTGATCTAGTAAGACATTGAATATATGTTGTTTAGTATATTTAGTACATTTAGGATGCTTCGTTTACTCTGTAAGAAGCAAGTTCATTTAAAGTTATATGTGATTTGGTTTATGGAGATATGACATTTCAATGTTGTGTTACAGGTTTTGGTTTTTCCGTTTATGTTTTGAGGTTGGACTTTTAGCATGTATAGCACATTAGCACGTAGAGCGCACCGATTGGTGCCAAATTGTTAGTTGGTATGTGTTACACCTGTGTTGGCTTGTCCATCTTGTTAATTGGAAGGTGTTTCACCTATGCTGGCACAGGTGATATTTAAGAGTGGCTTGCCAAGTGCTCCAGTGTATTGAGAGATGTGGAGGCTCAACACCTTTGGTTGGCACTCCCTATTTGTATTTCTAGAAAGACATTCCTTTGTCTGACCTCCTTTGTTTTCCTCAACTTTTTGGTTTGCTTCCTGTCTTTAAGTTTGGTGTGGGTTTTTCTTTCATTTGCCTCTTAGTGGGCAAATTTAGTGGGTGCTCATGGTGGGTGTCTTGTTGTTATTGCTTTCCAACTTTCAGTGTCTTTCAGAACCCTACCTAAAACCCCACCTGTTTCGTTTTGGTTGTGGTCAGTGACAATTTTTTTTGTTCCCCCTTCTATTTGAGCGACATTATTTGGTTTTCTTTCTGGGGAACGTAACAGGTACACAAAGTAACCAAAAACCTGATCTAATTTTCATATACATAATGAGTTTGCAGCAAACAGTAGAATGTTTGCCGCAAGTTTCCCAGAATTGTTTGCCAGAAGTTCAAATTCGCCACCAATTTGGAGCAACAGTTTGTCACAAAACTAATTTGCATGTGAAAATATGAGCATGCTAGAAATGTGTGGCAAATTGGCCAAAAGTTTGCCAAAACTGTTTGCCAGAAGCCTGTTTTTTTTTTTATAAGGGAATAATTTCCTTTCTTTTTTGGCATCGGACATGCCTAATCTTCACTTGAAACATTATTTTTTTTGTGTTTAATAGGCTAAATTACACTTTATGTTAACATTTGACCCCAAAGTGATCTGTTCTTGGGCAATTCCACGGTAACGGAATTAAGCTTTGACTCTTTTACTTTAAAATGTACGCCAAACAAAAACCATTGATTTCGAAGTTTGACTAACCATACAACTCTATGCACAAGGACTGCCTTGAACAATTTACAAAAAACTTTTCACAAAAACACATTTACTAGAAGAACTGTACAGATGCATTAATTGGTAACAGAATTATGTTAAAATATCCCTCCGTTTTTTATGCGACAACATTTTCCAAAAACGTTAAACATCTGCTCCAAATTAAGAATAAAAGATTTCTGCAGAAAGAATGGGGTGTCAGCTATGACATGAAACCTTGAGTTTGAACCAAAATATTTTGGTTATTGAACTACAGTAGGTGAAGTGGATTTATATCTGGTAACAGAATTACATCAGGGGTTCCTGACCTGTACTATACAAAAATGCATAATTATGGATATGAATATCATTATCTTCATGGTGAGGTATCCTAAATAAGTACACAAAGGTAGAAAAAATACAATATCCTTATTTTGCATATTTGGGTATTATTCTACACACTGGCTATTATTGTAATGAGCTCCACCCCCAAACAAGACTGCATATATTTGGTCTGGACCAGACCAGAACTGAAACAATCATAGACGTCTATGTTTCACAAGTTTGGACTTCACAGTACAGTAAAGTAGATATGTACAGTACCGTACAGTACTGTACTCTACTCTAGTATGCTCTACTGTACTGAACTCTACTCTACTGTACTGTACTGTTCTGTACTGTACTGTTCTCTACTGTACTGTACTGTACTGTCCAAACTTGTGAAACATAGACATTTATGATTGGTTCAGATTTGGTATGGCCAAGGCGGATTGACCAAATTTAAACTACTTTTCAACGTCCATGGATGTCCGGTGTCGGTCAGTGCTCAGTGGGTGAGGATGCTTGTTACAGTAAATGGAAAGAGAGTGTGAAATTAGAAAATCTCTTAAAGATTGTGGATTTTTGGTAACAGAATTACAAGGCACAAGGCAATGTTTCTTAAACTTACAGAAGGGGAATACTTTCTCACAGGGGTCTTTACTTCAACATTATGGTGTTGTGATTTATTTCTAATACCTTTTAAGACTTTTTCTAGTAGATTTTGTCTATCCCTGCTGGACTATCTGTCACAATCCGGGTTAGATCTCCGGTCTCAGAAGTGTAGAGCTGGGGGTACTACCCCTTAGCCACAGAGGAGATGTTGTAGGACCCAAATGAAACACCCACGGCAATACTCCAGGCAAGTAGATTTAATGTTCACAAAACAGGAGGCAAAACAAAACAACTCCACGAGGGGAGAAAAACAAACTAAAGATAACTTCAAAAACTTACTAGGACCGACACGGTGAGACAAAGCAGGAGACACACAGTCAGGACGCAATAACCAAGTGAGAAACAAGGGGAAAACACACAGCTAAAATACTCAAGGGGAAACAAGGCACAGGTGACATAGATAAGCTAATTAGGACACATGAGGAAAAACTAAGGCAAAGGGGAACACAGCTGACCTCTAGAGGCCAGGAGACAAACAGGGGAAGCAGGAAGCTGACAGGACCCCCTCCTCTAGGAACGACTCCTGACGTTCCTTCCAGAACACCCTGGCCCCAGGGTGCGAAAATCTCGGATCAACCCTGGGTCCAGGATGTCCCTGGCCGGAACCCAGGAGCGCTCCTCTGGCCCGTAGCCCTCCCAGTCCACCAGATACTGCAGAGAGTTCTGGACCCTCCGGGAGTCCAGTATCCGGCGGACTGTGTAGGCTGGCTGGCCGTCTATGATCCTGGGAGGTGGCGGGGGTCTGTGGGGGGGGAAAAAGGAGAAGACAAGACAGGTTTAAGGAGTGAAACATGGAAAGTGGGGTTAACTCTAAGGGGAGCGAGGCAGAACTAAACGATACGACACAGGGTTAACCTTTCTAGAAATGCGGAAAGGGCCGATGTATCTCTGGGAAAGCTTCTTGGATTCGACCCGGAGGGGCAAGTTCTTAGTGGCCAACCAAACTCTCTGACCAGCTCGGAAACTAGGGGCCGTCCGGCGGTGGCGATTAGCCTGACTTTGGTATCTCTGGGAGGTCCGAAGGAGGGTACACCTGGCCTTCTTCCAGGTCCGCCTACAGCGTTGGACAAAGCGCTGGGCCGAGGGAACACCAACTTGCGCCTCTTCCTCTGGAAACAAAGGAGGGTTGTAACCGAACTGGCATTCGAAGGGGGACAATCCGGTGGCTGAGGACTGGAGGGTGTTGTGGGCATATTCAGCCCAAATGATATAGGTGGCCCAAGACGTGGGATTACTGGCCGCCATACACCGCAGGGTGGTCTCCAGATCCTGATTAATCCGTTCCGTTTGGCCATTAGACTCTGGATGGAATCCTGACGATAGGCTGGCTGTGGCCCCAATAAGCCTGCAGAAGGCCCCCAAAACCGGGACGAGAATTGGGGACCTCGGTCAGAGACCACGTCCAGGGGAATGCCAAATATCCGGAAGACATGGTTCATGAGGAGCTCCGCAGTCTCCTTAGCCGAGGGCAGCTTGGGCAGGGGAATAAACCGGGCAGCCTTAGAGAAACGGTCTACCACCACAAGGATGACGGTGTTGCCCTGGGATAGAGGAAGTCCCGTAACAAAGTCCAGAGAAAGGTGTGACCATGGCCTTCGAGGAACAGGTAAGGGATGGAGCAGTCCCTGGGGTCGCTGGCGTGTCGACTTTCCCTGGTTGCACACAGGGCAGGCCTCAACATAGACCTGCACGTCCTTCTTGATGGACGGCCACCAAAACCGCCATCGGAGGAACTCCAGTGTGCGAGCACTGCCAGGATGGCATGTCAAGGGCGACTCATGACCCCACTGCAAGACGCGGGCCCGAACCGAGAGAGGAACGTACAGGCGACCGGCAGGACCACCGCCTGGATCGGGCTCATGGGCAAGAGCTTCTCGTACCCTCTTTCTAGTTCCCACTGAAGAGGTGCGACGATCCTAGACCTCGGAATAATCGATGCCAAGGGCTTCTCTTGTACCTCGGGAGAATAGACTCGAGACAGAGCATCCGGCTTGACGTTCTTGGTGCCAGGTCGGTAAGTCAGGATGAACTGGAATCGATTAAAGAAAAGGGACCATCGTGCTTGCCGAGGGTTCATCCGCTTAGCCTGTTGGAGATATTCCAGGTTCTTGTGGTCTGTGAGAACCTGGAAAGGGTGCTGAGCCCCCTCAAGCCAATGGCGCCACTCTTCCAAGGCCAGTTTAACCGCAAGCAACTCTAGATCCCCCACGTGGTAGTTGCGCTCGGCCTCAGACAGGCGGCGAGACATGAAGGCACAAGGGTGTAATCTCCCATCCGCACCCCTCTGTGACAGGACGGCTCCCACCCCCCACCTCTGAGGCGTCCACCTCCACCACGAAAGGTCTCTCTGGGTCAGGGGTCACCAGAATCGGAGCAGAAGTGAAGCGGCGCTTGAGATCCTCGAAGGCCCCTGCTGCTTCCGGACCCCAGTGAATCTTGGTCCCTCCTCCCTTGGTAAGCGTCGTCAAGGGGGCTACCACCGAGCTGAAATTCTTGATGAACTTCCGATAGAAGTTAGAAAAGCCAATGAACCGTTGAACCTCCTTGACCGTGGCAGGTGTGGGCCAATCGTGGACCGCCTTGACCTTCTTGGGATCCATCTCTAGGTGCCCGGGAGTGACAATAAACCCGAGAAACTGAGTCTGAGAAACATGAAATTCACACTTCTCAGGCTTAACGTAGAGGTGATTGTCAAGGAGCCTCTGGAGAACCCGGCTAACATGCCCCTCATGCTCCTTCAGTGACCTCGAGAAGATGAGGATATCGTCCAGGTACACGAAAACGAACAGATTAAGCATATCCCGGAGAACATCATTAATCAGGGCTTGGAATACTGCGGGGCATTGGTGAGCCCGAACGGCATCACCCGATATTCATAGTGTCCCGTGGGCGTGTTGAACGCCGTCTTCCATTCGTCTCCTGGCCGGATCCGCACGAGATGGTAAGCATTGCGGAGATCCAGCTTAGTAAAAATGGAAGCCCCTTGAAGCAGCTCAAAAGCAGTGGCCATGAGAGGAAGAGGGTATCGATTCCGAACCGTGATCTTGTTGAGTCCCCGGTAATCAATACAAGGCCTCAGACCCCCGTCTTTCTTTTCAACAAAAAGAAGCCCGCCCCAGCCGGGGAAGTAGAGGCATAGATGAGGCCGGCTGCCAAGGACTCCTTAATGTAGGTGTCCATAGCTGCGTGCTCGGGGAGGACAAGGAAAAGATCCGACCTCTAGGAGGGCAGCACCCAGGGAGTAGATCAATGGCACAGTCATAAGTGCGATGAGGCGGTAAGGCAGTAGCCCGGGCCTTGCTGAACACTGCTTTGAACCGATGGTAAACACTGGGGACTCGGGAGACGTCAACAGACTCTTGAAACTGGGTACTAGGGGCTGAGGAACTCTGAAGCATGCAGGTGAGTTGGCAAGTGGGACCCCAGCTAAGAATGGTGCCAGTAGGCCAGTCGATCTGGGGATTATGTCTGCATAGCCAAGGGTGACCCAGGATAATAGGATACTCGGGAGAGTCAATGAGATAGAAGGTCTCCTCCTGCTGGTGTTGAGAGATGGTAAGTCGCAGGGACTGAGTCGCCTCAGTAACTTTTCCTGGTTCCAGAGGTCTGCCATCTAAGGCTGTAACTGCCTGGGGTTGAGGAAGTAGTTGGGTAGGGATCTTAAGTTCCTTAGCCAAGGTTACATCCATAAAATCACCTGCGGCACCGGAATCGATCATAGCCTGGACCCGATGCTGGTGGCCCTCCCAGGACAGAGTGGCTGGAATAGCTAGGACCGCGTTAGTAGGAGGAGCTCTAATTTTCCCCATCACAACCCTCCTGTAGCTGGGCGGGAACAGGCGTTTCCGAAAGCTCGGGGCAAGTGGAGCGGAAGTGGCCGGCAACCCCGCAGTAGAGGCACCGACGCTCCCTCATGCGACGTTCCCTTTCGTTGGAAGAAAGCCTGGAACGGCCTAACTGCATGCTCTCCGGGGAATCCTGGGGCAGTTCAGGAGCCGGGGCAGCTCTGAATGACGGAGTCCAAACAGGAGAAACAGAGCTGCTCAGAGGAACTTGGGACTGAGACACCTGACGGCGAGCCGTTCTCCGCTCTCTTAGACGATTGTCCAGGCGGATGGCCAAGGCTATGAGGGACTCGAGATCTTCAGCTGGTTCACGGGTGGCTAACTCATCTTGAAGGGGCTCAGATAACCCTCCCTGAAAGCAGACCCTCAGCGCTTCATCATTCCATCCGCTCCTTGCTGCTATGGTTCGGAACTCAATGGCAAAATCTGCCGTGCTTCGGGGGCCCTGACGGAGAGACAGTAGGCGCTTGGAAGCCTCCCGCCCACTGACAGGATGATCGAACACCCGCTTGAACTCTTCTACAAATGCAGCGTGGGAGTCACAACAGGCCTCCTGGGACTGCCACACCGCAGAGGCCCAGGCGAGCGCCTTGTCTGAAAGAAGGGTAATGAGGTAGGCAATCTTGGAACGGTCTGTGGGAAAACTTGAGGGTTGGAGCTCGAAGGTGAGGGAGCATTGGGTGAGGAAACCCTGACAAGAGCTTGGATCCCCAGAAAAGGGCTTGGGAGGTGGTAGTCGGGGCTCCGCCAACCGAGAAGGCCTGTCGTCACTGGGAGGTGACCGGGGGAAGGGGGGAGAACCAAGGAGGCGTTCAAAGAGCTGGTGAAGGGAACTCATCATTTCGGCCAGGAGTTGAGAATGTCTAGCCATCAGCTCCTCTTGTCGGCTGAGAACGGCTTCATGGCGCTGGAAAGAAGCCTCATGTCGAATGATCACCGCCAACAGGTCCTGGGAACTGAGTGTTTCTGGGTCCATGATTGACTTGGTTATTCTGTCACAATCCGGGTTAGATCTCCGGTCTCAGAAGTGTAGAGCTGGGGGTACTACCCCTTAGCCACAGAGGAGATGTTGTAGGACCCAAATGAAACACCCACGGCAATACTCCAGGCAAGTAGATTTAATGTTCACAAAACAGGAGGCAAAACAAAACAACTCCACGAGGGGAGAAAAACAAACTAAAGATAACTTCAAAAACTTACTAGGACCGACACGGTGAGACAAAGCAGGAGACACACAGTCAGGACGCAATAACCAAGTGAGAAACAAGGGGAAAACACACAGCTAAAATACTCAAGGGGAAACAAGGCACAGGTGACATAGATAAGCTAATTAGGACACATGAGGAAAAACTAAGGCAAAGGGGAACACAGCTGACCTCTAGAGGCCAGGAGACAAACAGGGGAAGCAGGAAGCTGACACTATCCAGCTTAGACCAGCTGGTCAAGCTGGTCATGAGCTGGTTGGCCAACATGGTCAATTTGTTTCACATTTTTGTTTGAGATTTTTCACACAATATTTTTGTTGTTCTTTACACAATAACAAGGTGTGTTGGAAACACAGTCTTTTTGTAAGCCTTTGGCTCATTCTCGATGAGCAGGCAATCATTATATTGCTTGATAGGGTTAAACATCCATTTCAATTCCAGTTGTGAATGTGACTATATACAGTATGTTTCACTTGAAAAGCTGAACAATAAGCATTTGCTTAATATATCAGTTGGTGGAACAGCCCTAAAGTCCTCAATCTGGTGATAACACACTGTAATATGGGGAGCAGACGCTCTTGATCTCCCATTATATAAAAGAGAGAGCTCTTTCAACAGTATGAAACACTTCTCTGAGTCAGCAGTTGAGAAAGTAAAATTTTTGCTGACCACACCCATAGTTTTATCCTTAAGAAGAATGACAGTGTCATTAGACCTTTCAGTCTTGTGTAGTCTGTTGAATGAATTACCTCACTCCCTACAATGAGGTGGTTATAAATGGTGAATACCCTGTCCACAGGAATATTATCAGTAACCTGTCTCATAGCAACCTCTTCCACATGAGAGTGTAGCAGCACCTAGTAAATGGACATTACCAACTGGCTGGTTCAGTCATACTTTTACAAAGATCCAGTGTACTTTCACTAATTGTATGCATGTTACTGAAGGTGGGAATTCCTTTAGACATAACAAACTTGCTGACAATTTGTAAGGGTACTCCTTTGGAATTCTTAACAAGCTTCACAAGTTTGCCATTTCCATTCTCAAAGCAAAAAGCAGAGTGTGCCCAAAGCGGTCCCCTGTTTTTCACACTCAGTGCAAAGTGATTGAGTTGATGAACATTAAATGTCATAGACTTTTCCCCATATAGGATTTGAACATAAAATAGAAATCCTAGGAGTAATAAATCTGCAGCATTTAAATCTTCCGTAGAAATACTGTCCCCTAGAAGTACTGTATGTACAGTGCCTTCAGAAAGTATTCATACCCCTTGACTATTCCACATTTTGTTGTGTTATATACTGAATTCAACAACAAAAAAATCACCCATCTACACACAATATCCCATTATGACAAAGTGAAAATTGAAAAGAATTGTATACACATTTATTGAAAATGAAATCCAGAAATATCTCATTTACATAAGTATTCACACCTCCGACTCAATACATGTTAGAATCACCTTTGGCAGCGATTACAGCTGAGTCTTTCTGGGTAAGTCTCTAAGGCACACCTGGATTGTACAATACTCTCAAGTTGTTTGTTGATCATTGCTAGAGAGCCATTTTAAAGTCTGGCAATAGATTTTCAAGCCTAAACGGTAATTAGGCCACTTAGGAACATTCAATCTCCTCTTGGTAAGCAACTCCAGTGTAGATTTGGCCTTGTGTTTAAGATTACTGTCCTGCTAAAAGATTGATTTGTCTCCCAGTGTCTGTTGGAAAGCAGACTGAAGCAGGTTTTCCTCTAGGATTTTGCCTGTGCTTATAGCTGTATTCAGTTTCTTTTTTCCCCCAAAAACTCCATTGTCCTTGCCGATGACAAACATTCCCATAACATGATGCAGCCACCATCATGATTGAAAATATGAAGAGTGGTAGTCAGTGATGTGTTGTGTTGGATTTACCCCAAACATAACGTTTTGTATTCAGGGCATGAAGTTATTTTCTTAGCCACATTTTTTGCATTTTTCCTTTAGTACCTTATTGCAAACAGGATGCATGTTTTGGAATATTTTTTATTCTGTACAGGCATCCTTCTTTTCACTCTGTCATTTAGGTTAGTATTGTGGAGTAACTACAATGTTGTTGATCCATCCTCAGTTTTCTCTCCAGCAACTGAGTTAGGAAGGATGCCTGTATCTTTGTAGTGACTGGGTGTATTGATACACCATCCAAAGTGTAATTAATAACTTCACAATGCTCAAAGGGATATTCAATGTCTGCTTTTTTTTCTAAATACCAAATGGTGCCCTTCTTTGCCAGGCATTGGAAAACCTCCCTGGTCTTTGTGGTTGAATCTGTGTTTGAAATTCACTGCTCGACAGGGACCTTACAGATAATTGTATGTTTGGGGTACAGAGATGAGGTAGTCATTAAAAAATCATGTTAAACACTATAATTGTACACAGTGAGTCCATGCTACTTATTATGTGACTTATTAAGCACATTTCTACTCCTGAACTTATTTAGGCTTGCCTTAATAAAGGGGTTGAAGACTTATTGACTCAAGACAGTTCAGCGTTTCATTTTTAATTAATTTGTAACTATTTTGAAAAACATAATTTCACTTCGACATTGGCCAGTGGCCAGTGACACAACATCTCAATTTAATCAATTATAGATTCAGGCTGTAACACAACAACATGTGGACAAAGTGAAGGGTTGTGAATACATTCTGAAGACACTGTAGCTTCAACTAGTTGGGCAAAATGGCACAGATATTTTGATGCTTTCAGACAAGGAATGGCAAATAGGTTGAAAGTCACTGAGCTTTCATGTATTTACATATAGGCACCATTGACTCGCTTAGTAAATAAATGGTCAGATGACGCGGATGCTATGCTACAGGACTGTTTTGCTAGCACAGACTGGAATTTGTTCCGGGATTCATCCAATGGCATTGAGGAGTATACTACCTCAGTCACCAGCTTCATCAATAAGTGCATCAAACGACGACATCCCCACAGTGACCGTACGTACAGTTGAAGTCGGATGTTTACACACACTTAGGTTGGAGTCATTCAAATTCGTTTTTCAACCACTCCACAAATTTCTTGTTAACAAACTATAGTTTTGGCAAGTCGGTTAGGATATCTGCTTTGTGCATGACACAAGTAATTTTTCCAACAATTGTTTACAGATTATTTCACTTATAATTCACTGTATCACAAATCCAGTGGGTCAGAAGTTTACATACACTAAGTTGGCAGTGCCTTTACACAGCTTGGAAAATTCCAGAAAATGATGTCATGGCTTTAGAAGCTTCTGATAGGCTAATTGACATAATTTGAGTCAATTGGAGGTGTACCTGTGGATGTATATCAAGGCCTACCTTCAAACTCTGTGCCTCTTTGCTTGACATCATGTGAAAATCAAAAGAAATCAGCCAAGACCTCAGAATTTCTTTTTTAGACACAATGAGTAAAGCTGTCATCAAGGCAAAGGGTGGCTACTTTGAATAATCTAAAATCTAAAATATATTTTGATTTGTTTAACACTTTCTTGGTTACTACATGATTCCGTATGTGTTATTTCATAGTTTTGATGTCTTCACTATTATTCTACAATGTAGAAAATAGTAAAAATAAAGAAAAACCCTTCAATGAGTAGGTGTGTCTAAACTTTTGACTGGTACTGTATATACAGTACATTCTGAAAGTATTCAGACCCCTTCCCTTTTTCCACATTTTGTTACGTTACAGCCTTATTCTAAAATTGATTAAATACATTTTTCCCTTATCAATCTACACACAATACACCATAATGACAAAGTGAAAACAGGTTTTTAGAAATGTAAGCATATTTATTAAAAATAAAAAACACATACCTTATTTACATAAGTATTCAGACCCTTTGCTATGAGACTCGAAATTGAGCTCAGGTGCATCCTGTTTCAATTGATCATCTTTGAGATGTTTCTACAACGTGATTGGAGTCCACTTGTGGTGAATTCAGTTGATTGGACATGATTTGGAAAGGCACACACCTGTCTATATAAGTTCCCACAGTTGACAGTGCATGTCAGAGCAAAAACCAAGCCATGAGGTCGAAGGATTTGTCAATAGAGCTCAGAGACATGATTGTGTCGAGGCACAGATCTGGGGAAGGGTACCAAACAATGTCTGCAGCATTGAAGGTCCCCAAGAACACAGTGGCCTCCATCATTCTTAAATCGAAAAAGTTTGGAACCACCAAGACTCTTCCTAGTGCTGGCCGTCTGGCCAAACTGAGCAATCGGGGGAGAAGGGCCTTGGTCAGGGAGGTGACCAAGAAGCTGATGGTCACTTTGACAGAGCTCCAGAGTTCCTCTGTGGAGATGGGAGAACCTTCCAGAAGGACAACCATCTCTGCAGCACTCCACCAATCAGGCCTTTAGTGTAGGGTGGCCAGACGGAGGCCACTTCTCAGTAAAACACACACGACAGCCTGCTTGGAGTTTGCCAAAAGGCACCTAAAGGACTCACAGACCATGAGAAACAAGATTCTCTGGTCTGATGAAGCCATGATTGAACTCTTTGTCCTGAATGCCTAGCGTCACGTCTGGAGGAAACCTGGCACCATCCCTACGGTGAAGCATGGTGGTGGCAGCATCATGCTGTGGGTATGTTTTTCAGCGGCAGGAACTGGGAGACTAGTCAGGATTGAGGGAAAGATGAACGGAGCAAAGTACATAGAGATCCTTGATGAAAACCTGCTCTAGAGTGCTCAGGACCTCAGACTGGGGTGACGGTTCACCTTCCAACAGGACAACAACCCTAAACACATAGCCAAGACAACGCAGGAGTGGCTTCGGGACAAGTCTCTGAATGTCCTTGAGTGGCCCATCCAGAACTCGGAATTGAACCTGATCAAACGTCTCTGTAGAGACCTGAAAATGGTTGTGCAGCGACGCTCCCCATCCAACTTACAGAGCTTGAGATGATCTGCAGAGAAGAATGGGAGAAGCTCCTCAAATACAGGTGTGCCAAGCTTGTAGTCATAACCAAAAAGACTCGAGGCTGTAATCACTGCCAAAGGTGCTTTCACAAAGTACTGAGTAAAGGGTATGAATACTTATGTAAATGTAATATTTCAGTTTTGTTTGTTTTGTTTTTTAAAAACAGTTTTTGCTTTGTCATTATGGGGTAATGTGTGTAGATTGATGAGGGGAAAAAACAATTTAATCAATTTTAGAATAAGGCTGTAACTTAACAAAATGTGGAAAAAGTCAAGGGGTCTGAATACTTTCTGAATGCACTGTATTGTTGTATTGGATTACCCTGTTTCTGACTCCCTATATATGATTAACAAAAAGTGCACAGAAAATGTAGCTCTGTTCTACGACTTAAATGTTTGAAGGCCTTACTAAACAAATGGTTAGTAGCTGGCAACACAGTTGCACAGAATATGTAATTGATTAGGTCTGTCAAAGCAACTTTGGTCAAGTTGTGTTTTAGTATGAATGTTATTAGCAATAACAATACCTCTGCTTTGGTAATGGTAAGTATTCTGCATATTGGTATACCTAAGTTCTCACCTGATATGGTTTCATTTTCATCTGCCTCACTAGCTTCCCCATTTTTTTCTGGTATATCAAAACCATTTTCAGAGCCACTGCGAGACACTGAAATTATGTTCAATTTCTTCCTCATCAATCTGATTAGAAGTAGTAGAAGTGTTTGAGATCACGCGCTCCTCCTCTACGTCTGTGAGCACGCTCTCCTCTACGTCTGAACACTATTTCCATCCCATCTTCTTCACCATGTGCCAGTCTATAGCGTGTGGTCCGTGGAACAGAAGATGATGCATCAGGCTCAAGGTTGTGTTTGTAGGACCTCTTCATGATAGCAACTCAGAGGACTTGCAGTGGACAGGGGAGGCGCAGCAGACTGGGTAGGCAGGCAGCAGATGGAAACAAAACGTTGTAAAAATAAAGAAACATTGTTACATTTAAAGGGCCAATCCGGAGTTGCTACATCCATTTTTGGACTGTCAAATTAATGATATATAGCCATTGATTCTAGAAGAATATAACTTATAAATGCTTAATGAGTTTAGTTCAACTGTCGTACCCCATCAGAAACCAAAATATACGCTTGTTTTATTCCAATGTTTGTAAACAAAGTCAATGTGAACTAACACTGTATAGCTTCAATACATGGTTAAAACTACAATTTTGATCTCATCGATGGCCAGTCCTTGCATCCATAGTTCGGTCTATGAATTTGAGAGTGGTTATATTTCTACTTCTGTAGCTTGACCATGTATTATTTCCCTTTACTTACTCTGAAAAGTGCTCAACCACACTTGATGAATAGTTGCAGCAGACAGGGGAGAAGCAGCAGACTGAACAGGCAGGCAGCGGATGAAAACCTAACGTTGTAGCAAAAGTGCAACATTGTCACATTTAACTCTATATTCACAACAAAGCTAAACCTATAGCTCAAGGCTCTCCAAACCTGTTCCTGGAGAGCTACCCTCCTGTAGGGTTTTTGCTTCAACCCCAGTTATCAACCAGCTAATTATTAAAAACAGGTTAGTTAGACCTACAGGACAGTAACTCCAGGAACAAGGTTGGAGTCCTTCTGTAGCTTGACCTTGTATGTTGCAGCAAACACTTTTAAAGCAGTGGTCCCCAAATGGTCGAACGCGATCGACTGTTCTATCTCCAAGGCATTCCTAATCGATCGGCAAACATTTATATTAAAAACCCAACAATGAAGCCTTGCGTTCCTATTTTTTATTTGTTTCACGCTGTTGGCGGTGCACTTGATTCAGCTGCCCTGCGTGCCGGGTAGTCAGTGTTCCTATTTTGAAGCATTTCTGAAGGTATAAACTCTGCCTACTCGGCAGGCCCGTAAAGCAAATCAAGTGCACCAGCCTACCACTGTCCAATTAGATAGCTCCGATCACCGTGTCTGCAGCTTCCTCGAGCCCACAGCGAAGTTGATGCTGTGAGATTTCAAAACATGACAAGACAGAGCCTGTCAACGAATACAGCAAAGAGCTGCTGTTTTTGTGTGCGAGTTCATGTTTACGTTTTTATTCAGCACTGTCAACCATAAACGTGCAACTTGATTGGAGTCCACCTGTGGCCACCAAATCTATGCAAACTGGTATTGTTCCTAAAGATTTGAAAATTGCCAAAGTTATCCCCCTCTATAAATCTGGGGATCCTAGATCTTTTACAAATGATAGCCCAATTGGTGTAAAATAGAATGTTAAAACATTTAAATCAACACTGTATTCTATATGAGCACCAATATGGTTTTCGTAAAAACTACTCTACAGATATGGCTCTAACTAACAACTTGTGAATAAAATATTTACAGGCCTTAACAATAATGAATACGCTCTTGGCATCTTTTTAGATTTATCCAAAGTGTTTGACATGGTTGATCATGAAATATTACTTTCTAAATTGCATTATTACTGCTTTCATGATTATACATATAATTGGTTATATAGTTATGTTTATGATAGAGAACAATGTGTTTATGCAAACGGCTGTGCATCTACCAGGGCCAAGATATCCTGTGCCGTCCCACAGGGTTCAATAATTGGACCTTTTGTTGTCCCTAATCTATGTCAATGACCTTGCTGCTGTGTCTTCTACCGTACTTCCCATTCTCTTTGCTGATGATACCATTTTGCTGTTATCACACAATAATTTTGATTCACTAAATATTGAAGCCAACTCAGGCATGGCCAAATTTTCTGAATGGTTCCAGATAAACAAATGTGACTAGTTTCAGGAAACTAGGCATATGTCGCACGTCACTACTTCAGCATTTGAACGTAAACATATATTTTTTATCAAAATGCGTTTTGTGGCAGAAATGCCTTCTGGAACATGTGAACTTTTATGTGCCTTAATAACACATTTGTATTCCATCCATAAATACGAATATAATTGTTAAATTACGAGCCTAGTTGGTTTAGCCATGGAAAAAGACAGGAACCTTCCCACTAGCCATGATTGGCTGAGATAATGTATGGGCTGGACATGCCGGGAGATGAGTTTGGATTGGTCTGCCATGTAGCACGCTTCTGTCTATCACGTGAGCTGTTCAGTACGTGTTGTTGACAGTCCTTTCTACCGCGGCATTTTTGAAAGATATAACGTTAGCCACCGAGAACTGCAAAAGTTTTGCTACTTTTCTCAACATTGATGCCCTGAATTTAGCAGGCGCTATCGACAGATCAGTAGGAAAATGTGATGGGCTACTTTCTGCACACGCCACGGTCAGTGTGAACACAAAGCTGGCCAAACAAGATGTTGCTACAAACAAAATCGAGTTAAATGGTTCCAGTCTGCCATGAAGCGTACATCCAAGTATACGAGTCTAGCTACATTTTCCAGATATAAGTTTCTAATTTTGTCAGAAAGTAATTTTTATTGCAAATTAAAGGATACTGTTACTTATTTAGCTAGCAAACTTTAGCTTGCTTGCTCGCTAGCTAATGTTACGTGTATGATCTGTGTAGTAATATTATTCAAATCTTAAATCTATTTGCATTGCTAGTTATAGCCTAATGTTAGCTAGCTAACATTTAACCTAGTTTGTTAGCTTTAGCTACCTGCAGATTCATACTACAGCTATGACAATGTTTGTATTGGTAGTAGTATGAGTTGAGGTTATGCTGGTTCATTGTTTAGCTAGCTAGCTACCTAGCTAGCTACATCTCTAAACAAAAGACTCCAATTCGGACGGATTATTACATGACCCAACAAATTAGCAGGTGTGTGTGGGGGTGATTACGGCCATCGATTGTATTTTCATGTGTACAGGTCTAGACAATAGTGACCCATCCACTTAGCTAGATGTAGGTGAGGGGTGGTTATAGCATTTCCTTCACATGACCCATCAATTTAGACAAGTGTGTCGGGGAAGCATCATCTGGACACTTTCTGTTCTTGATATTGCTACTATGCAAGTATGCAAGTACTATCACTGTGCCGTTTACACCTTCTGTATCCTGTGCATGTGACAAATAAACTTAGATTATATTTAATATAGTGTGTGTCTACTCATGGCCTCACATGTGAATCCTTAAAGAGATGGGTGGGGCTAAGGCTTAAGATGGTGTGAACGATGCTGAATGGGTGTAGACAAAGAAGAGCTCTCCAGTAGGTGTACAAAAACATTCAAGGGCCATTTTCTCAAAAGTGGGGTTACAAGTTAATCAACTTTAAAAGCAGAATTACTTTCCCATTGTTCCTCAACTGCAGTGTATGTAAAAAACACAATTTCAAATTTTGCTACATAAGATCAAGGGCGGTCGGTCACAAATTATCTTTACATTTAAAAAAAATCTAACTTTATTGTATTCACTAGTAAGAATAATAAATATTGTAAAAAAAAAAAAAAAGAATCTCAATTGGTGGGAACGAAATGGAACAAGTCACAACCACTAGATTCCTCAGAGTTCTAATTGATGAAAAGTTATCCTGGAAAGGTCAAATTCAATTTGTCTGCAGCAAAGTCATGAAATCTGTTGGTATTATCAGAAAGATTAGTGGTTTGGTTCATCAGCCTTGCTTCCTAACTCTTTACTATAGCTTAATTTACCCTTATCTCATTTACTGTAATATTGTCTGGGCCAGTACATATGCCTCCTACCTACACAAATTACTCATCATACAAAATACCTTTGCAAGACAATCCACCTCCTCTAATTCCCTGGCTCCATCTGCACCTTTGTTTAAGAAACTCAATATCTTGTCTATTTTCTACATGAATGTATGCCAATTATGCATTTTCATCTACAAATACTCATACATCCCAGACAGTTACCCTTCAATGGATTCTTCCAGGTTAATTCTGAGATCCATCTATATAACACTGCAAAGACACTGCGATAACCTTCACCCTCCCCACTGTCGTCAATTCTCTATCAGATACAGAGATTCTCTGGAATTCTCTGGAATTCTAATCTTCACATTGCCAAAACCTCATCATCCCTCAATAACTTCAAGCGAAGACTGGGGGTCAGCCTGATGAACCAAACTACTCAGTAATCTCCTCCATATAGCCCAACTCTCACACACTCACATCCACACATGCACACACACATTTAAAGAAAACATATACTTTTTTTGTGTGATTGCTGATCGGTTCATTTGTACATTTATGATTAGTGGTGTTTGTTATCTGTTTAAAAAAAGCGTTTTAGTTTTGTGGTTTTTTGTGGTGTGTTTTTTATATAAGCCCTTGGGCTTCCAACCACACCTGCACACCTTTTTTATTTTTATTTTTTTATCTGTATTGTTGTTTATCACTTATTTTCTTCGGTGCCAAAACATTTTACATAAATTAAAATTGTTTGGTTATGATTTAGAAAGAAACACATCTTTCTATATAAGGTCCCACAATTGACAGTGCATGTCAGAGCAGAAACTATACCATGAAGTCCAAGGAACTGTCCGTAGATGTCCGAGATAGAATTGTGATGAGGCATACAGTATATCTGGGGAAGGATATAAAACAATTTCTAGAGTGTTGAAAGATTCCAAGAGTACAGTGGTCTCCATCATTGGGAAATTTAACAAATATGGAACTACCCAGACTGCCTAGAGCTGGCTGACCGAGCAAACTGAGCAACTGGGCAAAAATAACCTTGGTCAGGGAGGTGACCAAGAACCCAATGACCACTCTGACAGAACTACAGAGTTCCATGGCTGAGATGGGAGAACCTGCCAGAAGGACAACTGTCTCTATAGCACTTCACCAATCTGGGCTTTATGGGAGAGTGGCCAGATGGAAGCCACTCCTGAGAAAAAGCCACATGACAGCGCGCCTGGAGTTTTCAAAAAGGCACATGAAAGACTCTGAGAGCATAAGGCAAAATATTATGTGGTCTGCTGAGAAAAAATGGAACAATTTGGCCTGAATGCAAAGCGCTATGTATATATACAGTGGGGAAAAAATGTATTTAGTCAGCCACCAATTGTGCAAGTTCTCCCACTTAAAAAGATGAGAGAGGCCTGTAATTTTCATCATAGGTACACGTCAACTATGACAGACAAAATTAGAAAAATAAATCCAGAAAATCACATTGTAGGATTTTTAATTAATTTATTTGCAAATTATGGTGGAAAATAAGTATTTGGTCACCTACAAACAAGCAAGATTTCTGGCTCTCACAGACCTGTAACTTCTTCTTTAAGAGGCTCCTCTGTCCTCCACTCGTTACCTGTATTAATGTCACCTGTTTGAACTTGTTATCAGTATAAAAGACACCTGTCCACAACCTCAAACAGTCACACTCCAAACTCCACTATGGCCAAGACCAAAGAGCTGTCAAAGGACACCAGAAACAAAATTGTAGACCTGCACCAGGCTGGTAAGACTGAATCTGCAATAGGTAAGCAGCTTGGTTTGAAGAAATCAACTGTGGGAGCAATTATTAGGAAATGGAAGACATACAAGACCACTGATAATCTCCCTCGATCTGGGGCTCCACGCAAGATCTCACCCCGTGGGGTCAAAATGATCACAAGAATGGTGAGCAAAAATCCCAGAACCACACGGGGGGACATAGTGAATGACCTGCAGAGAGCTGGGACCAAAGTAACAAAGCCTACCATCAGTAACACACTACGCCGCCAGGGACTCAAATCCTGCAGTGCAAGACGTGTCCCTCTGCTTAAGCCAGTACATGTCCAGGCCCATCTGAAGTTTGCTAGAGTGCATTTGGATGATCCAGAAGAGGATTGGGAGAATGTCATATGGTCAGATGAAACCAAAATATAACTTTTTGGTAAAAACTCAACTCGTCGTGTTTGGAGGACAAAGAATGCTGAGTTGCATCCAAAGAACACCATACCTACTGTGAAGCATGGGGGTGGAAACATCATGCTTTGGGGCTGTTTTTCTGCAAAGGGACCAGGACGACTGATCCGTGTAAAGGAAAGAATGAATGGGGCCATGTATCGTGAGATTTTGAGTGAAAACCTCCTTCCATCAGCAAGGGCATTGAAGATGAAACGTGGCTAGGTCTTTCAGCATGACAATGATCCCAAACACACCGCCCGGGCAATGAAGGAGTGGCTTCGTAAGAAGCATTTCAAGGTCCTGGAGTGGCCTAGCCAGTCTTCAGATCTCAACCCCATAGAAAATCTTTGGAGGGAGTTGAAAGTCCGTGTTGCCCAGCGACAGCCCCAAAACATCACTGCTCTAGAGGAGATCTGCATGGAGGAATGGGCCAAAATACCAGCAACAGTGTGTGAAAACCTTGTGAAGACTTACAGAAAACGTTTGACCTGTGTCATTGCCAACAAAGGGTATATAACAAAGTATTGAGAAACTTTGTTATTGACCAAATACTTATTTTCCACCATAATTTGCAAATAAATTCATTAAAAATCCTACAATGTGATTTTCTGGATTTTTTTTCTCATTTTGTCTGTCATAGTTGACGTGTACCTATGATGAAAATTACAGGCCTCTCTCATCTTTTTAAGTGGGAGAACTTGCACAATTGGTGGCTGACTAAATACTTTTTTCCCCACTGTATATTTTATATATTTTTGTTGTTGTTGTTGTTATTATTATTATTATTTTTTACTCCTTTTTTTTCTCCCCAATTTCGTGATATCCAATTGATAGTTAGTCTTGTCCCATCGCTGCAACTCCCGTACCAACTCGGGAGAGGCAAAGGTCGAGAGTCATGCGTCCTCCGAAACACGACCCTGCCAAGCCGCAATGCTTCTTGACACATTGCTCGCTTAACCCGGAAACCAGCCGCATCAGTGTGTCGGAGGAAACACTGTACAACTGGCGACCGTGTCAGCATGCATGCGCCCGGCCGACCACAGGAGTCGCTAGAGTGTGATGGGACAAGGACATCCCAGCCAGCCAAACCCTCCCCTAACCTGGAAGATGCTGGGCGAATTGTGCGCTGCCTCAATGGTCTCTGGGTCGCGGCCGGCTGCAAAGCGCTGTCTGAAGAAAACCAGGTACAGCTCTTCACCCATATAACACCATCCCTACTGTGAAGCATGGTGGTGGCAGCATCATGCTATGAGGATGCTTTTCAGCGGCAGGGACTGGTAGACTGGTAAGGATAGAGAGAACAATGAATGGAGCCAAATGCAAGCAAATCCTTGATGACAATCTGCTTCAGAGTGCAAAGGACCTTAGACTGGGGTGAAGATTTACAGGACAATGACCGCAATTATTCAGCCAAAGCAATGCTGGAATGGCTTCAGAACAAGAATGTGAAAGTCCTTGAGTGGCCCAGCCAAAGCCCAGACTTGAATCCCATTGAAAATCTTTGGAAAGACTTGCGGTTCACCGCTGCTCCCCATCTAATTTAAGAGCTTTAAAAAATCTGCAAGGAAGAATAGGAGAAAATCCCCAAATCCAGATGTGCAAAGCTGATACAGACATACCCAAGACGAATCAAAGCTGTAATCGCCGCCAAAGGTGTTCTACAAAGTATTGACTCGGCTGTGAATACTTATGTAAATTAGATATTTCTGTATTTCATTTTCAATACATTTGCAAACATTTCTAAAAACATGTTTTCACTTTGTCATTATGGGGTATTGTGTGTAGATGCGTGAGAGAAAAACAATTCAGGCTGTAACACAACAAAATGTGGAATAAGTCAAGGGGTATGAATACTTTCTGAAGGCACTGTAGGCTACCTAAAGTTTAGAAATATAATTTAAAAATGGTCTGAGAATAACAACATTGGCAGGGCAATTCAAGCATAGCCAATATGCAGTGATAATGTATTGCTACAGAACAGATTAATAGTTTAATTTTGCATAGGCTTATGTTTTTTAAGTAATGTTTAAAAACAATAGCAGATGTGCATAAATATGCACTTACCACAAATTCCTTGTTTGCTAAGTTTACCGTATTGTACATCATTACTCTTTTTTTGTATCAGCATTATCACAGTATACAGTGAGGGAAAACAGTATTTGATCCCCTGCTGATTTTGTACGTTTGCCCACTGACAAAGAAATGATCAGTCTATAATTTTAATGGTAGGTTTATTTGAACAGTGAGAGACAGAATAACAACATAAAAATCCAGAAAAATGCATGTCAAAAATGTTATCAATTGATTTGCATTTTAATGAGGGAATTACATATTTGACCCCTCTGCAAAACATGACTTAGTACTTGGTGGCAAAACCCTTGTTGACAGTCACAGAGGTCAGACATTTCTTGTAGTTGGCTATCAGGTTTGCACACATCTCAGGAGGGATTTTGTCCCACTCCTCTTTGCAGATCTTCTCCAAGTCATTAAGGTTTCGAGGGTGACGTTTGGCAACTCGAACCTTCAGCTCCCTCCACAGATTTTCTATGGGATTAAGGTCTGGAGACTGGCTAGGCCACTCCAGGACCTTAATGTGCTTCTTCTTGAGCCACTCCTTTGTTGCCTTGGCCATGTGTTTTGGGTCATTGTCATGCTGAAATACCCATCCACGACCCATTCTCAATGCCCTGGCTGAGGGAAGGAGGTTCTCACCCAAGATTTGACGGTACATGGCCCCGTCCATCGTCCCTTTGATGCGGTGAAGTTGTCCTGTCCCCTTAGCAGAAAAACACCCCCAAAGCATAATGTTTCCACCTCCATGTTTGACGTTGGGGATGGTGTTCTTGGGGTCATAGGCAGCATTCCTCCTCCTCCAAACACGGCGAGTTGAGTTGATGCCAAAGAGCTCCATTTTGGTGTCATCTGACCACAACACTTTCACCCAGTTCTCATCTGAATCATTCAGATGTTCATTGGCAAACTTCAAACGGGCATGTATATGTGCTTTCTTGAGCAGGGGGACCTTGCGGGCGCTGCAGGATTTCAGTCCTTCACGGCGTAGTGTGTTACCGATTGTTTTCTTGGTGACTATGTTCCCAGCTGCCTTGAGATCATTGACAAGATCGTCCCGTGTAGTTCTGGGCTGATTCCTCACCGTTCTCATGATCATAGCAACTCCACGAGGTGAGATCTTGCATGGAGCCCCAGGCTGAGGGAGATTGACAGTTATTTTGTGTTTCTTCCATTTGCGAATAATCGCACCAACTGTTGTCACCTTCTCACCAAGCTGCTTGGCGATGTTCTTGTTGCCCATTCCAGCCTTGTGTAGGTCTACAATCTTGTCCCTGACATCCTTGGAGAGCTCATTGGTCTTGGCCATGGTGGAGAGTTTGGAATCTGATTGATTGCTTCTGTGGACAGGTGTCTTTTATACAGGTAACAAGCTGAGATTAGGAGCACTCCCTTTAAGAGGGTGCTCCTAATCTCAGTTCGTTACCTGTATAAAAGACACCTGGGAGCCAGAAATCTTTCTGATTGAGAGGGGGTCAAATACTTATTTCCCTCATTAAAATGCAAATCAATTTATAACATTTTTGACATGTGTTTTTCTGGATTTTGTTGTAGTTATTCTGTCTCTCACTGTTCAAATAAACCTACCATTAAAATGATAGACTGATCATTTCTTTGTCAGTGGGCAAACGTACAAAATCAGCAGGGGATCAAATACTTTTTTCTCTCACTGTACATGATCACAATTTTAGCTCAAAGACACCGGCAATTCCGCCATCTTCATGCAAGTTCACCATTCAGAGCAGTAGGCTTAGCCTGCAATTTGACTCAGAAAGTGATCTCGACCCAAAAATGCTGTGATACATCCATAAAAAAAAATTCTGCTATACATTCTGATTATTTTGTATTTAAAAAATACTTACACAATAACCTCAGATCTGATTAAAGTTCAAACAAAGTTAACCATAAATATGTTAATGCTAAGCTAGCTAACCAGCTAATAATAGCAATGCTCGACATTGACTTTAAAAAGCCATTTTGTCTAATGTTATCTTATGAGGCGTGCGCAATCGCTTTTAGTTCGGTAACAAATACACACAACTTTATCTAAGTTTTACTAATAAACATTTAGCCTCCTATATCCTCTTGGTTGTGGTTGCGTACAGAACTAAACAGATAAAAGAAGACACAGAAGACTTACTTCCATTGATTCCTTTCTTCTTCTTCTATTAAGTTTAATGGCAGTTGGCATCCAATAAATGTTGCATTACCGCCACCTACTAGACTGGAGTATAACTCCCTTATACTTTGCTTTAAAATAATAATAATAATAATAATAATAATAATAATAATAATAATAATAATAATAATACCCTACCATCTAACACTACAGTCACAAAAAAACAAAAAATAAAATAAAAATACCATACTCCACTTTTTAAATCTAATTAGTCCTACTTCAGGCCAACATTATGAAAGGATGGGACACCGCCATTTAACACACCCTGTAACTCTTCTGATGTCAAGTCTCACACAACCAAATACCTCTCTGCAGCTGCCACCACAACCTCTATTTTCTGCGACTTACATTCCATCCCTGCAGTACAGTTGATAACAATTGTTATACTGTAAATGCCAAAAATCCAATCTTACTGAAACCTATATCACTTGTTGGTGTATCCCTGTGTACTGGTACAGATCTACTACTCACACCACTCCTCTCAGGATCACTCCCCCTTGACCCATCTTCCTCTACTTTCTTCACTGCCTCAGCATATGACAACTTCTGCACTACTCTAACCCTGGAAACCTCAACCTGCCTCTCTTGCATGGGACATCTCTGATCCCCGGCCCCATGGGCACCCCTACAATTAACACATACCACTACTTTCCCCAATTCTACACATTCCTTTGTCTCATGCCCTTCGGCACACTTCTCAAACCTAGGAACCTCCCTCCTACACACTGCTGCCACATGCCCATAAGCTTGACACCTGTAACAACGTAATGTAGTCGCACAAAGGCTCGTACAGCATAACTTCTATATCCTAACATCACTTTGTCAGGCAAAGATTCAACATCAAAACTCATAAGAACAGACAATGACTCTTCTGTTTCTCCACTCACACCACCCCGACAAGCATCACAAACACATGGAATCTTCCCCTTCAGTTGGTCAGCTTTCACATTTACCGCTACCCAAGTAATCACTCCTTTCAATGGCGCCCTTTTCTTGAGAACAAAACAATTCATAACTCTTGCCCCCATTCGTTTAACACGGAGTGCCTGGTCCCTCTGACCAGCAGAAACTCAAACAATTATCACAAGACCACTCCTGGTTACCCTCACCGATTCCACATTACCCAACACAGTTTTCACCCACCCTGAAACCACAAATGGATCAGCCAAAATGCAAGTGTCCACCTTTTCCAAAAACTTCACTCCTACTGTCACAGACTCATCTTTATACTGACCTTCGGTGCAAGCCTCGGGCTCCGAGAACTTCACCACACCTACCACCTCCGATACTTCGCCCTCATTCACTTCCATTTCTCCTCCTGTCTTCAACTCACTCTGCTTACACTTTCTACCATTCTTCTTTAACAAACCACCTCCCTTTTTTCAGCCATTTTTAACCGACTCAAGTTCACCCTCTTCCTCCCTCTTTCTCTTAGACCTCCTCTGCGTCTCTTTTTCCCTCCATTCCTCCTCGTATTCCAAGTATAACTCTCCTTATGATAATACTGCACTTCTCCTGACATACATCTTGCCTTGTCAAGGGACGGCATTTAATCGGCTGTCACAATCTTTCGTACCCTCAGGGCTCTTTCTCAAAATAACTTCTCGATGTGAGGGTGCGCCTCCTTCACCGCTCTGATGCCAGGCCAAAAATAAAGAAGCTAGCTCTTTTTTGATCCAAAGTGGTCTGATGTGATGACTCCTCCTCTCGTGGGGGTCATACCCGGGTCGAACAGATGTTCAACCCTGACTTCACATATAGAGCCCATTATTTATATTTATTATAATCAGGTGTGAACGCAGTCTCTAATGAAATAAGAAAATAAACATCAATAATTTTTTTGCTGGCAGAATGTGCATGAGACTTCCAGATGGTTGTACGAGGTTATGTGTGCACCTTTTGGAATTCAAATTCAAATGTTTCTTCACGCGCTTTGACAGTTGGAACAGTGCACTTAACGTACTGCTTGCTGTCCGCAACTGTCACTTCACTATAGACTCAAGTCTATAGTGGGTCGGCAGGTAGCTTAGTGGGTAAGAGCGTTGTGCCAGTAACCGAAAGGTCGCTGGTTCTAATCCCCGAGCCGACTAGGTGAAAAATCTGTCGATGTGCCCTTAAGCAAGGCACTTAACCCTAATTGCTCCTGTAAGTCGCTCTGGATAAGAGCGTCTGCTAAATGACTAAAATGTAATGTAAATGTAAGTCCTGAGATAAAGTAGCTATTTGATTATTTTGCTAGCTAGCCATGTATGCTTTTGTCAATTATTATGAAGAAAGGTTCAAGGCCACCATATAAATAGGCGATATTAAATATTTTAACCCTAAATATATAGAAGACTTCGATCCTTGACAGCTCTATTGGATGCGATATGGAGATGACAATTACTACAAAGGACAAATCATATTCATGAAAGGTGAGTAACTTTCATGTTAAATAGCTAGCTAGCTAGCATTAGCTATCGATCCACACTGAAAAGTATAAGTTAGCTAGCTAGCTAGTTAACCTAGCATAGCTAGCTAGCAACTAAAAGCCTGCTAGAAGCAAGAAATATTTTGAGTGTGACTGGAGCAAGTGATTAACGTTAGCTAGATAGCTAACCTGTGATGTATGTGACCTTCTCTTTCATTTTAGTTAGCTAAGTCACTTGTCGAGATTACTTATCAGCTAACAATTCCAGTAATTGTGTACAGATCAATGGGGCCGTGCATTATTATGCTGAAATATTAGGTGATGCCGGTGGATGAATGGCACAACAATGGGCCTCAGGATCCCATCACGATGTCTCTGTGCATTCAAATTGCCATAGATAAAATGCAATTGTGTTGGTTGTCCGTAGTGTATGCCTGCCTATACCATAACCCCACTGCCACCATGGGGCACTCTGTTCACAACGTTGATATCAGCAAACCGCTCGCCCACACGACGCCATACACGCTGCCTGCCATCTGCCCGGTACAGTTGAAACCGTGATTCATCCATGAAGAGCACACTTCTCCAGCGTGCCAGTGGCCATCGAAAGTGAGCATTTGCCCACGGAAGTCGGTTACTACGCCGAACTGCAGTCAGGTCAAGACCCTGGTGAGGACGATGAGCATGCAGATGAGCTTCCCACAGTTTGTGCAGAAATTATTTGTTTGTGCAAACCCACAGTTTCATCAGCTGTCCGGGTGGCTGGTCTCAGACAATCCCGCAGGTGAAGAAGCTGGATGTGGAGTTCCTGGGCTGGCGTGGTTACACTTGGTCTGCGGTTGTGAGGCCGGTTGGATGTACTGCCAAATTCTCTAAAACGACGTTGGAGGCGGCTTATGGTAGAGAAATTAAGATTGAATTATCTGGCAACAGCTCTGGTGGACATTCCTGCAGTCAGCATGCCAATTGCGCGCTCTGTGACATTGTGTTGTGTGACAAAACTGCACATTTTAGAGTGGCCTTTTATTGTCCCCAGCACAAGGTGCACCTACCTGTGTAATGATCATGCTGTTTAATCAGCTTCTTGATATGCCAAACCTGTCAGGTGGATGGATTATCTTGGCAAAGGAGAAATGCTCACTAACAGGGATGTAAACACATTTGTTTACAAAATGTGAAATAAGCTGTTTGTGCATATGGAAAATTGCTGGGATCTTTTATTTCAGCTCATGAAACATGGGACTAACACTTTACATGTTGCATTTATATTTTTGTTCAGTATAAATAACTGTTATTTCTCAATCAATAGTAGCTCTCAGCCCCTTGCCCCACCCAGAAGAAACCACCTGGCCCCACCCGGAAGAGACCACCTGGTCACACATGGAAGAGACCACCTGGCCCCACCCAGAAGAGACCACCTGGATGAAAATGTATTCTATTACTCTTCTAGGTATTCTATTGTTTACAAAAATATTTCCAAAGTCTGATTGTTCAGGTTATTAATATTAGATGTAAAATTAGCCATTTGATACTTGAATGAATGTTGACTGCTTTGTACACGCTTGGCAAACAGTATTGGAGAGGAGGGAAGGGTTACTTGGCATACAGTACAGGTGAGTCTAGGAGAGGAAGGCAGGGTGAGTAAGAGAGGAGGGGCAGGGCTATTCTGAGTTGGCATTCTACAGGTGCGTCCAGGAGAGGATGTTAGGGTTATCTTAAGCTAGGGACAGGGGTACACATACTTACCCGATGCACAATGTTCAGCTAATGTTGGTTTGCCTGTTGAATAATAGGGGAGACAGTAGTTTCTTCTCGATCCAACATACTCCTTATGAAGTCCCTGATGAAATTATGTTCACTGAAGAAGTTTAAACCTATTTGATTGTTTTATAGGTCCATATTGGAGAGGGGGGTTTCATCCAATTGGACCATTGGGGTAACAATTCAGCAAACAGAGAGATTCCATATTTGTGAAATAATTAGTCGAGTCCATCTGGGGTTCAGCAACCCTCAGCACCAGCAGCCTGGAGGGAAAAGCCTGCCCCACATTAAAAACAGCTCCCCACCGGGCTTGCTTAGTAAAATTATGTTTTGTGTATTTTCAGATTGTTTCCAAACCTGGCTGGAAAGCAAGAGTGTGGAGGAGGAGGACCTAAATATCAGGGAAAGTGGGGAAGTATATCACTGAAAAAATAATGGACCTTAACACAAAAAAAATGGAAAGCAGAGTGAGAAGGCTGGGAATTAATATATTTGGGGAAGTGTTGTAAGCGGTGCTGATAATATGCTTTTTTGAACACCACAGCCACAGCCTTTAGTTTATGGTTGATGCAGCTTGTTTGCCATTACCCAATCTGTGTTCTCAATGAGTTCAAAGCATGTGATAAAGATGGGTGCTGCCAGCTGTCCTTTAAAAATAAAATGAATTACATTTCAGGCAGTGTTGGTAGTTACTTCATATACAGTGCCTTCAGACAATATTCAAACCCTTTGACTTTTTCCACATTTTGTTTTGTTACAGCCTGAATTTAAAATGTATTAAATTGAGATTTTATGTCACTGGCCTATACACAATACCCCATAAAAGGACACCAATAATAAGAAGAGACTTGCTTGGGCCAAGAAACACGAGCAATGTACATTAGACCGGTGGAAATCTGTCCTTTGGTTTGATGAGTCCAAATTTGAGGTTTTGGTTCCAACCGCTGTGTCTTTGTGAGACGCAAAGTATGTGAACGGATGATCTCCGCATGTGTGGTTCCCACCATGAAGCATTGAGGAGGAGGTGTGATGGTGTGGGGGTGCTTTGCTTTTGACACTGTCTGTGATTTATTTAGAATTCAAGGCACACTTACCCAGCATGGCTACCACAGCATTCTAAGGTGATACGCCATCCCATCTGGTTTGCGCTTAGTGGGACTGTCATTTGTTTTTCAACAGGACAATGACCCAAAACACACCTTCAGGCTGTGTAAGTGCTATTTGACCAAGAAGGAGAGTGATGGAGTGCTGCATCAGATGACCTGGCCTCCACAATCACCCAACCTCAACCCAATTGAGATGGTTTAGGATGAGTTGGACTGCAGAGTGAAGGAAAAGCAGCCAACAAGTGCTCAGCATATGTGGGAACTCCTTCAAGACTGTTGGAAAAGCATTTTTTATTTAGCTGGTTGAGGGAATGACAAAGCTGTCATCAAGGCAAAGGGTGGCTACATTGAAGAATCTAAAATCTAAAATATATTTTGATTTGTTTAACACTTTTGTGGTTACTACATGATTCCATATGTGTTATTTCATAGTTTTGATGTCTTCACTATTATTCTACAATGTAGAAAATAGTAAAAATAAAGAAAAACCCTTGAATGAGTAGGTGTGTCCAAACGTTTGACTGGTACTGTAGGTATTACTGAGGCTCCTGAGTGGCGCAGTGGTCTAAGGCACTGCATTGCAGTGCAAACTGTGCCACTAGAGATCCTGGTTCGAATCCAGGCTCTGTCGCAGCCGGCCGCGACCGGGAGACCCATGGGGCGGCGCACAATTGGCCCAGCGTCATCCAGGGTAGGGGAGGGAATGGCCGGCAGGGATGTAGCTCAGTTGATAGAGCATGGCGTTTGAAACGCCAGGGTGGTGGATTCGATTCCCACGGGGGGGCAAGTATAAAAAAAAATATATATATATATATATGTATTCACTAACTGTAAGTCGCTCTGGATAAGAGTGTCTGCTAAATGACTAAAATGTTAATGTAAATTACAGACTCAGTCAGGGAGAGGTTGAAAATGTCAGTGAAGACACTTGCCAGTTGGTCCGCACATGCTCTGAGTACACGTCCTGGTGATCCATCTGGCCCCGCGGCCTTATTACATTTACATTTACGTCATTTAGCAGACGCTCTTATCCAGAGCGACTTACAAATTGGTGCATTCACCTTATAGCCAGTGGGATAACCACTTTACAATATGTTTTTTTATTTTGTATTTTTTATTTTTTTATTTTTTTGGGGGGGGGGGGTTGAAGGATTACTTTATCCTATCAAATGTCTCCGGAAGGTGGTGAGTGATTCCGCTGTCCTGGCGTCGTGAGGGAGCTTGTTCCACCATTGGGGTGCCAGAGCAGCGAACAGTTTTGACTGGGCTGAGCGGGAACTATGCTTCCGCAGAGGAAGGGAAGCCAGCAGGCCAGAGGTGGATGAACGCAATGCCCTCGTTTGGGTGTAGGGACTGATCAGAGCCTGAAGGTACAGAGGTGCCGATCCCCTCACAGCTCCATAGGCAAGCACCATGGTCTTGTAACAGATGCGAGCTTCAACTGGAAGCCAGTGGAGTGTGCGGAGGAGCGGGGTGACGTGAGAGAACTTGGGAAGGTTGAACACCAGACGGGCTGCGGCATTCTGGATGAGTTGTAGGGGTTTAATGGCACAGGCAGGGAGCCCAGCCAACAGCGAGTTGCAGTAATCCAGACGGGAGATGACAAGTGTAAGGCAGGGTCGTACTCTCCGAATGTTGTAGAGCATGAACCTGCAGGATCGGGTCACCACCTTGATGTTAGCGGAGAACGACAGGGTGTTGTCCAGGGTCACGCCAAGGCTCTTCGCACTCTGGGAGGAGGACACAACGGAGTTGTCAACCGTGATGGCGAGATCATGGAACGGGCAGTCCTTCCCCGGGGAGCGTGATCACACAGTCGTCCGGAACAGCTGGTGCTCTCATGCATGCTTCAGTGTTGCTTGCCTCAAAGTGAGCATAAAAGGCATTTAGCCCATCTGGTAGGCTCGCCTCACTGGGCAGCTCGCGGCTGGGTTTCCCTTTGTAGTCCGTAGTAGTTTTAAAGCCCTGCCACATCCAATGAGCGTCAGAGCCGGTGTAGTCGGATTCATTCTTAGTCCTGTATTGACGCTTTGCCTGTTTGATGGTTTGTCTGAGGGCATAGTGGAATTTCTTCCACTATGGCAGCTCTAGCCTTTAGCCCAGTGCGGATGTTGCCTGTAATCCATGGCTTCTGGTAGGGATATGTACGTATGGTCACTGTTGGGACGACGTCGTTGATGCACTTATTGATGAAGCCGGTGACTGAGGTGGTATACTCCTCAATGCCATTGGATGAATCCCGGAACATATTCCAGTCTGTGCTAGCAAAACAGTCCTGTAGCATAGCATCCACGTCATCTGACCACTTCCGTATTGTGTGAGTCACTGGTACTTCCTGCTTTAGTTTTTGCTTGTAAACAGGAATCAGGAGGATAGAATTATGGTCAGATTTGCCAAATGGAGGGCGATGGAGAGCTTTGTATGAGTCTCTGTGTGTGGAGTAAAGGTGGTCTAGAGTTTTTTTTCCCTCTGGTTGCACATGTGACATGCTGGTAGAAATTAGGTAAAACAAATATAAGTTTGCCTGCATTAAAGTCCCCAGCCACTAGGAGGCTCACTTCTGGATGAGCCTTTTCTTGTTTGCTTATGGCCTTATACAGCTCGTTGAGTGCGGTCTTAGTGCCAGCGTCAGTTTGTTGTGGTAAATAGACGGCTATGAAAAATATAGACGAAAACTCTCTTGGTAGATTGTGTGGTCTACAGCTTATCATGAGGTAGTCTACCTCAGGTGAGCAATACCTCGAGACTAGCTTAATATTTGACATTGCGCAACAGCTGTTATTGACAAATACACACACACCCCTCGTCGTTGATGCATGGAAAACCGAATGAAAACCCTGCAAACTGTATATATCCATGTCATCGTTCAGCCACGACTTGGTGAAACATGAGATATTACAGTTTTTAATGTCCCGTTGGTAGGATAGTCTCGAACGGAGCACATCCAGTTTGTTCTCCAGTGATTGCACGTTGGCCAATAGAACGGATGGTAGAGGTGGGTTACCCACTCGCCGACAAATTCTCACAAGGCACCCTGATCTGCGCCCCCTGTATCTCCTTATTTTCTTCATGCGAATGACACGGATTTGGGCCTTGTCCGGGAGCAAAATTATATCCTTCGCGTCAGACTCATTAAAGAAAATATCTTTATCCAGTTCGAGGTGAGTAATCGCTGTTCTGATATCCAGAAGCTCTTTTCGGTCATAAGAGACAGTAGCATCAACATTATGTACAGAAGAAGTTACAAACAATGCAAAAAACAAACACAAAATAGCACAATTGGTTAAGAGCCCGTAAAACGGCAGCCATCCCCTCCAGCGCCATTCACACTCCGCCATTCACATGCATCCTGTTTGCAATAAGGAGCTAAAGTAAAACTGCAAAAAATTTGCCTAAGAAATTAACTTCATGTCCCGAATACAAAGCGTTATGTTTGGGGCAAATAAAACACATCACTGAGTACAGCTATTCATATTTTCAAGCATAATATAATATGCCATTTAGCAGACGCTTTTATCCAAAGCGACTTACAGTCATGCGTGCATACATTTTTGTGTATGGGTGGTCCCGGGGATCGAACACACTACCTTGGCGTTACAAGCGCCGTGCTCTACCAGCTGAGCTACAGAGGACCACAAGGTGGTGGTTGCATCATGTTATGGTTAGGCTTATCATCGGCAAGGACTAGGGAGTTTTTTAGGATAAAAGTAACGGAATACAGCTAAGCACAGACAAAATGCTAGAGGAAAACCTGGTTCAGGCTTCTCACCTGCACATACTCTGACTCCTTTTAGAAGTAAGAGTTATTTTGTACATCCAGCCAATTGCAATCACTCTATTGAGACATATTGCAGACTCTTTACATATAATAATAATAATATGCCATTTAGCAGACGCTTTTATCCAAAGCGACTTACAGTCATGCGTGCATACATTTTTGTGTATGGGTGGTCCCGGGGATCGAACCCACTACCTTGGCGTTACAAGCGCCGTGCTCTACCAGCTGAGCTACAGAGGACCACAATTTACCTAAGGATGAAAAACAAGCTTTGCTTGATTTACAATCCGATACTACAGTCCTTACCCGCCCTGCTGAGAAGGGTGGGTTGGTTGTACTCATGGATAGGACAGTTTATGTAAATGAGTGTCATAGACAACTGCAACACCTTTTAGAAGAAACTCAGAAGTGATCCCACTTCCCAATTTCAGAACACTATTTTTACTGTCCTAGATGGGTATTTCAGTTCTGGTCAAATCACCAAAAAAGAACACAACCTTTTGGCTATTCAACACCCTAACATTGCCACTTGCTATACTTTGCCGAAATTACACAAGAATGTTACAAATCCTCCATGGCGCCCAATTGTAGCGGGCATTGATGCAGTAACAGCCCCTTTATCAACTTTTGTTGACTCTTTTATTAGACCACTCACAGAACAGCTCCCCTCCTTTGTAAAGGACACCAGCAGTATGATCTTTATTATTGAATCTCTTGATCCTCTCCCTGAGAATACTTTGTTAGTTACTTCTGATGTTGAGTCGTTATACACAAATATTCCACATGAGGGCGGTATTGAAGCCATGGAACATTTTCTATTGCAACGTAACCCTAATGAACTACCTTCCAGTGCATGCATTATAACATTGGCTGAAATAGTACTCACAAACAACTATTTAATGTTTCTAAATGATTTATTTATTCAGATGAAGGGTACTGCTATGGGATCCCCTATGGCTCCTAACTATGCTAATTTGCATGTGGATTACACGGAGAAACAGTCAATTCTCAATCCTATCAAAAATGTTTTCTTGCCTAACATTATTATTTGGAAACGGTACATTGATGATATTTTTGTTCTATGCAGGGGTGAGGCAAAACAGCTCCAGGCATTCCATGCTTTTCTTAAGTCTTGTTCTGAGCACTGATTTACTATGCAATCTGACACAATCCTCATGATGTCAAATCAGTTTCCTTGATCTTCTGATTTTGTGTGAGGATAATGTTCTATACACTGATCTTTACAGGAAACTTACTGATTGTAACAGTTTGTTGAGGGCTGATAGATGTCACCTGCTTCCCTTGAAAAACAGTTTGCCTCACAGCCAATTCTGTCGAATCAAAAGAATTTGCAAAAAACAATCAGATTTCGACAGAAATATGGATGAGACGCAAATAAAATTCAAGGAAAGGGGGTACAAAAATGGTCAGATTAATACTGCCATGATTACAGACACCTGTGTGTGTCCTTTGACACTATATAAACTAGTGACCCGCAGTGTTTGTCATTATACCCTGATGAAGACAGCTTGTCTGTCGAAATGTTGGTTATTAGGTTATACAATTATTGCATCTGAGCTCCTAGAGTGTGCGGTTCTCCTTTTCTTTTTCAAGTGTTTTACTCCGCTAGCCAGCACCTCGCCTAAACAGGTGTGTGTTTCTTTCGTCTCCAGATCAGTCTGCTTTCCAACAGACACTGGGGGACAAATTCACCTTTCAGCAGGACATTAACCTAAAACACAAGTTGAAATATATACTGGAGTTGCTTACCAAGACAACATTGAATGTTCCTGAGTGGCCTAGTTACAGTTTTGACTTAAATCATCTTGAAAATCTATGGCAAGACTTGAAAATGCCTGTCTAGCAATGATCAACAATCAACTTGACAGAGCTTGAATAATTTTTTTAAAGAATAATGTGCAAATATTGTACAATCCAGGTGTGCAAAGCTCTTAGAGACTTACCCAGAAAGACTCACAGTTGTACTCACTGCCAAAGGTGATTCTAACATGTATTGACTCAGGGGTGTGAATACTTATGTAAATTAGATATTTCTGTATTTCATTTTCAATAAATGTGCAAAATGTCTAAAAACATGTTTTCACTTTGTCATTATGGGGTTTTATGTGCAGATGGGTGAGAAAAAATATATATTTAATCAATTTTGATATCGAGCTGTAACACAACAAAATGTTGAATAATCAAGAGGTATGAATACTTTCTGAAGGCACTATCTGTTTTTGTTGTCATAAGTTTAAGTACCAAATGTTTTATGGTTTCAGTCTAAACTAGACCCAGTAGGTGCTTCCCAACAGTAGGCAATGGTGGCGTTCCAACTTCCAGGCCATTACATTGCAGTCATTCAGTTTGCAGCGACCAATGGTTACACACCATGACAACGACTGCAGCATCATCCAATGAGCAGATAAAGACATGGCAAGTATCCGTTAGCTGTTGCGGGCAAATGAGCTAAAGCTGGTAGAAGGTCTGTCTGATTTTAGATAGTAGATGGTCAGGCTGGTTTTAGTTAGTCAACCAGTTCTAGCTGATAGATGGTCTAGCTGTTTTAGCTGGTCAACCAGTTCAAGCTGGTAGATGGTCTAGCTGTTTTAACTGGTCAACCAGCTACCAGGTACCAGTTACCAGCTACCATGTTCTAAAAACTAGGTCAAACTGGTCAAGCTGGTATTTCTAAGAGGGAAGACCCCTTTTCCATCTGTTTGACCAGAAATCAAAGCCTTTGCTTATTCAACAATTTTAGGATGGAAAATGGTTAAACAATTTATATATCCCTTAATTTCTAAAAAATATAGACTTTTAGCTTTCATTTGACACCCAATTTGACATGGTCCTATGAACTTCACATGTTGGTGCTCTGGGTCATTTTATTCCCCGTTTCCATTAGCACTTTGAAGTCAACCCAGGTTGGGCTGGCCTTGGTGGGCTAGCTCAAATTACATTTCCACTGCCTCCAGAAATTAGAAATGATGTCATGTTGCTAGGTAGCCAATATATGACTGCAGCTGGCTTTGCTAATGTTGCTAGCTAGCAAGATGTTGAAGAATTGAATGCACCCTCACCATGCTGTAACTAATATTACCCCATACTCCTGCCAGTGCCAGCCAGACTCAGAGCCATGTATTTAGCTTGCTGACGTTAGCTAGTTAGCTAAACGGTTAGCGTCATCACTAGCATAACAGGCTAGCTAGATTAATTCATTGCTTGTCATGGCATTGGCTATTAGCTAGCTAGCTAACCAAGCAAACCAGACAACAGGTTTGATATGATGTAGCTAGCTAGATAGCTTTCAATACGACCTGGCTAAAATTCCTGCTAGCTCATGTTAGCTAGCTAGCTTGTTTCAACTCTGAACTGGGCTGCGGTGACCCGGGTTTCCCTCGACCCAGCTCGAATATGACTGCAGGAATGTCCACCAAAGCTGAAAATTGAATGTTAATTTCTCTACCATAAGCCGCCACCGTCATTTTAGAGAATTTGGCAGTACGTCAAACCAGCCTCACAACCTCAGACCACGTGTATGGCGTTGTGTGGGCGAGTCAGTTTGCTGAAGTTAACGTTGTGAACAGAGGTCCCCATGGTGGTGGTGGGGTTATGGTATGGGCAGGCATAAACTACGGACAATGAACACAATTGCATTTTATCTATGGTAATTTGAATGCACAGTGACGAGATCCTGAGGCCCATTGTTTTAAGGTATCTGTGAACAACAGATGCGTATCTGTATTCACCGTCGCGAAATCCATAGATTAGGGCCTAATTAATTTAAGGTTGTCCACATCGGCATATCTATTTATTATTGCCATCGAAATGTTAGCTGTTAAAATTAGATCCAACAATAATATCAAGGGGTTAGAAATCCAGGGCTTAAAAACAAAGGTGTCATTGTACGCTGATGATTAATGTTTTCTTTTAAATCTACAATTTGGATCCCTCCACAGCCTCATAGCGGATCTAGATACTTTTCTAACCTCTCTGGATTACAACCAAATTATGATAAGTGTACTACTATATTACGTTTTGGATCACATAAAAATACAACTTTTACATTACTGTGTAGTTTACCAATAAAATGGTCTGACGGTGATGTGGACCTACTCGGTATACATATCTCGAAAATAAAGAAATGATCTCACTCCAACAAATTTTAATAGAAAGTTGGCAAAAATGGATAAGATCCCCGGAAGTTTACATACACCTTAGCAAAATACATTTAAACTCAGTTTATCACAATTCCTGACATTTAATCCTAGTAAAAATTCCCTGTTTTAGGTCAGTAAGTTGGGTGAATTTTGACACATTCCTCCTGACAGAGCTGTTGTAACTGAGTCAGGTTTGTAGGCCTCCTTGCTCGCACACGCTTTTTCAGTTCTGTCCACACATTTGCTATTGGATTGAGGTCAGGGCTTTGTGATGGCCACTCCAATACCTTGACTTTGTTGCAATTTTGCCACAACTTTGGAAGTATGCTTGGGGTCATTGTCCATTTGGAAGACCCATTTACATTTACATTTTAGTCATTTAGCAGACGCTCTTATCCAGAGCGACTTACAGGAGCAATTAGGGTTAAGTGCCTTGCTCAAGGGCACATTTACGTCATTTAGCAGACGCTCTTATCCAGAGCGACTCACAAATTGGTGCATTCACCCTATAGCCAGTGGGATAACCACTTTACAAATTTTTTTTTGGGGGGGGTAGAAGGATTACTTTATCCTATCCCAGGTATTCCTTAAAGAGGTGGGGTTTCAAATGTCTCCGGAAGGTGGTGAGTGACTCCGCTGTCCTGGCGTCGTGAGGGAGCTTGTTCCACCATTGGGGTGCCATAGCAGCGAACAGTTTTGACTGGGCTGAGCGGGAACTATGCTTCCGCAGAGGAAGGGAGCCAGCAGGCCAGAGGTGGATGAACGCAATGCCCTCGTTTGGGTGTAGGGACTGATCAGAGCCCGAAGGTACAGAGGTGCCGTTCCCCTCACTGCTCCATAGGCAAGCACCATGGTCTTGTAACGGATGCGAGCTTCAACTGGAAGCCAGTGGAGTGTGCGGAGGAGGGGGGTGACGTGAGAGAACTTGGGAAGGTTGAACACCAGACGGGCTGCGGCGTTCTGGATGAGTTGTAGGGGTTTAATGGCACAGGCAGGGAGGCCAGCCAACAGCGAGTTGCAGTAATCCAGACGGGAGATGGCAAGTGCCTGGATTAGGACCTGTGCCGCTTCCTGTGTAAGGCAGGGTCGTACTCTCCGAATGTTGTAGAGCATGAACCTGCAGGAGCGGGTCACCGCCTTGATGTTAGCGGAGAACGACAGGGTGTTGTCCAGGGTCACGCCAAGGCTCTTCGCACTCTGGGAGGAGGACACAACGGAGTTGTCAACCGTGATGGCGAGATCATGGAACGGGCAGTCCTTCCCCGGGAGGAAGAGCAGCTCCGTCTTGCCAGGGTTCAGCTTGAGGTGGTGATCCGTCATCCATACTGATATGTCTGCCAGACATGCAGAGATGCGATTCGCCACCTGGTTATCAGAAGGGGGAAAGGAGAAGATTAGTTGTGTATCGTCAGCGTAGCAATGATAGGAGAGGCCATGTGAGGATATGACAGAGCCAAGTGACTTGGTGTATAGGGAGAAAAGGAGAGGGCCTAGAACTGAGCCCTGGGGGACACCAGTGGTGAGAGCACGTGGTGCGGAGACAGCTTCTCGCCACGCCACTTGGTAGGAGCGACCGGTCAGGTAGGACGCAATCCAGGAGTGAGCCGCGCCGGAGATGCCCAGCTCGGAGAGGGTGGAGAGGAGGATCTGATGGTTCACAGTATCAAAGGCAGCAGACAGGTCTAGAAGGACAAGAGCAGAGGAGAGAGAGTTAGCTTTAGCAGTGCGGAGAGCCTCCGTGACACAGAGAAGAGCAGTCTCAGTTGAATGACCAGTCCTGAAACCTGACTGGTTTGGATCAAGAAGGTCATTCTGAGAGAGATAGCAAGAGAGTTGGCTAAAGACGGCACGCTCAATAGTTTTGGAAAGAAAAGAAAGAAGGGATACTGGTCTGTAGTTGTTGACATCAGTGGGATCGAGTGTTGGTTTTTGAGAAGGGGAGCAACTCTCGCTCTCTTGAAGACGGAAGGGACATGGCCAGCGGTCAAGGATGAGTTGATCAGCGAGGTGAGGTAGGGGAGAAGGTCACCGGAGATGGTCTGGAGAAGAGAGGAGGGGATGGGGTCAAGCGGGCAGGTTGTTGGGCGGCCTGCAGTCACAAGTCGCAGGATTTTATCTGGAGAGAGAGGGGAGAAAGAAGTCAAAGCATAGGGTAGGGCAGTGTGAGTAGGACCAGCAGTGTCATTAGACTTAACAAACGAGGATCGGATGTCGTCAACCTTCTTTTCAAAGTGGTTGACGAAGTCATCCACAGAGAGAGAGGGGGGGGATTCAGGAGGGAGGAAAATGTGGCAAAGAGCTTCCTAGGGTTAGAGGCAGATGCTTGGAATTTAGAGTGGTAGAAAGTGGCCTTAGCAGCAGAAACAGATGAAGAAAATGTAGAGAGGAGGGAGTGAAAAGATGCCAGGTCGGCAGGGAGTTTAGTTTTCTTCCATTTCCGCTCCGCTGCCCGGAGCTCTGTTCTGTGAGCTCGCAATGAGTCATCAAGCCACGGAGCTGGAGGGGAGGACCGAGCCGGCCGGGAGGATAGGGGACACAGAGAGTCAAAGGATGCAGAAAGGGAGGAGAGGAGGGTTGAGGAGGCAGAATCAGGAGATTGGAGGGAGAAGGATTGAGCAGAGGGAAGAGATGATAGGATGGAAGAGGAGAGAGTAGTGGGAGAGAGAGAGCGAAGGTTGCGGCGGCGCATTACCATCTGTGTAGGGGCAGAGTGAGTAGTGTTGGAGGAGAGCGAGAGAGAAAAGGAAACAAAGTAGTGGTCGGAGACATGGAGGGGAGTTGCAGTGAGATTAGTAGAAGAGCAGCATCTAGTAAAGATAAGGTCAAGCGTATTGCCTGCCTTGTGAGTAGGGGGACGGTGAGAGGGTGAGGTCAAAAGAGGAGAGGAGTGGAAAGAAGGAGGCAGAGAGAAATGAGTCAAATGTGGACATAGGGAGGTTGAAATCCCCCAAAACTGTGAGGGGTGAGCCATCCTCAGGAAAGGAACTTATCAAGGCGTCAAGCTCATTGATGAACTCTCCAAGGGAACCTGGAGGGCGATAGATGACAAGGATATTAAGCTTAAATGGGCTAGTGACTGTGACAGCATGGAATTCAAATGAGGAGATAGACAGGTGGGTTAGGGGAAAAATTGAGAATGTCCACTTGGGAGAGATGAGGATTCCTGTGCCACCACCCCTCTGACCAGATGCTCTCGGGGTATGCGAGAACACATGGTCAGACGAGGAGAGAGCAGTAGGAGTAGCAGTGTTTTCAGTGGTAATCCATGTTTCCGTCAGCGCCAGGAAGTCGAGGGACTGGAGGTTAGCATAGGCTGGGATGAAGTCAGCTTTGTTGGCAGCAGAACGGCAGTTCCAGAGGCTGCCTGAGACCTGGAACTCCAGGTGTGGGGTGCGTGCAGGGACCACCAGGTTAGAGAGGCAGCAGCCACGCGGTGTGAGGCGTTTGTGTAGCCTGTGCAGAGAGGAGAGAACAGGGATAGGCAGAGGCATAGTTGACAGGCTGTAGCAAATGGCTACAATAATGCAGAGGAGATCGGAATGAAATGAACTAAACATCTGGAAGAAGAGAGAGCAGGGCCTCCCTCACCAAAACTTCCACCTCAGAAACTATAATTGTTTCACTGAACCACCCGAACAAAAACTCTCCCAACTTCCACCTTTAGAAATCAGAATTGTTGTGAACCACAGCGGTTCAATGTTTAAAGGAGTAGACTCAACCCACTTTATTCAGCTAGCTAACTATGACACCATAGCTAACTAGCATGCTAGCATCCAATAACACACAGTTTAGCACCAATACTTGGTTACAAAAACTACCAATAGTGTGTTAACACACTAAACAGATAATTCGTGTCCGTGTCTAGTTCCTTTCATAACGCAGCAAAAATTAAACGTTGGCTAGCTAGCACATTAACATTGGAAACAACTCTCCACCGTTGTTAAACGTTACCAGTAGCTACCCGCTAGCTAGCTAGCCTCGTGCTTTCTCCGGGCTCTGCCATAAACAATACTTACCTACAATAATTACCTACGGAAACCTACAATAACTACCTAAATAAACTACCTACAATACCTAACTACAACTACCTACCTACGATCAAATGCATGGTTTAAGCTTTACTCAACACCATATAAGAAGCCAAGCTTACCTCAAGCTTACCTCCTGCTAGAGAAAACACAACCTCTCCCGACCACAGCGTTCCACATAAGCCATTTGCAACCAAGCTTTAACTTCGTGACTGATGTCTTGAGATGTTGCTTCAATATATCCACATAATTTTCCTTCCTCATGATGCCATCTATTTTGTGAAGTGCACCAGTCCCTCCTGCAGCAAAGCACACCCACAGCATGATGCTGCCACCCACGTGCTTCACGGTTGGGATGCTGTTCTTTGGCTTGCAAGCGTCCCCCTTTTTCCTCCAAACATAACGATGGTCATTATGGCCAAACAGTTCTATTTTTGTTTCATCAGACCAGAGGACATTTCTCCAAAAAGTATGATCTTTGTCCCCATGTGCAGTTGCAAACCGTAGTCTGACTTTTTTATGGCGGTTTTGGAGCAGTGGCTTCTTCCTTGCTGAGCGGCCTTTCAGGTTATGTCGATATAGGACTCGTTTTACTGTGGATATAGATACTTTTGTACCTGTTTCCTCCAGCATCTTCACAAGGTCCTTTGCTGTTGTTCTGGGATTGATTTGCACTTTTCGCACCAAAGTACGTTCATCTCTAGGAGACAGAATGCGTCTCCTTCCTGAGCGGTATGACGGCTGTGTGGTCCCATGGTGTTTATACTTGCATACTATTGTTTGTAAGATGAACGTGGTACCTTCAGGCATTTGGAAATTGCTCCCAAGGATGAACCAGACTTGTGGAGGTCTACTATTATTTTTCGGAGGTCTTCGCTGATTTCTTTTGATTTTCCCATGATGTCAAGCAAAGAGGCACTGCGTTTGAAGGTAGGCCTTGAAATACATCCACAGGTACACCTCCAATTGACTCGAGATGTCAATTAGCCTATCAAAAGCTTCTAAACCCATGACATCATTTTCTGGATTTTTCCAAGCTGTTTAAAGGCACAGTCAACTTAGTGTATGTAAACTTCTGACCCACTGGAATTGTGATATAGTGAATTATAAGTGAAATAATCTGTCTGTAAACAATTGTTGAAAAAATTACTTGTGTCATGCACAAAGTAGATGTCCTAACCGACTTGCCAAAACTATAGTTTGTTAACAAGAAATGTGTGGAGTGGTTGAAAAACGAGTTTTATTGACTCCAACATAAGTGTATGTAAACATCCAACTTCAACTGTATGTATAATTTCTGTTTTAGAAAAGATAGAACAAATATCACAACAAACATTAGGGTTAACTATATATATATATACAGTGGGGGAAAAAAGTATTTAGTCAGCCACCAATTGTGCATGTTCTCCCACTTAAAAAGATGAGAGAGGCCTGTAATTTTCATCATAGGTACACGTCAACTATGACAGACAAAATGAGGGAGAAAAATCCAGAAAATCACATTGTAGGATTTTTTATGAATTTATTTGCAAATTATGGTGGAAAATAAGTATTTGGTCAATAACAAAAGTTTCTCAATACTTTGTTATATACCCTTTGTTGGCAATGACACAGGTCAAACGTTTTCTGTAAGTCTTCACTAGGTTTTCACACACTGTTGCTGGTATTTTGGCCCATTCCTCCATGCAGATCTCCTCTAGAGCAGTGCTGTTTTGGGGCTGTCGCTGGGCAACACAGACTTTCAACTCCCTCCAAAGATTTTCTATGGGGTTGAGATCTGGAGACTGGCTAGGCCACTCCAGGACCTTGAAATGCTTCTTACGAAGCCACTCCTTCGTTGCCCGGGCGGTGTGTTTGGGATCATTGTCATGCTGAAAGACCCAGCCACGTTTCATCTTCAATACCCTTGCTGATGGAAGGAGGTTTTCACTCAATATCTCACTATACATGGCCCCATTCATTCTTTCCTTTACACGGATCAGTCGTCCTGGTCCCTTTGCAGAAAAACAGCCCCAAAGCATGATGTTTCCACCCCCATGCTTCACAGTAGGTATGGTGTTCTTTGGATGCAACTCAGCATTCTTTGTTCTCCTAACACGACGAGTTGAGTTTTTACCAAAAAGTTATATTTTGGTTTCATCTGACCATATGACATTCTCCCAATCCTCTTCTGGATCATCCAAATGCACTCTAGCAAACTTCAGACGGGCCTGGACATGTACTGGCTTGAGCAGGGGGACACGTCTGTCACTGCAGGATTTGAGTCCCTGGCGGCGTAGTGTGTTACTGATGGTAGGCTTTGTTACTTTGGTCCCAGCTCTCTGCAGGTCATTCACTAGGTCCCCCCGTGTGGTTCTGGGATTTTTGCTCACCGTTCTTGTGATCATTTTGACCCCCACGGGGTGAGATCTTGCGTGGAGCCCCAGATCGAGGGAGATTATCAGTGGTCTTGTATGTCTTCCATTTCCTAATAATTGCTCCCACAGTTGACTTCTTCAAACCAAGCTGCTTACCTATTGCAGATTCAGTCTTCCCAGCCTGGTGCAGGTCTACAATTTTGTTTCTGGTGTCCTTTCACAGCTCTTTGGTCTTGGCCATAGTGGAGTTTGGAGTGTGACTGTTTGAGGTTGTGGACAGGTGTCTTTTATACTGATAACAAGTTCAAACAGGTGCCATTAATACAGGTAATGAGTGGAGGACAGAGTAGCCTCTTAAAGAAGAAGTTACAGGTGTCACGATCGTCTATGAAGTAGGACCAAAGCGCAGCGTTGGTAGCGAACATATTGACTTTAATGCAATACACGAGAATACAAAACAAAACACGATCATGAAGTCCTCAGTGACAACGACTGAACATAGAACAAAAACCCACAACCCCAAGGTGAACAATGACAGTTTAAATATGGCTCCCAATCAGAGATAACGAGCCGACAGCTGACACTCGTTACCACTGATTGGGAGTCACTGGACCAAACAATGAAACAACCAATAACAACCCAACTAATCCCCAAACACAACAAAAATGAACACACCCTGGCTCAATAATACAAAGTCCCGGAGCCAGAGCGTGACAGTACCCCCTAAAGGCGCGGACTGCGACCGCGCCCTCAAAGAACCCAAATAGGGAGGGCTGGGTGGGTGTTGCTCCTCGGAGGCGGCTCCGGCTCTGGCTCCGGGCTTGACCACCATCCTACATCCATCCCCCGTAATGGCCCCGGTCCGATCCCACCCAGCTGGCTGGATCCGGACTGATGACGCGCACCCCTAGCTTGGCGCGTGAGGCAGGGACGGACCGGACCTGGCTGACGATACGCATCCTCGGCTAGGTGCGTGGAGCCGGAACGGACCTCCTCAGGCTGACGACTCGCCTCCCTGGCTTGGTGCGCGTAGCAGGAATAGGCTGAACCAGGTTGACGACTCGCCCCCTTGGTTTGGTGCGAGTAGCCGGAACGAGCTGACCCAGGTTGGACGACTCGCACCCTTAGCCTGGTGCGAGTGGCAGGAACAGTCCGGGTTGGGCCGGCGACGCACACCGTAGTTTTGATGCGTGGAGCAGGAACCGGCCGGGCTGGGCTGGCGACGCACCCCTTTGGCTTGGTGCGTAGAGCAGGGACAGGCCGGGCTGGGATGGCGACGAGCACCATTGGCTTGGTGCGGGGAGCAGGGACGGGCCGGACAGGGCTGACGAAACGCACCACAGACTTGGTGCGGGGAGCAGGAACAGGTCGAGCTGGCCTAGCGACGCACACCGTTGGCTTGGTGTGGGGAGCAGGCACGGGCCGGACAGGGCCGACGAAACGCACCACAGACTTGGTGCAGGGAGCAGGAACAGACCGAGTCGGGCTGGCGGCGCGCACCACAGGCTCCATGCGAGGAACAGGAACAGACAGGACCGCACTGAGGACACACACCCCTGGCCCTACACGGGGATCAGGAACGGGCCGGACCGGACTGGTAACACACCCCAGTACCCTTCGCCGTGCCTCCACACCTTCTTTCCCCTTCGTGACCAGTGGCCCCCTTAACCTGGCGGCCTTTTCTGCCAACCTACTGCACTCCTCTAACCCGTACTCCTGCTGCCCCGACGTCGTGAGCCCCCCCCTAAAAATTTTCTGGGGGTCTCTCCTCTCCGTGGACCAGGCCTCTATAGTCCTCTCCCAACCTTCGCTCTTCTGTCTCCACCACTCGTCATCCAACTCCTGGAAACGCTGCTTGGTCTCGTTGTGGTGGGTTTTTCTGTCACGATCGTCTATGAAGTAGGACCAAAGCGCAGCCTTGGTAGCTGAACATATTGACTTTAATGCAATACACGAGAATACAAAACAAAACACGATCATGAAGTCCTCAGTGACAACGACTGAACATAGAACAAAAACCCACAACCCCAAGGTGAACAATGACAGTTTAAATATGGCTCCCAATCAGAGATAACGAGCCGACAGCTGACACTCGTTACCACTGATTGGGAGTCACTGGACCAAACAATGAAACAACCAATAACAACCCAACTAATCCCCAAACACAACAAAAATGAACACACCCTGGCTCAATAATACAAAGTCCCGGAGCCAGAGCGTGACAACAGGTCTGTGAGAGCCAGAAATCTTGCTTGTTTGTAGGTGACCAAATACTTATTTTCCACCATAATTTGCAAATCAATTTATTAAAAATCCTACAATGTGATTTTCTGGAGAAAAAAAATCTCAATTTGTCTGTCATAGTTGACGTGTACCTATGATGAAAATTACAGGCCTCTCTCATCTTTTTAAGTGGGAGAACTTGCACAATTGGTGGCTGACTAAATACTTTTTTTCCCCACTGTATATATATATACACTGCCAGTCAAAGGTTTGGACACACCTACTCATTCAACGGTTTTTCTTTATTTTTACTATTTTTTACAATGTAGAATAATAGTGAAGACATCAAAAGTATGAAATAATGTAGTAACCAAAAAAGTGTTAAACAAATCAAAATATATTTTATATTTGAGATTCTTCAAATAGCCACCCTTTGCCTTGATGACAGCTTTGTACACTCTTGGCATTCTCTCAACCAGATTCATGAGGTAGTCACCTGGAATGCATTTCAATTAACAGGTGTACTTTCTTCAAAGTTATTTGTGGAATTTCTTAATGCGTTTCAGTAAATCAGTTGTGTTGTGACAAGGTAGGGGGGTATACAGAAGATAGCCCTATTTGGTGAAAGACCAAGTCCAAATAAGCAAAGAGAAACCTACCCATTCAAGTGTTTTTCTTTATTTTTACTATTTTCTACATTGTAGAATAATAGTGAAGACATCAAAACTATGAAATAACACCAATGGAATCATGTAGTAACCAATCATGTAGCCTGATTCACACAGTCTCCTCTGAACAGTTGATGTTGAGATGTGTCTGTAACTTGAACTCTGTGAAGCATTTATTTGGGCTGCAATTTCTGAGGCTGGTAACTATAATGAACTTGTCCTCTGCAGCAGAGGTACAGTGGGGAAAAAAAGTATTTAGTCAGCCACCAATTGTGCAAGTTCTCCCACTTAAAAAGATGAGAGAGGCCTGTAATTTTCATCATAGGTACATGTCAACTATGACAGACAAAATGAGAAAAAAAAATCCAGAAAATCACATTGTAGGATTTTTAATGAATTTATTGGCATATGATGGTGGAAAATAAGTATTTGGTCAATAACAAAAGTTTCTCAATACTTTGTTATATACCCTTTGTTGACAATGACACAGGTCAAACGTTTTCTGTAAGTCTTCACAAGGTTTTCACACACTGTTGCTGGTATTTTGGCCCATTCCTCCATGCAGATCTCCTCTAGAGCAGTGATGTTTTGGGGCTGTCGCTGGGCAACACAGACTTTCAACTCCCTCCAAAGATTTTCTATGGGGTTGAGATCTGGAGACTGGCTAGGCCACTCCAGGACCGTGAAATGCTTCTTACGAAGCCACTCCTTCGTTGCCCAGGCGGTGTGTTTGGGATCATTGTCATGCTGAAAGACCCAGCCACGTTTCATCTTCAATGCCCTTGCTGATGGAAGGAGGGTTTCACTAAAAATCTCACGATACATGGCCCCATTCATTCTTTCCTTTACACGGATCAGTCGTCCTGGTCCCTTTGCAGAAAAACAGCCCCAAAGCATGATGTTTCCAACCCCATGCTTCACAGTAGGTATGGTGTTCTTTGGATGCAACTCAGCATTCTTTGTCCTCCAAACATGACGAGTTGAGTTTTTACCAAAAAAGTTATATTTTGGTTTCATCTGACCATATGACATTCTCCCATTCCTCTTCTGGATCATCCAAATGCACTTCAGACGGGCCTGGACATGTACTGGCTTAAGCAGGGGGACACGTCTCGCACTGCAGGATTTGAGTCCCTGGCGGCGTAGTGTGTTACTGATGGTTGGCTTTGTTACTTTGGTCCCAGCTCTCTGCAGGTCATTCACTAGGTCCCCCCGTGTGGTTCTGGGATTTTTGCTCACCGTTCTTGTGATCATTTTGACCCCATGGGGTGAGATCTTGCGTGGAGCCCCAGATCGAGGGAGATTATCAGGGGTCTTGTATGTCTTCCATTTCCTAATAATTGCTCCCACAGTTGATTTCTTCAAACCAAGCTGCTTACCTATTGCAGATTCAGTCTTCCCAGCCTGGTGCAGGTCTACAATTTTGTTTTTGGTGTCCTTTGACAGCTCTTTGGTCTTGGCCATTGTGAAGTTTGGAGTGTGACTGTTTGAGGTTGTGGACAGGTGTATTTTATACTGATAACAATTTCAAACAGGTGCCATTAATACAGGTAACGAGTGGAGGACAGAGGAGCCTCTTAAAGAAGAAGTTACAGGTCTGTGAGAGCCATAAATCTTGCTTGTTTATAGGTGACCAAATACTTATTTTCCACCATAATTTGCAAATAAATTCATTAAAAATCCTACAATGGGATTTTCTGGATTTTTTTTCCTCAATTTGTCTGTCATAGTTGACATGTACCTATGATGAAAATTACAGGCCTCTCTCATCTTTTTAAGTGGGAGAACTTGCACAATTGGTGGCTGACTAAATACTTTTTTTCCCCACTGTAACTCTGGGTCTTCCATTCCTGTGGCGGTCCTCATGAGAGCCAGTTTCATCATAGTGCTTGATGGTTTTTGCGACTGTACTTGAGGAAACTTTAAAAGTTCTTGAAATATTCCGTATTGACTGACCTTCATGTCTTAAAGTAATGATGGACTGTCATTTCTCTTTGCTTATTTGAGCTGTTCTTGCCATAATATGGACTTGGTATTTTACCAAATTGGACTATCTTCTGTATACCCCCATACCTTGTCAAAACACAACTGATTGGCTCACACGAATTAAGATGGAAATAAATTCCACAAATTAACTTTTAAGAAGGCACACCTGTTAATTTAAATGCATTCCAGGGGATTACCTCATGAAGCTGGTTGAGAGAATGCCAAGAGTGTGCAAAGCTGTCATCAAGGCAAAGGGTGGCTATTTGAAGAATCTCAAATATAAAATATATTTTGATTTGTTTAACACTTTTGGATACTATATGATTCCATATGTGTTATTTCATAGTGTTGATGTTTTCACTATTATTCTACAATGTAAAAAATTGTAAAAATAAAGAAAAACCCTTGAATGAGTAGGTGTGTCCAAACTTTTGACGGGTAGTGTATATATTTCAATTGACTGATTTCCTCAAATGAACTGTAACTCAGTAAAATCAGTGAAATTGTTCCATGTTGAGTTTATATTTTTGTTCAGTGTATATATAGTTTGTGTAGCTATTTGGTTAACTATTTAGCAGTCTTATGGCTTGGGGGGGTAGAAGCTGTTCAGGGTCCTGTTGGTTCCAGATTTAGTTCATCGGTACTGCTTGCCGTGTGGTAGCAGAGAGAACAGTCTATGACTGCACCAATCTCCCGAGTGGCGCAGTGGTCTAAGGCACTTAATCGCAGTGCTAGCTGTGCCACTAGAGATCCTGGTTCGAATCCATGCTTTGTCGTAGCCGGCCGCGACCGGGAGACCCATTGGGCGGCACACAATTGGCCCAGCGTCTTCCAGGGGAGGGGAGGGAATGGCCGGCAGGGATGTAGCTCAGTTGGTAGAGCATGGCGTTTGCAACGCCAGGATTGTGGTTTCGATTCCCACGGGGGGGCTAGTATGAAAAAATTAAAAGTAATGTATGCACTCACTAACTGTAAGTCGCTCTGGATAAGAGCGTCTGCTAAATGACTAAAAATGTAAAAACAAATAATAATAATTGGGTGGCTGGAGTCTTTGAAAATGTTTAGTGCCTCTGACACCATCTGGTATAGAGGTCCTGGGTGGCAGGGAGGTCAGCCCCTGTGATGTACTGGGCCGTACGCATTACCCGCTGTAGCGCCTTGTGGAAGAATGCCTGGACGAACCTGATTAACAACCCATATAGCACTGTAGCAGTAATCAAATGCAATCTATACGTATGTTCACTGGGAAAATGTACACAAGATACTAAGAATGATATGTACAGCAGTAGATATATTACTGTAAACTATGTCAGGAATTCATTTCATAAATAAAAATGTGTTGTGTATAAACAGTGTAACTAAAATACAATGTACAGTAGTAGAATATTATGATTAACTTTGTCAGGGCTACAGTATTTAAATACACAGTGTGAAACGGGAAATGACCAGTGGTGCAAAGTCTCTATAGCATGGGACAGCAGCGTTGGCTGTGTGTGTATGTGAGTGTGTTTGTGAATATGATGTGCGTGTGATGGCTTGTGTGTGTGTTTTGTGTGAGTGGGTGTGCATCACCTGGTAGACGGATAGTGAAGGCTGTTCAACAGTTTGATGACCTGGTATTAGAAGCAGTTTTTTAGTCTCTCGGTCTTAGCTCTGATGCACCTGTACTGTCTCCATCTGTCATATGGTAACCGAGTGAACAGTCCGCGGCTCGAGTGGCTGAGGTCCTTAATGATCTTCTTGGCTTTCCAGCAACGACCTAGGGAAGAGTTACAAAGGGGAGGTGAGGGGATGAATGAGCCATTTGGAAGCTGGGGATGATTAGGTGGCCATGATGGTATGAGGGCCAGAATCGCTGTCTACTTTCCCTCCCCCTCCCTCCTCCCTCTCTGCGGATAACTTTGTCAACCACTTTGAAAAGAAGATTGACGACCAGCCAGGTCACCCGTGATAGAAGTCAGTATTCGACGTCCATTCATGTCTGAGGACGTCGGGAGATCACGTGGAAACCGGCCACTAGGGGCAACTGTGAGCGCTGTTACCTTCAAGTAGGTTTCGCCTCCCGAGTGGCGCAGCGGTCTCAGGCACTGCATCACAGTGCTAGAGGCATCACTACAGATCAAGGGTTCGATCCCGGGCTGTGTTGCCGCCGGCCGCGACCGGGAGACCCATGAGGCGGCACACAATTGGCCGAGCGTCGTCCGGGTTAGGGGAGGGTTTGGCCGGCTGGGATGTCCTTGTCCCATCACGCTCTAGCGACTCCTTGTGGCGGGCCGGGCGCATGCACGCTGACTTCGGTCGCCAGCTGTACAATGTCTCCTCTGACACATTGGTGCGGCTGGCTTCCGGGTTAAGCGAGCAGTGTGTCAAGAAGAAGTGCGGCTTGGCCGGGTCGTGTTTTGGAGGACGCATGGCTCTCGACCTTCGCCTCTCCCGAGTCCGTACGGGAGTTGCAGCGATGGGACAAGACTGTAACTACCAATTGGATACCATGAAATTGGGGAGACAAAGGTAAAAAGTACAACAACAACAAAAATAAGTAGGTTTCGGTTTTGCTAGGGCATTGTGGACAGGGAGGGTGGATGGGGGTAAGCATCTGTCTTTGATTCCAAAGGTTGCAAGTTTGACTCCAGCGATAGAAAGTAGTTAATGCTTAAACTTAACCTTAAACACTTCGAAATTGACGTTTACAACAACTTCGAAATTTGATGCTTGGGAAACATGGATGAACGTCTAATTCTGACGTCAGACTGTGAGAGCTAGTTGTGACGACATCCGCTCCTCATTTACTCAGCCTATTGAGTCCACTGGTCCCACTCACACAGAACTTCCCTACACCTTGACCTCTTTCTCCCCTCTCTCTCCAGATAAAATCATGCGTGAGATCCGGCCGCCCGACAAACTGCTCACTCGTTCCCATCCCCTCGTCCCTTCTCCAGACTATCTCTGGAGACCTTTTCCCTTTCTTCACTTCCATCGTCAACTCATCCATAACCACTGGCTGCGTCCCCTCTGACTTCAAAATGGCCAGAGTCGCTCCCCTCCTCAAAAAACAACAACACTCTACCCCTCTGATGTCAAAAACTACAGGTATCCCTTCTTTCTTTTCTTTCCAAAACACTTGAGCGTGCTGTCTCTGACCAACTCTCTCGCTATCTCTCTCAGAACGATCTTCTTGACCCTAACCAGACTTCAAGACAGGTCACTCAACAGAGACTGCTCTCCTCTGTGCCATGGAGGCTCTCCGCACCGCCAAATCTGACTTTCTCTCCTCTGTTCTCATCCTCCTAGATCTATCCGCTGCCTTCGACACTGTGAACCATCAGATCCTCCTCTCCACCCTCTCTTAGGGCTCGGCATCTCAGGCTCTGCCTACTCTTGGATTGCATCCTACCTGGCAGGCCGTGACGTGGAGAGGATCTGTGTCTGCACCACATACTCTCACTACTGGTGTCCCCCAGGGCTCGGTTCTAAGCCAATCAAAGCTCTTCTCTGTCCTGGTACCCCAATGGTGGAACCAGCTTTTTCCTGAAGCTAGGACAGCAGAGTCCCTGCCCATCTTCCGAAAACATCTGAACCTCTAACTCTTCAAAGAGTATCTTCAATAATCCCACAGCACCCCCCCTGTATTCCTGTGTTTCCAAATCTTCGCCCACCCTTTGAATGGAAACTGCAAAGTGAATGGCATCTTAAATGATTGAGGAAGACAAGAGCCCATAAAATGATTATCCATTTTATTTGGTCTATATTAGATTTAAGAAATTGTATTTTACATGATTAAAAATCATCAGTATTGTCCATTATAAATATAATTTACAGTGCACTCTGCCCTGATTCTTCAAACAGATTTTATCCGTTAAACTCCTTGTGGGCCACTGCTATTGAAATACTGCTTTAAAATTATGTGAGTGTTTCAAAAGTGATTGTTATAAATGGTGTGACTAATCATGTTAAGCAAAGCAACATAGCTGCCTAGAGCGCTATTGCATTTCAACACCATGGTGCTGTCCTCAAGCCCAGTCTCTATGGGGCCAAACCATTTCAGCACCATGGTGCTGTCCTCAAGCCCAGTCTCTATGGGGCCAAACCATTTCAGCACCATGCAGCTGTTCGCTAACGCATAGACCCATGCTTGTTTGCTGTGTGTCTCTCTTTCAATCTATGCAACTGTGGACCCAAACCAGTGTTCCCAACAACACATTGACAATACCATTGACCCATAAAAGCCAAGGTATATGGATTGAGAGCCCTTTGAGGCTCAGGATTGCAAAAATGTACTGTGGGATGCCTATTCTCCATCTGTCAGGGTTTTTAGTAACTAAAGACAGTTGACTGAACGTCAGAGATAAACAGAGATCTCTATATTATAATCCACCCCAAAGCTCAGAGAATGCCCTCTGTCAAAATATATGTGTTTGTGATTGAGAACAGAGATCGAGGCGATGAAAACATTCAGATCAAAATGTTCAATTCGACACTGTCCCACGGTGGAATAACAATGCATGACAATAGAGAAAAGAGCTAATGTCTGAATACCACAATGCAAGTTTGATTGATTTGAGCCCTAATGGACTGGAAAGATATAAGAAATTGGTACCAAGGTGGCGTTTTGAATAAGTAAGGTATGATTCATGTTCTGCTTTGCCCATGATAAAAGTAGGGGAAATGAATTGGTCCATTATATAGACCAGAAAAGAGGGAACTCAGTTTGATAGAACAAGAAAGAGGGAGAGGGGAAGAATAAGAAAGGTAGATATATTACAGTTGCTCAATAAACCAGTAAGTTAATTAACTCTTAACATCTGTTTGAAAATGAAGCATTTTATGTCTCCCATCTCGAATTCTCTACACTCGACTCTGTATTTACTGGCTGCACAAAACCTGGCTCGGTGACTGAGTCACATTAAAAGTTAAAGCGGATGTCATTAGCTATTGGTTCCAGCTGCGAGCGAGTACCATTATCGAAAGCATCGACTGCGACTGCGAGGAGGGTCAGACCAAATTTCCATCAGCACATTACGACTGGGTTTGGGGCAGGTAGCTCCATGTACAAGCTTTTAGAGGGTGGCTAAAATACACATGCAACCTTGATTTCTGAGACTACAATTTAGGCCCAAGCACCAGAATGAAGCCCATGTACTCTTACACTGTGGAGGTCCATCTCAGACCTCCTAAATGTATGTATCTGATTCCCCATCAATCCACATTCTCTGTGAACATTTACACTCTAACCTCAGGAGTTCTGTTTAATGGTGTTGTTCAGAGGTTGGCCTTACTATCCAGGAGGTTGGCTCTACAACACTCTGACACAACCTATGTCGTCAGTGTCGATGCTTCACTGTTTTACAAGAGACCTAGCAGTAAAATACTTGTCATCGTTCTTGAGTCCCCTTTTATATCAGTGTCACTATCCCATGCATCCCTAAAATCACTGCGTCATTCGATTACTCTCTTCCACAACATACTTTCCCCAATTAGGTTGGAGGGGATATGAGTGGGTGTTGGAACCGCCCTGCCATCACCTGTATCGCCCCACTGCCACCTACAGAGTGGGGCATAAAGTATCCTTTCTGGGGGCAATGGTTTAGTATACGTAAAGGACATCGTTTTTGCCATTAAAGCCCATATTATTTTATCTTGTCTATCTCCCTGTATCTCAAACCCCAAGAGCTTTCGTCCTATCTGGTACAACTGAACTCTGCCTTGGTGTAAATGATAAGAATTTGTCCACGGGTAGTGGGCTTGGAACATTTGCTGTGTGCAAGGTGTCACGTTCCCTGCTTCTTTTGATTCTTTTGGTGCAACGACCAATTTTACCACTGGTAAAAAAACACACCAAGATATATTTTTCTGATTTATATAAATGTTTTATCAGTTCCTCCCTTGCAGCAAGCATCTGCATAATGTGCTTCTGGCCTCTTATCTCATTGTCTAGGCACAAGTTAATACACTTTGTTTGTGATTATATTGTGACGCTTTATTTTAGATGTTTTACCCAAAGGCAGAAATCGAAAAATCATGTAATAATAATAATAATAATAATAATAGACTTAAGTTTTATAGCACTTTTCATTACAAATCATTTTAAAGCGGGAAAAAATACTTGCAATTTGGAAACACAAATAATGAATGAATAGATGGACGGCAAGCAGGGTAGTTCATTCATGGCTTGAGCAGTCAGTGCCATGAAGAAGGGTAGAGTAGATGCAGTTATGAAATTAAACAAAGGGGGGTCACACTGGTCCAGAGACATTCATCAGGGCACCCTAGCCCGTGTCGTTTCTGAAGCAACTCTTCTCAGTATACTCTGAAGTCAGACTCCATGGGTAGAACTCTTCACATGCCCCACATGCCACAATGAAAACGGCCAGCCATGCCACATCTCTGTTGCTGCAGTTATGGCGAGGTATGGTGTTTAATTTGGAGATTGTGTTGAAATACACTGCTCAAAAAAATTAAGGGAACACTAAAATAACACATCCTAGATCTGAATGAATGAAATAATCTTATTAAATACTTAATTGTTGAATGTACTTAGTTGAATGTGCTGACAACAAAATCACACAAAAAGTATCAATGGAAATCAAATTTATCAACCCATGGAGGTCTGGATTTGGAGTCACCCTCAAAATTAAAGTGGAAAACCACACTACAGGCTGATCCAACTTTGATGTAATGTCCTTAAAACAAGTCAAAATGAGGCTCAGTAGTGTGTGTGGCCTCCACGTGCCTGTATGACCTCCCTACAACGCCTGGGCATGCTCCTGATGAGGTGGCGGATGGTCTCCTGAGGGATCTCCTCCCAGACCTGGACTAAAGCATCCGCCAACTCCTGGACAGTCTGTGGTGCAACGTGGCGTTGGTGGATGGAGCGAGACATGATGTCCCAGATGTGCTCAATTGGATTCAGGTCTGGGGAACGGACGGGCCAGTCCATAGCATCAATGCCTTCCTCTTGCAGGAACTGCTGACACACTCCAGCCACATGAGGTCTAGCATTGTCTTGCATTAGGAGGAACCCAGGGCCAACCGCACCAGCATATGGTCTCACAAGGGGTCTGAGGATCTCATCTCGGTACCTAATGGCAGTCAGGCTACCTCTGGCGAGCACATGGAGAGCTGTGCGGCCCCCAAAGAAATGCCACCCCACACCATGACTGACCCACCGCCAAACCGGTCATGCTGGAGGATGTTGCAGGCAGCAGAACGTTCTCCACGGCGTCTCCAGACTCTGTCACGTCTGTCACGTGCTCAGTGTGAACCTGCTTTCATCTGTGAAGAGCACAGGGCGCCAGTGGCGAATTTGCCAATCTTGGTGTTCTCTGGCAAATGCCAAACGTCCTGCACGGTGTTGGGCTGTAAGCACAACCCCCCACCTGTGGATGTCGGGCCCTCATACCACCCTCATGGAGTCTGTTTCTGACCATTTGAGCAGACACATGCACATTTGTGGCCTGCTGGAGGTCATTTTGCAGGGCTCTGGCAGTGCTCCTCCTGCTCCTCCTTGCATAAAGGGCGGAGGTAGCAGTCCTGCTGCTGGGTTGTTGCCCTCCCACGGCCTCCTCCACGTCTCCTGATGTACTGGCCTGTCTCCTGGTAGCGCCTCCATGCTCTGGACACTACGCTGACAGACACAGCAAACCTTCTTGCCACAGCTCGCATTGATGTGCCATCCTGGATGAGCTGCACTACCTGAGCCACTTGTGTGGGTTGTAGACTCCGTCTCATGCTACCACTAGAGTGAAAGCACCGCCAGCATTCAAAAGTGACCAAAACATCAGCCAGGAAGCATAGGAACTGAGAAGTGGTCTGTGGTCACCACCTGCAAAACCAGTCCTTTATTGGGGGTGTCTTGCTAATTGCCTATAATTTCCACCTGTTCTCTATTCCATTTGCACAACAGCATGTGCAATTTATTGTCAATCAGTGTTGCTTCCTAAGTGGACAGTTTGATTTCACAGAAGTGTGATTGACTTGGAGTTACATTGTGTTGTTTAAGTGTTCCCTTTATTTTTTTGAGCAGTGTATTTACAAAATGTACAGGAATTCCATGGCAATGATGGAATCCCCTGTAAGGAGTGAATCCTCCGATGTGTTAGGATAAACATGTGATGTGAGAGGAAACATTCAATTTGAAATTAGCAGAGAACTCAGAGAAATCATTGGCACTTTTTTCACGTTCAATTATAGTTTATTGTCATCCACATAGCAGTCAGTGAACACTTGATATTTTTTGTATTTTATTAGGATCCTTATTAGCTGTTGCGAAAGCAGCAGCTACTCTTCCTGGGGTCCACAAAAATATGAAATAATACAGAACATTAATAGACAAGTACAGCACTAGGACAGAACTACATCAATGTTTAAATGGCACATAGCCTACCTATCAATACATACACACAAACTATATAGGTCAGATAGGGGAGAGGCGTTGTGCCTGTTTTTTGAAACCAGGTTTACTGTTCATTTGAGCAATATGAGATGGAAGGGAGTTCCATGCAATAACTGTGAAAAGACCCCTGGTGGCATGTCTGGTGGGGTAAGTGTGTGTGTCAGAGCTGTCTGTAAGTTGACTATGCAAACAATTTGGAATTTTCAACACATTAATGTTTCTTATAAAAAGAAGAAGTGATGCAGTCAGTCTCTCCTCAACTCTTAGCCAAGAAAGACTGGCATGCATTGTATTTATATTAGCCCTCTGATCACAATGAAGAGCAAGACGTGCCACTCTGTTCTGGGCCAGCTGCAGTTTAACTAGGTCTTTCCTTGCAGCACTCGACCACACGACTAGACAATAATCAAGATAAGACTAAACTAGAGCCTGCAGGACTTTTTGGAGTGTGGTGTCATAAAAGCAGAGCATCTCTTTATTACGGACAGACCTCTCCCCATCTTTACAACCATTGAATCTATACTGAAATCAGTGAGCACAGCATAGTCATATATTTTTTTTAAAATAACCCTAATTTACATTTACATTTTAGTCATTTAGCAGACGCTCTTATCCAGAGCGGCTTACAATTAGTGCATTCATCTTAAGATACAGTAGATAGGTGGGACTACCTCATATCACAGTCATAGTAAGTAAATTTGTCCTCAAAGTAGCTATCATCAACGTCAGAGCTAGTAAGGGTGGAGTGTTTGTTCACGAGTCTTTTAAAAGAGGAATTACTAGGAAAGGAGGGGGTTACATGTCACGTCAAGATATTAAGATGCCAATGACCAAAATTACACAATTTCGATGATATGGGTGGATATTTCATTAGGATGGGATGCGTCAGTTGCGGTGAACCAGACTGGGGTCCAGTGGGCATGTGCGGCATCTGGAGATGGCTCTGATGACGTGACATGTCACGCAGTGTGGAGCCCAGCCGCCCATTCCCAAGGTGCGGCTGGTGCCTCTTCTAGCCCCAGGGGGAAGCTCGATCTGGGGCAACCCTGGGACCTTCTTGGCCCGTCAGAAAGGCAACAGTCTTCCAAAACATTGGTCTTAGCGTCTACACTTCTGACCCGTTTTTGGGAATTCTCGGATTTGGGGGACTTTCTTGTACGTTTCATGTCACCAGATGTCACGTGTTGCAATGGCTCACCCACATGACCACATCTTAGGGCCAATCAGGTGTCGGGGTGAGTGAGGAGTTGAGAAAGATATATATATTTCTTCTAATCTTTTGTTTCAACATTGAAAGTGGTGGGAATCTGTTTGGAACTGGACAAAGGTCAAATCTATTTAAATTAAATTATTGAAATACGTATTCAAATGTACAACTAGAATAGATATGTGAGGGTGTTTGTTGCTATGGTCAATTCTTAGTATTTAGATGACGCATACCAAACATTCCTAGTGTTTGATGATTGTTGGTGTCTACTTGATATTTTGATTCATATTAAATGTGGACATTAGATCTGGAGACTCCACACTCGCTGTGGAATATCCAATTGACTCTGACCTTCATAAAAATGTCTACCAATATGATGTCCATATTAACTTGAGAGGTAGTCCTATGCAGTATGAAATTGTCCTAATCATCATTATTCTAATTACATTGGGGAAAAAAGTATTTAGTCAGCCACCAATTGTGCAAGTTCTCCCACTTAAAAAGATGAGAGAGGCCTGTAATTTTCATCATAGGTACACGTCAACTATGACAGACAAAATGAGAATTTTTTTCTCCAGAAAATCACATTGTAGGATTTTTAATGAATTTATTTGCAAATTATGGTGGAAAATAAGTATTTGGTCAATAACAAAAGTTTTTCAATACTTTGTTATATACCCGTTGTTGGCAATGACACAGGTCAAACGTTTTCTGTAAGTCTTCGCAAGGTTTTCACACTGTTGCTGGTATTTTGGCCCATTCCTCCATGCAGATCTCCTCTAGAGCAGTGATGATTTGGGGCTGTCGCTGGGCAACACGGACTTTCAACTCCCTCCAAAGATTTTCTATGGGGTTGAGATCTGGAGATTGGCTAGGCCACTCCAGGACCTTGAAATGCTTCTTACGAAGCCACTCCTTCGTTGCCCGGGCGGTGTGTTTGGGATCATTGTCATGCTGAAAGACCCAGCCACGTTTCATCTTCAATGCCCTTGCTGATGGAAGGAGGTTTTCACTCAATATCTCACGATACATGGCCCCATTCATTCTTTCCTTTACACGGATCAGTCGTCCTGGTCCCTTGCAGGAAAACAGCCCCAAAGCATGATGTTTCCACCCCCATGCTTCACAGTAGGTATGGTGTTCTTTGGATGCAACTCAGCATTCTTTGTCCTCCAAACACGACGAGTTGAGTTTTTACCAAAAAGTTATATTTTGGTTTCATCTGACCATATGACATTCTCCCAATCCTCTTCTGGATCATCCAAATGCACTCTATCAAACTTCAGACGGGCCTGGACATGTACTGGCTTAAGAAGGGGGGACACGTCTGGCACTGCAGCATTTGAGTCCCTGGCGGCGTAGTGTGTTACTGATGGTAGGCTTTGTTACTTTGGTCCCAGCTCTCTGCAGGTCATTCACTATGTCCCCCCGTGTGGTTCTGGGATTTTTGCTCACCGTTCTTGTGATCATTTTGATCCCACGGGGTGAGATCTTGCGTGGAGCCCCAGATCGAGGGAGATTATCAGTGGTCTTGTATGTCTTCCATTTCCTAATAATTGCTCCAACAGTTGATTTCTTCAAACCAAGCTGCTTACCTATTGCAGATTCAGTCTTCCCAGCCTGGTGCAGGTCTACAATTTTGTTTCTGGTGTCCTTTGACAGCTCTTTGGTCTAGGCCATAGTGGAGTATGGAGTGTGACTGTTTGAGGTTGTGGACAGGTGTCTTTTATACTGATAACAAGTTCAAACAGGTGCCATTAATACAGGTAACGAGTGGAGGACAGAGGAGCCTCTTAAAGAAGAAGTTACAGGTCTGTGAGAGCCAGAAATCTTGCTTGTTTGTAGGTGACCAAATACTTATTTTCCACCATAATTTGCAAATAAATTCATTAAAAATCCTACAATGTGATTTTCTGGATTTTTTTTCTTCTCAATTTGTCTGTCATAGTTGACGTGTACCTATGATGAAAATTACAGGCCTCTCTCATCTTTGTAAGTGGGAGAACTTGCACAATTGGTGGCTGACTAAATCCTTTTTTCCCCACTGTATTTCTCTCAAATTCATAATCCGTCACAAAGGATTAACAATAATTGTATTTTGGGGAAAACAAGGTGAGTGTTAATTCTAAGAAATGATAGCCCTTTTTGTGATGAGATGAGTTTCACCTCTGTGTAGAGTTTGTGGTATTGGAAACATAAATTACCCAATAGATATATTAATTCAAAATGACTAGTTTCATAAATGTATATGAATAATTTATCAGGCAACATAATTTTTTTCTTCAGTATTTAAGTTTGTCTGATTCCATCGTCTTTAAAGAGGAAATGGGAATGTTTTCATATTCATGATAAGGGGATTGAGGCCATACAGTATTTTGCTCCCTTCTACTATCTAGATGGTTTTAGACAGAGCTACGTAGCTACGTCCAATGTATTTGCAACTGTGATGTTGTCCTAGTGAAATCTACCTCTGTAGAAGTAAATACCAACTGCTTTTGTCATAAAATTAATTGAATCAGCCATGATATATTGAACATGATCAACATAAGAGTACGTTCACATTTGATGAGCCATGTTATGACAGAGTAATTGGAGAGTGATCAGACAATGTATTGTGGGTGGAAACACCGGATTGATGAGCAATGTGTTCTTTCTGCGTGTTGCAACTGCATTGTCCTCCTGAGCACTGTAGCCGTGTCCACATCCACAATCACCACACGTGTCATTGCTCGATGCCCAGTGGTGCTTTAAGCAGCCATGTGCATGATTCACATTGTTTTGCTCCCTGTAATTTCCCTCCTTGAGCAGGGTTGATCGGAGGAGAGAAGACAGGCTAGTGCTAGCCAGGCTAGTTCAGGGCACCAGGGATAGCCTTCCTAGCAAACCCCTTGCCTGAGCTTGGTGGAGAAGGCACAATGCAAAGGGCTCTTGGTTATAATTTAGGCTGAGATCTCAATGAGGACAATTGATCTGAGTTGACAGTGTTACAGACAGCTATCGGCCAAGTGGGAGGTGTGGGGGGTACTACCTTGTCAGACACGTGCTGTAACAAAACGGTCCTCAGGAGCTGCACACATGTAAGAGCACAACCTTCCCTCACCTACTGGATTTCCGCCAGCCCTCTGTTCTAATGATAATGGGCTTGGCTCATGCATGCTGTGTACAAGCAAATAGTATTGCCTTAAAGAGTCAGTGCCCATTGGAACAATAGGGTCTGGCTCCAGCAGATCCCTTCTCAGGATACAGACGTTGTGAGACATATGAGCTCAGACAGGTCGAATGGTACCAGAGAGGATGGTGCGTTACCGCCATCAACAACACAAGTGGTGAAATTACATTTAGAATTAGAAGCTAGGTACTAGCTTATGTGTACTATAGCTAGCTTGCTAGTGTGTACTAGCTAGCTAGCTAGGGTGTACCAGCTAGCTAGCAAGTGTGTGTACTAGCTAGCAAGCTAGATAGCAAGCTACTGTATACTAGATAGCTTGTGTGTACTAGCTAGCTAGCTAGGGTGTACTAGCTAGCTGCACAAGCAATGGTGGTTAACATAACACCCTGGACCAGAGCTAATAGACAGACTGGTATGTGCATATCACACTGATGCCCTGGAACAAAGCTACTGACTTAGGCGATAAAGAAATCTACAGATTGTGCATGCATATCAGTATACCACCCTGCATCCCACTGCTGGCTTACCTCTGAAGCTAAGCAAGGTTAGCCTTGGTTGGTCCCTGGATGGGAGAGCAGATGCTGCTGGAAGTGGTGTTGGAGCTGGCCAGTAGGGGGCACTCTTCCCTCTGGTCTTAAGATCGAATACGATCTGATTAAATCGAAAGAAGAAGCTGATTAAATTATGATAATAAACCAGAGGAGTCCACTGTCATAAAGATGCCCTTATTATATCATAAGAGTGACAGAACAATATATACTATCAGGGGCCATGAAAGCGGACATCTAACTTGGTCATGACATGGTCATGTCAAAGTTCAGGAGAGCTAGTTAGATAGTTAAAAGAAGCTTATATCCCTTAAAAGGGCTTTATAATAAATTGGGCTGTCAGAGTTAATTAGTTAACTCGAGTTCACGTTTCGTAATTTTTGCGCCAATTTCCTTTTTATCGCGATTAATCACATTGTCTGAAAGCATTCAAAATATACTGAAAACGTTCAAAATACATAATCTATAGAGTTAAAAACAACAATGTGATGTTTAAAAAAGTTGACATTGAGGTTAAAGAAAGTGTGCTCTATCAATTTATACTGAACCAAAATATAAATGCAACATGCAACAATTTCAAAGATTTTACTGAGTTACAGTTCATATGAGGAAATCAGTCAGTTGAAATAAATTCATTACGCCCTAATCTATGGTTTTCACATGACTGGGAATACAGATATGCATCTGTTGGTCACAGATACCTTAAAAAAAAGAGGCCTAACAATGGGCCTCAGGTACTCGTCACGGTATTTCTGTGCATTCAAATTGCCATCTATAAAATGCAATTGTGTTCGTTGTCCGTAGCTTATGCCAGCCCATACCATAACCCCACCGCCACCATGGGGCACTCTGTTCACAACGTTGACATCAGCAAACCGCTCGCCCACACGACGGCATACATGTGGTCTGCAGTTTTGAGGCCGGTTGGATGTACTTTCCCAAAACCTGTTTTCGCTTTGTCATTATGGGGTATTGCGTGTAGATTGTTGAGGAATATGTTTTATTTTATCCATTTTAGAATAAGTCTGTAACTTAACAAAATGTGGAAAAAGGGAAGGGTCTGAATACTTTCCGAATATACTGTATGGGATATTTTATTTCAGCTCATAAAACATGTGACCAACACTTTACATGTTGCATTCATATTTTTGTTCAGTGTGCCTGATTTTGCAAAATCAAGACGTCAACATTCTTGTAATGCTTTTTGTATAAAAATCTTAAATTACAGCTCAATTTGAGCAAATTCAGAATTTGATTAATCACAGAAAATCCTGCGATTAACTCATAAAATTTTTAAGCGTTTGACATCCCTAATCATAATACATTATATGCCATATCATTTGACAATTACTAATATCAATTATCATGGCTGCCTGCGTACATAATGTTATTTTATGCTAATTACATCATTTTCAGTCTGATGACTAGGTGAAGTGTGACTATAAAATAATTACTGTGGTGGAACATGCATAATGGCTTCCACTGCTGATAGAAGAGATTATGACATAACTGTCACAATTCATCTTGGACCATAAAGGGTAAAGCTAGGTGTTGGTGACATGAAACAATGACACCATACAGTAGGCTTATATTCCCAGTTGTGCTAAACTCTACCACCTACTGTACAGACATTGATGGTTCAAATCTCACTTGTGAATAGGGTAAAGATAAGAGCAGTGCTATCTATCTCTGTCAAATTTCTGTATATCGTGACAGCCTTGTAGCATTTCCAAAAGTTATTTATTGAACTTCTGTCACAGTACGTATCTAGCGTCTGTGAAAGTTCAATGAATGTCATGACATATTTCCCAGACATTTGGAGATGGACCATTTCCATATTCACTGTAATGCTGTTAAATATGTGCCAGAGGGTGCTGCTGATAAGGCTGTCAACATTTTAATTATGCTCTGTATGTGATAATCAGTAAAGATTCTGCTAGCCCAGTCTGCACCTTTTTATTATAATTTCTCTGATGCTGCAAGCAGCAATCTCCTCAAAGCAGAGACCAAGGATACATCCCAAATGGCACTCAATTCCCTGCATAGTGCACTACTTTTGATCAGTGCCCTATGGGCCCTGGTCAAAAGTAGTGCACTTTATAGGGAATAGGGTGCCATTTGGGACACACCCCAACTTCGTAACACATAACGATTGAGCGTTGTGATAGCGAATACAACATTATATTTGTGGCCCAAACTTCACAAGTCTGAGGCACTAATGCACCGTTTAATTTAAGGCAGCGTCTCTACGTGTGTTGTTTGAGAACAAACCCTTTGTACCATTTCCTGATAATGAAATAATATATAAACATAAGCAGACTAGCATTATAATCTCTCTACAACAAATCAGCAGGAGTTCCGCATGAGGGTACTTTACAACGGAGATAAATGTCTGACAATCATTCATCTGTAGTTGATCTTTATTGATGTGTTCATTTGGATTTAATCCGCTGAGCATGTTGTTATCTGCTTTGGTTTGAAATGTATTGTTTTCATCCTCAAAAAGTGTGTCTCAGCAAAACAGGCAATATAAGGACATATTGCAATATCAATGATGTCAACAATAACTCAAGTAGTCTCTACAGGAGTCAATTGAACAACACTGTATCTGTTGTAACAGCACATCACTTTGTCTACTGTCTTGTCTGTACCATCGTTTTGATTACAGCTCCCACTGTGGCCGTTTGAGCTTCATTATTATGTCAAAAGATAATTGCCTTCTAAAGCTACAGTCTACTTGAAGACAAGCATTAGATTTAGTTCAACTCTCCTTACCCAATTAGACTAATGCCTATAGATTAATACTTGTTACTTCTTGTGTAACAGCAGACACATTTGGATTAATATGGAACAAGTACTTTTTAAAGATGGAGGAAAATGCGGTATTGTTACCTCTCACAGTAAAGTGTGAAGATAAAAATAAAAATGTATTTGTATACCCAACTGATATTGCTGCTCTCACATTTCTGGTATCAGCAAATGAAACACAACCCTTGGTCTTTGAGGTTGTATTAGCTCATGCAGGGTTTTCTACCTATCTAGACCAGGCGGGAAAATAACAGGGAAAATACAGAATGCACAGGTTCCTGTCTTCAGGTTAAAGAAATAAATGTAGCTGTCCCAGATAGTAACTGATGAGGGAGTCGGTCTGGTAGTCAGCAGATGCTGTAATGTATTTTGAGTCATATCCCTTTAATGGCAACCATTTTGTGTAATGATAAAGACATTTGCATTATGCAGGAGCTGTTTTAGTCTTCATGTTTCTCCCCACAGTAGAGGGATCTGTTCAAGGACACCTTCAGCCTGCTCCTACCTCTCACAGCCACCAGGGGGAGCAGTCAGTAGGAGAAAGTAATAGAACACAGTAACCATGCCTGTCTGAACCCAAACCTGGGCCTGCTTCAGTATATGGTGGTAAAAACTGTGATTTTGACATCAGCCTGGTGCATTTGGGGCTAAACTCTGTATAGAATACCTGTTTTACCCCTAAATCCTATTCCTGAATATACCAGACTACAAACCCAGGTGTGTATGCTAATCACATGCACTCCTCCTGCTGTGGTGCGTTGGGGTCCCTATTGTTTTCAGTCTCTCCTGACAGACACGATTTGGTTCCGGGTGTGGATATGACTATTGTTTTACCCCAGTGGGAGGTGTGGCTGGGTTCAGGGTCTATAGATATGTTAATGAAAACCCAGGGTTCCTCACGTCTCTAGTCTCCTCATTGATCCAGTGTCACTGATAAGGAAGGAGCAATTATGTGAACAATAGTCTGTCTCACTCTTAGTCGTCCCTCTCTGTCCCTGAGCAGAATGCCCTGGCTGTGTATGTCAGGCATTCCACAGAGGACACATGAGACACTGAGGAACCCATAGGAGGGTTCTAATGAGACACTGAGGAACCCATAGGAGGGTTCTAATGAGACACTGAGGAGCCCATGGGAGGGTTCTAATGAGACACTGAGGAGCCCATGGGAGGGTTCTAATGAGACACTGACTGTAACCACAGCATGTATTGCTCTGGACCCCTAGACCCTACATCCTTCCCCCTGGGCACTCCTAGACCTGAAATATGGTCTTTCTGATTCCAATTCTGGTGTAGCTTTTCCCCATATTACTAGGCAAGTCTCATTGTGTTGAGGTTGCAATAATCCCATTGAGGAAGAGATGCTATTCCCTCCTGAGTAGCAGGAGCTTAGCGTCCCTTGTTCGACTGTTTGTAATATTTTTAAAGCTGCCCAGAGAGGATGTCGTTTTTATGGGCAAAGACAACTAATTCCACTCTGAGGCTCCAGTATACAAGAAAGTACCTTTCCCAGCATTACTATCACCTGATCTGGCGCTGTGATTGTGTGCATCCCTAACATGGGGAAAGTAATCAGTTAGATATCTGGGCGCAGAATCATAAATACTCATGTAAAACAAACCCAGTCTAATCTGGGACACTCTAGCCTCAACAGGCAGCCAGTTGAGTTCCTGAAAGCAGCTCCTGCCTATGTGAGTACATGGACTCACCTTCAATACTACCCTGATCAGCTTATTCTGGTCTATCTGGAGCTTCCCCTTCAGAAGCTTCGATAAGCCCCCAAACCAGGAAGTACTAGCGTAGTCAAAATGGCATTGAATGAGGGCAGTGACTAGCACTCTCATGGAGTCCTTATCAAGCAGCTTGGACTTTCTAGCCAAAAACGTAGTCCTGGCATTAACCTTCCCTAGCACTTTAGTGGCCATGCTCACACCTCCCAAGCTTCCATCAAGGATGCATCCCAGGTAGCTAACATAGGTTTTAGTAGTCAGCACTTCACCCCCTAACTCCACTCTGATTTCAGAGGACCTACACAATTTAGGTCTGGACCCAAAAATAATTGCCTCAGTTTTACCTAAGTGCAGAGATAGCTTATTATCTCCAAGCCATTTGCTAATGTTAGTAAGCTCTGTGCTAAGTATGCTCTCCAACATAGTTTTAATTTTGTGAGACACCAGAAGTGTAGAGTCATCTGCATAACGGAAAGACGACAAGAACAAGCATACAGTACAAACAGTAGAGGCCCAAGCACGCTCCCCTGCGGAATGCCACAACTCATTGGTTTTGCCTGAAACAGTGAACCATTAACCTCTACTACTTGCTCCCTACCTGACAAATAGGACTTTACCCAGCCTAGAGGGATACTGCTTAACCCTAGCGCCTCCAGTTTGGAGACTAGGAGACAGTGGTTAACTGCATCAAAGGCCTTCTGTAGGTCAAGCAGTACCATTCCACAGCTATTTCCCTCATCAATCTCTTTCCTGATGAAGTCAATCAGGTGAAGTAGACATGAATCAGTGCAGTATGTTTTTCTAAAACCCGACTGAAAATCATACATTAGACTTCGTTTGTTGACATATTCATAAATTTGCTCATGTACAACTCTCTCCAGGATCTTTGATGTTATACTGATGATAGATACAGGCCTATAATTCCCAGGGTCAGACTTTGTCTCCTTCTTATACAGAGGTATAACTTTAGCTTGTTTCATGTCCCTGGGAAAGATGAATTGTTCAATTGTTAGAGATTTGCTCAGCAGAATCTCTAAGAAACATTGCAGGAATATTATCCAGGCCTGTGGCTTTGGAGCATTTAAGCTCTGCTAGCATACTGGCATTTTGGCTGTTGCTACCTTTGCAAAAGAAAAAGAGTTTGGCTGAACCCCTAACTTGGCATAATACTTCTTGACTTGGTTGTTTCCATACAAACCAGAACTGGTGGTGTCACGGAATCAGCCGAGGCTGCTCCTCCTTGCTCGGGCAGGCTTCGGCATTCGTCGTCCCCGGAGTACTAGCTGCCACCGATCTATGTTTCGGTGTTTGTCTAGTTTGTCTTGATTGTTTTCACCTGTTTCCCATTATGTTACATTGTATTCCCTTTATAACCCCCTGTCTCTCATTGGTTATTGTGTGTGATTGTTTTCCGTGAGGTCGGCATTGTTTGGGTGTATGCGTATTTTGTTCCTCCCTGTTTGGAGGTTTTGTTTGTATTTTTGATTACTGTGCAAGTAAAGTTAGTCTGCCAGTTGCTGGCAACAGAAGTAAAAAAAAAGAGTTGAATTCATTGGCAACCTCTGCTTATTCATATACCATTTCCCTCTGATGTTCAGTCCAATACTGTTTAGTTTGTTTTTGGTAGTACTACTACAGCCTAGTTCCTTAAATTATTTCCAAAGCTTTTTAGGGTCATTTTTGTTCTCAATAATTTTATCAGCAAAGTAACACCTCTTAGCTTCATCCATCCTGCTCTGTGCTTAATTTCTGTGACGTTTATTTAGGACAAAATCAGGCTGCTCTTGAGAGTTCTTACATTTCTTAAAGGCCTTATTCCTTGCTTGGATATATTCTAGAATCTCATGATTAAATCAAGGGCTAGATCTCTGCTTTACTCTGACCTGTCTAATGGTAGCCATCACATTCACCACATCAAGGAATCTACATTTAAAGGCTTCCCAGGCACTGTCTACCCCTACACTATCCAGCATAGGTGACCAGTCAATTTTACCCACTTGCTCCCTAAACATTTCAACACAGTATTTGTGGATGATATTGAAATGTAATAAAAACTAGCCACTGCTTAGGATTATTACAACAGACCAAATAACAGTCAGAGGATATATCCTGATTAGAAAACAAAAAATAATTCCTTACCCCAGTATACTTCAACAGGTGACTATCCAGGAAAATAAAGAAAAAGGAGCACTCTGTGTTTGTATAGATCTGAGTTTATTCAGGGAACAAACAAACAAGCTTACGTTTCTACGTTGGACACCTTCATCAGAGCCTTGATGCCTTCATTAGAGCCGTTTTTGTTCAAACTGGGCTGAAGCACGAGTGGGTATGCTTTCAAATCCTGATTAGAAATTGGGTGCGCTCAAATGGCATTTTAATGCAAAGGAAGGTCCCTTATGCCTTTGGTAACTCTGAAGTTTGTGACCACGATAAGGAGCGCTCAAATCTGTTGATAAATGAAGAAGGCATGCATTATCTGTCCTCACCTTTTTGCAGAGGAAGTGGTTTTGGCTATTGTCACCCATAATGCATTGCACAGATGATGACATGGTTTGACAGTTTAAAATCATTTTGGGGAAATTCTCTAAACAATGGCTTAATACGTTTAAATGCCACTGATCCACCACTTTGTCACTATGAGTTTAAGTGAGGTCCGAAAGGAGGGGTGGCCAGCCATTGTCACCTTGGCTTCTGTAGGTTCATTCACCTCAGTCGATCTACAAACACATAGCCTATTAGCTATACAATTGTAATGTTATACCCCTAAATATGATACATTATTCACACTGACACATACAGTAGCATCAGCAACATTTGTATTTATTAAGGATCCACATTAGCCAAGGCAGCAGCTACTCTTCCTGGGTTCCAGCTACTCTTCCTGTCTGTCTCAGTAGCCTACTCTCTGTAAAGCAAAGTTATTATGAGAACTTAAGTAGCCTACTTTTTGCTCCTACTGAGGAAGGTTCTGTTTAACGTTAGCTTCTTACTTCATCCTTCTAGCTGGCTATGTAATAATAACCAGAGCCCTTCAACATTAATGCAATAGAAGTCTCTGCCGGCAGCTAGCCACATGACTGACTGACATATCTACAGTATAAGCGACTATTTACCAGTTGTGCACTTATTCTCCAAGAGTAGTTTTTTGTTTGTTTGGGGGATGTCTGTAGACCCAGCAGGGGTCGTGGGATGGTTTAAAAATGGCCTTTTGTCCGGCATCTCGCAAACACACCGTCAGCAGCGTTTATAATTGCCTATTTGAGCCCTCGGCCTGTGCTGCGAGAGGGCGGAGTTGGCCGTTTGAGAGAGTGGTGAAGGTGCTGCTAAAAAGGAAAATATGGGAGGCAAATCCGGGGGATGCAGGCGAACATAACGAACAAACCACTGTTCCTGATTCCACTCGTTCGCAAAGATGGAGGCGCGATTAGAACTCAGTCGGACCAAGAATATAAGCGTTCTGAACTTTGATCAACTCTGGGAGCAATATTTAGATGTTGACCCGTAATAGATTTTATTTTTTGTGTACAAAAGATATATTTTATTAGAAAAAAATACAGATGTCCGGACCTCGGTGTCCTCAAAGGAAAAAAGCCACATCTCAGAATGAATTCCGAACGCAGCCTCAGCTTTGCTTTTGCTCTAATTTGGCTCCCTTCATTTCTGCAAACTGCAAAAAGCCACCATTAGTGTGATGACTGGGTATTATCTATGTCATGTATTCTTATCTGAAATATTATAAATAAATGTATTCAATATATTCAAGTTCAATATAATTAATTTAGCCACAAGGAACCAGGTAGTCATCACGTTTAAATGATATAATTCTGGAACAAAGCGGTACTGGTTCTCCTGGCTTGAGACCTTTATAGAAACAATGTTAAACACATGCTGTCAATATTTTATATACAATCATTCGGAGAGGGATGCATTGCCTTTAAAGGTTTGTGTTCATGCGAGATAGGGGTCTGATGTTCACTGAGAAAGTCAAGCACAAGCAATGAGAGAGATGAAGCCTCTGAGTCCTGTGCTAGGGATTATGAAGGGCTGTCAATAGACTCAATGTAACACAAAGGAGGCTCTTTCCACATCAAAGTGGTTCCATTAAAGGCACGCTCCTTAATTTGTTTTTCAGTCAACATCAACGACCCCACTTGGTTTGCTATAAAGCTGAGGGATGGAGCTGAGTTAATCACCAGTGCTTAATTTGAGCCAGATCAGGATCCAGCACCTCTCAGTTTTGGACTGTTTCGTTCCAGAACCCATTTGCCAGGATCCGGTACCTCTCCTGGCATGAAAAATAATATAATAAAAGCAATCAGTTCATGTAAGTTGCCTCCTATGCAAAAAGTAGGCTCCTGCCCCCTAAAAAATGTAATGTGAAAACGTGCCTGATTTTCTAAGAATTGATTCGTGTTGGCCCGGGTTTATGGTTTGCACAACATTTTAGCCTATAGACCAATGCGTGGCCACTGCTGTGGTGAGAGAGAGAAACATGCCTGTATCTCTCACAGAACTAGAATTAGATTAGCTTTCTATGATTTATCTCCTTCTCTCTGCTCTGATAGACATGAGTCTGCAACTCTCATCTCTCCAGCGTTGCACTTCATCATTTATTTCCTTGCTGGAAGGGCTGCATCACCCCTGATTAATGTAAATACATTTGCCAAAGTTATAGAATTACTGCTGTCTGTTCAGAAATAAATGAAATAATTCAGAATACTACACCAGGAGTAGGCCTATAATTTAGCCAAAGAGGATCTATAGCTTATTTTAAAAAGTTGCCTAGTTGTGGATTGTGTGTAGCCCAATCACAAGGCATGCCTCCAGTCGGGAATGTGCGGCAAATCTGTCAGTGAACGTGAACAACATGCACCCAAAACAGGCCTTTCCCAATATTTCAAATATAATCACTGGAAAACACAGGTTGGAAAGCAAATGGCTCCTGCTGAAAAGAGAAGACTAATGTATCTCTAGTCTACAAAATACAGTGCATTCGGAAAGTATTCAGACCCCTTGACTTTTTCAACATTTTGTTACGTTACAGCCTTATTCTAAAATGGATTAAATTGTTTTCCCCCCTCATCAATCTACACACACTACCCCATAATGAAAAAGCAAAAATAGGTTTTTAGACATTTTTGGAAATGTATTACAAATAGAAAACTGAAATATCACATTTACATAAGTATTCAGACCCTTTACTCAGTACTTTGTTGAAGCACCTTTGGCAGCGATTACAGCATTGAGTCTTCTTGGATATGATGCTACAAGCTTGGCACACCTGTATTTGGGGAGTTTATCCCATTCTTCTGTGCAGATGCTCTCAATCTCTGTCAGGTTGTGATGGGGAGCATTGCTGCACAGCTATTTTCAGGTCTCTCCAGAGATGTTCGATCGGGTTCAAGTCTGGGCTCTGGCTGGGCCACTCAAGGACATTCAGAGACTTGTCCCGAAGCCACCCCTGCGTTGTCTTGGCTGTGTGCTTAGGGTCATTGTCCTGTTGGAAGGTGAAACTTGGCCCCAGTCTGAGTCCATGAGCGCTCTGGAGCAGGTTTTCATCAAGGATCTCGCTGTACTTTGCTCCGGTCATCTTTCTCTCGATCCTGACTAGTCTCCCAGTCCCTGCCACTGAAAAACATCAACCACAGCATGATGCTGCCACCACCATGCTTCCCCGTAGGGATGGTGCCATGTTTCCTCCAGACGTGATGCTTTGCATTCATGCCAAAGAGTTTAATCTTGGTTTCATCAGACCAGAGCATCTTGTTTCTCATGGTCTGAGAGTCTTTAGGTGCCTTTTGGCAAACTCCAAGCGGGCTGTCATGTGCCTTTTACTGAAGAGTGGCTTCCATCTGGCCGCTCTACCATAAAGGCCTGATTGGTGGAGTGCTATAGAGATGGTTGTCCTTCTGGAAGGTTCTCCCATCTCCAGAGAGGAACTCTGGAGCTCTATCAGAGTGACCATCGGGTTCTTGTTCACCTCCCTGACCAAGGCCCTTCTCCCCTGATTGGTCAGTTTTCCCCGGCGGCCAGCTCTAGGAAGAGTCTTGGTGGTTCCAAACTTCTTCCATTTAAGAATGATGGAGGCCACTGTGTTCTTGGGACCTTCAATGCTGCAGAATTATTTTGGTACCCTTCCCCAGATCTGTGCCTCGACATAATCCTGTCTCGGAGCTCTACGGACAATTCCTTCGACATCATGGCTTGGTTTTTGCTCTGAAGTGCACTGTCAACTGTGGGACCTTATATAGACACGTATGTGCCTTTCCATATCATGTCCAATCAATTGAATTTACCACTGGTGGACTCCAATCAAGTTGTAGAAACATCTCAAGGATGATCAATGGAAACAGGATGCACCTGAGCTCAACTTCCAGTCTCATAGCAAAGGGTCTGAATACTCATGGTATATATGTTTTTTATTTTGTATTAATGTGAAAAAATGTCTAACAACCTGTTTTCACTTTGTCATTATGGGGTATTGTGTGTAAATTGCTGAGGAAAATGTTTTATTTAATCCATTTTAGAATAAGTCTGTAACATAACAAAATGTGGAAAAAGTCAAGGAGTCTGAATAATTTCCGAAGGCACTGCATATGAGCACTGGAGCAGTCAGGCTATACACTAGCAGTGGATGTGGTGAGTTTTCCCCATAAAAGCACTTTTAGCACCTATAAAAGAGCTATATTAATCCATTGTTGTTGTTGTTGTTGTTGTTGTTGTTGTTGTTGTTGTTATTATTGCTATTGTATGCTTAATCAACACAACTCTGCTATGGTAATGAAAAAAATCCCCAATGTTCACATACTATTCATATACTGTATGCTGTATTTTCATCGCCATATCACATCTGTTATTTCTGAAACAGTGGCATGAGTCCCAGAAAATATAGCCTGATGGTATAGTATTTTTATGTGGTCCATATAATGTACAGTTAACTGACAAAATAATGGAAAAGCTTGAGTAAATGAGTGATACAGGTGTGGTTCCTGAGTTAACTAAGCAATTAACATCCCATCATGCTCAGGGTCATGTACAAAATGCCATTATTTTGGCCATTATTTTGGCTACTATGGCTATGCCCCAATAGGATAACAATGTCCCCATCCACAGGGCACAAGTCAAAAATCAAATCAAATTTTATTTGTCACATACATGTGTTTAGCAGATGTTATTGCGGGTGTAGCGAAATGCTTGTGCTTCTAGCTCTGACAGTGCAGTAATATCTAACAAGTAATATCTAACAATTTCACAACATATACCCAATACCCACAAAACTAGTAAGGGATGGGATTTAAGAATATATACATATATGGACAAGCAATGACAGAGCGGCATGGACTAAGATACAGTAGAATATTATAGAATACTGTATATACATATGAGATGAGTAATGCAAGATATGTAAACATTATTAAATTGACTAGTGTTCCATTTCTTAAAGTGGCCAGTGATTTCAATAGGCAGCAGCAGCCTCTAATGTGCTAGTGATGGCTATTTAACAGTCTGATGGCCTTGAGATAGAAGCTGTTTTTCATTCTCTCGGTCCCAGCTTTGATGCACCTGTACTGACCTCGCTTTCTGGATGATAGCGGGGTGAACAAGCAGTGGCTCGGGTGGTTGATGTCCTTGATTATCTTTTTGGTCTTCCTGTGACATCGGGTGCTGTAGTTGTCTGGAGGGCGAATAGTTTGCCCCCGGTAATGTGCTCGGCAGACCGCACCACCCTCTGCAGAGCCCTGCGGTTGCGGGCGGTGCAGTTGCCATACCAGGCGATGATACAGCCCTGCAGGATACTCTCAATTGTGCATCTGTAAAAGCCACATTTCTTCAGCCTCCTGAGGTTGAAGAGGTTCTGTTGCGCCTTCTTCACCACACTGTCTGCGTGGGTGGACCATTTCAGTTTGTCAGTGATGTGTACGCCAAGGAACTTGAAGCTTTCCATCTTCTCCACTGCGGTCCTGTCGATGTGGATAGGGGGGTGCATCTCCTTTGTTTTGTTGACGTTGAGTGAGAGGTTATTTTCCTGGCACCACACTCCCAGAGCCCTCACCTCCTCCCTGTAGGCTGTCTTGTCATTGTTGGTAATCAAGCCTACTACTGTTGTGTCGTCTGCAAACTTGATGATTGAGTTGGAGGCGTGCTTGGCCACGCAGTCATGGGTGAACAAGGACTACAGGAGGGGGCTGAGCAAGCACCCTTGTGGGGCCCCAGTGTTGATGATGAGCAAAGTGAAGATGTTGTTTCCTACCTTCACCCCCTTGGGGCGGCACGTCAGGAAGTCCAGGACCCAGTTGCACAGGGCGGGGTTCAGACCCAGGGCCTCGAGCTTAATGATGAGCTTGGAGGGTACTATGGTGTTGAATGCTGAGCTGTAGTCAATTAACAGCATTCTTACATAGGTATTCCTCTTGTCCAGATGAGATAGGGCAGTGTGCAGTGTGATGGTGATTGCATCGTCTGTGTATCTATTGGGGCGGTAAGCAAAATGAAGTGGGTCTAGGGTGACAGGTAAGTTAGAGGCGATATGATCCTTGACTAGTCTCTCAAAGCACCTCATGATGACAGAGGTGAGTGCTACGGGGTGATAGTCATTTAGTTCAGTTACCTTTGCTTTCTTGGGTACAGGAACAATGGTGGCCATCTTGAAGCATGTGGGGACAGCAGACTGGGATAGGGAGAGATTTAATATGTTCGTAAACAGTGCTCATTGAATGGTTTGATGAGCATGAAAATGATGTAAACTATATGCCATGGGTTCAGTCACCAGATCTCAACACATATGAACACTTATGGGAGATTTGGAGCGGCATCTGAAACAGCGTTTTCCACCACCATCAACAAAACACCAAATTATGGAATTTCTCGTGGAAGAATGGTGTCGCATCCCTCCAATAGAGTTCCAGACTCTTGTAGAATCTATGCCAAAGTGCATTGAAACTGTTCTGGCTTATGGTGGCCCAACACCCTATTAAGACACTTTATGTTGGTGTTTCCTTTGTTTTGGCAGTTACCTGTAGTTCATTGCTCAAGGAAAGCAAGGTATTTGCCACCTCCAGTGTATAACAAGCTCAGTTTACGCATTCCTTAATAGAGGTACTTTGTTTGGTACATGTATGAGTTGTCTGCAGGAAAAAGGTAGTTCCGCTCTTTTCATATTCTGTCTGAATGGACTGTCTACCCTGAGTGTGTGGGGGGGGAAAGCAATTTGTTTCTGCTAATACCTGTGTCGTCCTTTCAGAGAAATCACAATTGGGAGTGGAGAGAAAGCAGGATGGTAGCTCCGAGCACCCTTTTCCCACATTCCTCCTTTCCTCTTTCTGTTACTTTTTCATCCTCTCCTCCATTTTTGGTCCGATTTTGTCTCTTCTTGTATGCAGTGCATTGTGGGTTATGGCTGAGGAGGGTTTGTTAGAGGAGGGAACAAAAGGCACCATGCCCCCAGGCGGTAATTTGCCCTGAAATCTCACATGAGCAACAGTGTCGCTAATGAACACTGTCACTTCCTCTTACACTGCAGTCTTTTATCCACTGACAGGAGTATTGATGTGGCTAATACGATAAATCATGGCCCTCGATCTGGCCAGGTCTCTCTGCCAAGTTCCCTTGAGCTCAGCCTAGAACAACTTGATCTGTGGACCATGACTATACTAATTGTCAGCCAGGTTTCAAGATCGAAGGCAATAAGGTGGCAATTTGATTTCCATGATTTTTTGAAATAAAGGAGATCATTTTTACCATTTTGTGAAATACTGTATGTGGCATTCAATGTTTTTTAAAGCATGCTCAATTGATCTCCCTCGACCCCAACAATTAGAATATCACAGCAAAATGGTCAGGAAAAAGCCTTCTCATTGGCTCACATCGAATGGTGCAGTGTAGACCACCAATAAAATCCACCGTCAAAATCTACCTCTTGAGTCATGCCACAGAGATTTTACATTTTTAGTCATTTAGCAGACGCTCTTATCCAGAGCGACTTACAGTTAGTGAATACATATTTTTTTTACACTGGCCCTCCGTGGGAATCGAACCCACAACCCTGGCGTTGCAAACGCCATGCTCTATCAACTGAGCTACATCCCTGCCGGCCATTCCCTCCCCTACCCTGGACGACACTGGGCCAATTGTGCGCCGCCCATGAGTCTCCCGGTCGCGGCTGGCGGCGACAGAGCCTGGATTCGAACCAGGATCTCTAGTGGCACAGTTAGCACTGCGATGCAGTGCCTTAGGCCACTGCGCCACTCAGGAGATAATAAATAATAAAGCCTACAGAGATAATCAAGCCTACTGACTGTCATCTCCCTGTTTGGCTTGTGTCCTCCTCAGTCCAGATGTCTCATTACTTTATTCATAATGTATTTTTGAGGAGGGAGCCTGAATTATTTTCATTACGTTTACCGGCAATGAACTGCGCTCTCTCAGTGATATGGAATGCCATAGCTGTAGATCGCCATGGGAGATACTTACTGGAGTGACATTTGAGAGATTCCCTGTCAAAAGAGCTGTAAATGACGCAACGCAGATGGGGTTGTTTGATATAGCTTTATCACATTTAATCAAGAAAGGTCCGTGTTTACATGCACAATACCACTCAACTTCTGCCATGTATTTTGGGCAATATGCCCAGAAAGAGCTGTGTCATCAAACCCAAGAATGATTCACAAATTGGTGCGGATTATACACAGCCATATTATAAACCAACAACTGATGGTGTTCTCTGTCTACTGGCATATCCTAGTTAACATCACAGATTAGTATTGTAGTATCAAGTAATTGGTTAAAACATAATCTTAAAGAGCCATTGTTAATAACTGTTGTCTCTTGATATTCCTAAGTAGCCTACATTGAGCCACTGAATAGGTTGATAGCGGATAGATGACTTTCTTGCAATAGTAAGCTCGTTCAAACACTAGTATTTCTATCAGGTGAGGATAGAAGAAAAAAATCCCCAAATTCAAACTAATTAATAAAAGAGACTGTGGTGTCAGTTACATTTTGATTTATAATCTCAATTTGAAAAATAAAATTTTATCGAGACAGTCATTTAGTGAGAAGGGGCATGTTTGGGTTCTTTGGTATGGACAAAAGAGATGATAGCCCTAAGTTAAATCCGGGTCTGGCTGGAAATTTGTTGTTGCAAACTCATAGCAGAGTTAACAGTCCAGACTCTCTATGTCCATGAAAACAGCATAGAAAAAAGAGTGTCGCCACTGTAAAATTATTGTGAACTCCAGGTGAAGGGTACAGGTTGGTCAGAGGGACATGAAATAGTATTATATGGATACATTTTTTTAACCTCTGAGAATGAGAACTAGTTATGAATCAAGGACACTTTGCTGTTTATAGGCACTGAGGGTGGCTGTAACAACCCCTCACTAGAAAAGAAGCGACTATTTTACAACAATAGTGATATTTGCAGGTGAAATTGTTACATTACTTGACTCCCAGTCCAAGGTGATTTAATGTAATTGGGATTTGGTGTAGATTGGTGTGGTTGCATGTATACTGCATACAGAATTTCAGTTTCAACACACAAATGGAAATGGAGAATGGAAAAAATACAATTTGGGTAGCAGTTTGACCAGGCGTTAAGCATGATTAAATTTAACAGCTACCAACAAAGAAGGGGCCAGAAGCCCTTTAGCGGAAAGCCTGACCCACTTTCTACATCACACGTCACGAGAGATAGTGCTCCTAATAACAACAAGGAAAACACGCAAATTACATGAAATTACATACACTACAAATAACATTATAACAATAGATGTCATTTTTATTTATCATATACTGCCATGGGGATGGGATTATCATATTCTAAAAAGAAGCTCATTCAAATGTATGGCCGGCCAGCAGAAACGACCCCTAGCCACTATCCCGACCCTGCGACTTGCTTTTTAGGCAGAGGATGGAGGTTCAAATCTGGCCACAGCTATGAAGCGTGGTTGTGTTTGATAATGAAGACTATGCTGGTCAGCGTGTCAAGACAACCAGAGAGAGTGGCTGCCACACAAAAGGTTTCCAAATGGCAGTGGTGATGGCTGGCAGAGAGTGATATGGGGTTGAATAAAAAAAAACACCAGCACTTGCAAATTAAGTGTTACTTTGATATATTATCAGCAGGATGTGGAATGAATTCCATACAATGAACTGCAGTGGTTACGGAGCTGAAAGCTAGGGCCAACAAATATGGCCGAAGGCAGTGGTAATGGCTGGGAGGGAGTAATAAGGGGTGTCTTCCACGTACTCTAGCATACTCCACTGTCTATAGAGCAGGAAGCTGGGAAAAATATTTTCATTTATGAAAACATTGAGTATTTTGTTCCCTCCATTACCAATTTAAATTACCTTATCCAGCATGTTTCTTGTACATCAACTGATGAAGAAAACCAAACAAATTGTTTATTTAATGTTTGTACAGCAATGCCCCATTCTTTTGCATAGTTTCCCTTTGGTCTCAAAACGGGCCTTGTAGGGACTTTGGGTAGAGAGAGAAAGGTGTTTAATGTGTCCTGTCTGGACAGTGCACATTGCACAGGTTTGTTGACCCCACCGTGGCATGCATCTCACCAAGACATCAGATTGGGTTTATGTCTGTCCACTTGCCAGTTGCTTTTAACCTGGAATAGTGTCTTATGCAATATGACCTGGGCTGGAAGCTGGGCTGGAAGATTGGGAGCACTACTGGCTGGCTGTTATCATAGAACTCATCCATGTTCCCTCTTGCCTATCTATTCATCTTTTTATCTTATACTCACAAATACCCACACAGGCATAGACATGCAGCACACACACACACACACACGTGCATGCATACATACACTCACATGCAAACATACACACTTAAACTCAATCACACAGAAATGTGTGTGTAAACTTGATTTATTTGTGCATCAATGACTCACGTCCACACATCTACAGTGCCTTGCAAAAGTATTCATCCCCCTTGGCATTTTTCCTATTTTGTTGCATTACAACCTGTAATTTAAATGGATTTTCATTTGGATTTCATGTAATGGACATACACAAACTAGTCCAAATTGGTGAAGTGAAATAAAAAAAATTACTTGTTTCAAAAAATTATAATAAATAATGGAAAAGTGGTGCGTGCATATGTATTCACCCCTTTGCTATGAAGCCCCTAAATAACATCTGGTGCAACCAATTACCTTCAGAAGTCACATAATTAGTTAGATTGCACACAGGTGGACTTTATTTAAGTGTCACATGATCTGTCACATGATCTCAGTGTATATATACACCTGTTCTGAAAGGCTCCAGAGTCTGCAACACCACTAAGCAAGGGGCACCACCAAGCAAGCGGCACCATGAAGACCAAGGAGCTCTCCAAACAGGTCAGGGACAAAGTTGTGGAGAAGTACAGATCAGGGTTGGGTTATAAAAAAATATTCGAAACTTTGAACATCCAACGGAGCACCATTAAATCCATTATTAAAAAATGGAAAGTATATGGCACCACAACAAACCTGCCAAGAGAGGGCCGCTCACCAAAACCCATGGACCAGGCAAGGAGGGCAATAATCAGAGAAGCAACAAAGGGACCAAAGATAACCCTGAAGGAGCTGCAAAGCTCCACAGCGGAGATTGGAGTATCTGTCCATAGGACCACTTTAAGCCGTACACTCCACAGAGCTGGGCTTTATGGAAGAGTGGCCAGAAAAAAGCCATTGCTTAAAGAAAAAAATAAGCAAACACGTTTGTTGTTCACCAAAAGGCATGTGGGAGACTCCCCAAACATATGGAAGAAGGTACTCTGGTCAGATGAGCTTTTTGGCCATCAAGGAAAATGTCTTTGTCTGGAGCAAACCCAACACCTCTCATCACCCCGAAAACACCATCCCCACAGTGAAGCATGGTGGTGGCAGCATCATGCTGTGGGGATGTGTTTCATCGGCAGGGACTAGGAAACTGGTCAGAATTGAAGGAATGATGGATGGTGCTAAATACAGGGAATTCTTGAGGGAAACCTGTTTCAGTCTTCCAGAGATTTGAGACTGGGACGGAGGTTCACCTTCCAGCAGGACAATGACCCTAAGCATACTTCTAAAGCAACACTCGAGGGGTTTAAGGGGAAACATTTAAATGTCTTGGAATGGCCTAGTCAAAGCCCTGACCTCAATCCAATTGAGAATCCGTGGTATGACTTAAAGATTGCTGTACACCAGCGGAACCCATCCAACTTGAAGGAGCTGGAGCAGTTTTGCCTTGAAGAATGGGCAAAAATCCCAGTGGCCAGATGTGCCAAGTTTATAGAGAAATACCCCAAAAGACTTGCAGCTGTAATTGCTGCAAAAGGTGGCTCTACAAAGTATTGACTTTGTGGGGGTGAATAGTTATGCACGCTCAAGTTTTCTGTTTTTTTTTCTTATTTCTTGTTTGTTTCACACAAAAATGGTTTTTGTATCTTCAAAGTGGTAGGCATGTTGTGTAAATCAAATGATACAAACCCCCCAAAAATCCCTTTTCATTCCAGGTTGTAAGGCAACAAAATAGGAAAAATGCCAAGGGGGGTGAATACTTTCGCAAGCCACTGTATGTCATGCAAAGTAACTTATTTTCCTATTCTGCCTATCACTCCTAGTCTCCATCCTTACCACTGAACTGTATAGCCTGCTGACACCAAATTGAGTCAAAGCATGATACACTGCCCCTTGATAACTCAGTTTGGTTTTTTTCGACTCACCCACCTCGCTAACGCATTTTGGATGGACCGCAACAGCCGCAAGTTATCGAGGTGATGGCGCATTTCAGTCTCTCAATCCTTTGATCAAAGACCCATATGAAAAACATTAATATAAAACATTAAAACTGAACCCAATTGTGCTCCGCCGCTGTATCAAAGATAACTGTATGGCCTAAAGTAGAACTGTATGTGTCACTGTGTCTGGGATGCAGAAAGGGGCACCATCCACTCATAATGGATGTTCTTCAGGAGTAATGAAAAGGATGTAATGCTGTACCATTATGCTTTGAAAGACACATTTTAAATATCAATCATTGTTTCTTCAATTTTCAGTTGGAATGGTCTGGCACACACCTTTTCATTCTATCTTGAACAAAACCAAAAAAAGACCTGCCAACGAATTCACAACATTTCCAAAGGGGCCATTTCCTTACAAGACTATAGGTAAAAACTAAGTTGGCACTTAAGAACCACTGTATTTACACCAAAAGTGTGTGGACACACCTTCAAATTAGTGGATTTGGCTATTTCAGCCACAGCCGTTGCTGAGAGATGTATAAAATCGAGCACACAGCCATGCAATCTCCATAGACAAATATTGGCAGTAGAATGGCCAGTACTGAAGAGCTCAGTGACTTTCAATGTGGCGCCGTCATAGGATGCCACCTTTCCAACAAGACAGTTTGTTAAATTTCTGCCCTGCTAAAGCTGCCCCGGTCAACTGTAAGTGCTGTTATTGTGAAGTGGAAACTTCTAGGAGCAACAACGGCTTAGCTGCGAAGTGGTAGGCCACACAAGTTCACAGAATAGGACTGCCGAGTGCTGAAAAATCATCTGTCCTCGGTTGCAACACTCACTACCGAGTTCCAAACTGCCTCTTGAAGTAATGTCAGCACAATAACTGTTAGTTGGGAGCTTCATGAAATGGGGTTCCAGGGCAGAGCAGCCGCACACAAGCCTAAGATCACCAATGCCAAGCGTTGGCTGGAGTGGTGTAAAGCTTGCCGCCATTGGACCCTGGAGCAGTGGAAATGCGTTCTCTGGATTGATGAATCACGCTTCACCTTCTGGCATTCCGACGAACGAATCTGGGTTTGGCGGATGCCAGGAGAACGCTACCTGCCCAAATGCATAGTGCCAACTATAAAGTTTGGTGGAGGAGGAATAGTGGTCTGGGGCTGTTTTTCATGGTTCGGGCTAGGCCCCTTAGTTCCAGTGAAGGGAAATCTTAACGCTACAGCTTACATTAGATTTATGTCATTTAGCCGACGCTCTTATCCAGAGCGACTTACAAATTGGTGCATTCACACTATAGCCAGTGGGATAACCACTTTACAATATATTATTTTTATTTAATTTTTAAATTTGGGGGTAGAAGGATTACTTTATCCTATCCCAGGTATTCTTTAAAGAGGTGGGGTTTCAAGTGTCTCCGGAAGGTGGTGAGTGACTCCGCTGTCCTGGCGTCGTGAGGGAGCTTGTTCCACCATTGGGGTGCCAGAGCAGTGAACAGTTTTGACTGGGCTGAGCGGGAACTGTGCTTCCGCAGAGGTAGGGGGGCCAGCAGGCCAGAGGTGGATGAATGCAATGCCCTCGTTTGGGTGTAGGGACTGATCAGAGCCTGAAGGTACAGAGGTGCCGTTCCCCTCACAGCTCCGTAGGCAAGCACCATGGTCTTGTAGCAGATGCAAGCTTCAACTGGAAGCCAGTGGAGTGTGCGGAGGAGCGGAGTGACGTGAGAGAACTTGGGAAGGTTGAACACCAGACGGGCTCCGGCATTCTGGATGAGTTGTAGGGGTTTAATGGCACAGGCAGGGAGCCCAGCCAACAGCGAGTTGCAGTAATCCAGACGGGTGATGACAAGTGCCTGGATTAGGACCTGTGCCGCTTCTTGTGTAAGGCAGGGTCGTACTCTCCGAATGTTGTTCTATGACATTCTAGACGATTCTGTGCTTCCAACTTTGTGGCAACAGTTTGGGGAAGGCCCTTTCCTGTTTCAGCATGACAATGGCCCAGTGCACAAAGCGAGGTCAATACAGAAACGGTTTGTCGAGATCGGTGTGGAAGAACTTGACTGGCCTGCACAGAGCCCTGACCTCAACCCCATCAAACACATTTGGGATGAATTGGAATGCCGACTGCGAGCCAGGCCTAATCTCCCAACATTAGTGCCCGACCTCACTAATGCTCTTGTGGCTGAATGGAAGCAAGTCCCCGCAGCAATCTTCCAACATCTAGTGGAAAACCTTCCCAGAAGAGTGGAGGCTGTTATAGCAACAAAGGGGGGACCAACTCCATATTATTGCCCATGATTTTGGAATGAGATGTTCGACGAGCAGGTGTCCATATACTTTTGGTAATGTAGTGTGTGTAAACTGCTACATTGTATGGACTTCAGGTGAGCTTGGACACTTTTTCTGTACTTTGTTCCTGGTGCTTGAATGAGGAAGTCAACATTGGAAGCGCCAAAATCAGGGTTGGGTAGGCTACTTTCTAAATGTAATCTGTTACATTCACTAGTTACCTGTCCACATTTTATATCAGTAACATAACTTTTAGATTATGCAAACTCAGTAACGTAATCTGATTACTTTCCCCTTTAGAGGCATTAGAAGAAGACCAAAAGGAATTGAATGTCATTGAGAATACAAGTCCCCTTCACAAACATCCTTTCTGAATTGAAAAGTAATCCCAGAAGTAATCATCTAGTTTTCAAAAGTATCTGTAACAATGTTTTAGCTGTCAACACAACTGATTACAATTTTTCCCCTAATCAAATTACATGTTAGTGATTACATGTAATCCGTTACTCCCCAACCCTGCCTGAAATTCATAGCCAAGTGTGGAGGTGATGCATTTGCTGTCACCATGCAATTTGAGCTTCAGTGCAGTCCTGTGAAATATGAATATAGGATCTTAGCAAGGCTGCTGAACTCATTTTTAGACTGTGGCTTTAATTCACTTTCCAGCACTGGTGTACTGAAAACCCCCTCTTGCTGAGAAGTCTGTCTGCCATGCCAGATGTTAAAGGTGTTTTAAGAACGGTAAAAGTACAGTGGCAAGTGTACGATTGAGTTGAGATCTACTTGCGATGGTCACTAATTTAATGTGTTAGTTGTAAAACCTTTCTTATTGATTCATCTGATCCTACTTGTAACAACATATGAGAAGCATGTCCTGATTAGAGTTTGAGAGGTGCTCCCCTTGTGTTATAAGCTCTCATGAAGATGATCCGTTAAATCTATTCAAGCAGATCAGACCAGCATTGAAGTCAATTCCAGCCATTTCAGTACATGGCTGGAATGAAACCCAATTAGATTTCAAATTGACTTTTTGTATTTTATTATAGACAATCTCCTTCATGTCAACTGAAATTACATTTACTAAATTGTCTGGAATCCAAATTAAATGGACCCAACATGAATGGTTATTATTGTCGTGTTCTGGATGGAAGAATTGTGTACTCATGTCTAAAATCAGTCACATGACCTAAACTTTGATTAGTTGATTGATTGATTGACCTAACCTTTCTGGGTATGTTGGTATCTCCTTGTTGTGTTGCAGGTGACTTGCTGGCTACTGTACCATCACACTCCTTCCATTCCTGAGGAAACCCTCTTCACGACCACACTCCTCCTCTCTTCACCTCCACTCCCAGTATGGAACCCAACAAAGTCCAGCCAGAGGGCGGCCTCAATGTCACCCTCACCATCCGCCTCCTCATGCACGGCAAAGTAAGCAGTCTCTAGTCTTCATACATCACTGGTTAAGGAAGAGTAACCTAGATAATAGTTAATATATGCCTGACTTAAGTAGCTCACCCAGAACATGGAATCATGACATGAAGAGAACGTTTTCCTTTCACCTTGTCAGACCGTTTCTGCAACACTACATTTTGACAAAAAAGTAATAAAATCATGCGGGCGTTGGAGATCAAATCAAATCAAATTGTATTTGTCACATGCGCCAAATACAACAGGTTTCACCTTACAGTGAAATGCTTACTTACAAGCCCTTAACTAACAATGCAGTTTTAAGAAAGAATACCAAAAAACATCACACAAAAATACAATAGAAAATAATACGAAATAAAAGTAACAAATAATTAAAGAGCAGCAGTAAAAATAACAATAGCGAGGCTATATACAGGGGGTACCGGTACCGAATCAATGTGCGGGGGCACCGGTTAGTCAAGGTAATTGAGGTAATATGTACATGTAGGTAGAGTTATTAAAGTGACTATGCGTAGAGGTCACATGCATGATGGGGGTGTGTGCCAGTGGGTCTGGGCAGGTGTGATGTAGTTGATGTTTGTATGATCTTTTCATTTGTATGTGTATGTTTTGTATCATTTATAAAATCTAAAATAAAATCTAAAAATAAAAATAAAGGACAAACATCAATTCAAATAAAAAAGAGTAATCTCTTACACTGCAATGTTATCTCACAACCAAATAGAAGCTAGATGGAAATGTTGTTGGAATGTTTGTTGTTGTTAACTGGCAAGCTGGCTGCCGGTGACTCAGCTGCTGTCCTTCTGGGTGAGGCTGAATGCATGTGACTTTGAGCACCATGGAGGAGAGGTGAGAGAGTGTTAGCGCTCAAAGCCAACACTGCCCGGCTTCCCTAGTCGTACTGTACCAGACCAAGATGATAGAGAGTGATTGTGTGCATATTTTAATTTGGCAACAATTAGATTGGGTAGCTGTACGACCTTTGCAAGTACATTGTTATTCTCACTTGGGCTCTTTGCAAGTGAATATGAAGTGATGCCTCAAAAAGCTGTGGTAACACTTTATATTAAGGCCCCTTAATAAACCATTTATAAACAGTTTATAAAGAGTGTACTTACCATGTATTAATAATTGTTCCTTCATTTGTAAATGTCAATAAGCAATATTTTAAGTCATTTACGCATTTATTAACACTATTTAAATTATGCATTATTGATTTATGAGATAATTAATAAGGTGTTTGATCATAGTATGTTCACAATTTGTAAATTATTAATAATATACTTATAAACCAGCTATAAAGGAGTTATTGTCAACTCTTTTGATTATTTATAAGGCATTTGTTAACGGTTGATTAATGGTTTGACTCAGCATTTATTTACATATTTATGAATGTGTTTATAATATTTCATGAATGAGATATTTTTTTATTGATAATGAGTGCATTTGTAAATGTGAGTACATGCACTTACTAATACCTCAGTTGATGATTAATGTAGCTCCTTATAAACCATTGACTAATTATTAGTCAACTATTTTGCACCCCCTAATCTGCACTATATACAGTGAGTATACCAAACATTAGGAACCCTCAGAACAGCCTGGTGGGCCATTCTTGATACACACGAGAAACTGTTGAGTGTGAAAAACCAAGCAGCATTGAAGTTCTTGACACAAAACGGAGCAACTGGCACCTACTACCATACCCCGTTCAAATGCACTTAAATATTTTTGTCTTGCTCTTGCCCATTCACACTCTGAATGGCACACATACACAATCCATGTCTCAATTGTCTCAAGGCTTAAACATCCTTGTGTAACCTGTCTCTTCCCCCTCATCTTTGAAGTGGATTTAACGAGTGACATCAATAAGGGATCATAGCTTTCACCTGGTCAGTCTATGTCATGGAAAGAGCAGGTGTTCTTAATGTTTTGTGTACTCAGTGTATACTATATAAATGACTTGTTACTCCTCAAAAGCTGGCCACATTAGTAGGAAGTACCTGACACTTGCTTGAACAATTTCAGTTACATAATTCATAAGCTTCATAACTGCAGCCATTAACAAAGGCCTGATAAATCACAAGTGATCCTCAACTTCAGCAACTTGCACTTGAAGCAAAAGCATATGTGCAGTGCTATATGGCCGTTTAACACTAGAATAGCCGGGCCTCGATTAATACAAATAGCTGCCAATGACGCTTGGGGCGTCTACATTTTAACAAAGAAATCCATTTAATATACACCATCACAAATAAATACATTTTTCATTTAGGCTAGTCTAAAGAAACATTATGATATTAAGAAAATGTATTTCAAAAGAACAGAATAGCATATTTTTTGTTGAATTATGTTACTGTGCTTAGTTATCCAAAACTCGACTTGAAGTTCAGTCCTATGCCACCGCGGTGACGAACAAGGGATATGGCTTGAAAATGTACCCCAATCCAGGGATGGAAGGTGTCACTGTACTCCTAATTTACCATTATCCAAGCCGCAATATCGAGAGGATTGAAATACTGCTCGTTTTTAATTAAACTGCCATTTTTGTCAGCATGCTAGGCTAGCGTGGAGCATCAGGTACTGTCTACTAATGTGGCTAGCTTTTGGGAGGTGGTAAGTCATTTATAAACGCTTATAAAGTATATATAGTCACACTTTAGATTAGGGGCTGCAAAATAGTTTATTCATAATTAGTAAATGGTTTATAAGTGGGTTATGAGGATGTACATTAATCATCAACTGAGGTACAAGAAAATGCAAATCCACTAGATGGCACTTCTCTTGGCCGCTGATTTTAATGCAGGGAAACTGAAATCAGTTTTACAAAATGTTTACCAGCATGTCACCTGTGCAACAAGAGGGAACAAAACTCTAGATCACATTTACTCCACTCATAGAAACGCATACAAGGCTCTCCCTCGCCCTCCCTTTGGCAAATCTCACCATAACTCTATCCTCCTGATTCCTACTTACAAGCAAAAACTCAAACAGGAAGTACCAGTGACGAGCTCAATACGGAAGTGGTCCGATGAAGCGGATGCTAAGCTACAGCACTGTTTCACTAGCACAGACTGGAATATGTTCCGTGATTCATCCGATAACATTGAGGAGTTTACCACATCAGTCACCGGCTTCATTAATAAGTGCATCGACGATGTCGTCCCCACAGTGACCGTACGTACATATCCCAACGAGAAGCCATGGATTACAGGCAACATCCACACTGAGCAAAAGGCTAGAGCTGCCGCTTTCAAGGAGCGGGACACAAATCCAGATGCTTATAAGAAATCCCGCTATGACCTCGTCGGATGTGGCAAGGCTGGCAAACTATCATGGATTACAAAGGGAAACCCAGTCGCGAGCTGCCCAGTGATGCGAGCCTATCAGATGAGCTACACAGACCAAAAATATAAATGCAACATGCAACAATTTCAAAGATTATACTGAGTTACAGTTAATATAAGGAAATCATTCAATTGAAATAAATGTGTTAGGCCCTAATAAATGGATTTTACATGACTGGGAATACAGACATGCGTCTGTTGGTCACAAATACCTTAAAAATAAGGTAGGGGCATGGATCAGAAAACCAGTCATTATCTGATGTGACCACCATTTGCCTCATGCAGCGCGACACATCTCCTTCGCATAGAGTTGATCAGGCTGTTGACTATGCCCTGTGGAATGTTGTCCCGGTCCTCTTCAATGGCTGTGCGAAGTTGCTGGAAATTGGCGGGAACTGGAACACGCTGTCGTACATGTCGATCCAGAGCATCCCAAACATGCTCAATGGGTGACATGTCTGGTGAATATGCAGGCCATGGAAAAACGGGGACATTTTCAGCTTCCAGGAATTGTGTACAGATTGTTGCGACATGGGGTCGTGCATTATCATGCTGAAACATGAGGTGATGGTGGCGAATGAATTGCACAACAATCGACCTAAGGATCTTGTCACGTTATCTCTGTGTATTGAAATGGCCATTAATCAAATGCAATTGTGTTCGTTGTCCGTAGCTTATGCCATCCCATACCATAACCCCACCGCCACCGCCACCATGGGGCACTCTGTTCATAAAGTTGACATCAGCAAACCACTCGCCCACATGACGCCATACACGCTGTCTGCCATCTGCCCGGTACAGTTGAAACCGGGATTCATCCATGAAGAGCACACTTCTTCAGTGTGCCAGCGGCCATCGAAGGTGACCATTTGCCCACTGAAGTCAGTTATGATCCTGCAGGTGAAGAAGCCGGATATGGAGGTCCTGGGCTGTTGTGGTTACACGTCATCTGCAGGTGTGAGGCCGGTTGGACGTACTGCCAAATTCTCTAAAACAACGTTCGCCCATTGAACATTGGACGTTGAACATTCAATTCTCTGGCAACAGCTCTGGTGGACATTCCTGCAATCAGCATGCCAATTCCATGCTCCCTCAAAACTTGAGACATCTGTGGCATTGTCTTGTAGGACAAAACGGCACATTTTAGAGTGGCCTTTTATTGTCCCCAGCACAAGCTGCACCTGTGTAATCATCATGCTGTTTAATCAGCTTCTTGATATGCCACACCTGTCAGGTGGATGGATTATCTTGGCAAAGGAGAAATGCTCACTAACAGGGATGTAAACAAATTTGTCCACAATGTTTGAGAGAAATAAGCTTTTTGTGCGTAAGGAACATTTCTGGGTTCTTTTATTGTTGCGTTTATATTTTTGTTCAGTATAAATGCCTTCTATGCTCGCATCGAGGCAAGCAACATTGAACCATGCATGAGAGCACCAGCAGTTCCGGACGACTCTGTAAACTCACACTCCGTAGCCGATGTGAGTAAAACCTTAAAAAAGGTTTACAATCACAAGGCAGCATTACCAGGATGCGTTACCAGGAATTACCAGGACGCGTACTCGGAGCATGCGCTGACCAGCTGGCGGGTGTCTTAACTTTTTCACATTTTCAACCTCTCCCTGACCCAGTCTATAATACCTACAGTACATGTTTCAAGCAGACCACCATAGTCCCTGTGCCCAAGAACGGCAAGGTAACCTGTCTAAATGACTATCGCCCATGGCACTGACATCTGTAGCCATGAAATTCTTTGAAAGGCTGGTCATGGCTCACATCAACACCATCATCCAAGACACTCTGGACCCAATCCAATTTGCATACCGCCCCAACAGGTCCACAGATGACACAATCTCTATTGTACTCCACATTGCCATCTCCCACCTGGAGAAGAGGAACACCTATGTGACAATGCTGTTCATTGACTACAGCTCAGTGTTCAACACCATAGTGCCCTCCAAGCTCATCACTAAGCTCAGGACCCTGGGACTGAACACCTCCCTCTTTAACTGGATCCTGGACTTCCTGACGACCTGTCCCAAGGTGGTAAGGGTTTGCAACAACACATCCGCCACACTGACCCTCAACACAGGGGCCCCTCAGGGGTGCGTTGAGGGTCAGCGTGGCGGATGTGTTGTTGCAAACCCTTACCACCTTGGGACAGGTCATCAGGAAGTATATTTTATTTGACTCATTAACAATTAATAAATATTCCATTGATGACATACAGTGGGGAAAAAAAGTATTTAGTCAGCCACCAATTGTGCAAGTTCTCCCACTTAAAAAGATGAGAGAGGCCTGTAATTTATATCATAGGTACACGTCAACTATGACAGACAAAATGAGAAAAAAAAATCCAGAAAATCACATTGTAGGATTTTTAATGAATTTATTTGCAAATGATGGTGGAAAATAAGTATTTGGTCAATAACAAAAGTTTCTCAATACTTTGTTATATACCCTTTGTTGGCAATGACACAGGTCAAATGTTTTCTGTAAGTCTTCACAAGGTTTTCACACACTGTTGCTGGTATTTTGGCCCATTCCTTCCATGTAGATCTCCTCTAGAGCAGTGATGTTTTGGGGCTGTCGCTGGGCAACACGGAATTTCAACTCCCTCCAAAGATTTTCTATGGGGGTGAGATCTGGAGACTGCCAAGGCCACTCTAGGACCTTGAAATGCTTCTTACGAAGCCACTCCTTCGTTGCCCGGGCGGTGTGTTTGGGATCATTGTCATGCTGAAAGACCCAGCCACGTTTCATCTTCAATGCCCTTGCTGATGGAAGGAGGTTTTCACTCAAAATCTCACGATACATGGCCCCATTCATTCTTTCCTTTACACGGATCAGTCGTCCTGGTCCCTTTGCAGAAAAACAGCCCCAAAGCATGATGTTTCCACCCCCATGCTTCACAGTAGGTATGGTGTTCTTTGGATGCAACTCAACATTCTTTGTCCTCCAAACACGACGAGTTGAGTTTTTACCAAAAAAGTTCTATTTTGGTTTCATCTGACCATATGACATTCTCCCAATCCTCTTCTGGATCATCCAAATGCACTCTAGCAAACTTCAGATGGGCCTGGACATGTACTGGCTTAAGCAGGGGGACACGTCTGGCACTGCAGGATTTGAGTCCCTGGCGGCGTAGTGTGTTACTGATGGTAGGCTTTGTTACTTTGGTCCCAGCTCTCTGCAGGTCATTCACTAGGTGCCCCCGTGTGGTTCTGGGATTTTTGCTCACCGTTCTTGTGATCATTTTGACCCCACGGGGTGAGATCTTGCGTGAAGCCCCAGATCGAGGGAGATTATCAGTGGTCTTGTATGTCTTCCATTTCCTAATAATTGCTCCCACAGTTGATTTCTTCAAACCAAGCTGCTTACCTATTGCAGATTCAGTCTTCCCAGCCTGGTGCAGGTCTACAATTTTGTTTCTGGTGTCCTTTCACAGCTCTTTGGTCTTGGCCATAGTGGAGTTTGGAGTGAGACTTTTTGAGGTTGTGGACAGGTGTCTTTTATACTGATAACAAGTTCAAACAGGTGCCATTAATACAGGTAAAGAGTGGAGGACAGAGGAGCCTCTTAAAGAAGAAGTTACAGGTCTGTGAGAGCCAGAAATCTTGCTTGTTTGTAGGTGACCAAATACTTATTTTCCACCATAATTTGCAAATAAATTCATAAAAAATCCTACAATGTGATTTTCTGGAAAAATAAATCTCAATTTGTCTGTCATAGTTGACGTGTACCTATGATGAAAATTACAGGCCTCTCTCATCTTTTTAAGTGGGAGAACTTGCACAATTGGTGGCTGACTAAATACTTTTTTCCCCCACTGTATATAAAGATATTCATAAATATGTAAAGAAATGGTGAGTCAAACTATGATTAACAATTAGGTGGAAATTGCCACCTGGAGACATGGTGTTGAAAGGGTTAATCAACCATTACCAAATACCTAAAAATAATCTTAGGAGTTGACAGTAATTTCTTTTTTATACCACAGCATTGTTGAATACTCTTTTTTGATTGGCTAGAAGGGCATTCTAGAATGGACATTAAAGCTAGATAACAGGACAGTAGGAAAATATCTCAGGACAGTTGGAAAATATATTGGGACACCTTGCAATCATGGCACAATATGTGCCTACACCTTCAGACCATACTTGCTACAAACTTATAGAAACCTAAACCAACAACTACACAAACTGAAATTGGACACACTGTAAACGCAGGTCCAACGAGATAAAAACGTAGCTAGCTAGCATTGATTTGTTTTTGCAGAGACATATTTTTTTGGAGCATCTAACATTGTCAGTGATGAGCATGAATTTATCCGGTCCCCTTCATGGCTAAAGCTGTCAAATCCTCCCACATGTTTTTAGTTTGACCAGCCGTTTTCAGCAATTGATATTTTTGAATTCGGTTGTCATATTGGCAGCTTTGCTAGCAAAAAACGATTTAGCTAGCTTCTAGCCTAGTGTTTGATATGCAATGTGATCTCCTCATAATTAACAGTTGTGACTAGCTGGCTGGCTGGCTAGCAGCAAGCAAGGAATAAGAATGTTGCCACTGAGCATGGCAACGGAACATAAAGAACCAACGACTGGGTCGCATCCGTAAATATCAAACTAATCAAACGAATGACTGGGTCGCGTCTCTAGCAACCAGAAGATGAGAAAGTATGAATTATAAAAAAATTATAACATTTTAATATCAACTGGGAAAAAATATTTATACCGGCAAATGTGTGCTTTCATATTGTTTTCTTTGGCAACTGTGGTATAAGTGAGATAAACGCCTCCGTTCTGTACATGGAAAAATTTACTCCGCAAATGGACTCGGCTCCACCTCATCCAGCTGCGTCGTCCATTATTTCCAAGGTAATCTACAGAACGTCTGCGTTTATCCCTTACATAGCTGGTTAAGTACATTAGTAGTACATTATAAATCCTTTACAAATTGTGAACATATGATCAAATACCTTATTCATTTTTATTAATTTACAAATGTAGGAATAATGATAAATAAATGTTAAGTAAACTCTTTACAAACTGTTTGTAAATGATTTATTAAGGGACAATAATATAAAGTGTTACCAAAGCTTTATCAATAATCTTATTGTTAGCATTGAGATTACCCTAACATGTTAATAACATCTACTATTTTATATTTATGTTCCCTTATTTTCTTTAGGAGGTTGGAAGTATTATTGGCAAGGTATGCAAGAGTTTGTGTTTATCACGTACTTGTACATAACACAATAATTCGAACAATAGTTACCTGATGCACTGAATCAGAGAAAATATAATTACTTGAGATTACTGTAAACATTTAATGTTTTTCTTCCAGAAAGGGGAAACAGTGAAGAAAATGCGTGAGGAGGTGCGTTGTCAATCCCTCTTTTCTTCGATTATACACTTTCATCATGAGAATTAGAATCAATCCCATGGCTGCTCATAATGACGTCTGTTATTATTCACAGAGCGGAGCACGAATCAACATCTCCGAGGGCAACTGCCCCGAGAGGATCGTCACCATCACTGGCCCAACACACGCCATCTTTAAGGCCTTTGCCATGATTGCCTATAAGTTTGAGGAGGTATCATCATTTCTCTTGTCCTAAGTAACCTCATGTATATGCAGAGGCAGGAGTGCTACCACTGCTTGGGTGAGAACAAATGGAGAATAGCTTTAGATGGTGCTCTCCTTGGGAGGGTTGCTGATTTTTGTCTTCATATTCAGATGAGTTCAAGGCACTCTTCAAATTTGTGAAAATATAAAATGTCTTAATTAGGTTCGCATACTAACAGGGATTAATAAAAACATGGCACAATTTGTTTTTACTACTGTAGGTCATGCTCTGATGAAGGCGTATTAGCCGCTGATTTTGTACATTTGCCCACTGACAAAGAAATGATCAGTCTATAATTTTAATGGTAGGTTTATTTGAACAGTGAGAGACAGAATAACAACAAAAAAATCCAGAAAAACGCATGTCAAAAATGTTATAAATTGATTTGCATTTTAATGAGGGAAATAAGTATTTGACCCCCTCTCAATCAGAAAGATTTCTGGCTCCCAGGTGTCTTTTATACTGGTAACGAGCTGAGATTAGGAGCACACTCTTAAAGGAAGTGCTCCTAATCTCAGCTTGTTACCTGTATAAAAGACACCTGTCCACAGAAGCAATCAATCAATCAGATTCTCTCCACCATGGCCAAGACCAAAGAGCTCTCCAAGGATGTCAGGGACAAGATTGTAGACCTACACAAGGCTGGAATGGGCTACAAGACCATCGCCAAGCAGCTTGGTGAGAAGGTGATAACAGTTGGTGCGATTATTCGCAAATGGAAGAAACACAAAATAACTGTCAATCTCCCTTGGCCTGGGGCTCCATGCACGATCTCACCTCGTGGAGTTGCAATGATCATGAGAACGGTGAGGAATCAGCCCAGAACTACACGGGAGGATCTTGTCAATGATCTCATGGCAGCTGGGACCATAGTAACCAAGAAAACAATTGGTAACACACTACGCAGTGAAGAACTGAAATCCTGCAGCGCCTGCTAGGTCCCCCTGCTCAAGAAAGCACATATACAGGGCCGTCTGAAGTTTGCCAATGAACATCTGAATGTTTCAGAGGAGAACTGGGTAAAAGTGTTGTGGTCAGATGAGACCAAAATCGAGCTCTTTGGCATCAACTCAACTCGCCATGTTTGGAGGAGGAGGAATGCTGCCTATGACCCCAAGAACACCATCCCCACCGTCAAACATGGAGGTGGAAACATTATGCTTTGGGGGTATTTTCTGCTAAGGGGACAGGACAACTTCACCGCATCAAAGGGACGGTGGACGGGCCATGTACCGTCAAATCTTGGGTGAGAACCTCCTTTGTTGCCCTCAGCCAGGGCATTGAAAATGGGTCATGGATGGCTATTCCAGCATGACAATGACCCAAAACACACGGCCAAGGCAACAAAGGAGTGGCTCAAGAAGAAGCACATTAAGGTCCTGGAGTGGCCTAGCCAGTCTCCAGACCTTAATCCCATAGAAAATCTGTGGAGGGAGCTGAAGGTTTGAGTTGTCAAATGTCAGCCTCGAAACCTTAATGACTTGGAGAAGATCTGCAAAGAGGAGTGGGACAAAATCCTTCCTGAGATGTGTGCAAACCTGGTGGCCAACTACAAGAAATGTCTGACCTCTGTGATTGCCAACAAGGGTTTTGCCACCAAGTACTAAGTCATGTTTTGCAGAGGGGGTCAAATACTTATTTCCCTAATTAAAATGCTAATCAATTTATAACATTTTTGACATGCGTTTTTCTGGATTTTTTTGTTGTTATTCTGTCTCTCACTGTTCAAATACACCTACCATTAAAATTATAGACTGATCATGTCTTTGTCAGTGGGCAAACGTACAAAATCAGCAGGGGATCAAATACTTTTTTCCTCACTGTATGTGAAGCAAAAAAGTTTTTTATCCCTGTGGGTATGCCAATTTAATAAAGGAATTTAACATTTAGGCAAATTAAGAGTTATTTTTTTATTTTTTCAATTATGAAGAATAACCTCCTTTACTTTCTTTAACTGTGGTCCAATAAAACCGATTTGCCAACAAAAAGGTAGAAACATAAATGGCCGTGGAGAGAAGGTGTAGTAAACATCGAAGTAAAATATGTCTTACACAGGCAACTGTTTCTTATGCTTGACCAGATTTTCTCCCATTCCAGGATATAATCAATTCCATGAGCAACAGTCCAGCCACCAGCAAGCCCCCTGTCACTCTGCGTCTGGTGGTGCCAGCCAGCCAGTGTGGATCTCTCATTGGGAAGGGAGGTTCCAAGATAAAGGAGATGAGAGAGGTACGGTACAGTACAGGTACAGTAGCAGGCTATACCATGAACATCAGACATGGAGCATGGAATCAAGATGATACCAAGATTGTTTGCATTCTGATTCTTTACCCTTCTACCAGAAGTGTACACTTGCTCACTTCTCAATTTATCATACTTCACTTCACTATCTTATGACTGTTGCCCATACTAAATAAACCCAACAAACTTGTCATACTAGGCAATGCCCCGCACCGTATTACTTGAGTTGTCAATGGCTCTGTGTCTTTGTGAGTGTTACCTTATGTTGTTATTTCCAATACCAATGTAATCTCTACATGTTGATTGTGTTTAATCAAGAGTTCAAGATGCGAGATAAATTCCTGAATAAGGCCAATTTACAGTAAGTGAATTGCACTGAACTGGAACTATGTCTCACTGTGCCATGTCTATCTTTCCCCAGTCCACAGGGGCACAGGTTCAGGTGGCAGGGGACATGCTGCCTAATTCCACAGAGCGTGCCGTGACAATCTCTGGGACCCCTGAAGCCATAATCCAGTGTGTCAAACAAATCTGTGTGGTCATGCTGGAGGTAAAGTATGTTGGAGGGAGAGGACATTTTCAGTTCAATAAAAAGGGAGTTTAGCCACCAAAACCCATATAGCCAGAACAAAGACACAGCGAGAGCCATGCTACTGTTGGCACTCTGAACGGTCCCTGTCCCTAGTTCCCTGCCAAGCTACTCCTGCTGTGATGGTTTAAAAAAATTCTAACATAATCGACTGAACATAATATAATAATTCTCCAGTAACAACTTTGTAGTTTCCAAAAGTTTCAGGGGTAAGACAAAACCAATTTTTGTGCTCGGACAGAGAGAACTGGATTAATCAATTAAATAATTTTAAATTAACAACACATTTAGAAATAAAACCTTGATTCAAATATCCTATCTCACAACATGGGAAGAGTGTTATTTTGCTTTACCTCAGAAATGTGGTCTAGACGCAACTTTTTTATCAAATCAGTCAACTAGTTATTATCTCCCCAATTTATCCCATCGATGTCAACATTGTCTAGTTCCTGGTTGGACTGAAATAGGTTCCGTTACTCATTATGGGTGCCGGTACTGTTTATATTTTGGTGCAGGAGCTCCACAATACTTTTGAGCTAATATTCTAAAAACAGGAGCTCAAGCAGTAGAACATTTGAGGTGCCAGTACTCAGCTCTGGTGAGCTCCTGCCCAAGTCAAGCAGTGCTGGTAGATTTTTTTAATTTAATTTTTTTATTTAACCTTTATTTAACCAGGTAAGCCAGTTGAGAACAAGTTCTCATTTACATCTGCGACCTGGCCAAGATAAAGCAAAGCAGTGCGATAAAAAACAACAACACAGAGTTACATATGGGGTAAACAAAACATAAAGTAAAAAATACAACAGAAAATATATATACAGTGTGTGCGAATGTAGTAAATTATGGAGGTAAGGCAATAAATAGGCCATAGTGCAAAATAGTTACAATTTCGTATTAACACTGGAATGATAGATGTGCAAAAGATGATGTGCAAATAGAGATACTGGGGTGCAAATTAGCAAAATAAATAACAATATGTGAATGAGGTAGTTGGATGGGCTAATTACAGATGGGCTGTGTACAGGTGCAGTGATCGGTAAGCTGCTCTGACAACTGACGCCTAAAGTTAGTGAGGGAGATAAGAGTCTCCAGCTTCAGAGATTTTTGCAGTTCGTTCCAGTCATTGGCAGCAGAGAACTGGAAAGAATGGCGGCCAAAGGAGGTGTTGGCTATGGGGATGACCAGTGAGATATACCTGCTGGAGCGCAAACTATGGTTGGGTGTTGCTATGGTGACCAGTGAGCTAAGATAAGATGGGGATTTGCCTAGCAGTGATTTATAGATGACCTGGAGCCAGTGGGTTTGGCGACGAATATGTAGTGAGTGCCAGCCAACAAGAGCGTACAGGTCACAATGGTGGGTACTATATGGGGCTTTGGTGACAAAACAGATGGCACTGTGATAGACTACATCCAATTTGCTGAGTACAGTGTTGGAGGCTATTTTGTAAATGACATCGCCGAAGTCAAGGATCGATAGGATAGTCAGTTTTATGAGGGCATGTTTGGCAGCATGAGTGAAGGAGGCTTTGTTGCGAAATAGGAAGCCGATTCTAGATCTAACTTTTGATTGGAGATGCTTAATGTGAGTCTGGAAGGAGAGTTTACAGTCTAACCAGACACCTAGGTATTTGTAGTTGTCCACATACTCTAGGTCAGACCCGCCGAGAGTAGTGATTCTAGTCGGGTGGGCGGGTGAAAGCAGCGTTCGGTTGAAGAGCATGAATTTAGTTTTACTAGTGTTTAAGAGCAGTTGGAGGCTACGGAAGGAGTGTTGTATGGCGTTGAAGCTCGTTTGGAGGTTTGTTAACACAGTGTCCAATGAAGGGCCAGATGTATACAAAATGGTCTCGTCCGCATAGAGGTGGATCCGAGCTTCACCAGCAGCAAGAGCAACATCATCAGAGTCGGCCCGAGAATTGAACCCTGTGGCACCCCCATAGAGACTGCCAGAGGTCCAGACAACAGGCCCTCCGATTTGACACATTGAACTCTATCTGAGAAGTAGTTGGTGAACCAGGCAAGGCATTCATTTGAGAAACCGAGGCTATTTAGTCTTCCAATAAGAATGCGGTGGTTGACAGAGTCGAAAGCCTTGGCCAGGTCGATGAAGACGGCTGCGCAGTACTGTCTTTTATCAATCGCGGTTATATTATCGTTTAGGACCTTGAGCGTGGCTGAGGTGCACCCATGACCAGCTCGGAAACCGGATTGCATAGCGGAGAAGGTACGGTGGGATTCGAAATGGTCGGTGATCTGTTTGTTAACTTGGCTTTCAAAAACTTTCGAAAGGCAGGGCAGGATGGATATAGGTCTGTAACAGTTTGGATCTAGAGTGTCACCCCCTTTGAAGAGGGGGATGACCGCGGCAGCTTTCCAATCTCCGGGGATCTCAGACGTTACGAAAGAGAGGTTGAACAGGCTAGTAATAGGGGTTGCGACAATTTCGGCGGCTAATTTTAGAAAGAAAGGGTCCAGATTGTCTAGCCCAGCTGATTTGTAGGGGTCCACATTTTTCAGCTCTTTCAGAACATGCATGGGTAGGTTGCAGCGGAGGGTGCAGAGCTGTGGCCGGGGTAGTGGTAGCCAGGTGGAAAGCATGGCCAGCCGTAGCAAAATGCTTGTTGAAATTCTCGATTATTGTAGATTTATCAGTGGTGACAGTGTTTCCTAACCTCGGTGCAGTGGGCAGTTGGGAGGAGGTGCTCTTATTCTCCATGGACTTTACAGTGTCCCAAAACCTTTTGGAGTTAGTGCTACAGGATGCACATTTCTGTTTGAAAAAGCTAGCCTTTGCTTTCCTAACTGATTGTGTATATTGGTTCCTGACTTCCCTGAAAAGTTGCATATCGCGGGGGCTGTTCGATGCTAATGCAGTACGCCACAGGATGTTTTTGTGCTGGTCAAGGGCAGTCAAGTCTGAGGAGAACCAGGTGCTATATCTGTTCTTAGTTCTGAATTTTTTGAATGGGGCATGCTTATTTAAGATTGAGAGGAAAGCACTTTTAAAGAACAACCAGGCATCCGCTACTGACGGAATGAGGTCAATATCCATCCAGGATACCCGGGCCAGGTCAATTAGAAAGGCCTGCTCGCTAAACTGTTTTAGGGAGCGTTTGACAGTGATGAGGGGTGGTCGTTTAACCGCGGACCCATTACGGACGCAGGCAATAAGGCAGTGATCGCTGAGATCCTGGTTGAAGACAGCGGAGGTGTATTTAGAGGGTAAATCTGTCAGGATTATATCTATGAGGGTGCCCATGTTTACAGATTTTGGGTTGTACCTGTTAGATTCGTTGATAATTTGTGTGAGATTGAGGCCATTTAGTTTAGATTGTAAGTTGGCCGGAGTGTTAAGCATATCCCAGTTTAGGTCACCAAGCAGTACGGACTCTGAGGATAGATGGGGGGCAATCAGTTCACATATGGTTTCCAGGGCACAGCTGGGGGCTGAGGGGGGTCTGTAGCAAGCGACAACAGTGAGAGACTTATTTCTGGAAAGGTGGATTTTTAGAAGTAGAAGCTCAAACTGTTTGGGCACAGACCTGGATAGTATGATAGAGCTCTGCAGGCTATCTCTACAGTAGATTGCAACCCCACCCCCTTTGGCATCGATCTATCGAGACGGAAAATGTTGTAGTTGGGGATGGACATTTCTGAATTTTTGGTGGCCTTCCTAAGCCAGGATTCAGACACTGCTAGAACATCAGGGTTGGCGGAGTGTGCTAACGCAGTGAATAACTCAAACTTAGGGAGGAGGCTTCGGATGTTAACGTGCAAGAAACCAAGGCTTTTACGGTTACAGAAGTCAACAAATGATAACGCCTGGGGAGTAGGAGTGATACTGGGGGCTACAGGGCCTGGGTTAACCTCTACATCACCAGAGGGACAGAGGAGGAGTAGAATAAGGATACGGCTAAAGGCATTACGAACTGGTATTCTAGTGCGTTGGGTACAGAGAAAAAAACGGGCAGATTTCCGGGCGTTGTAGAATAGATTCAGGGCATTATGTACAGACAAGAATATGGAAGGATATGAGTACAGTGGAGGTAAACCTAAGCGTTGGGTAACGATGAAAGAAATAGCATCACTGGAGGCACCGATTGAGTCGGTCTCCGCGTGTATGTGGGGTGGGACAAAGGAGCTGTCTAAGGCAGGTTGAGCTGGGCTGGGGGCTCTACAGTGAAATAGTACAATAAGAAATAACCGAAACAGCATTAAGCAAGGCATATTGACATGGGAGAGAGGCACAAAGCAATCACAGGTGTTATTCCAGAGAGCTAAGACAACAGCTGGTAATGGCGACAAAGTTTGGGCTGAGGCTAAACATAAACAGGATGCAGTACTGTATAAAGGAACAGTCCAGCAGGCATCAGCTGTATAGCTGAGTTATCATAAGGTCCGGTGAACAGCAATAGGAGAGTTCGGAGGTAGATTCGGGGGCTGCTATAGCACTGGCGAGCAAGAGGCCCGGCTTGCGTGTGGTAGCGGGCCGGAGCTAGCAGATGGATCTTCGTGGTCGACGTCGTAACGGGAAGCCTGTTGAAACCACATCAGACGATTTCGTCGGCAAACCAGTCATGTTGGATCGGCGGGGCTCGAGGCTAGCTCAAGGCTAACTGGTGCTTGCTAAGGGGCAATGGTAATTAGCCAACGACAACAGCCATTTGGTTGCAGCTAGCTGGTTGCAATGATCCGGCGCTAGGGTCCAGTGATTCCGGCAGAAAATCCGATATGCTCTGGGTCGATAGCACGCTGTGCAGACTGGCCGACAAATTGTCCAGGCTAGAGCTAGAGCTGGCTGATGGGTAGTGCAGGCCACGGACAATGGTGAAGACGCTAACGGTGGCTCATAGCAAGTAGCCATTCGGTTGCAGCTAGACTAGTTTCAGTTTAAGGTTCTTGAAAAAAGTTATAAAGAAATAATAGAATCCTTTTCCATGTTGGGTGTGGCGGGTTGCAGGAAAGTATATTTAGTTAAAGAATTAAAAGTAAAATTGAGAAGAAAAAAAAACACAGAACACAGATAAAAAACACGACCGCACTGCTACGCCATCTTGGATTCCACAATAGTCTGCTTACTAATGTACAGATTATTCTTGTCTGATAACCAGCTAAGCTGACGTGGAGCTTTTGTCTTACAAAGGCTAGTGATACAATCTGATGGAGTTAATCAGTGAATTCCACTCTACATTCACCCAAAAGTCCTCTGTAGCTCAATTGGTAGAGCATGGTGCTTGTAACGCCAGGGTAGTGGGTTCGATCCCCGGGACCACCCATACGTAAAATTTATGCACACATGACTGTAAGTCGCTTTGGATAAAAGCATCTGCTAAATGGCATATTATATTATATTAAAAGTGTATGTGGTGCCACTGCTACATTAATAAATATTGTGTCTCACTCAAGCAGCTACCTAAGGCTGTGTTTATACATCTATCCTAAGAACCCAATTATTTTTCATATCTAATATTTTTTTCTGACTGTCCACACTCAGTTTTATATGTGACCCCTATCAGATTTGCACATTCAAACTGATGTAGCCTCTGAAATATCACACAGATGCAATGCTCATTTCCTGTCAGTGTTCCTTTAATGTTCTGGGTGGTTATCGCGGTAACAGCAGGACATGTGCAAAAAAAACATCTGATCTGAGGTCGCATATGAAACATCGGAATTGTAACAAGATTGAGAACTACATACGAAAATGTGGAATAAGTCGAAACTCAAAAGATCAGATTCAATGTGGTTTTTGCTGTTAACACATTCAGGAAATAATCTTATAGGTATCAGACGCCAATACATTGGAATTGGGCTGCCTCTGTAAACACAGCCAAAGAGCTGCAGCTGCCCCTATTACTGTACATTATTGTTTTTCAAGATATGGCGAATAGAAAGCTACAGTGAGGCACAGACAAACTCCTCACAAAAACACTGGGCTGGGAATACACATCTGTCTGAAACGGCACCCTATTCTCTCTGTACTGTACGACTTAGGTGACATTTTGGATGTAACCTCTGTCTCCCTCGTCTCTCTTGTTAAACCCACGGCCACACACTCAGTCCTGGTCTAACACTCTCTCTGTGTCTTCCCTCTTCCTCTTCTCCTAGTCCCCACCGAAAGGTGCCACCATTCCCTACCGCCCAAAGCCCGCCTCCACCCCCATCATTTTTTCAGGTGGCCAGGTAAGAGCCGAACTGCTGGTGGCGTCCGCAGCCAACCTCAGCCTTTTATTCCAGCACCAGCCACTGCCTGTTAGTGCACTCAGGTTTTCTCAAATTCACACTCACTCGCATGCCGCCCCCTTCTTGTAAAGCCCAATGTACAAAGTTCAGAGCAGGCCACGATAGTCAGCATGGCCCATTATTACATTCTAACAAACCTCATTTGATTGGCTCTTATCTAGTCGTGGACGTATATGACGTATATGACGTATATGACGTATAGACTATCACGGCCTGCGGCTATGAACTTTATAAAGCTAGGCCAAGAGGGAGGGAGGGATATAGGGAAGGAGCTTGTTGCAGGTCACTACTAAATAGAGGGCTATTATAGTTTGTGAAGGTGGTGCTTGAGGACCCCTGTTCAGACATTTTTGCTCCGACTTTCACTTAATTCTGTTCAATTAATCTCATGTCCACCTCTTGACAGTAGCATTAAAATTATAACCAGGGGTTGGGATGGGGGGGTTGGAACAGAAACCTGCACGATGAGGGGTCCTTTAGGACGTCAAGACCAAAATGGACTGCATGGCTATTGGACTTTTAACACCTTTGTGGGTTAACCATAGATTGTGTTTCAAAGCACTCCTAACTAATGACTTGCATGCAAGCTCTCATTGTACAGTGCACCCCTCCTCTTTCAAAAATATATCATATCCTTTTAACATTCCTGATGACTTGTTAACATCTTTTTAAAGGTAGTCTCAGTGATATGACATACACTACATTACCAAAAGTATGTGGACACATCTCATTCCAAAATCATGGGCATTAACATGGAGTTGGTCCCCCCTTTGCTGCTATAACAGCCTTGACCAAAGTTGCTTTGACAGACCTACAATTAATCAATGACATATTCTGTCAACTGCACTGCCAGCTACTAACCATTTGTTTAGTAAGGCCTTCAAACATTTAAGTCGTAGAACAGAACTACATTTTCTGTGCACTTTTTGTGAATCATATATAGGGAGTCAGAAACAGGGTAATCCAACACAACAATATATATGCCCAAACTGTAACAGGTCATGTGGCATCAATGATTTGAAGAATAGGAGCGACCTTGTTACCCTTCCTATAGATTCTCAAGTACAAGGTCTGCTTGAAAATGTTAAAGTGAGAGACTCCCTTAATCACAGATATACATGGGCAACATCAGAGAATATACTTGGTGACATTTATGACGGTGAAATATACAAAACCTTCTCTTCCGGGGGGAATTCTTAACAATATATCAAATAAGATTGTATTTGTCACATGCTTCATAAACAACAGGTGTAGACTAACAGTGAAATTATTACTTATAGGCCCTTCCCAACAATGCAGAGAGAAAAAAATGAGATATAATAGAAAAACAGAAACAATTCATAAATAATAACAAGGAATAAATACACAATGATTAACGATAACCTGGCTATATACACGGGTACCAGTCCCAAGTAGATGTGCAGGGATACGGGGTAATTGAGGTAGATACACTACATGGCCAAAAGTATGTGGACATATTGGGGCTTCCAATGTTGACTTCCTCATTCAAGTACCAAGAACAAAGTACAAAAAAAGTGTCTTGAACCACAAGAGCATTAGTGAGGTCGGGCACTGATGTTGGGCGATTAGGCCTGGCTCGCAATCGGCGTTCCGATTCATCCCAAAGGTGTTTGATGGGGTTGAGGTCAGAGCTCTGTGCAGGCCAGTCAAGTTCTTCCACACCGATTTCGACAAACCATTTCTGTATGGACCTCGCTTTGTGCATGGGGGCATTGTCATGCTGAAACAGGAAAGGGCATTCCCAAAACTGTTGCCACAAAGTTGGAAGCACAGAATTGTCTAGAATGTCATTGTATGCTGTAGCGTTAAGACTTCCCTTCACTGGAACTAAGTGGCCTAGCACGAACCATGAAAAATAGCCCCAGACCATTTTTACTCCTCCACCAAACGTTACAGTTGGCACTATTCATTGGGGCAGGTAGCGTTCTCCTAGCATCCGCCAAATCCAGATTTGTCCATCGGACTGCCAGATGGTGAAGCGTGATTCATCAATCCAGAGAACACGTTTCCATTGCTCCAGGGTCCAATGGCGACGTGCTTTACACCACTCTAGCCGACGCTTGGCATTGCGCATGATGATCTTAGACTTGTGTGCGGCTGCTCGGGCATGGAAACCCATTTCATGAAGCTCCCGGCTAACAGTTCTTGTGCGGAAGTTGCTTCCAGAGGCAGTTTCGAACTCGGTAGTGAGTGTTGCAACTGAGGACAGACGATTTTTACGCACTCGGCGCTTCGGCACTCGCCAGTCCCATGGCCTACCACTTCACGGCTGGGCCGTTGTTGCTCCTAGACATTTTCACTTCACGATAACAGCACTTATAGTTGACCAGGGCAGCTCTAGCAGGGCAGAAATTTGACGGACTGACTTATTGGAAAGGTGGTATCCTATGATGGTGCCACGTTGAAAGTGACTGAGCTCTTCAATAAGGCCATTCTATTGCCAATGTTTGTCTATGGAGATTGCATGGCTGTGTGTTCGATGTCATACACCTGTCAGAAATGGGTTTGGCTGAAATAGCCAAATCCAATATTTTGAAGGGGTGTCCACATACTTTGTATAAAAAAAGTCTAGATGCAGAAAGTAACATAGTGAGTCAATTTCCGCAACAACTAAGAGCGTGGAAGCACGAGGCTCAACTCCTCCACTGTTTTGGTGCCCTGGCTACCACGCTGTGAACAGCATGAAGCGTAACTGTGCACATGCGCAGACTGTTTGACTGTGTGAGAGCGAAGTCTTACCACTTGCTCATCTCAATATCTGCGGTGCTGCTTGTGGCAATGTCTTTTCGCTGATTCTACCTTTAACATTCTTGAATACTGCTACTGCTACTAATACCACTACTCATCCACTACCACTACTGTAAATTAGTCAAAAATATTAAATGTAATGAATAGTATTTATAGTCAAGGCATCAAAGTACAAAAATGTCGTTGACTATCACCTATTAAAGGGACATCATATAAGGCAAGTTTTTCAAAAGTCATGTTAGTTCATTCACAGAGAATATCAGTGGTTTGAAATTGTTCAGTGTTCATATATTATATAAACGTTATGCAACATTGTCAAGTATAAAATGCTTCCAAGGGAAACAAAGACTATATGAATGAGACAGTACTTAAGTCTGAAATAATTGTAAAAATTGAACTTCAGAGTAGTCTCTGAGGTTACATGTATAAGCCCTATTCCCTGAGAAGATAGATAATAATATTCAGTTTTTGTGTTTCTTCTTCCTCCATACAGGCCTACACAATTCAGGGACAATATGCCATCCCACACCCAGATGTGAGTTCCAAGTCTCAGCTGTCAAATCTTATTACTGTCAAAAGTCTGCACATTTCTTAGATTTACACCTACTAATATTAACCAGTAATATTAATACAACATTGTTTTCAGTGAAAGCATTCTGAAACCTTCACTTCTCAGGTCTTGGCCTGTTCCATTTTTAAAATGACGGCACTTAAGGAACAAGTTCTTGGTTTGGAGTGATTTTTTCAGATTTAGAATCGCATACACCCAACAGTCTCCACACCCAGGAAATTGCTTTTGACTGATGCCGTGCTCTGTTGCAGTGCTTAGGACTAAGTAGAATGTGATAGAACTGGTCGTCTGGGTGTGGACTCCTCCTAAATTCCACAAGGCCATACATAGTCTCCATTAACCCATCCACCACCTCCCCGTCTTCTTTTTTTTTTTTTTTTACAGCTTTTCTGCTACATATACATACATTTTACATACAGTGGGGAGAACAAATATTTGATACACTGCCGATTTTGCAGGTTTTCCTACTTACAAAGCATGTAGAGGTCTGTCATTTTTATCATAGGTACACTTCAACTGTGAGAGACGGAATCTAAAACAAAAATCCAGAAAATCACATTGTATGATTTTTAATTAATTAATTTGCATTTTATTGCATGACATAAGTATTTGATAGATCACAAAAGCAGAACTTAATATTTGGTACAGAAACCTTTGTTTGCAATTACAGAGATCATACGTTTCCTGTAGGTCTTGACCAGGTTTGCACACACTGCAGCAGGGATTTTGGCCCACTCCTCCATACAGACCTTCTCCAGATCCTTCAGGTTTCGGGGCTGTCGCTGGGCAATACGGACTTTCACCTCCCTCCAAAGATGTTCTATTGGGTTCAGGTCTGGAGACTGGCTAGGCCACTCCAGGACCTTGAGATGCTTCTTACGGAGCCACTCCTTAGTTGCCCTGGCTGTGTGTTTCGGGTCGTTGTTATGCTGGAAGACCCAGCCACGACCCATCTTCAATGCTCTTACTGAGGGAAGGAGGTTGTTGGCCAAGATCTCGCGATACATGGCCCCATCCATCCTCCCCTCAATACGGTGCAGTCGTCCTGTCCCCTTTGCAGAAAAGCATCCCCAAAGAATGATGTTTCCACCTCCATGCTTCCCGGTTGGGATGGTGTTCTTGGGGATGTACTCATCATTCTTCTTCCTCCAAACACGGCGAGTGGAGTTTAGACCAAAAAGCTATATTTTTGTCTCATCAGACCACATGACCTTCTCCCATTCCTCCTCTGGATCATCCAGATGGTCATTGGCAAACTTCAGACGGGCCTGGACATGCGCTGGCTTGAGCAGGGGGACCTTGCGTGCGCTGCAGGATTTTAATCCATGACGGCGTAGTGTGTTACTAATGGTTATCTTTGAGACTCTGGTCCCAGCTCTCTTCAGGTCATTCACCAGGTCCTGCCGTGTAGTTCTGGGCTGATCCCTCAGCTTCCTCATGATCATTGATGCCCCACGAGGTGAGATCTTGCATGGAGCCCCAGACCGAGGGTGATTGACCGTCATCTTGAACTTCTTCCATTTTCTAATAATTGTGCCAACAGTTGTTGCCTTCTCACCAAGCTGCTTGCCTATTGTCCTGTAGCCCATCCCAGCCTTGTGCAGGTCTACAATTTTATCCCTGATGTCCTTACACAGCTCTCTGGTCTTGGCCATTGTGGAGAGGTTGGAGTCTGTTTGATTGAGTGTGTGGACAGGTGTCTTTTATACAGGTAACGAGTTCAAACAGGTGCAGTTAATACAGGTAATGAGTGGAGAACAGGAGGGCTTCTTAAAGAAAACTAACAGGTCTGTGAGAGCCGGAATTCTTACTGGTTGGTAGGTGATCAAATACTTATGTCATGCAATAAAATGCAAATTAATTACTTAAAAACCATACAATGTGAATTTCTGGATTTTGTTTTAGATTCCGTCTCTCACAGTTGAAGTGTACCTATGATAAAAATTACAGACCTCTACATGCTTTGTTAGTAGGAAAACCTGCAAAATCGGCAGTGTATCAAATACTTGTTCTCCCCACTGTACATGTTACTTTTATATACAGCAATCACATACAAATAATACCTTACCAAACATAAGCTATTTAATCCCACCCCTCAGCCATTCTCCGCCCATTCCACCTATCACCATAGACCACCCTCGTTTGGTTTCCATGTGACATATATTTTTCAATTGTGCTGTGAGGTTTTACATACATTTTTAACCTTTCTACTTGCATAGTATCCACAGATTGTGAGATAAAGATGAAAACCTTTCTTGCAAGTACTATTATATTATTTATTGACTGACTATGGCTTTCCAAATCGCCCAACACTGCTATTTGTAAGGTTCATTTGAACCAGAAACAAGCTACATAGGGGCCAGAATAAATGATCTAGTGATTCTGTATCTTCGCAGCAAAATCTACAGAGCTGACATTGTTGTATGTCCCATATACATAGTATTCTGTTGGTGGCAAGAATTTTGTATAATAATTTAAATTGAAAAACTAAAAGTGTTGAATTAAGTGTTGTTTTTTGTATCAGTTCATAAACCATGTGCCATGGAATCGGTACATCGAACATCTCTTCCCATTTATTTTGCAACCTGTATGGCGCAGCTGTCAACATTTCTGTCCTCAAATGAAACTGGTATATTTTTCTATTTAAGCCAATTCTTTTCAGCCAATTTGTATCTTTAATATATGGCAGACAAACAAGTTCCCCAACTTCTCCCTCTTCCACTTGCCTCCATTTTTGTGGTAATGCTGCAATCAGTTGCTAATAAGTTTGGATTGAGCAGACATTCACATATATTTTCGAAAGCTGCATATGTGACATAACTCCACCATTTCTATTCATAATATCAATAATAAATATAATACTTTTTTTTTTCTTTTTCATAAAGAATGTTTATTTATTAATCAGTATATTTGAGTTTAACCCTAATGTTTGTTGTAATATTTGTTCTATCTTTTCTGGACAATAAAAAAGTCGGAAGTTTACATACACTTAGGTTGGAGTCATTAAAACCCGTTTTTCAACCACTCCACGAATTTCTTGTTAACAAACTATAGTTTTGGCAAGTTGGTTAGGACATCTACTTTGTGCATGACACAAGTAATTTTTCCAACAATTGTTTACGGACAAATTATTTCACTTATAATTTACTGTATCACAATTCCAGTGGGTCAGAAGTTTACATACACTAAGTTGACTGTGCCTTTAAACAGCTTGGAAAATTCCAGAAAATGATGTCATGGCTTTAGAAGCTTCTGATTTGAGTCAATTGAACGTGTTCCTGTGGATGTATTTCAAGGCCTACCTTCAAAGCTTGACATCATGGGAAAATCAAAAGAAATCAGCCAAGACCTATTTGTAGACGTCATACCGCTCAGGAAGTCTCCTAGAGATGAACATACTTTGATGAGGAAAGTTCAAATCAATCCCAGAACACCAGCAAAGGACCTTGTGAAGATGCTGGAGGAAACAGGTACAAAAGTATCTATATCCACAGTAAAATGAGTCCTATATCAACATAACCTGAAAGGCCGCTCAGCAAGGAAGAAGCCACTGCTCCAAAACCGCCATAAAAAAGCCAGACTACGGTTTGCAACTGCACATGGGGACAAAGATCGCACTTTTTGGAGAAATGTCCTCTGGTCTGATGAAACAAAAATAGAACTGTTTGGCCATAATGACCATTGTTATGTTTGGAGGAAAAAGGGGGGGCTTGCAGGCCGAAGAACACCATCCCAACCGTGAAGCATGGGGGTGGCAGCATCATGCTGTGGGGGTGCTTTGCTGCAGGAGGGACTGGTACACTTCACAAAATAGATGGCATCATGAGGAAGGAAAATTATGTGGATATATTGAAGCATTTCAAGACATTAGTCAGGAAGTTAAAACTTGGTTGCAAATGGGTCTTCCAAATGGACAATGACCCCAAGCATAATTCCAAAGTTGTGGCAAAATGGCTTAAGGACAACAAAGTCAAGGTATTGGAGTGGCCATCACAAAGCCCTGACCTCAATCCTATAGAAAATGTGTGGGCAGAACTGAAAAAGCGTGTGTGAGCAAGGAGGCCTACAAACCTGATTCAAGTACACCAGCTCTGTCAGGAGAAATGGGCCAAAATTCACCCAACTTATTGTGGGAAACCTGTTGAAGGCTACCCGAAACGTTTGACCCAAGTTAAACAATTTAAAGGCAATGCTACCAAATACTAATTGAGTGTATGTAAACTTCTGACCCATTGGGAATGTGATGAAATAAATAAAAGCAGAAATAAATCGTTCTCTCTACTATTATTATAATTATTATTATTCTGACATTTCACATTCTTAAAATAAACGGGTGATCCTAACTGACCTAAGACAGGGCATTTTTACTAGGATTAAATGTCAGGAATTGTGAAAAAGTTTAAATATATTTGGCTAAGGTGTATGTAACATTCCGACTTCAACTGCAGTCTCCATTAATAATTTCACTTAATCTGTCTCGAGCATCTCGAGAGCTATCGCGTGTTAGGTCTTTTAATTCGGAGAAGGCAGTGATTGATGGCAGGGGAGCCATTGGTTGACATTACAATCACTCAAGTAGGGCCTCGACATCCTCCCCACCCTCATTTAAGCTACTCTTTAATGGGTGAGAGCATTCACAAGCATCCGTCTCGCTCATTATTGATAGCAATGATAGACAGTGAGGGAAGATTGTCAACTTTTAAGTTTCATATGGGCCAAGTGTTGTTTGACTGACAGCCAGGCCCATGAAGGTTGTCTTGTTGGTCTTGGCAAGGTTGTCCATCTCTGGCTTACTGTAAGAAATTGTTTGAGTGGTCAATCAGGATTTATACTGTATGTTACTAGATGATAAATTGTAAAGAAGAAAAACAGGATTTGTGAATTTCAGACTGATGTGTCATCCACTTTGTAAGATGAGCATATTGTTCCATCATGGTTATGCACCATCGTTATGCACCAAAGTGACCTGAATACAGTTTTGAATTAAGGAGTTTTGGATGAAACAACAGTAAAAAAAAAAAGAAAAAAAAAGAAATAACTATCCCTTTCCAGGTCCAATAAGTCACATTTTGTGAAATGACAAACTACGATCTCACACAGATTTAAGTTACTGGCCAATGCCTGTAAGATCACGTCGTTCTGTGTTCTAAATTGAAACAGACAGTTTCAGCCCCAAACCAGTCATGGCTAATCTTAAATAAAACATTAAAACTATACAACAAATGTAGACGTTTTCTTTCCTTAGCTTGTCTAATTGCATAACCTTAAGTCTAGCTCATAAGGTTTGTGATTGCAATTGCAGTATTCACTGTATTTTAGCCTTGACAGTTGTAGACTCCAACTCTAGGCGACATAATAATGGAGACTACAGCTGTGTCTCAGGGCTATATTTATTTAATCAGACAATTTCGGACGTGAGTCAGCAATTTTTGACAGGCTAGCTTCGTCTGGGTACGTGAGTCAGCCATTTTTGACAGGCTAGCTTCGTCTGGCTACACTACCGAAAAGCAACGTGATCCTTGGTACATGATGTGAATACAGAATCGACTAGTTTTTGGGAAATATACTTTTCAACAAATAGGGAGGGGTAGGCAAGTCAAACATTTTTACAGATTATGACCTTTCAATTATATTCATATCATAGACATTATGATAAATGTTGCAAAGCAACTCAAATTACTGGACCTTTAACCAGAAAACCAACCAGATTGAAGTGTTCACACAGACATTGCATCACAGATAGATGCATTAAATTAGAATGTTAAGAAGTTAGTTGATGTCTTCATTACCAATCAATGGAAAATATTATAATGCAACAAGTTGTCTGTGTTGATCTTCCCTGTGAAAAAGCTGCATCTCTGCTGATTACGCAATCCATCTGCTATTACAAACTGGATACAGCAGCAAATATAACACCCCATCTCAACCATATTGGGCTAAGTCCTTCTCAAGTTCTCTCTCACTCTCTCTCTCTGTGTCTCTCATTCTCTCTGTCTCTCTGTCTGTCTCTCTTTTGCTCTCTCGTCTCCCACCACCATGTGCCATGCTTCCTCTCCTCACTGTTTCTCCTCACTGTTCTAGTTTTAAGTTCTTGATTTCTTGTCGGTGTGACCTTGTGTTATTACAATAACCTCTTAGTTCTACTGTCGCTCCTACCCCCCTCAGCAGTTGACCAAGCTCCACCAGTTGGCTATGCAGCAAACCCCCTTTACCCCCCTCGGACAGACCACCCCTGCTTTCCCTGGTACGTACCCACAAGCCCTCTCTCAACACTTCCTTCTCTTTGTACCTGTAGACACTCATCTCGCTCTTCTTTTTCTCTCTTTCCTCTCTTTCCCCATGACCCTGGTGGTTGCTTTCCTCCTAAGCTTGGCTTTTTGTTTGGCTCTGCCTTCATTTAGTCGACCAGAGCTGGTCTTTGGTTGATCTTTTGTCACGCATGAGGACTCTATTTTGAAATACCATCTGGCAACAACTATAGGCTACATCCCAGCTACGGTCTCTTTTGAGATTGAGTTAGTTCCCAGTTAATATGAAAAGGACAGACTCATCATAAAATGGACAGTGGACAACTCAAGTCTCCTGCATCTGTATTATTTGGTTTGGACCTCAGTATAATAATTATTTTCCTCATATAATGTAAAACTCAGGTATTTGTAAAAGACACAATCAAGGTCTCATGAATAAAGATGGCTCCGTTTGATTCCTCTTTCCACCAGTGTCATCTACAAGGACTTGACGATTACCATTTTATACATGTCAGGATTGATTGATTAAAACAACAACCAGCTTTTCAGGCCCTTCAAAATATGTCTTGACCATACATTTCAGTGAGTTCCTGATTCCTAAATGCCTTTCAAAACACCTCCCAAGAATCACGAGGAGGAACATCATAAAAACATCCAGCTGAGAATGTTCTATTAATTTGAAAAAAGCAAGTCGGTTGGACTTTATTTGACGGTGATATCACAATTTTGTACTTGTTTCAGAGCAGGCAATGCACCAATCAATAGGCCTACATAAACTCGCACTCTCTTTCACAAACACCTGACTGACAGTACATGACTGTACAGTGGGGTCCAAAATGATTGTAATTATTATTGTAATTGATTAAATTACACCCTTGATAAAGATGAGCAAAAAATAATGTATAAAATAAATAATATTTGTATGCTCAAGATAATGGGAAAATTATTGTATTTTATACTAATACAATTGCTCAGAGAAATAGATTTTGTTTAACAAGTCATATATTTTTTCTCAAAATGATAGTGGTCAAAATGATTGGCACCCCTGTTTTCAGTACCTTTCAATACCTCACCTTGCGAGGATAATAGCACTGAGCCTTTTTCTAAAATGTTTTGTGAGATTGGAGAACACATTGGGACCATTCCTCCATACAGAATCCTTCCAGATCCTTAATATCCTTCATCTGCGCTTATGGACTGCCCTCTTCAATTCAAACCACAGGTTTTCAATGGGGTTCTAGTTCAGAGACTGACCATTGGAAAATGTTGAATTTGAGGTCAATTAACAATTTCTTTGTGGATTATGATGTGTGCTTGGGGTTATTGTCTCCCTGGTAAATCCACTTGCTGCCAAGTTTCAGCCTCCTGGCAGAGGCAACCAGGTTTTTGGCTAAAATGTTCTGGTACTGGCTAAAGTTAATGATGCCATTGACCTTAACAAGGGTCCCAGGACAACTGGAATCAAAATAGTTCCATAACATCAAAGGTACACCACCATATTTTACAGTAGGTATGGGGTTCTTTTTTGTTTATGCAGCCTTATTTCGACACCAAACTCACCACTCTATTTTCATGTCATCCAACAAATGTAAACACCTGGAGTTTTCTAAAAGGCATTGGCACTTAGATTGGAACCGGTGCTAATGTCAGATGACATGAAAATACAGCTCTATGGCCACGCACATTGTTACAGGCTTGGTTTTTCTCTCCATTTTAGCATGTGTACCTAGTACCTTAACACGTTGTGGGGTGCACTGATTGGAGTCACCACGTTAGTCAGTATCTGTTTCAACTGTATTGAACTGCCCAGCTGGTATTTAAGACCTGCTAGCCCAGTCCATCAGGTGGGGAGGAGACGTTGGAAGAGCTACATGTCATGTTATCTCTTCCACCCAGCCGAACAAAGCCTTCATCCTCCCCTACTCCTCCCTTTCCTAAGTTGGTGTGTTTTTTATTTTATTTGTCTGTTCTCATGCAAATCCAGTGGGTGTCCATGGTTGGTGTCTTTTAAGACCCTACTCTATTTACTTGGCCAGCAACCAGTAGACACCCCCATGTTCGCTCTAATCACCTACTCTGAAGCTCTACTGTGCCAAAATATTTGAGTGTTCAAACAATACTATTGTTGTAGAGTTTCTGTCGCTACCAACCAACATTGGGGTTATAGGATTAGTGAAAGTTTCATAAGCACATAGGGAACAAAACATGGACTTTGATTTGGGAGCATTTGTAGAAAACCCTACTTGGGAGATACTAGATAAGTGTACGAAGGTGAATCTGCTCAACATTGCAAAGCAGTATGACATAAGTATGACCTCTGCCGATTCAAAAGCAGTAGTCAAAGAGTTACTTGATGCTGCTTTGGTGGAGAAGGAAATCCTCCCGGAGAGAGAGGGTGATGATGATGATGATGATGATGATGATGATGATGTTGATGAAAAGGATCCTACGGGGAGTAGAGAGAAGCCCGTAGATGTGCAGCTGCGGGAGTAGAACTACAGGCAAAATTGGAGAAACAGAAGTTAGGGGTTGAGGACAAGAAAAGAGAACCCGAGTGGCGCAGTGGTCTAAGGCACTGCATCGCAGTGCTAGCTGTGCCACTAGAGATCCTGGTTCGAATCCAGGCTCTGTCGTAGCCGGCCGCGACCGGGAGACCCATGAGGCGGTGCACAATTGGCCCAGCGTCGTCCAGGGTAGGGTAGGGGAGGGAATGGCAGGCAGGGATGTTGGTAGAGCATGGCGTTTGCAACGCCAGGGTTGTGGGTTCGATTCCCACGGGGGGCCAGTATGGAAAAAAAATATATATATAATGTATGCACTCACTAACTGTAAGTCGCTCTGGTTAAGAGCGTCTGCTAAATTACTAAAATGTAAAAAAATAAAAAATAATAATTAGTGCAAATAGAAAAGGAAAAATTATGTGCAGCTAGAACGTACGGAGAAGATGAAGAACGTGTGCATGCCATCCAATTTAAAGAGGTAATCTGGAAGTACTCCGAATCGAGACAGGCTGTCCTCCCCCCTCAGCAGAGTTTGATCTTGGTCGGAACAGCCGGCTTGTCCCGCCTTTTAACAAAAAGGAGGTGTACGTATATTTTACTCTGTTTGAGCGGACTGCCACGTCCCTAAAGTGGCCGCACGATATCTGGTCATGCTCCTACAAAGTAGTCTTGTGGGAAAAGCTCAGAAAGTGTACGCCACTTTATCTCTTGAGCAGAGTTCAGATTATGACTCTGTTAAAGCTGCTATCCTTCAGGTTTACGAGCTAACTTAAAAAATAAAAATGAGAGCGAGAAAAAGCAGTTTCTTCTTGTGGGAGCCCTCCAGCCCATTAAGTCGCAGGTGCTCCTACAGCAAGACGACAGCGATATTGAGCACACTGTGGGGTACTTTTCAAAGAAGTTAGCCTCCTAGCAAAAAGCACTACTCCACCATCGAGAAAGAAGTGCTTGCTTTGAACATGGCTTTCAGCACTTCAATGTTACAGTGCCTTCAGAAAGTTTTCACATCCCTTGACTTTTTCCACATTTTGTTGTGTTACAGCCTGAATTTAAAATTGATTAAATTGAGATTTTGTGTCACTGGCCTACACACAAAACCCCATAATGTCAAAGTAGAAATATGTTTTTAGACATTCTTACAAATTAATAAAAAATGAAAAGCTGAAATGTTTTTAGTCAGTAAGTATTCAACCCCTTTGTTATGGCAAGCCTAAATAAGTTCAGGAGTAAAAATGTGCTTAACAAGTCACATAATAAGTTGCATGGACTCACTCTGTGTGCAATAATAGTGTTTAATTACACTTTGGATGGTGTATCATTAAACCCAGTCACTACAAAGATACAGGCATCCTTCCTAATTCAGTTGCCAGAGAGGAAGGCAACCGCTCAGGGATTTCACTATGAAGCCAATATTGACTGTAAAACAGTTACAGAGTTTAATGGCTGTGATAGGAGAAAAATGAGGATGGATCAACAACATTGTAGTTACTCCACAATTATAACCTAATTGACAGTAAGGATTTCCTTCCTAATAATAATGTAAAATTAACACATTTACAGAAAGACCTGTGTGAAGGCCAACTTACAGAAGAGGAACTTTTTGAGGCAATTAAATATTTTCAGTCTGGAAAAACACCAGGGCTTGATGGTATACCAGTAGAGGTATATCAGACCTTTTTTTGATGTACTCAAAGATCCATTATTACCATGTTTTAATTACTCCTATAAAATGGTAGACTTTCAGGTACTCAACAAGAAGGTCTGATTGCATTACTACTAAAACAGGACCCAGGTGGTAAGTATAAAGATCCAGTCCATTTAAAAAACTGGAGGCCTCTTACACTTCAATGTTGTTGTGATGTGAAAATCCTGACGAAATGCATAGCACAGAATAAAAAAGGTTTTACCAGAATTTGTTCATCCTGATCAGACAGGTTTTTTACATGGACGATATATTAGAGATAAAATACGACAATTACTTGAAACAATTGAACATTATGAAACATCAAAGATACCAGGCCTGGTCTTCATAGCAGATTTTGAAAAGGCGGTTAATAAAGTACGACTAGAATTTATATATAAATACCTGGATTGATTTAATTTCAGTGAATCTCTTATACAATGGGTTAAAGTTATGTACAGCAACCCCCGATGTAAAATAGTAAATAATGGTTACTTCTCAGAAAGTATTGAGTAAAACAAGGCTGTCTGTTGTCTCCATATCTATTTATTATGGCAATTGAAATGCTAGCTATTAAAATTAGATCCAACAAGAACATCAAGGGGTTAACAATCCAGGGGATAAAAACAAAAGTGTCAATGTATGCTGATGATTCAAGTTTTTTCTTAAGTGCGCAATCTGGATCCCTGCACAGTCTCATTGAAGATCTTGATCACTTTTCTAGCCTCTCTGGACTAAAACCTAATTATGACAAGTGTACCATATTACGTACTTGATCGTTAAAAGATAGTGTTTACACTACCTTGTAGTTTACCAATAAAATGGGCGGATGGTGAAGTAGACATACTTGGTATTCACAACTTAAAAAATATAAATGAACTTACCACAAACAATTTCAATAGAAAGTTTGCAAAAATAGATAGGATTCTGCAACCATGGAGAGGTAAATACTTGTCTATTTAAGAAAAAATCACATTGATTAACTCTTTGGTCCTATCACAGTTTACTTACTTACTAATGGCACTGCCTACTCCAGAAGACAAATTTTTTAAATCATATGAGCAAAAGATATTTCATTTTATGTGGAATGCTAAGCCAGACAAATTAAACGTGCCTATGTATATACTGAATATGAGTTTGGGGTGCTACAATTATTAAATATTAAAGCTTTAAACCTCTCACTAAACGCTTCACTCATACAAGTTATACTTAAACCCAAAATGGTTCTCCAGTAGATTATTAAGAAAGGCTCATCCTTTGTTCAAAAATGGCCTTTTTGCATTTATACAGATTATAACTTCTCATTTCCGACTAATTGAAAATGAAATTTTGTTTAAAGTATCGCCTTTTCTTAAACAAGCCATACAAAGCTGGTTACAATTTCAGTTTTATCCTCCAGAAAAGATAGAACAAATATTACAACAAATGTTATGGTTAAACTCAAATATACTGATTAATAAAAAAACATTCATATGTATTTTTTATTTTGTATTGGTATTATATTTATTAATGATATAATGAATAGTAACGGTGAAGTTATGTCACATATGCAGCTATCGAAAATATATGGGAATGTCTGCTCAATGCAAACTTACAAACAACTGATTGCAGCATTACCACAAAAATGGAGGAGGCAAGTGGAAAAGGTAGGGAACTTGTTTGCCTGCCATATATTAAAGATACAAATTGGCTGAAAGAAATTGACATAAATAGAAAAATATACCAGTTTCATTTGAGGACAAAAATGTTAACAGCTGCACCATACAGGTTGCAAAATAAAGGGGAAGAGACTTTCGATGTACCGATTCCATGACACATGGTTTATGAACTGGTCCAAAAAACAACACTTAATTCAACACTTTGAGTTTTTCAATTTAAATTATTATATACAATTCTTGCCACCAACAGAACGCTATATATATGGGGCATACAACAATCTCACATCTGTAGATTTTGCTACGAAGAGACAGAATCACTAGATCATTTATTCTGGTATTGCCCCTATATACAGTGAGGGAAAAAAGTATTTGATCCCCTACTGATTTTGTACGTTTGCCCACTGACAAAGAAATGATCAGTCTATAATTTTAATGGTAGGTTTATTTGAACAGTGAGAGACAGAATAACAACAAAACAATCCAGAAAAACGCATGTCAAAAATGTTATAAATTGATTTGCATTTTAATGAGGGAAGTATTTGACCCCCTCTCAATCAGAAAGATTTCTGGCTCCCATGTGTCTTTTACACAGGTAACGAGCTGAGATTAGGAGCACACTCTTAAAGGGAGTGCTCCTAATCTCAGCTTGTTACCTTTATAAAAGACAGCTGTCCACAGAAGCAATCAATGAATCAGATTCCAAACTCTCCACCATGGCCAAGACCAAAGAGCTTTCCAAGGATGTTAGGGACAAGATTGTAGACCTACACAAGGCTGGAATGGGCTACAAGACCATCGCCAAGCAGCTTGGTGAGAAGGTGACAACAGTTGGTGCGATTTTTCGCAAATGGAAGAAACACAAAATAACTGTCAATCTCCCTCGGCCTAGGGCTCCATGCAAGATCTCACCTCGTGGAGTTGCAATGATCATGAGAACGGTGAGGAATCAGCCCAGAACTACATGGGAGGATCTTGTCAATGATCTCAAGGCAGCTGGGACCATAGTCACCAAGAATACAATTGGTAACAAACTACGCCGTGAAGGACTGAAATCCTGCAGCGCCCGCAAGGTCCCCCTGCTCAAGAAAGCCAATGAACATCTGAATGATTCAGAGGAGAACTGGGTGAAAGTGTTGTGGTCAGATGAGACCAAAATGGAGCTCTTTGGCATCAACTCAACTCGCCGTGTTTGGAGGAGGAGGAATGCTGCCTATGACCCCAAGAACACCATCCCCACCATCAAACATGGAGGTGGAAACATTATGCTTTGGGGGTGTTTTTCTGCTAAGGGGACAGGACAAATTCACCGCTGTAAAGGGACGATGGACGGGGCCATGTACCGTCAAATCTTGGGTGAGAACCTCCTTCCCTCAGCCAGGGCATTGAAAATGGTTCGTGGATGGGTATTCCAGCATGACAATGACCAAAAACACACGGCCAAGGCAACAAAGGAGTGGCTCAAGAAGAAGCACATTAAGGTCCTGGAGTGGCCTAGCCAGTCTCCAGACCTTAATCCCATAGAAAATCTGTGGAGGGAGCTGAAGGTTCGAGTTGCCAAACGTCAGCCTCGAAACTGACTTGGAGAATGACTTGGAGAAGATCTGCAAAGAGGAGTGGGACAAAATCCCTCCTGAGATGTGGGCAAACCTGGTGGCCAACTACAAGAAACGTCTGACCTCTGTGATTGCCAACAAGGGTTTTGCCACCAAGTACTAAGTCATGTTTTGCAGAGGGGTCAAATACTTATTTCCCTCATTAAAATGCAAATCAATTTATATCATTTTTGACATGCGTTTTTCTGGATTTTTTTGTTGGTATTCTGTCTCTCACTGTTCAAATAAACCTACCATTAAAATTATAGACTGATCATTTCTTTGTCAGTGGGCAAACGTACAAAATCAGCAGGGGATCAAATACCTTTTTCCCTCACTGTAGCTTGTTTCTGGTCACAGGTCCAGGAATGGTTAACAAATCACAACATTCACTTAAAATTAACCTTAACAAATAGCAGTGTTTGGTCAGTCAATAAATAATATAATAATACTTGTAGGAAAGGTTTTCATCTTTTGCTCTCAATCTGTGGATACTATACGATTTGAAAGGTTCAACATTTATCTAAAACATCACAGCACAATTTAAAAATAAATGGCACATGGAAACCAAACGAGGGTGGTCTATGGTGATAGGTGGGATGGGCTGAGAGTGGCTGAGGGGTGGGATTAAAGAGTTTATCTTTGGTCATGTATTATTGTTATGTGACTGCTTTATATAAAAGTACCATGTACAGTTGAAGTCGGAAGTTTACATACACCTTAGCCAAATACATTTAAACTCAGTTTTTCACAATTCCTAATATTTAATCCTAGTAAAAATTCCCTGTTTTAGGTCAGTTAGGATCACCACTTTATTTTAAGAATGTGAAATGTCAGAATAATAGTAGAGAGAATGATTTATTTCAGCTTTTATTTATTTTATCACATTCCCAGTGGGTCAGAAGTTTACATACACTCAATCAGTATTTGGTAGCATTGCCTTTAAATTGTTTAACTTGGGTCAAACGTTTTGGGTAGCCTTCCACAAGCTTCCCACAATAAGTTGGGTGAATTTTGGCCCATTCCTCCTGACAGAGCTGGTGTAACTGAGTCAGGTTTGTAGGCCTCCTTGATCGCACACGCTTTTTCAGTTCTGCCCACAAATTTGCTATAGGATTGAGGTCAGGGCTTTGTGATGGCCACTCCAATACCTTGACTTTGTTGTCCTTATGCCATTTTGACACAACTTTGGAAGTATGCTTGGGGTCATTGTCCATTTGGAAGACCCATTTGCAACCAAGCTTTAACTTCCTGACTGATGTCTTGAGATGTTGCTTCAATATATCCACATAATTTTCCTTCCTCATGATGCCATCTATTCTGTGAAGTGCACCAGTCCCTCCTGCAGCAAAGCACCCACACAGCATGATGCTGCCTCCCCCGTGCTTCACGGTTGGGATGGTGTTCTTCGGCTTGCAAGCAACCCCCTTTTTCCTCCAAACATAACAATGGTCATTATGGCCAAACAGTTCTATTTTTGTTTCATCAGACCAGAGGACATTTCTCCAAAAAGTGCGATCTTTGTCCTCATGTGCAGTTGCAAACTGTAGTCTGGCTTTTTTATGGCGGTTTTGGAAGAGTGGCTTCTTCCTTGCTGAGCGGCCTTTCAGGTTATGTTGATATAGGACTCGTTTTACTGTGGATATAGATACTTTTGTACCTGTTTCCTCCAGCATCTTCACAAGGTCCTTTGCTGTTGTTCTGGGATTTATTTGCACTTTTCTCATCAAAGTATGTTCATCTCTAGGAGACAGAACACGTCTCCTTCCTGAGCGGTATGACGGCTGCGTGGTCCCATGGTGTTTATACTGCATACTATTGTTTGTATAGATGAATGTGGTACCTTCAGGCGTTTGAAAATTGCTCCCAAGGTTGAACCAGACTTTTGGAGGTCAACAAATATTTTTCTGAGGTCTTGGCTGATTTCTTTAGATTTTCCCATGATGTCAAGCAAAGAGGCACTGAGTTTGAAGGTAGGCCTTGAAATACATCCACAGGAACACCTCCAATTGACTCAAATGATGTCAATTAGCCTATCAGAAGCTTCTAAAGCCATGACATCATTTTCTGGAGTTTTCCAAGCTGTTTAAAGGCACAGTCAACTTAGTGTATGTAAACTTCTGACCCACTGGAATTGTGATACAGTGAATTATAAGTGAAATAATCTGTCTGTAAACAATTGTTGGAACAATTACTTGTGTCATGTACAAAGTAGATTTCCTAACTGACTTGCCAAAACAATAGTTTGTTAACAAGAAATTTGTGGAGTGGTTGAAAAATGAGTTGTAATGACTCCAACCTAAGTGTATGTAAACTTCCGACTTCAACTGTATGTATATGTAGCAGAAAAGCTGTAAAAAAATAAATAATATATATGTATATATACTGTATATATATATATATATATATATATATATATATATATATATATATATATATATATTATATATATTTGTCCTCTGAAAAGGATGGGTTATAATATATTTTTTAATAATAATAAAATAAAAAATAAAATAAATTAAAAACGAATTGACAGTGAAAAGCAGGAAGCCTGTACATAATACAAATATTTAAAAACATGCATCCTGTTTGCACGGCACTAAAGTAATACTGCAGAAAATGTGGCAAAGCAATTCACTTTTTGTCCTGAATACAAAGTGTTATGTTTGGGGCAAATCCAATTACATTACTGAGTAACACTCCATATTTTCCAGCATACTGGTGACTGCATCATGTTATGAGTATACTTGTAATCGTTAAGGACTGGGGAGTTTTTCAGGATAAAAAAGAAACAGAATGGAACTAGGCACATGCAAAATCCTAGAGGAAAACCTGGTTCAGTTTGCTTTCCACCAGACACTGGGAGATGAATTCACCTTCAGCAGGACAATGACCTACACCACAAGCCCAAATATACACTAGATTTGCTTACCAAGACGACATTGAATGTTCCTGAGTGACCTAGTTACAGTTTTGACTTAAATCGGCTTGAAAATCTATGGCAAGACTTGAAAATGGCTGTCTAGCAATGATCAACAACCAACTTGACAGAGCTTGAATAATTTTTTAAGAATAATGTGCAAATATTGTATAATCCAGGAGTGCACAGCTCTTAGAGACTTACCCAGAAAGATTCACAGCTGTAGTTGCTGACAAAGCTGTAGTTCCACAAATTGCCGGTTCCTTCGCTGGAGTCTGATATTGCAGGAGTTTCCCTTTGAAATTCAACGTGTCTGTGGTAAGGACAACATGGTGGCTGATTGTCTTTCGAGGGTGGGTAGTCAATACGATTTTTGTGTTCTGTGTTTAGCCAGCAAGTTGACATGCCGCACATTTTACATTGACTGCACGTTTTTCCATAGAGATTAGTTTTGTTTTGGTTGGACTCTTCCCAAGGCAATAAGTATAATAGAGAAACATAAAAAGTGTAATTTTCCCTCTGTTTTCATAACCTTTCTATATATAAAAAAAATATTTGGGGGTAAAAGCTAATAAAATTGCCTTCCCTTCAGGGATTTTTTTTTAAGCTAGCTAGTTCCAGTTAGTTTTCTCGTCATGAATGAAACAGGTAGAGTAGATACCTTGTGGTACGGTTGTGTGAAATAGTAATATTTTCTTGCAATATCGACACAATTTAGATATATCCATTGACAGTTTGGAGTGGACACAGACCAACACTCTACCACCACGTTGGGTCTGGACTACCAAGGGACTGCCGCTAACGACCCAATCTGCACCCATCGCATCGTCCATAATAACAGACAGGGCAGGCAGGGGTATTGAGGGTGTGCAACTTTTATTTTCTGTTAAATAAATGATTATTTTCGCAAAGATTGGCCTGCGTTTGCATCATTCCAGAAAACGTGTGATTGGAGCTGTGGTTTTGCTATGCTGCATTTCTGAAACAGAAATAGCAGAGACATACGAGGATGAAACATTAAAATATATATGATTCACAAATCATGCAATGATATCTATTGAAATAATGAATTATTTGAGAAATATGGATACATAAATGATCTACAGATATGATACATTTCTGAAAACAATCTGTGACAAACATGTGGATTCGTTCATGCCTGAGTATAAAGGCATAGATTTGTCAGCAAGTTGACACCCTTTCCGGAGTTAGAATATTCTCAAAATATGTAAGCGGGTGCATGCGCATCAGGTGCGTGTCTTGAACGTATCTCCACCCAGATATCTCCCTGGACTCATGGTAGCAGGGATATTTCGGAGGTCCAGTTTCAAAAATTTTTTTTTACATTTACATTTTAGTCATTTAGCAGACGCTTTTATCCAGAGCGACTTACAGTTAGTGCATACATGATTATTTTATATATATTTTTTCATACTGGCCCCCCCGTGGGAATCGAACCCACAATCCTGGCGTTGCAAACGCCATGCTCTACCAACTGAGCTACATCCCTGCCGGCCATTCCCTTCCCTACCCTTGACGACGCTGGGCCAATTGTGCGCCGCCCCATGGGTCGCCCGGTCGCGACCGGCTACGACAGAGCCTGGATTCGAACCAGGATCTCTAGTGGCACAGCTAGCACTGCGATGCAGTGCCTTAGTTTCAATGCATGTATAAACTGTCCCATTACGGAGAATACCCTAGCTCCTTATATGAAATTAAACTCCCTAGATTCAATGTTCGCGCCTCTGTGGAATTCGAATTAGCATGATAAAAAAATCCCCATAAAAATTAGTCTGATTAAGCTACAGATATGTTTTTTTGCATGTGCTGCATCTTAATACACTGCATCCGCTGAGGTCGGCCATCCGCATCTGTGGTGAAAGGCGGCAGAGCTGCAGCAGTGTTTGTCAGGGTGTTTGTCAGACCATGAGACATCCCGAAAATCGGTCTTCTCATGAAATCATCAGTAGTGTCCGAACGGTTTGGCCTACAAACTAAAGTATTATGGCCCCTCTATGGAAAGGTGAGACTCACAAACACATACATGTCAGTTTGCTCTAGGGTACCCACAAGCCTCACAAGACTCGTCTGAAGGTAGCCCGGTACCAGTAAAAAAATATATTGTGGAAATATACAGTATGGAAGTAGTTTAGTGCCTAAGAAAATGGGTTAAATATGCCATAAATATATATATATATATATATATATATATATATATATATATATATATATATATATATATATATACAGTGGGGAAAAAAAGTATTTAGTCAGCCACCAATTGTGCAAGTTCTCCCACTTAAAAAGATGAGAGATGCCTGTAATTTTCATCATAGGTACACGTCAACTATGACAGACAAATTGAGGAAAAAAAATCCAGAAAATCACATCGTAGGATTTTTTATGAATTTATTTGCAAATTATGGTGGAAAATAAGTATTTGGTCACCTACAAACAAGCAAGATTTCTGGCTCTCACAGACCTGTAACAACTTCTTTAAGAGGCTCCTCTGTCATCCACTCGTTACCTGTATTACTGGCACCTGTTTGAACTTGTTATCAGTATAAAAGACACCTGTCCACAACCTCAAACAGTCACACTCCAAACTCCACTATGGCCAAGACCAAAGAGCTGTCAAAGGACACCAGAAACAAAATTGTAGACCTGCACCAGGCTGGGAAGACTGAATCTGCAATAGGTAAGCAGCTTGGTTTGAAGAAATCAACTGTGGGAGCAATTATTAGGAAATGGAAGACATACAAGACCACTGATAATCTCCCTCGATCTGGGGCTCCACGCAAGATCTCACCCCGTGGGGTCAAAATGATCACAAGAACGGTGAGCAAAAATCCCAGAACCACACGGGGGGACCTAGTGAATGACCTGCAGAGAGCTGGGACCAAAGTAACAAAGCCTACCATCAGTAACACACTACGCCGCCAGGGACTCAAATCCTGCAGTGCAAGACGTGTCCCCTTGCTTAAGCCAGTACATGTCCAGGCCCGTCTGAAGTGCATTTGGATGATCCAGAAGAGGATTGGGGAGAATGTCATATGGTCAGATGAAACCAAAATATAACTTTTTGGTAAAAACTCAACTCGTCATGTTTGGAGGACAAAGAATGCTGAGTTGCATCCAAAGAACACCATACCTACTGTGAAGCATGGGGGTGGAAACATCATGCTTTGGGGCTGTTTTTCTGCAAAGGGACCAGGATGACTGATCCGTGTAAAGGAAAGAATGAATGGGGCCATGTATCGTGAGATTTTGAGTGAAAACCTCCTTCCATCAGCAAGGGCATTGAAGATGAAACGTGGCTGAGTCTTTCAGCATGACAATGATCCCAAACACACCGCCCGGGCAACGAAGGAGTGGCTTCGTAGAAGCATTTCAAGGTCCTGGAGTGGCCTAGCCAGTCTCCAGATCTCAACCCCATAGAAAATCTTTGGAGGGAGTTGAAAGTCCAGTGTTGCCCAGCGACAGCCTCAAAACATCACTGCTCTAGAGGAGATCTGCATGGAGGAATGGGCCAAAATACCAGAAACAGTGTGTGAAAACCTTGTGAAGACTTACAGAAAATGTTTGACCTGTGTCATTGCCAACAAAGTGTATATAACAAAGTATTGAGAAACTTTTGTTATTGACCAAATACTTATTTTCCACCATCATTTGCCAATAAATTCATAAAAATCCTACAATGTGATTTTCTGGATTATTTTTCTCATTTTGTCTGTCATAGTTGACGTGTACCTATGATGAAAATTACAGGCCTCTCTCATCTTTTTAAGTGGGAGAACTTGCACAATTGGTGGCTGACTAAATACTTTTTTTCCCCACTGTATATATATATATACAGTGGGGAGAACAAGTATTTGATACACTGCCGATTTTGCAGGTTTTCCTACTTACAAAGCATGTAGAGGTCTGTAATTTCTATCATAGGTACACTTCAACTGTGAGAGACGGAATCTAAAACAAAAATCCAGAAAATCACATTGTATGATTTTTAAGTAATTAATTTGCATTTTATTGCATGACATAAGTATTTGATACAGCAGAAAAGCAGAACTTAATATTTGGTACAGAAACCTTTGTTTGCAATTACAGAGATCATACGTTTCCTGTAGGTCTTGACCAGGATTGCACACACTGCAGCAGGGATTTTGGCCCACTCCTCCATACAGACCTTCTCCAGATCCTTCAGGTTTCGGGGCTGTCGCTGGGCAATACGGACTTTCAGCTCCCTCTGAAGATTTTCTATTGGGTTCAGGTCTGGAGACTGGCTAGGCCACTCCAGGACCTTGAGATGCTTCTTACGGAGCCAATCCTTAGTTGCCCTGGCTGTGTGTTTCGGGTCGTTGTCATGCTGGAAGACCCAGCCACGACCAGCATCTTCAATGCTCTTATTGAGGGAAGGAGGTTGTTGGCCAAGATCTCGAGATACATGGCCCCATCCATCCTCCCCTCAATACGGTGCAGTCGTCCTGTCCCCTTTGCAGAAAAGCATCCCCAAAGAATGTTGTTTCCATCTCCATGCTTCACGGTTGGGATGGTGTTCTTGGGGTTGTACTCATCCTTCTTCTTCCTCCAAACAAGGCGAGTGGAGTTTAGACCAAAAAGCTCTATTTTTGTCTCATCAGACCACATGACCTTCTCCCATTCCTCCTCTGGATCATCCAGATGGTCATTGGCAAACTTCAGACGGGCCTGGACATGCGCTGGCTTGAGCAGGGGGACCTTGCGTTCGCTGCAGGATTTTAATCCATGACGGCGTAGTGTGTTACTAATGGTTTTCTTTGAGACTGTGGTCCCAGCTCTCTTCAGGTCATTCACCAGGTCCTGCTGTGTAGTTCTGGGCTGATCCCTCACCTTCCTCATGATCATTGATGCCCCACGAGATGAGATCTTGCATGGAGCCCCAGAACGAGGGTGATTGACCGTCATCTTGGACTTCTTCCATTTTCTAATAATTGCGCCAACAGCTGTTGCCTTCTCACCAAGCTGCTTGCCTATTGTCCTGTAGCCCATCCCAGCCTTGTGCAGGTCTACAATTTTATCCCTGATGTCGTTACACAGCTCTCTGGTCTTGGCCATTGTGGAGAGGTTGGAGTCTGTTTGATTGAGTGTGTGGACAGGTGTCTATTATACAGGTAACGAGTTCAAACAGGTGCAGTTAATACAGGTAATGAGTGGAGAACAGGAGGGCTTCTTAAAGAAAAACTAGCAGGTCTGTGAGAGCCGGAATTCTTACTGGTTGGTAGGTGATCAAATACTTATGTCATGCAATAAAATGCAAATTAATTACTTAAAAATCATACAATGTGATTTTCTGGATTTTTTGGATAAAAATTACAGACCTCTACATGCTTTGTAAGTAGGAAAACCTGCAAAATCGGCAGTGTATCAAATACTTGTTCTCCCCACTGTATATATATATATATATTGATCTTTCTTATATCACTCAGATATAGGACTGACACTTCAAAACAAACTTCCTTTTGATTTTCTTTTTTGACTATCTGGTTTTCCATGTATGAATCTGTTATTCAATGCGTTTCTATGGGCTAATAGCTGTAAGGCCAAATTCAATGTTTCATCAAATAATGTTTAAATATTTTTATATATATACCTAAAGGGGTCCTAAAATTCTAAATCAAATAGCTAAATGATCCTTGGTATGACCATCTTGGTATGTCCCCCGGCTTAGATTCTAGGGGTTTTAAGGACATTTGTATCTGGAGCATGTCTACTCCTTATATCTAATAAAATGCCGGATATCCGGAAATATATAGATAAACATATACCCTAATATTGACAGTTTTCACCCAGTGCTGTGGTTTGAATTGAAGAGAGCAGTCCATAAGCAGCAGACAAAGGATATCAAGTATCTGGAAAGACTATGTATGGAGGAATGGTCTAAGATCCTTCCCAATGTGTTCTCTAATCTCATAAAGCATTTTAGAAAAAGGCTCAGTGCTCTTATGCAAGGTGAGGTATTGAAAACAGAGGTGCCAATAATTTTGACCCTTCACTTTTTGAGAAGAAATAAACGATTTCCTTGTTTTTTATAATAAATATTTCCACATTACAGACGTAGGATCTTAATTTAAGCCCGTTTGCTACAGCAGGAAAATAATCCTGCAGCAACATGAAATTTGAATTACTATGTGGATTATAATTAATGGACATTTTTGTAGGGGTTGATACATTTTGCGTAAGGGAAAATCAAGTCTGAAATTTCAAAGTGGAAATTACAAACTACACTACAAGTGTTCCTGCAACAGGGTGATCAAATTAAGATCCTACATCTGCATGAGGTCAAAATAACACTGATGATAATGCCCTTTTTGTGTAAACTGATTGAAAAAAATGCCTTCGGATTTTCAGCCTGCTACATAACATCACAAGGTGATCTGATTCTAATAGACCAATGAACATTCATCGTTCATTTGCATATACTGTATCCTCCTAGTTCTGGTGCAGCATCGATTTATTTTTCATAATCAAGTGTCAGAGAAGCACACATGGGACTGCATTGCAAATCAGGCTAGGTACACAGCTGGATTTTCCAGCAGCTCCATCTTTATGTCACATGGATCTTGAAACCGGCAGCAGTAGCAACCATTCATGAAGTAAGTGTCTAGTTAGTTATTTTTTATTTTGTAAGTAAAATATATCCTATTCATGTTTTGCATGCTTCTTCACATTATTGTTTTGAACATTCTCTTGAGGACTGATGCCGGAATGAACATTCTACTACTCAATGCATTCTCTGAGCCATGTGCTGATTAAGATTTAGCCTACAGTGCATTAAAGTGACTTGGAAAACAGATTACATTTCTAAAGGAGGCAAATAATTTGTAGGAAAACATTTTGTCATCAGTTTTACTCTAGATGGAGTATAACTTTAGCTAGCTATCTAGCTAAGATTGAGGAACAGGAGTCAGACCGGATTTTAGCTAGCTAAAGTTAGCATTGCTAGCTATTTTTGATTAACTTTTCTAGCTATGGCATCTTTCTAAAGTAAATTTGATGACATGATAATAATGGCAAAGTTCTTTCCTACTTTACCAATGTCATCGTATTTCCAGGCCACTATAGTGTCTCCTAAGATAATGTTAGCTAGATTGCTAGCTACCAAAGTCTTTGAGCTAACTAATGCTAGCTAGCTAGACTTTTGACTGTTGTTCAAGCTGCAGTCAGTCAGTCACCAAAAACAGACCAAGGTAGCCTACTTGATTTAGCTTGTGTCTTGTATTTTTTATGTTAATATTTTCTTTGACTATACAAAATAAATAGCTAAAATTGACAATTTGAAATGTATTTGTCATTAGAGCTAAAACGAACTGGCTTGTGATTGGATTAGTAGCTACTAGCCTGCTAGACAGAAGAAAGATAGTTATATTATTATTAGCTAGCTAGATATCTCATAAGGTTGATGTTTATCTGTGATATGGTTCCTAAAAAATAATAAGCCTTCTGGCTGTTGAATGCAAGAATGAATGTATGGATAGATTGATCATATGACTTATGAAAACTCAGGCTGGAGGTCTAGCTGGTTTGCTACAGGCATACATAATCATATTTCAGTTATGGACTATCAGATATGAAATTATGTTACATGTTTTTTCAAATGTTAGAGTGAAAACCCTAGGATTATACAATCTAACTTTGTCACCTTGCAAACAGGTTAATAACTTGTAACGACACAATTCCCTTCCATTGATGATCCCCTTTTTATGTGCTAAAGGGTCATCGCTGAGGGAGGACCATGAGGTCATGGACTTCTTGGAGGAAGATGCTTTTGATGAGGAGCTACTTGGTGAAGATGATGACGAAGAGTATGACACACACACAGGACAGACAGGTGGACATCGACTGGCAGAGAAGCAGCTGAACTGGTTCCCCCCAATCCTCCTAGGTTGTTGCTGGTGGAGGTGGCTGCTGTACATACCAAGCTGGTGGTGCAGGTCGTATAAATGCTCTAGCCTGGTCCCAGATCTGTTTATGCTGTCTTGCTAACTCCTAATGTATGATAGTTGTCATGCCATGTTACCACAGCAGTTGGCTATACATAGGAGTTGGCTATATAGCACAAACAGATTGAAGACCAAGCTAACATTTGGCTGATTGTCAGAACAGAAAGAGTGAAACTTCATTGTACTTGAAGACTACTCTAGAAATTGTTGTCTTTGTTACAGGAAAGATAAAAAGGAGAATATGACGTGGATTGCTTGTGTGGCATCCGAATGCAAGGGCAAGTAGTTGTGTATCATTTTATGGTTATGATAGTGATGTAACTTGCACTTTGTTTTCAGGTTTGAATGAGACAATGTATTCCCCTAACCTTATTCTTTCAATAAAGTTATTGTTTTATTAATATTATATGACTTGTGTATGTCGTTCCTTATCATATGTAAGACTCAATGCTTTATGTAATTTGCTTTGGTGCAGATATGTGTTTAATTTACTATCCGGATTCGAAAGTGTCTGATCACAGAATATTCATTTTTTTTTTTAAGTACCATCAGTCACTAAAACAGGTTTTCCTTATTTTGTATGGATCATAATAGAAATACATTTACTGTGAGTTATACCTTCCAGAGCTTGAGTTGTAAAACAATAACTTGAAAATACTTACATACCATGATTTTGACTTTCATTATAACCTTGTTTACGATCTGTTTATTATGTTACGTAAATAACTGACGAGAATTTATGAAGAATGACAACAACCTTTCATTGCAGTCTGGTTTCTTTATTTACTTTCAACAACAGAAACATTCCAAAATGTGTAACTCAAGAGTGTTTATTCATTAGACAAATTGAAATAGTACCATCAGAAAGTCTATTTCGAACATTTATTAAATAGACTTTGTGATGATCCGGAAGATTATACCATGGGCCTCTGTGTCTCAGAGGCCTAACACAGCAAGTAATACTAAGTATAACTTACTGTGTTTGACCTCTGAGACACAGAGGCCTAGTGTCTGCCCTGTACAGTGGCTTGTGAAAGTATTCACCCCCCTTCGCATTTTTCCTATTTTGTTGCCTTACAACCTGGAATTAAAATGGATTTTTGGGGGGTTTGTATCATTTGATTTACACAACATGCCTACCACTTTGAAGATGCAAAATATTTTTTATTGTGAAACAAACAAGAAATAAGACAAAAAAAACAGAAAACTTAAGCGTGCATAACTATTCACCCCCCCAAAGTCAATACATTGTAGAGCCACCTTTTGCATCAATTACAGCTGCAAGTCTCTTTGGGATGTCTCTGTAAGCTTGGCACATCTAGCCACTGGGATTTTTGCCCATTCTTCGAGGCAAAACTGCTCCAGCTCCTTCAAGTTGGATGGGTTCCGCTGGTGTACAGCAATCTTTAAGTCATACCATAGATTCTCAATTGGATTGAGGTCTGGGCTTTGACTAGGCCATTCCAAGACATTTAAATGTTTCCCCTAAAACCACTCGAGTGTTGCTTTAGCAGTATGCTTAGGGTCATTGTCCTGCTGGAAGGTGAACCTCCGTCCCAGTCTCAAATCTCTGGAAGACTGAAACAGGTTTCCCTCAAGAATTTCCCTGTATTTACCGCCATCCATCATTCCTTCAATTCTGACCAGTTTCCCAGTCCCTGCCGATGAAAAACATCCCCACAGCATGATGCTGCCACCACCATGCTTCACTGTGGGGATGGTGTTTTTTTTCTTTTTGTCATTTAGCAGACGCTCTTATCCAGAGCGACTTACAGGAGCAATTAGGGTTAAGTGCTTTGCTCAAGGGCACATCGACAGAACTTTCACCTAGTCGGCTCGGGGATTAGAACCAGCGACCTTTCGGTTACTGGCACAACGCTCTTAACCACTACGCTACCTGCCGCCCGTTTTAGGGGTGATGAGAGGTGTTGGGTTTGCGCCAGACATAGCGTTTTCCTTGATGGCCAAAAAGCTCAATTTTTGTCTCATCTGACCAGAGTAACTTCTTCCATATGTTTGGGGAGTCTCCCACATGCCTTTTGGCAAACACCAAACGTGTTTGCTTATAAATTTCTTTAAGCAATGGCTTTTTTCTGGCCACTCTTCCGTAAAGCCCAGCTCTGTGGGGTGTACGGCTTAAAGTGGTCCTATGGACAGATACTCCAATCTCTGCTGTGGAGCTTTGCAGCTCCTTCAGGGTTATTTTTGGTGTCTTTGTTGCCTCTCTGATTAATGCCATCCTTGCCTGGTCCGTGGGTTTTGGTGGACGGCCCTCTCTTGGCAGGTTTGTTGTGGTGCCATATTCTTTCAATTTTTTAATAATGGATTTAATGGTGCTCCGTGGGATGTTCAAAGTTTCCAAACCCTGATCTGTACTTCTCCACAACTTTGTCCCTGACCTGTTTGGAGAGCTCCTTGGTCTTCATGGTGCCGCTTAATTGGTGGTGCCCCTTCTTAGTGGTGTTGCAGACTCTGGGGCCTTTCAGAACAGGTGTATATATACGGAGATCATGAGACAGATCATGTGACACTTAGATTGCACACAGGTGGACTTTATTTAATTAATTATGTGACTTCTGAAGGTAATTGGTTGCACCAGATCTTATTTAGGGGCTTCAAAGCAAAGGGGATGAATACATATGCACGCACCACTTTTCAGTTATTTATTTTTTAGAATTCTTTGAAACAACTTTAATATTTTTCATTCCACTATTTTGTGTATGTCCATTACATGAAATAAATAAAAATCCATTTAAATGACAGGTTGTAATGCAACAAAATAGGAAAAACGCCAAGGCGGATGAATACTTTTGCAAGGCACTGTAGATAATCATGGCATTCTGCAATGAAGGGTAAAAGCCAAGATGGCCCACAATGCAAACAGGCTGTTTTGGTCCTGCATCTTCTGGTGACCTACTGCATCTTCTGGTGACCTATTGAAAACAGTACAACAATGATATAGCAAATGAAGATGTGTGATGTATGCCTTTTGTTTTGATAACAAAACAAAGTAGCCTACACACCTGTGGCTACAGCTCCAACTGACAGGTTGAATACCATTACCCGTTGTTTTGTTTTTTTAAGGGGTAAGGGGGTGGGCTCTAAACAATTCTATCAGCCAATCAGGGCTGTATATAAATACACTATATATACAAAAGTATGTGGACATCCCCTTCAAATTAGTGGATTCGGCTATTTCAGCCACACCCGTTGTTAACAGGTGTAGAAAATCGAGCACACAGCCATGTTATCTCCATAAACAAACATTGGCAGTAGAATGGCCTTACTGAAGAGCTCAGTGACTTTCAACGTGGCACTGTCATAGGATGCCACCTTTCCAACAAGTCAGTTCGTCAAATTTCTGCCCCGGTCAACTGTAAGTGCTGTTATTGAGAAGTGGAAATGTCTAGGAGCAACAACGGCTCAGCCGCAAAGTGGTAGGCCACAGAAGCTTACTGTCACGATCTCAGATACCTCCTGTGCCTCGACCTGTTGTTTCGGCCTGTTGTTTCCGAAGTTTTAGTTTGTTCATAAGTGTTTGTGTCAAAACCTGCTGGTTTGGACTAGATGTTTACCAACTAGACAGCTAGTTGCAATGGAGCCCGCTTTGCTTGGAATAGCTTATGAAAGTTTCCAGCGCTGTAGAAGCTGTGTTTATTATGCTCTTGTCCGGGACAACATTGACAATCCGGAGTACCAATGCGGCAATTGTTTGCTTGTGGAGGATTACAGGAATGAGGTGTATATCCTTAGCAAGCAAATTTCTATTCTGCACGAATTTATGGGGAAAACACAAATTTGGCTGGATGCCGCTCACACTTGATAGATGTATCCCCGCCTTGTTATCTGTCCCTATCCAAATGGCCTGTGCTACCTGGAACCTGCCTGCCAAGGAAGTCGTCTCTATCTCCTTCTCCTCCTCCATCTTGTAGTGGAGTAGACGGAGAACAGCAAGAGGATTGTTCCAATCAGCGCTGCTTCCATGTCACAAGTCGTGAAAACCGAAGGCAGCGGCATGCTAAACGGACTAGAGTGTCTGCGAGTGGTCTGGAGCAGATCGACATGAAGAATAGCTTTGCCGCCCTGGTGCCTGATCTACCTGCGTCTTCATCGCTGGGACTGCCTGTGTCTGCGACAGCTGTGCTGACTCCAACTACGCTGACTCCAACAGCGGCTTCTTTGTCAAGTTCGGCTCCTTTCCCTCTCTCTGGATCTGACGGGGCTCTGCATGCTGTGGGAGGTCTGGACCTATCGCCGGGAGCTGCAGGTGTACGCTATCCTGTTTCTCGTGGGCCTGTGAAAGGTTCCACAAATTTTGTGAGGGGAAGGAATGGGCGGGTTTCTCCATCCCCTTCTCCGGTCATTGAATTGGGCAGTTCAATGGTGAGAAATGTCTTAGTCCCTGGAGCAAAAACATTGTGCTATCCAGGAGCATGAGTACAGGACATCAATAAGCTGCTCTCAAACATTTTAAACCTGCATCAGGAAATTGTGTCTATCATAGTTCATGTGGGATTCAATTACATGATGAAGGGCAGTTCAGAACAGCTGAAGATGGATTTTAAAGAACTGACTGGGCTTGACACCAACAAACACCCCATACTATATGGTCCTGTGCCTTCCCTAAATCATGGCATTGAATGTTTCAGCATACTTTTAGCCCTCCATAGCTGGCTACTTGACAATTGCAGCTTTTATTGACAATTTTGATCTTCTGGAAACAAAGCTAGGTTTATTTTTTTATTAATTGTTCCTTTATTTAACTAGGCAAGTCAGTTAAGAACAAATTCTTATTTACAATGACAGCCTACACCGGCCAAACCCGGACGATGCTGGGCCAATTGTGTGCCGCCCTATAGGACTCCCAATCACGGCCAGTTGTGATACAGCCTGGAATCGAAACCAGGGGGTCTGTAGGGACGCCTCAAGCACTGAGATGCAGTGCCTTAGACTGCTGCGCCACTCGGGAGCCCAAGGAGGATGGATTCCACCAAAATCATTTGATTTCCCTTTATCTTTTCACAGCATTATAAGGCAGCAATGAGACAATTACTTATCTATGACCCAAGCCCAGCTCAGTTAATCCCTACCATTGTGTCGCTGAGTTGTCATAATGCTTCAGCAAATGTACATCATCCCAGGGGCGTTGGTAGACACAATGTAAGTAACCTAATTTATGTCCCTCTAACTGCCCTGAATGGCTCTGCTGATCCTACAGCTATTGTATGCAGTAATCATGTGCCTATGAACCAGAGTTATACTGTTAGCACTGAGGCAGTGTGCCCTAGTAGGAAGTCCACTGTGTGCAGCTCACCCTGCACTAACATAAATAACATGAGCTTGTCTACTTCTGCTAAGCTTCCCAGTAAAGGAATGAAAACAATCAAGCATCCCAGAAAAGTGCAAAAAAATAGCCCACGTTAACATATGTAGCTTAAGAAACAAGGTTCATGAAATCAATCATTTGCTAGTAACAGACGACATTCATATATCTCTGAAACTCACTTAGATAATACCTACAGTGGTAGCAATACATGGTTATAACATCTACAGAAAAGACAGAAATGACAATGGTGGAGGTGTTGCTGTTTATATTCAGAACCACATTCCTGTAAAGGTTAGAGAGGATCTCATGTTAAATACTGTTGAACTAATATGGCTACAGGTTCATCTGCCTCACCTAAAGCCCATTCTTGTGGGACGCTGCTATAGACCACCAAGTGCTAACAGTCAGTGTCTGTGTAACGTGTGAAATGCTTGATAATGTATGTGATATCAACAGAGACGTATATTTTCTGGGTGATTTAAATATTGACTGGCTTTCATCAAGCTGCCCACTCAAGAAAAAAAGTTCAAAATGTAACCAGTGCCTGCAACCTGGTTCAGGTTTTCAGTCAACCTACCAGCGTAGTTACAAACAGCACAGGAATGAAATCATCAACATGTATTGATCACATCTTTACTAATGCTGCAGAAATTTGCTTTAAAGCAGTATCCAAATCAATCGGATGTAGTGATCACAATATAGTAGCCATATCTAGGAAAAACTAAGTTCCAAAGCTGGGCCTAATATAGTGTATAAGTGGTCAAGCAATACGTTTTGTAGTGATTCCTATGTTGTTGATGTAAATAATATTTGTTGGTCTGTGGTGTGTAATGAGGAGCAACCAGATGCTAAACTTGACTCATTTATAAAATTGTTTATTCCAGTTACGAATAAGAATACACACATTAAGAAAATGACTGTAAAAACGGTTAAATCCATGTGGATTGATGAGGAATAAAAAAATTGTATGGTTGGTATTTTATTAGGATCTACATTAGCTGTTGCAAAAGCAGCAGCTACTCTTCCTGGGGTCCACACAAAACATGAAACATGACATAATACTGAACATTAATAGACAAGAACAGCTCAAGGACAGAACTACATCAATTAAAAAATTAATGTTAAAAAAGGCACACGTATTCTACATATCAATACCAATACATAATCACAAACTATCTAGGCAAAATAGGGGAGAGGCGTTTTGCCGTGAGGTGTTTTTTGAAACCAGGTTTGCTGTTCCTTTGAGCAATATGAGATGGAACGGAGTTCTGGGCAATAATGGCTCTATATAATACTGTACGCTTTCTTGAATTTGTTCTGGATTTTGGTACTGTGAAAGACCCCTGGTAGTATTTCTGGTGGGATTTTCAACACATTAATTGATGCAGTCAGTCTCTCCTCAACTCTCCTCAACGCCAAGAGAGACTGGCATGCATTGTATTTAAATCAGCCCACTGATTACAATGAAGAGAAAGACGTGCCGCTCTGTTCTGGGCCAGATGCAGCTTAACTAGGTCTTTCCTTGCAGCACTCGAACACACAACTGGACAATAATCAAGATAAGACTAAACTAGAGCGGGAGGGATGAGGCAAAAGGAATGGCAAATAAGTCTGGCTGCACAACCGATTGGCAAATGTACTGCAAATTGACAAATCATGTAACTAAACTGAATAAAAAGAAGAAGAAACAATACTATGAAACAAAGATAAATGATATAAAGAATGATAGTAAAAAGCTTTGAAGCACCGTAAATGAGATTTTGGGCAAAAAGGCAAACTCAGCTCCATCTTTCATTGAATCAGGTGGCTCATTCATCACAAAACCGACTTGCCAATTACTTTAATGATTTTTTCATTGGCAAGATGAGCAAATTTAGGCATGACATGCCAGCAACAAACGCTGACACTACACATCCAAGTATATCTGATCAAATTATGAAAGACAAGCATTATAATTTTGAATTCCGTAAAGTGAGTGTGGGAAAGGTGAAAAAGTATTGTTGTCTATCAACAATGACAACCCACTGGGGTCTGACAACATGGATGGAAAATTACTAAGGATAATAGCGGACGATATTCCCACTCCTATTTGCAATATCTTCAATCAAAGCCTACTAGAAAGTGTGTGCCCTCAGGCCTGGAGGGAAGCAAAAGTAATTCCACTACCCAAGAATAGTAAAGCCCCCTTTACTGGCTCAAATAGCCGACCAATCAGCCTGTTACCAACCCTTAATAAACTTTTGAAAAGAATACTGTTTGACCAGATACAATGCTATTTTACTGTAAACAAATTGACAACAGACTTTCAGCATGCTTATAGGGAAAGACATTCAACAAGTAGGGCACTTACACAAATGACTGATGATTGGCTGAGAGAAATTGATGATAAAAAAGATTGTGGGAGCTGTTTTGTTAGATTTCAGTGTGGCTTTTGACATTATCGATCATAGTCTGCTGATGGAAAAACGTATGTGTTATGGCTTTACACCCCCTGCTATATTGTGGATAAAGAGTTACCTGTCTAACAGAAGACAGAGGGTGTTCTTTAATGGAAGCCACTCCAACATAATCCAGGTAGAATCAGGAATTCCCCAGGGCAGCTGTCTAGGCCCCTTACTTTTTTCAATCTTTACTAATGACATGCCACTGGCTTTGAGTAAAGCCAGTGTGTCTATGTATGCAGATGACTCAACACTATACACGTCAACTACTACAGCGAGTGAAATCACTTCAACACTTAACAAAGACCTACAGTTTCAGAGTGGGTGGCAAGGAATAAGTTAGTCCTACATTTTAAAACAACTAGAAGCATTGTATTTCGGACAAATCATTCACTAAACCCTAAACCTCAACTAAATCTTGTAATAAATAATGTGGAAATTGAACAAGTCGAGGTGACTAAACTGCATAAAGTAACCCTGGATTGTGAACTGTCATGGTCAAAACATGTTGATACAACAGTAGCTAAGATGGGGAGAAGTCTGTCCATAGTAAAGCGCTGCTCTGCATTTTGAACAACACTATCAACAAGGCAGGTCCTACAGGCCCTAGTTTTGTCGCACCTGGACTACTGTTCAGTCATGTGGTCAGGTGCCACAAAGAGGGGCCTAGGAAAATTACAATTGGCTCAGAACAGGTCATCACGGCTGGCCCTTAAATGTACACGGAGAACTAACATTAATAAAATGCATGTAAATCTCTCCTGGCTCAAATGGAGGAGAGATTGACTTCCTCCCTACCCACAACACATACCACCAAAGGTCTCTTCACAATCCCCAAGTCAAGAACAGACTATGGGAGGCACACAGTACTACATAGAGCCATGGCTACATGGAACTCTATTCCACATCAAGTAACTGATGCAAGCAGTATAATCAGATTTTAAAAACAGATAACAATACACCTTATGGAACAGCAGGGAATATGAAGAGACATACACACAGGCACAGACACACATACACATGATAAGACATGCACTCTACACACACGTACACATGGATTTTGTATTGTAGATATGTGGTAGTAGAATAGTGGCCTTAGGGCACACACTTTATATGTTGTGAAAAGTGTTATGAAATATTTTAAATTGTATATAACTGCCTTAATGTTCCTCGATCCCAGGAATAGTAGCTGCTGCCTGGGCAGCAGTTAATGTGGATCTTAATAAACAGAAATACAAATGCAAGCTCACAGAACAGGACTGGCGAGTGCTGAAGCGCGTAGCGCGTAAAATTGTCTGTCCTCGATTGCAACACTCACTACAGAGTTCTAAACTGCTCTGGAAGCAATGTCAGCACAAGAAGATCACCATGCGCAATGCCAAGCGACTCCATATTAATGCCCATGATTTTGGAATGAGATGTTCGACGAGTAGATGTCCACATACTTTTGGTCATGAAGTGTATATTCAAATTTGTATCCCCATGCCCACACAGTCAGACTGAGCATTTCGGTGGCCAAAGGAGGCTCAGGTAAATAAATTATAAAAAGTTATATAAAAAATAAGCGCACAAAGTGATGATTAAAAAATGTACATTAAAAAGACTGCATACGGGCTTTAAACTAAATATTTTTGTCTGAGCAATTGTATTAGTAGAAAATAATAAAACATTCCTATTCTTTTGAACATACAATATAGCTCAGTATTTGTATTATTTATTTTATACAGTATTTTTTGCTAATCTTTATCAAGGCTGCCAATAAATTTGGATCTCAGTGTACATCAGAGTCAATGGGATCTCTATTATTTTTTTATCTCACCACAAGGACGCGGCTCTCCATTTGACTACTATGGTAACAAACCAAGGTCCTTGGTTCATTGATGCCTTAGGCCTGCAATCCTGAGACCAAGGTCCTGACTCACAGCAAGACATCCTCCAATTGATAAAAAATGCTATTTATGCCATGTTCTCTCCTTCCCTGTTCCCCAACCCAGGTTTGGATGCCAGCCCCCCGGCCAGTACTCATGAACTCACAATTCCAAATGATGTGAGTAAAGGACACCAGTAGGATAAACTACTAATGAACCGGTATCAGGGTCAACTCATTTTAACTGTCCACTCGGTAGATTCAAATACAGTGGGGAAAAAAGGATTTAGTCAAATCAAATCAAATCAAATTTTATTGGCCACATGCGCCAGGTGCAGACATTACAGTGAAATGCTTACTTACAGCCCTTAACCAACAGTGCATTTCTTTTTAACAAAAAAAGTAAAAATAAAACAACAACAAAAAAAGTGTTGAGAAAAAAAGAGCAGAAGTAAAATAAAATAACAGTAGGGAGGCTATATATACAGGAGGGTACCGGTGCAGAGTCAATGTGCGGGTCACCGGCTAGTTGAGGTAGTTGAAGTAATATGTACATGTGGGTAGAGTTAAAGTGACTATGCATAAATAATTAACAGAGTAGCAGCAGCGTAAAAGGATGGGGTGGGGGGGCAGTGCAAATAGTCCGGGTAGCCATGATTAGCTGTTCAGGAGTCTTATGGCTTGGGGGTAGAAGCTGTTGAGAAGTCTTTTGGACCTAGACTTGGCACTCCGGTACCGCTTGCCGTGCGGTAGCAGAGAGAACTGTCTATGACTAGGGTGGCTGGAGTCTTTGACAATTTTGAGGATCTTCCTCTGACACCGCCTGGTATAGAGGTCCTGGATGGCAGGAAGCTTGGCCCCAGTGATGTACTGGGCCGTACGCACTACCCTCTGTAGTGCCTTGCGGTCGGAGGCCAAGCAGTTGCCATACCAGGCGGTGATGCAACCTGTCAGGATGCTCTCGATGGTGTAGCTGTATAATTTTTTGAGGATCTGAGGACCCATGCCAAATCTTTTCAGTCTCCTGAGGGGGAATAGGCTTTGTCGTGCCCTCTTCACGACTCTCTTGGTGTGTTTGGACCATGATAGTTCGTTGGTGATGTGGACACCAAGGAACTTGAAGCTCTCAACCTGTTCCACTACAGCACCGTCGATGAGAATGGGGCGTGCTCAGTCCTCTTTTTTTCCTGTAGTCCACAATCATCTCCTTTGTCTTAGTCACGTTGAGGGAGAGGTTGTTGTCCTGGCACCACACGGCCAGGTCTCTGACCTCCTCCCCTATAGGCTGTCTCATCGTTGTCGGTGATCAGGCCTACCACTGTTGTGTCGTCGGCAAACTTAATGATGATGTTGGAGTCGTGCCTGGTCATGCAGTCATGGGTGAACAGGGAGTACAGGAGGGGACTGAGCACGCACCCCTGAGGGGCCCCCGTGTTGAGGATCAGTGTGGCAGATGTGTTGTTACCTACCCTTACCACCTGGGGGCGGCCCGTCAGGAAGTCCAGGATCCAGTTGCAGAGGGAGGTGTTTAGTCCCAGGATCCTTAGCTTAGTGATGAGCTTAGAGGGCACTATGGTGTTGAATGCTGAGCTGTAGTCAATGAATAGCATTCTCACGTAGGTGTTCCTCTTGTCCAGGTGGGAAAGGGCAGTGTGGAGTGCAATAGAGATTGCATCATCTGTGGATCTGTTGGGGTGGTATGCAAATTGGAGTGGGTCTAGGGTTTCTGGGATAATGCTGTTGATGTGAGCCATGACCAGCCTTTCAAAGAACTTCATGGCAACAGACGTCAGTGCTACGGGTCGGTAGTCATTTAGGCAGGTTATCTTAGAGTCCTTGGGCACGGGGACTATGGTGGTCTGCTTGAAACATGTTGGTATTACAGACTCAGTCAGGGACATGTTGAAAATGTCAGTGAAGACACTTGCCAGTTGGTCAGCACATGCTCGGAGTACACGTCCTGGTAATCCGTCTGGCCCTGCGGCCTTGTGAATGTTGAGCTGCTTAAAAGTCTTACTCACATCAGCTACGGAGAGCGTGATCACATAGTCATCCGGAACAGCTGGTGCTCTCATGCATGCTTCAGTGTTGCTTGCCTCGAGCGAGCATAGAAGTGGTTTAGCTTCGTCTGGTAGGCTTGTATCACTGGGCAGCTCGCGGCTGTGCTTCCCTTTGTAGTCTGTAATAGTTTTCAAGCCCTGCCACATCCGACGAGCGTCAGAGCCAGTGTAGTACGATTCAATCTTAGTCCTGTATTGACTCTTTGCCTGTTTGATGGTTCGTCGGAGGGCATAGCGGGATTTCTTATAAGCGTCCGGGTTAGAGTCCCGCTCCTTGAAAGCGGCAGCTCTACCCTTTAGCTCAGTGCAGATGTTTCCTGTAATCCATGGCTTCTGGTTGGGGTATGTACGTACGGTCACTGTGGGGACGACATCATCGATGCACTTATTGATGAAGCCAGTGACTGATGTGGTGTACTCCTCAATGCTGTCTGAAGAATCCCGGAACATGTTCTAGTCTGTGCTGGCAAAACAGTCCTGTAGCTTAGCATCTGCGTCATCTGACCACTTTTTTATTAACCGAGTCACTGGTGCTTCCTGCTTTAGTTTTTGCTTATAAGCAGGAATCAGGAGGATAGAGTTATGGTCAGATTTGCCAAATGGAGGGCGAGGGAGAGCTTTGTATGCGTCTCTGTGTGTGGAGTAAAGGTGGTCCAGAGTTTTTTTTTCCTCTGGTTGCACATTTAACATGCTGGTAGAAATTAGGTAGAACAGATTTAAGTTTCCCTACATTAAAGTCCCCGGCCACTAGGAACGTTGCATCTGGATGAGCGTTTTCCTGTTGATTTATGGCCTTATACAACTCATTCAGTGCAATCTTAATGCCAGCATTGGTTTGTGGTGGTAAATAGACAGCTATGAAAAATATAGATGAAAACTCTCTTGGTAAATAGTGTGGTCTACAGCTTATCATAAGATACTCTACCTCAGGCGAGCAAAACCTTGAGACTTTCTTAGTATTTGATTTTGTGCACCAGCTGTTGAAAGGTGAGAGAGGCCTGTAATATTCATCATAGGTACACGTCAACTATGACAGACAAAATGAGATTTTTTTTCTCCAGAAAATCACATTGTAGGATTTTTTATGATTTTATTTGCAAATTATGGTGGAAAATAAGTATTTGGTCACCTACAAACAAGCAAGATTTCTGGCTCTCACAGACCTGTAACTTCTTCTTTAAGAGGCTCCTCTGTCCTCCACTCGTTACCTGTATTAATGGCACCTGTTTGAACTTGTTATCAGTATAAAAGACACGTGTCCACAACCTCAAACAGTCACACTCCAAACTCCACTATGGCCAAGACCAAAGAGCTGTCAAAGGACACCAGAAACAAAATTGTAGACCTGCACCAGGCTGGAAAGATTGAATCTGCAATAGGTAAGCAGCTTGGTTTGAAGAAATCAACTGTGGGAGCAATTATTAGGAAATGGAAGACATACAAGACCACTGATAATCTCCCTCGATCTGGAGCTCCACGCAAGATCTCACCCCGTGGGGTCAAAATGATCACAAGAACGGTGAGCAAAAATCCCAGAACCACACGGGGGGACCTAGTGAATGACCTGCAGAGAGCTGGGACCAAAGTAACAAAGCCTACCATCAGTAACACACTACGCCGCCAGGGACTCAAATCCTGCAGTGCCAGACGTGTCCCCCTGCTTAAGCCAGTACATGTCCAGGCCCGTCTGAAGTTTGCTAGAGTGCATCCAGAAGAGGATTGGGAGAATGTCATATGGTCAGATGAAACCAAAATATAACTTTTTGGTAAAAACTCAACTCGTCGTGTTTGGAGGACAAAGAATGCTGAGTTGCATCCGAAGAACACCATACCTACTGTGAAGCATGGGGGTGGAAACATCATGCTTTGGGGCTGTTTTTCTGCAAAGGGACCAGGACGACTGATCCATGTAAAGGAAAGAATGAATGGGGCCATGTATCGTGAGATTTTGAGTGAAAACCTCCTTCCATCAGCAAGGGCATTGAAGATGAAACGTGTCTGGGTCTTTCAGCATGACAATGATCCCAAACACACCGCCCGGGCAACGAAGGAGTGGCTTCGTAAGAAGCATTTCAAGGTCCTGGAGTGGCCTAGCCAGTCTCCAGATCTCAACCCCATAGAAAATCTTTGGAGGGAGTTGAAAGTCTGTGTTGCCCAGCGACAGCCCCAAAACATCACTGCTCTAGAGGAGATCTGCATGGAGGAATGGGCCAAAATACCAGCAACAGTGTGTGAAAACCTTGTGAAGACTTACAGAAAACGTTTGACCTGTGTTATTGCCAACAAAGGGTATATAACAAAGTATTGAGAAATGTTTGTTATTGACCAAATACTTATTTTCCACCATAATTTGCAAATACATTCATTAAAAATCCTACAATGTGATTTTCTGGATTTTTTTCTTCTCAATTTGTCTGTCATAGTTGATGTGTACCTATGATGAAAATTACATGCCTCTCTCATCTTTTTAAGTGGGAGAACTTGCACAATTGGTGGCTGACTAAATACTTTTTTTCCCCACTGTAACTTCCCCACAATATTACTTTTACTGTGAAGACAAATAATAGTCAACATAGACATACACAGACTTAAAAAGTATGTCTTGTCACACTATCAACTTTCAATGACATTAAAAATACCTCTTTGAAAAATGAAACAATTCTCAAATTATTTTAAATTAATTTCTTGTAGTTACTGGGTTTCAATGGAACTGACCCTTCAATTAATCAATGATGTCACACTGTTTAATGAGTGAGCTTTTTAAAGCTCAAATCAATGAAAGCCAGCCCAAGGCTTCTGTTCCAGGTTTCCCAGTTAAGAACCGCTGCCATTTCTTCCCAGCTAATAGGCTGCATAATCGGGCGCCAGGGAACCAAAATCAATGAGATCCGACAGATGTCTGGGGCGCAGATCAAAATCGCTAACGCCATGGAGGGCTCGTCGGAGCGCCAGATCACCATTACAGGAACCCCCGCCAACATCAGCCTTGCCCAGTACCTCATCAACGCAAGGTAACCTCTCACCCACCGCCAACATCAGAGCGCTAACACTAATGATGCTAATGCAAACAGTAGGCATTGTTAGCATGAGGCCAAATCAGTGACCTCCCAGTACATTTCTGTGGGAAACGGTTGTCTGTGGAGGAGTCCCTTTGTACAAAGGGACTGTCAAATACCTCCACGGCTATTTCTGGCATCAATATGAGTCATAACATGTAATGACAGATGATGACGGCAGTTAGGTGGCAACGGACCTAACCCAATGACATGTTATATTGAGATTAGTCAGCAATTGCTTCACGTTTAAAATTCACAATTTTGTGTCATCATTGACAAGGATTATATCATTCTTATGATATATCTTTCATGGCAGGCTGCTTTAGGTTAAGTGTCACTGCTCTGGCTACTGACTGAGCCCAGTAGAAAACACATCCAACTCAACACAGATAAGTAACACATTACTTAGACATATCTTCTCTGTGTCAAAATCAAACTCTTTATTTATAGATAAATCAAGTAGGCTATTACTGAGGAGTCCGTCCTTTGGATGCATCCCAAATGGCACTCTACTTCCTATATATTTAGGGAATAGGGTGCCATTTGGGACCGAGACTTTGTCTCAGCACAAAATCCATTAACCTTTAAATTGAAGGGAATCTGACCCTGGTGATGGTTGGTTGCATCTACTCCTGTATTTGCCAGAGGCAGCATAGCCAGCTCTCCTTCTGCTCGCTGTCCTCTAAAACCATACTGATTCATTATAAAAATAAAAAAAATTGCTTTTTGCCATGAAGTTTCAGAAATGTTCATATAACTTATCTTCAAAGTTGAGTCATGGTCATTAGAGCACGGAGGACAAAGGCCAGGTAGTCTGTCCCTGTTTTAGTCCGTTTTCTTCCTTTAGCACCTAATGAACACAACCCTGAAATTAGACAGTGTCAGGGGTACAGTCCCAATCCATATGCTTCAATCCTTACTGATACACACAATTTACAACATGGGGGCTTTGTTATCTGTGACTTCTTTCTTTTAGGGTTTGGTTTGCAGAGAAGCGGTTGGAGAGAGACTAATGGCTATTGCATTCCCACAATTCCACTGACAGGTTCAGGGATGTGGCTGCCATGTGGAATGACCCGTCATCCATGACAACATCCTGAGGCCCAAATCTGGTTCCACTATCAAGAAGCTAACAGCAGCAACTGTCTCCCCAATAACCCCATGTATACTCCCACAGAACTTAATGGCTCCCTGATTCCCTTAGCACTTGACAGTTAAGCTTTAGCAGCTTTGAAGAGGCTAACAAGGCTATTTGTAAAGCAAAGTGAAAAAATGTGACTTGATTTCTGTTCATGTAATGTAAAGAGTTACGTATAGTGTTTCAGCATGCCGAATGCTTAGGATAATTGTTACATTATTTTTTTGTTTAAGTTTGCCGATTAAATCTTGTAGTTCCTTGTCAGGAAAGTAACAACATGTATAAAAAGTGGAAAACAAAACAATATTGCTACTCAGATTGCTACTGAGCAATGCTATTGGCCATGATTCTAGAGTGATGTGATATGTTTGTGAAGAGATATTGCTGTGTCAAATTTGGAATTAAAAGGAAGTGCTTTTTATATAAATAGTAAGCAGGTTTCGGGAGGTTCTCCATTTTGCAGGGAAACTTAAATTATTAAGTCGACAACTTCCATTGTGATAGAAGACTACATTTGAACTCACACTATTCTTAGTTCAAGAGACTTAGATACAGGTTTTTCGATTATGGAAAATCCAGAATTAGCTGGAACATTTTGGATTGGTTTTTATTAAAGTGCATCATAAAATCCATATGCATGACCAATATACAGGAGTAAATGTAACATGGAGACCTAAAAAACAGAATGCTGCAGAGCTTTCACTGTTGTGCGAAAGTGTCCAATCTCTGAATAGTTTTTTTCTCTCTATGTTTTCTCTCTTTTTCCTTCAACCTTCCCTTCTCCCCTCTTCCTTAACTGTTCTAGGCTGACGTCTGAAGTCACTGGAATGTGAACACTAATTTCTACCCATCATTCTTCACTGCATCACATTATCCTTGTGCCAATGGCATTGCACCTTTATTTTTGTTCTCTCTGTATTTATCTGTCCTGCGCCTTTAAGTGATCCTAACTGATTTATCATATGTAAAGTAAACATGATACCCACACTGTTAACTTGATTCTCCTCACCTTCCCTCAACCGACTATTTTCAAAGGACACTTTGACACTCTAGTACCTTCCATGACATTCCTGGCACTTGGCATTATCATGTGTTTCACTGTGAATTCAGTTTATTTCATCCTTTTAAAACACATCTATCGTGTGAATGCTCATAATATATGCAGGGCTTGAGAGAGACTAACCATCCCAGAATCATCCCAAAGTGCAATTTCAAACGCACCAAACTGAAAATAAACTGTCCCAAATTAAAATACTTGTTTGTGTGTAATGTTTTGATTTGCCAACATGGGTCTAGGACCAAGGTAATTCACAATGCTTTAAAAGTAGGCAAATAAGTGTACTACTGAAATAGGCTAGGATGGTCAACTGAGCCAGAAATTCACATTATAATATGTGCCTCTAAAAATACATACATTGGAATAATATCTGAATGTATTTTGCATAAATAATTACATGACAACGTTTTGGGTGATATGTGTACAGTGCCGATTTTAGCATGTAAATCTTGGTGGGGCAAACTACAATATTTTTGGGGGATGCATGCCAGCAAAGCCACTACGCAACACAACACTAAACAATAAATTAATTGCATATAACGGTGACAAACGGTGCCCACAAACTGTTAGGGCCTACATAAAGCTGTCCCAACAGCAGAGCTTTCTTTTCAGCACAACGGAGTGAATCCTTACCACCGCTACACCTGGTTATCAGCGGAGCCTTGTCTGGCAGCGAAACAGTTCATTCAGTCTCATTTACTGCCTTTTGAAAAAACATAGCTGATTTGGCTGACTTGCTTAAACAAATGTGGTTTCTACTGACAATTGAGATGTACAAACTATGGCATAACGGAATGGTGAGCGGATAAGAGGCATTCCATAATTTCGATTAAGACATTAATGAGCGAGCTAGGACGGTCATAGTCAATTTAACTATTTGTACAGCACTTTTGAAATGTATAGTGACAGAATTCAGAACATGGGCCGCTCTTACAGTATTCAGTATTCTCCCTGTACACCAAGTCAGAACCGTAGGATAAATAAAGTGGGCATATAAGCAGACAATGAAAGCTCTTACAGTATTCAATGACATTTCTCTAAAACAGGCTACAGTGGGGAGAACAAGTATTTGATACACTGCCGATTTTGCAGGTTTTCCTACTTACAAAGCATGTAGAGGTCTGTAATTTTTATCATAGGTACACTTCAACTGTGAGAGACGGAATCTAAAACAAAAGTCCAGAAAATCACATTGTATGATTTTTAAGTAATTAATTTGCATTTTTTGTATGACATAAGTATTTGATACATCAGATGGTCATTGGCAAACTTCAGACGGGCCTGGACATGCGCTGGCTTGAGCAGGGGGACCTTGCCTGCGCTGCAGGATTTTAATCCATGACGGCGTAGTGTGTTACTAATGGTTTTCTTTGAAACTGTGGTCCAAGCTCTCTTCAGGTCATTGACCATGTCCTGCCTTGTAGTTCTGGGCTGATCCCTCACCTTCCTCATGATCATTGATGCCCCACGAGGTGAGATCTTGCATGGAGCCCCAGACTGAGGGAGATTGACCGTCATCTTGAACTTCTTCCATTTTCTAATAATTGCGCCAACAGTTGTTGCCTTCTCACCAAGCTGCTTGCCTATTGTCCTGTAGCCCATCCCAGCCTTGTGCAGGTCTACAATTTTATCCCTGATGTCCTTACACAGCTCTCTGGTCTTGGCCATTGTGGAGAGGTTGGAGTCTGTTTGATTGAGTGTGTGGACAGGTGTCTTTTATACAGGTAACGAGTTCAAACAGGTGCAGTTAATACAGGTAATGAGTGGAGAACAGGAGGGCTTCTTAAAGAAAAACTAACAGGTCTGTGAGAGCCGGAATTCTTACTGGTTGGTAGGTGATCAAATACTTATGTCATGCAATAAAATGCAAATGAATTACTTAAAAATCATACAATGTGATTTTCTGGATTTTGTCTCTCACAGTTGAAGTGTACCTATGATAAAAAGTACAGACCTCTACATGCTTTGTAAGTAGGAAAACTTGCAAAATCGGCAGTGTATCAAATACTTGTTCTCCCCACTGTATATGCTACTTCTGCACCACCAAGTCAGAACAGTAGGCTAAGGGGCGTTTTGCTGCACCAGGACAACCCACAGTTGGGGTCAGCTCAACACTGATTGGCTAATTCTTTTCAACAACAACAAATTTACAAGGGAGGTCAAAAGCTTGCTGGCATCAATCAATCAAATGCTATGGTGGCAACATGTTTTGCTCTTTTGGTCCAGACAGCATCACATACATGGGCTACACATACTTAGACAGAGGGGCGCTGTTTCACTCGCTCAAGTGATTTCTCAAGTGAGATTCAGCCACTTGCGAATTGAGGGAAAATTATGAAGACACAGAGAGAGACACATTTTATTTTTATTTTTATTTTTTTTATTGGTCAAATATTTGGAGAAGCCTGGCTTCACTTGTTATCCATGACTACACACCACTGTCTGTCTGTCTGTCTGTCTGTCTGAGTAGCATGTGACATTGCACGGATGTGACATTACTGCATTTGTATTCACATTTTACGCTGAGTATGTAATATATGGGTGACATGAAATGCTGATTATCTGTGATGCCTCACACTGAAGACAATTGCATTATTGTAAAACCTTGTACCTCACTGGGACTAGTCGATGAACAATCCAGTCTGGTACAGAACTATCCATCTCATTTGAAACTTGTCAGAAAAAGATAAGGTTTCATGAGAAAAAAAACTCCTAGATTACTGATTCTGAAAGTAAATACAAAAATGTGTTTTTTAATAATTTTAAACAACTGAGACATTCACAGTTTTTTTCATTATATGTTGTTTATTATTTCTAGCTTGATAATGTTTTTTTGCCAAGAATGTAGGAACATTTTTAGTTTGTTTCTTAGTGTGGCTTAAAGTAATGTGCCTGAACAGGCATATTGTCTATGAACTCGTCTAAGCTTCAAAGCTGCTTCAGATTGATATTGAGTTTGGGAGAATGTGTAAATGAGGGATACAAAGTATAATGAAAGCAGGTACTTCCACACAGTTGTGGTTCCTGAGTTAATTAAGCAATTAACATCACATCATGTATAAAAATGCCCAGTTTCCCATTAGTTTGGCTACCATGGCTAGAAGAAGCGATCTCAGTGACTTTGAAAGAGGGGTCTCAAAGGAGCATAGGGGGTTTAAAGGGTGTGTGTGTGTGTGTGTGTGTGTGTGTGTGTGTGTGTGTGTGTGTGTGTGTGTGTGTGTGTGTGTGTGTGTCTCAGTCACCAGATCTCAACCCAATTGAACAGTTATGGGAGATTCTGGAGCGGTGCCTGAGACCGCCTTTTCCACCACCATCAACAGAACACCAAATTATGGAATTTCTTGTTGAAGAATGGTGTTGCATCCCTCAACTACAGTTCCAGACACTTGTAGAATCTATGCCAAAGCACATTGAAGCTGTTCTGTCGGCTCGTGGTGGCTAAACACCCTACTATGACACTTAATGTTGGTGTTTCCTATATTATGGCAGTTACCAAAACAATGTATAGCTTCCACTGTTACAAATGACTTAGCTGTGTACATCGCCTGCAGCAACAGATGTATATTTATGCGGGAATGCACTGGCATTTGTTTACACATCTTAATTGTTGCACTGCTTTGTCAACCAATTTAGTCAATTCAATAGGATGGTTAGGTTTATCCAAATGCACATCTGATTACAAATGGTATTTGATATTTATGCCATTTCAAAACCTTGAGAAAATACAGTCGAGGCATACTAATGACTTCTTGATGGTTGCCTTTTCGTTTCTGTTTCTCATCTGTGTCCTTCAAAACCATGACATCACAATCTTATGTTCATCCCAGTTGTTGAGTAGCACATGCCATAAGAAATGTAAATTGATCAAAATATTCACCTGCAAGTTGCATCAGATGCATGAGAAACAAATTCCATTCTTTAAAAAAGTATACTCGGTCATAACAGACTTTATATGGGCAAATAAAATTCATAGAATAAAAAGGAAAGCTTTACATCTTCCTAAGTCTGAGGGTGGTTTTAACCTTCCAGACTTGGAATTGTATCAACTCGCTAACCAAGGCTTTTACTTGAGACATATACAGTGGGGAAAAAAGTATTTAGTCAGCCACCAATTGTGCATGTTCTCCCACTTAAAAAGATGAGAGAGGCCTGTAATTTTCATCATAGGTACACGTCAACTATGACAGACAAATTGAGAAAAAAAAAATCCAGAAAATCACATTGTAGGTTTTTTTATGAATTTATTTGCAAATTATGGTGGAAAATAAGTATTTGGTCACTTACAAACAAGCAAGATTTCTGGTTCTCACAGACCTGTAACTTCTTCTTTAAGAGGCTCCTCTGTCCTCCACTCGTTACCTGTATTAATGGCACCTGTTTGAACTTGTTATCAGTATAAAAGACACCTGTCCACAACCCCAAACAGTCACACTCCAAACTCCACTATAACTTTCCACCATATAATTTGCAAATAAATTCATAAAAAATCCTACAATGTGATTTTCTGGAGAAAAAAATATATAATTGAGTATTGAGAAACTTTTGTTATTGACCAAATACTTATTTTCCACCATAATTTGCAAATAAATTCATTAAAAATCCTACAATGTGATTTTCTGGATTTTTTTTTCTCATTTTGTCTGTCATAGTTGACGTGTACCTATGATGAAAATTACAGGCCTCTCTCATCTTTTTAAGTGGGAGAACTTGCACAATTGGTGGCTGACTAAATACTTTTTTCCCCACTGTACATGCAACTTAAAAGTTACATATGACGAAATTTCGATTTGAAATCTTTTGGACATCAGAGCAACCTTGAGGGAATCTTATTTGAGTCAGAAAAGGATGTTCATTCACTATATATACAAAGTATGTTAACACCCCTTCAAATTAGTGGATTTGGCTATTTCAGCCACACCCGTTGCTGACAGGTGTATAAAATCAAGCACAAAGCCATGCAATCTCCATTGACCAACATTGGCAGTAAAATGGCCTTACTGAAGAGCTCAGTGACTTTCACCGTGGCACCGTCATAGGATGCCACCTTTCCAACGCTCCCTCAAAAACCTGTCAGGGGGATAGATTATCTTGGCAAAGGAGAAATGCTCACTAACAGGGATGTAAACAAATTTGTATACAACATTTTAGAGAAATAAGCTTTTAGTGCATATGGAAGATTTCGGGGATCTTTTATTTCAGCTCATGAAACATGGGAGCAACACTTTACATGTTGCGTTTATATTTTTTATATTTTTGTTCGGTGTATATGTATTTATATATATATATATATATATATATATATATATATATATATATATATATATATATATATATATATATATATACTACCAGTCAAAAGTTTGGACACACCAACTCATTCAAAGGTTTTTCTTTATTTGTACTATTTTTTACATTGTAGAGTAATAGTGAAGACATGTAGTAACCAAAATAGTGTTAAACAAATCAAAATATATTTTATACTTAGATTCTTCAAATAGCCACCCTTTGCCTTGATGACAGCTTTGCACACTCTTGGCATTCTCTCAACCAGCTTCACCTGGAATGCTTTTCCAACAGTCTTGAAGGAGTTCCCACATATGCTGAGAACTTGTTGGCTGCTTTTCCTTCACTCTGCGGTCCAACTCATCCCAAACCATCGAAATACGTGATAATTGTTTCAAGGAAGGGACTAAAATAGGTTGCGTGAGAAAAAAAAATGGTTGTCCCATCCCTTTCATGAAACTGGGGTTTTAAAAAACTCTGGGTTACGGGTTGGATAATTTAAATGGTTAATTACAAAAGCAGATCATAAACATTGGCTCAAGAGTCGCATCAGATAATAAGTCCCAAGGAAAATAATTCTGGATTGAATTATTACTAAACGGGGGGATTTCTTATTTTTCTACCATGGGAAATAAATATGATTAGGTAGATGCATGTAAATTGTGGAATGGATTTGAAGAAACAGCGAGGGGAGGGGCTAGAGGCAGCGAGAGTATGGCTTTTGGAGAGTCAGGAAAGACTAAATTAGATAGCTATAATAAATCAGGGAGGCAGAATAGGGGAGGAGGTAAGAGGAAGTGATTTAACTGTAACAAGGAGGGTCATTTGGCCAAAGAGTGTAAGGCCCCGTGTAAATACTGTAACAAAACAGGTCATAACCATCGCGACTGCAGAAATAAAGGAAAGGGCAGTGTCCGGGAAATTACAGTCTATTTTTTGGTTCCAGGGTAAAATGTTTGAAGAAGTGATTTGTGTCGATTAAGAATTGGCTAAAAACACCACGAAGCGATTATTTGAGAGGTACCTATACATTTCTAACAATATATATGTATGAACTTTCTCACCCAAACGTAGACGTACGTCATGGGTGAGAAAGTAGAGAATATTTACATTTGCATTTTTGGTCATTTAGCAGACACTCTTGTCCAGAGCGACTTGCAGGAGCAATTGGGGTTGGGTGCCTTGCTCGTGGGGCACATCGGCAGATTTTTCGCCTGGTGGGCTCGGGGATTGGAACCGGCGACCTCTCGGTTGCTGGCACGGTGCTCTTGGTTACTGGGCTACCTGCCGCCCCATATGAGTTTAAGGTTGTGCCGTTGTTTGATCATGTGATAAGGTTTAATGGGTAATCGGACCATAACTAATGTGGTTATAGAAGTAATGTATAAATAGTAGAGAGCCAATAGAGGGTTCCATTAAACTATTATGTTTTGTTGGGCATTTCAATGGCATAAGGTGAAATCTTTGTGTATGAGTGAATTCAACGGCTGGTATGGGTGGTAACCGGATACTACTGAGTATTTGGTTTGGTGATGTTGAATGGGAGATCTGTAGCGTGGTTTGGGTTAAATAGAAAGTCTCACTTATTCAATAGGGAATGGGTGTAGGGAGAGAGAGTTTTTGTGTTGCTGAATGAGGTGAGAGCTAGTGCGGTTTTCATTTGGTGACGTCACTTGCTCTATGAACTGGAAGTAGTTGCTTTGAAAGAATCATGGTAGAGTGACTGCCGATGTATGTAGAGGGTCCCTGGTTCGAACCCAGGTAGGGACAGTGGCTAAAGATTTCGCATTGGGGCTATGGATCTAGATTACTACGTGTATTAAAAGTTGAATTAGATAGCTTTAGAAGTATTCTAGATAGGTCTATGAAAATAGGTTACAAGTACGAATGACATTATTTCCTAGGAAGGAAGATGATTAGGGCAGGTCCCCGTACCTCCCCCGTTGTGTAGGAAGGAGCGGGGGGGGTGAGAGATAGTTCAAATGATAGGAATGTAATTAAATGTATGCTTAGCAACGATAGCAAGTATTTGTTTTATTAATTAGGGCCTAATCAGAGAGAACAGTTAAAGAAATTGAATAGCGAACTGAAATGGCGATAGAGCTGTGAAAATTATTTAAGTTGAGGACAAAGGAAAATAATTTATGGTTCTAGTTCCCGGGTAAAAGGGTTGTACTTGCTTGACGGTATCGAGCAAAAGGTGGAATGGTTGAATGAAAATCATTTCTTTGACGAAGTCTAATCGTTATTACTTTATTGTATAGGTTGGGTAACACCAGTGGTGTATGAAAATAAGTGGTGAATTCTAAAACGATAATTTGGTTTCGTTACGTGAACAATGGGATATCGTTTTTATTATTAGGATGAGGGATTGAATAAACATTGGTTATAAGTATGAAGTTATTAAACAATAGGTTTATATTTTAAAAACATCAATGCAACAGGTTGCGATGATTAAATATGACATTTACAGGGGCGAAAGGAACAATAGAAGGGGAGACAGATTTTCCTATGGTGTTGGTAAAATAATTGATAATGGATCATTTGAGATGAGATCACATGGAGCAGATTTAGGGGTTCAATAATCATTGTGAGATTAGTTATGAGGAATTAGATTGATTCAAACGATTATTGATGAGTTAGGACTGGGGATATCTGTATCATGTTTTGTGTGTACTTACCATCTTTAGATTACTGATGGTAATTGAAGGTTGACAAAATGTATAACCAGGAGAAAGAGATTAGCTTATCTCATTGGAATGTTGCCCACGGCTAGGGGGAGCAGTAGTGAAGTTAGGCAGTATTTAGGTCGTAAAAGGGAGCTACCAAATTTAGTGGGGCCTGGCTATCTTTGATTGTTGTTTTTCAATTGGGTTTTTCAAAATAAAAAACAACACACCTAGTATGATGTTTATAAAGGGGGTTGTTATGTTGAATTTAGTTTTTTTTTAACAGTTCATAGGTGATGGGTCTTAAAGGAGCACACACAGTGAATTTTATGGAGTTTTTCGGTTTTTGACTGAGTTTGGAGTGTGCATGATTTCTTGTGGGAGTGGATGTCATGAGGACTTGGTGATTTCAGTGGCCTCTGGGCTCTGTTTTGACTTTCTGGTGTTGATTGGTCATCCACACTAGTGGTTCTGGGGGCAGGAGAGGAGGACTTTGGGATGGTTTATTTTATCAAGTTGAGGGTAATTTATAGTGCTGTGAGAAGTGTGAAGAAGATTATAATTTGGTAATAATAGGATTTGAACCATAAAATAACAGAAGAGGGAGAGAGCTTTCCCTGAATGAGGGATACCTGTTGCTAGTCAATTGTACTAATCTTGGATTACTTTTACGGGATAGAAGTAAATTGAGATATTATCAAATGTTGTCATTTACATTTAATTTGTATTATGCTTTAATAAACAACAAGTTGGTATTTGAAACTAAATTAATGCAATGAGCTGCAGTAATCAGAGGAAGGCACAATCTAATGCGAAACAGCTATTGCCTAGATCATTGATTTAGTAATAAGATCAGGAAGATAGTAATGATAGGAAGCTGGATAGGATAATTTAAGATAGGGACTAGCTGTCCAAAAATAGATGAAGAAGGAGGAGTTAAGGAATAAATGCAGAAATACTGTAGAGCTTGGGTACTCCATTATGTACTGCATACTGGTAAATTAAGTGATCTTATCTATGGGAAGGCAATGGCAGCCCATGGTAAAATCATTTGGAACTCTGAGGAGGAAGAACAATTTATGAAGAGAAAAAAGTTGCTCACTTCCCAAACAGTCTTTTCCTACAAAATAGCTTTTCCTACATATAACAGGGATTTTACCCAAATGGTAGAGAGTAAAGAGGGATATATGACATTGGCCGTGATTTAAAGATGGTGATGAGGGAGTTTTTTTAGTGGACTATTAGATATAACTGGGTTAATCACGAACATAGAGTTTTTTAATTCTTTGTTGCTAGGCAGAAGACTTAGGTGACCTAGGGTCGAATTGCTCTTTTACTTAAGTCCTATTGCTGTCCTACGTTATCAGTGAATGAAAGCAGAAAGGAGCCTTTTGCTTCTCTCCTCAAACAGAGAGGAAAAAGCGGCCAGGTTAAGCAGAGTTCAGGCTAAAACCTGTCTCTCCTTTGCTATCTTCTTGATTGATTACAGCATGAAGGGGGGTTTGTGTTAGGTTTGAAAGATTTAAGTATGGACCTGTCATGTCCAACCATCAGTCTTCAGGTCAAGCCCGGGAGAGCCGGGGTAGAACAGAGTTTGAACTAAACATTAGTGTTTTTACAAGATAAGAGATTGATTGATTGGATTACTATTGATTCTGAACTGAATGAAAGTCGAATTTAGCCGCCATTAAAGACAAAGGAAGTGGGAGGAGCAATAAAGAAGCAAGGGACAGTCTCAAAAATAAATAAGGGATGGCAATTGGATGATAAATTACCAATATTACCTAAGTGATTGTTTAGGTAGGTGGTAATATTGACACATGAGCAGAACCATGTGTCAAGAGGGGGGAAGAGGCTAGTGGTAGGATTAAATAATATACGAAGGAGAGGATAAAATACTTTTTATTTTTTTACATTTTTTTTAGATACAGTCTAGAAAGAGAATATTGATGTGAACGGTATAATTAGAGAGGGATTAAGGAAAACACACAGGTGAGCAGGAAGAAATGGGGTACAACGTGAGAAGGTAGTTATTAACCACACCGGTATGTCAGAGGTTTTGTGCCCCACAGGTGAACTAAAGGAGAAGGTGACCCACTCTATCTAACCAGGTGACTGGTGAGGATCCAGTCCCTAAAGAAGAAAGACTGGAAGCAGGCCTGTTGGGAAGGGCCCTATCAGGTTATATTGGTCACCACCTTTGCCATTAGAATAGCAGAAAGAGCAACCTGGGTCCACGTTACCCACTGCAAAAAGGTAAGAACACATGCAAGCACCACTGAACACACGCAGAGTTAGAGAGAAGAACTAGACCAATAGGGTCTGGGGATCACCTCTGTTAACGAAGATCTCCTACCCCGACCTATCATCACTGTAGTGTGTTCTCAGGGTGTGAGTATGGGGTTATACCAAGCAGAAAGACTGAGGACAGGAGAGGGTTGGCGGTTTTTGGGAATAGGGGTAACTTGAGCTGCATCATAGTCTCGGCAGTGGTCTTGATATGTCAAAATCCACCACCAATTACGCTATGCCCTTACCATTGTTAAGAAGCAAAAGAGAAGAGCTGTATGTATGTATGTTTTTTGGCGCCAGAGCTCTCCATGATTAAAACATACAGATCATTCTTGCTGGTTGCGGACCTTCGTTTAATTCATGATTAAACCAGAGCCTTACACCCTCTGGGAATTATTCAAAGCATTAAGTTTGATTAATTAGAGATAGATATTCTCGTGACACGGAGGTGGAACTGCATTAAAGCTGTCAAATCCACAAGCGGCTCCCAGCATTATACCTAAAGAAGACAATGCAATTGGCTGCACAGAGTTGCATTACGAGAAATCCCATGAAGCGTTGTTTACAAGTTCAAACACTGGAATGTGAGATGTAATCTACACTTCGAGAGAATGCTAAGACTGTGCAAAGCTGTCATCAAGGCAAAGGGTGGCTACTTTGAAGAATCTCAAATATATTTTGATTTGTTTAACACTTTTTTGGTTACTACATGATTCCATATGTGTTATTTCATAGTTTTGATGTCTTCATTATTATTCTACAGTGTAGAAAATAGTAAAAAATAAAGATAAACCCTTGAATGAGTAGGTGTGTCCAAACTTTTGACAGGTACTGTATACAGTGGGGAAAAAAAGTATTTAGTCAGCCACCAATTGTGCAAGTTCTCCCACTTAAAAAGATGAGAGAGGCCTGTAATTTTTATCATAGGTACACGTCAACTATGACAGACAAAATGAGAAAAAAAAAGAAACTCACATTGTAGGATTTTTAATGAATTTATTTGCAAATTATGGTGGAAAATAAGTATTTGGTCAATAACAAAAGTTTCTCAATACTTTGTTATATACCCTTTGTTGGCAATGACACAGGTCAAATGTTTTCTGTAAGTCTTCACAAGGTTTTCACACACTGTTGCTGGTATTTTGGCCCATTCCTCCATGCAGATCTCCTCTAGAGCAGTGATGTTTTGGGGCTGTCACTGGGCAACACAGACTTTCAACTCCCTCCAAAGATTTTCTATGGTGTTGAGATCTGGAGACTGGCTAGGCCACTTCAGGACCTTGAAATGCTTCTTACGAAGCCACTCCTTCGTTGCCCGGGCGGTGTGTTTGGGATCATTGTCATGCTGAAAGACCCAGCCACGTTTCATCTTCAATGCCCTTGTTGATGGAAGGAGGTTTTCACTCAAAATCTCACAATACATGGCCCCATTCATTCTTTCCTTTACACGGATCAGTCGTCCTGGTCCCTTTGCAGAAAAACAGCCCCAAAGCATGATGTTTCCACCCCCATGCTTCACAGTAGGTATGGTGTTCTTTGGATGCAACTCAGCATTCTTTGTCCTCCAAACACGATGAGTTGAGTTTTTACCAAAAAGTTCTATTTTGGTTTCATCTGACCATATGACATTCTCCCCAATCCTCTTCTGGATCATCCAAATGCACTCTAGCAAACTTCAGACGGGCCTGGACATGTACTGACTTAAGCAGGGGGACACGTCTGTCACTGCAGGATTTGAGTCCCTGGCGGCGTAGTGTGTTACTGATGGTAGGCTTTGTTACTTTGGTCCCAGCTCTCTGCAGGTCATTCACTAGGTCCCCCCGTGTGGTTCTGGGATTTTTGCTCACTGTTCTTGTGATCAATTTGACCCCACGGGGTGAGATCTTGCGTGGAGCCCCAGATCGAGGGAGATTATCAGTGGTCTTGTATGTCTTCCGTTTCCTAATAATTGCTCCCACAGTTGATTTCTTCAAACCAAGCTGCTTACCTATTGCAGATTCAGTCTTCCCAGCCTGGTGCAGGTCTACAATTTTGTTTCTGGTGTCCTTTGACAGCTCTTTGGTCTTGGCCATAGTGGAGTTGGGAGTGTGACTGTTTGAGGTTGTGGACAGGTGTCTTTTATACTGATAACGAGTGGAGGACAGAGGAGCCTCTTAAAAAATAAGTTACAGGTCTGTGAGAGCCAGAAATCTTGCTTGTTTGTAGGTGACCAAATACTTATTTTCCACCATAATTTGCAAATAAATTCATAAAAAATCCTACAATATGATTTTCTGGATTTTTTTTCTCATTTTGTCTGTCATAGTTGACGTGTACCTATGATGAAAATTACAGGCCTCTCTCATCTTTTTAAGTGGGAGAACTTGCACAATTGGTGGCTGACTAAATACTTTTTTTCCCCACTGTATATATAAAAAACAGATTATTTTACAGGCTGTCATTTTCATCATACATGCTCAATCACTTTTTCTTTGTACTAGAGCAGCAATAAAATGCAAGGGCCTTTAGCTATCTTAACGCTGATGTAAAATATGCTGTTTGAAAATGTAAGAGTTGGGTTATAAATAATGGTCTATATTAGATATGTTTATTGAGATTAGTTTAAACTTTGACATAAATACAATTACTTTTTTCATTTTAATCTGTCACCCTTGATAGTGTTTATAATTTCTAATGAAGACAGTGCTGGTCGGGACAATTATAATGTAGTACTCAACACTGTATGACAAGGTAATGACAAGGTAATGGATTGTTATAGGCTGACGGCGACATTTCCCTTGAATGACGTAAACTTAAATTCTAGCTGGTGATTGGCTGTGATGAGGCGGTGTTACCCCTCTGAGGGCCTAATTTCTATCCCGGATATTTTGACAGAGCCTGCAGCTGAGGCTGGACAAGTCAAGGTTACCCCATGAACCATCAGGGGCACCAGTCCAGCATTGGGGACATGGGCAACTAATAAGAATAAGAAACACACTTTGGACCAGAGATGATGTGGAAAATGTCATCCTTATACTAATCAAAGATTCAAAGTATTTCAGAGTTTTTGTAGAATTAAGAATTAATGATTTGCAAAGCACCTCCCATCTACCTCTCAGCTCTCCGTTTATATAGTCATATTCACATACATCTTAGCTTAAAGCCCCTCACTCTTGGGTTCCCCCACCACCATCCTCAGTTTCCCCCTCTCTACCGCTCCACCCACTTCCTTAGTCTATGATAGTGGCTAAATTGGACTTTTATTCAGTTTAGAATCAATAGTAGTACAATTAATCAAGCCCTTGTCATGCAAAAACAATCATGTTCAGTTTAAACTCTGTTCAACCCCGGTTCACCCTGGCTTGACCTGAAGATTGATTGCTGGACATGACAGGTCCACACTCAATCTCTCAAACATACCCAAACCCAACTCCTCTCTCCCCTCCCGTCATGCTGTAATTACTCATGATTAGTCTGAACTCTGTTCAACTCTGGCTCTGCTCTCAGGACTTTGTTTGAGGAGAGAGGCAAAAGGCAACAGTCTGGTTTCAGTCTCTGATAAGGTAGGACAGCCATGGATTAGGTAAGAGCGAGGAATTCGACCCGAGGTCAGATCCCCATTTCACACACACACAAACCCAGTGAAAGGAACCAATTAAGTTCTTGCCCAGCAACAGAGAATTCTGCCTATATGTTCGTCATGTCTGTGATTAACTTTGTTTATCTCATAGTTTACAGAAAAATCTTCATCATGATGCACATTGCTGTAAAAGGGGAATAATAAGTCATGCAATTGCCATTTAACATGCTGTTATTTTATTGAGTGGTCATCCAAGAATAGTTAACTAAACCAACAACTAAAGACTGAAAATAAATCAATGAAAAAAGGGAACATGATTACTGAAATAAACACTCAAAAGAATCCAGTTCCGAAAACTAAAACTAAGCTGAGATTTACGATAAATACTATTTAGGCTAACAATGTGTTAGGCCTACTGCTGCTAGGTAGCTCTCTCTCTGCTCTCCCCCTCCCCTCTGTCTGTCCTTGATTGCAGGAGTGAAGTCTGGTGTGCGGGAGTCAGGGTTCCAGCTGCAGCTCATTCACCATAATCACCTCAGCCTTTAAGACCCGGTCAAACTTTCCACTCATCGTCAGATCATAGTCAAGACAACCATGTTAGTCTCGCTGCCGACTCAACCTGTCTGTTTTCGCTCTTGTGTTTTTTGGACTGTTTATTTACTTTTTCTCCTGTGCCACAGATATTTGGAACCTGACTCCTGCCTCCGCTTCCTCCTGCCACCACCATCCTGCTCTTCCCTATCGGGCCTCTCCTTTGGACTCACCACGGACACTAGGATATTACGGTACCACACCTGCCCTGACCTGGATCTGTACCCTCCCTGTAACCTGGACTTGCTCTTCCCCATTTATTTGGAAACCTGGACTATTGAACATTATAATAAACCTGTTAAAACTTCTCTGGCTTGGTGTACTTGTCTGCATTTGGGTTCTATCCAGTTAAATCATAACAGTATGATCTGACCAACATGAACCCAGCAGACAGTAGCTCGGATACCACCCCAGAGTGCACTCAAATTTGGACTGCCATAGCCAATCAGGGCATTCTACTTGGCCAACATGATACCCTGTTTAAGACGATTGCTGAGGACAGTCAGGTGCTGCTTAATCAGGTTCAATTACTCACCAATCAAGTGTCTGCTCTTACTACCCCTTCAGCCCAGATCAGAGAGCCTTTTGTTCCTGCTCCAGAGCGCTATGACGGGAACATGGGAACCTGTGGCGATTTTTTGACTCAATGCTCGTTAGTGTTTGAACAACAGCCCCTCACCTACGCCTCAGAAAGAGCCCGTATTGCCTACCTTATCAACTCTACTAGCGGTTCCGCTCGTGCCTGGGGATCCGCGGTCTGGGAGAGTCAGTCGGACATTTGCAACGCTTTATGTGGCCTTCACCACGGAGATGAGGAAGGTTTTTGACCACCCCGTACGAGGCAAGGAGGCTGCGAAACGGTTGTTTTCTCTTCGGCAGGGGGCTCGTAGTGTGGCGGAGATGGCAGTGGAGTTTCGGACTTTAGCAGCAGTGAGTGGTTGGAATGACGAGGCATTACAAGGAGTGTTCATCAATGCTTTGTCTGAGATTTTAAAGGATGAATTGGTGTCATATGATGAATCGCCTACGCTGGATAATCTTATTTCACTC